>NC_047019.1:15376455-16110108 GCF_902652985.1 Pecten maximus | reverse complement strand
CTCTTTTATTTCTCTTTGAATCAAATAATTATATAATATTTCATTGATATGTATGTATATCAATATAATTGTTCAATAAAATACTCTTCTTTCTCACTGTCAGGTAGGTGAAGCACTTTTGCTTTACAAAGTCTTGTATAATTATCTGTTTTCTATATATAATGTATATAAATAAAAATATTTCCTGAACTTTTGATACTTTTTAACTAAATTATTCCATTAAACTATGAATGACTACTTAAATTATTACAATGATGAGTGTATGTGTAAGTGTTACAAATAACCCTAATTATATAGTTCTATTGTTCAATTACTTTATCAAAATGTCATTTATGTGGGAGAAGACTGATATAGGCAAAGCCTGTTGTCAAATCCCTTTGTACTATAAGTTCTATAACATCTTGTATAATAAAATTTGTTGAAATGAAATGACGTTACATAATTGTCAGTAAGCTTATATTTGTACCTCAACACAGGGACATGTAACAATGTGGAGGAGGGGCTTGTCTAGTACATGGCCAATACTAGACTAAAACTGGCCCCTCCCCACCACCATTGTAACATGCGCCTATATAAAGCGATGCTTTATAAACTGATATATATAGGTATTATATAATATATTAGCTATTAGAATCTCACTACCTACACATTGTTACTGTTACATGTATTGTGGTACTTCATGCCCCTTTACTCCTCAAGACATACAATAGTTCATAGATTTCTACCAAAATTAATATTTGTTATGATCAGATAGCTGGTTGGTAGGGATTGACCCAGTCTCCATTTTTCAGTACCAGATGAAAACTACACTGTATATACATATGTAACGGGAGAGGAGAAAATGTAGCAGCCAGACCGGGGTTCGAACCCGGGACCCTCCGAACTCTAGACGAACACTCTACCACTGAGCTACCTGGTCGCAAATGATCAACCCAGTCCAGTTCCGCTACACATAAATATCACATAGGCTGTGATTTCTATGATGATTCAATTTTTCCGCGATGAGCCAGTGACTTGTATACTAAATTTATTAGTATATAGGTACATGGTTCTGGATGAGTCAAATTTTTGAATATGATCAATGAATGGAATCATCTATTTCAAATATATTCTAAACATAAGAATTTTTTAACATCTAATAATTAGGCATTTTATAATTAAAAAAAAAAGAAAAAGTCATGCTGGTAGGGGGATCCCCAAAATACAACGCTTGAAAAACTCCACCTGCACTACTCTCAGTACATCTAATATTTCAAGTGGACTTGATACTTACGCTCCATTTATAATTTTCAGTTCGTTAGAAAGTGTAAGAGTTTTACCGTCATAATACCATTATCAGGTACTGAAACAGGACAATTTGTGGCTATATTTTGCCAAATTTCCAAAGAATATTTTAAATCAAGATTATAAATTGCACTCTGGCTCTCATGGGCATCCTACATGTAGGTAAAGCCAAAATAAATTGTTGTCAAAATAATAAGTAAATTATATATTATATATGGCAAACTACCAACTGTGATAACACAACAACATTGATGCGATACTATGTCTTTATTATTAATTATTACATATATTTATTTATGAAGAAAATGTTGAAAATATTGTGTAACCTTATTTGATACTATGTACTGTACTGAATGCTTTGCCTAGTGAATACCCAGGTACATATTAATATTATTATTATCTATATGAAATATAACTTATATAGTTATAAGCTAATACAATATTATATTGTTTGTTATCATTGTAGTTTATTTTTCAGCTTTTACTTTCTCTCCCCCCCCCCCCCCCCCCCCCCCCCCAATCTTGTAGAAGGGATAAGATAGATATTACCCCTGGGTATGTGTAGGGTGGGTGGTCTGGGGCACAGTCAAGTAGATAAGTAGCCCAAGTTTTCTCAGGCCCTGACACCAATAAAAATATATGTCCTGTGTAGGGGCCAAACACCAAACATAATGTAGCTAGGGGCCTAACACCAGACATGCCATGGTGTCATGGTCAGGGCCAGAGGAAACTCAGGCTAGTAGACGGGGTTTGATTGGGCCAGAGGAAACTCAGGCTAGTAGACGGGGTTTGATTGGGCCAGAGGAAACTCAGGCTAGTAGACAGGGTTTGATTGGACCTGGGGAAACTCAGGCTAGTAGACGGGGTTTGATTGGGCCAGAGGAAACTCAGGCTAGTAGACAGGGTTTGATTGGGCCAGAGGAAACTCAGGCTAGTAGACAGGGTTTGATTGGGCCAGAGGAAACTCAGGCTAGTAGACGGGGTTTGATTGGGCCAGAGGAAACTCAGACTAGTAGACAGGGTTTGATTGGGCCAGAGGAAACTCAGACTAGTAGACAGGGTTTGATTGGGCCAGAGGAAACTCAGGCTAGTAGACAGGGTTTGATTGGGCCAGAGGAAACTCAGGCTAGTAGACAGGGTTTCATTCCCCAATCAGACTTGAACATGTATGTCCCCAGTTACCCGGTACCTCCTACAAAAAGACAGCCCTGCAAGCTTCTATCCATGAGGTTATCAAGAGTGATGAATATAAGCTGATATAGTTGCTCAGCTGTTGATGTAAAATAAATAACAGGTTTATATAAATAAAAATAGATAATTTACAGTTTCTGTCTCCATAAACACTATGAGATTAGAAAATTGTAATTTAAGTTTTCATATAAAAAAGAAATAATAGGGTATTGAACATTTTAAATTTAAAGGTTTTTTTTGAAACACCGATACCTGTTGGACTCTCTTCCACATGAGGCTATATTTTTATTTATTTGTTTTTTTGTTTTTGTTGTTGTTGGGGTTTTTTTGGGGGGGGGAGGGGGATGGAGGTCCAAAGTAAACCTAATCTTTATTTTTGAACAAAAATCATCTTACCTTAAGTTTTTACAAGACTGTTTTGACTAGCGCATTGGTCAGAATTTGTTTCCTTAAAACACCATTGTAAAAATTAAACCATTGAAAAGTAAATTACTGATAATTACCCATCCAAACATATTATGTAGAAACAGGACTAATTTTGGCCAAATCAGTTGTAAGAATTCCTTTTCCCCTTTTCTTGGAAATATGCCTCATTAGTTTTCTGAATATGACTCTTAACAGATCCGGACATCCTAGAAGAAAATCCTAAAATATCAATTCTAAAAATAGGCATTACTCAGTCAGGAGTCGTTGCTGACTTGGTCTTAAAAATAGCTTGTTTAGGATTTTCCAGAAATATAAAATAGATTGAAGTTACTTATACCTATATTTAGATATCAGTTTATCTCTACATACAATATGTCACATGACATTTTGTAAGTATCTGGGCCTAAAAATAACACAATATTTTTAGATCAGATCCAATGTGGATATTGCATAATTTTTAATATAGACATGCATATATAGTAGTGTATGTAATAATGGGGTGTACCTGAAAGTTACTAAGGCTTATATATATGTGAAGTGTAACTTGCAATTGCATGTAGCTATATAAATCTCTTACATAAAAAAATAACGAAATGATAAAAATAAAACGAATTATAGTATATAGGTAGGCAAAAGAGGAAAAGTTGTCAGTATAAGAGAGGAGATTTGGTAAACTGCCACAACATAGTAAAAAGGTACGTACTGTGCAAACGTTACTGACATACTTCATAGGTATTTCCGCCCTAATGGTTTTGTTGATCAGTGTTTACAACTCTGATTCAATCATTGTCTGTAATCTTTTATTCATGCTTAATTCATAACTCAAAATGAGTAATGTTCTAAAATTTGGTTGTAGTGACCTTTACTTCCAAGATCAAAGGTCAACTAAGTGCAATTTCAAACTGTTTTAAGATATAATGGAACTTATTTCTAAACTTCATCACTCATAAATAATGTTCACAATGCACTGAAATAAGGTAAATTCTCTTCAAGGTCAAAGGTCAAACAAGTGTAAAATGTTTATTACCTATCTTTTGAACAGTGTGAGGTAATCTTGTTTTTTACCTATAATTTTTTAACAATTCGAGGTTATCTTGTAAAAACTTTATATACAAACTAATTATCAGATGCTGTTCATTGCACTGTAATAAGTGACTAAAAACTTCATATGATGGTCACTGTGAGTTGAAACTAGAAATAACTTGATAGGGGAGGTCAAGGTCACGCGGACCGACAGGTGTCCACTTTTTTTGGCTCCGACAAATTTTCACTTTTTGTTGATCTTATACCTTTTGAAAAACGACCAAATTTGTACTATGTCTTACTAACGTCATAGGAAGTCAGATTTTCGCTTTGCTATCAACAAATTTTGTTGGGAAAAGTGAGGTTTGGACATGGAAAGAAACACAATGGTATAGTGAGTCGCCGCGGTGACAACTGCTAACGGACACGCCTGTGTACGTACATTGTATAGGTTGGACCTACCTGTGACTTTCACTACACACCGCTAACATATAAGGATTTTTTTTCCGAGATCTGGGTTTCTCTAGAACTTGAAGATGGGACCAACAAGTAGATCTTCTACGTCATCAGCCAAAAACAGTGAACAGTCTATCACTCAACGATTAGACGATATCACCAAAATTTTATCTAACATGGTGACAAAGTCGGACATCGACAAGAAGCTGTCCAGTCTCAAAGATGAGTTAAAAGATGACATTCGAGCGGAAAATAAGGAACTCGTGGAGTCGCTACAGTCAAGAATTACAGACATAGAAGAGGAAAATGAGAACTTAAGAGAATCAGTTAGCTATCTGGAAAACCAAGTGTTAGAACTTCAAGAAAGTAAGACAGAGTGTGCAGCTAAATATAATGATTTAGAACAACAAGGCAGAAAAAATACCATCAGAATTTTTGGATTGGAAGACACGAAGGAGAATGAAACAGTGGAAGAATGTGTGGAAAAAGTTGTTAAGTTCGCAAAAACTAAGCTGAAAGTGCCTCTTCACACAGACGACATCGATATCGCCCACAGACTAGGCAGATTTAATTCCAGTAAAAGGAGATCCGTGATCGTGAAATTTACTCACCGAAGGAAAAAATATGTGGTTCTGAGTGCCAGGAGTTTACTAAAGAACTCGCAGTACACTGTGTCCGAGGATCTTACGAAAATTAACCAGGAGAGGCTGCGCCAGGCATACAGACTTGAATGTGTAGTATATATACTGCTAATTATTGAAAACCCCAATACACCCAAAGCGATGAATTTCAGCATCAAGAGTAGATATATATCCTTTGGTCCATTAACAAACGAAGAGCATCTTAAGTTTCACTTTTTAAAATGAATTCAGGCAAGCTATGTCCTGTGAACTTATGACAGCAACACTAGGCCTTTGACACGTGTTATCTCTGACATACAGTACCTTTTTTCAGCATTTTCATTATTTTCTTGTGGAAATAAGTGGAGTTCGGTGGAAAAGTATGCAAATATCCGATGTTAAAATACAAACACAAAGAACAATAGAGATCTGAGAATTTTTTTATGCAAATAACCGATATATAATTATGTGAATTCATCTGTAATTTGAATTAGGAAAGGGTTCTCATTGTTATGCAATGTTGTTATCTTTCAATTGCTAAATCTGGCTAAGCCACAAATTATGTTTTTGTATATATGACATTATTTCTATTTTACAGAAGCTGAAACACAATGAATGACTCTGTGACATCTACCCCCTATGAAAGTCTGGATACTAGTCTTGAAGCAGACGACTTCAATGCGGTTGTTGATGGCTTACTAGGGGGTGCAGGCACTGCAACTAGTTATGACGAGAAGAGAGACGAAGCTAAAGGGTGTTTACAAGATGATAAACAAAACAGTGCCGAAGAAAACTACAAAGAAAAGGATGTTACTAGGGACACAAACTCTCCTAATGTCGACATTCGACGACATACAAACTCTCCAAATGTCAACGCTCAGCGTAATACAACCTCTCCTAATGTCAACGCTCAGCGTAATACAAACTCTCCTAATGTCAACACTCAGCGCAATACAACCTCTCCTAATGTCAATGCTCAGCGTAATACAAACTCTCCTAATGTCAACGCTCAGCGTAATACAAACTCTCCTAATGGACAAGAGGCAAGGGCAAATACGTCAAATTCTAGTCAAAACTCGGCCAACACAACAGGAAATCCTGGACAAAGGAATCAACAAGCAAACAAGAAAGTAGCCAAGCATCCTGATTACTCTGATGAACTTAAGAGACGTGGGACCTTCCGAAATTGGCCAGCACGAATGCAACAGTCACCAGAAATGATGTCAGGGGCTGGATTTTTCTTTTCAAGTATGTACAGTGGAACTTCGTTAACTCGAAGTCGACGGGACCACGAAAAAACTTCGAGTTATCCGAGTGTTCGAATTAAGCGAGTTATCGTTTTTGGTGAAAAGTTTGGTCAATATTTGTCAACATTATATAGTCATTATAACTTTGCTCTGTCGCTCATCAGTTTAGTGTGAAGACTGGTCAATACATGTAAATATATATGTAATGTTTCGTTATGTCACTTGTATTTTGGTGTAGTTTTGCCGATATACAGTCACGATAAAGTTTCTTTCACTTAGTCACTTCAATAACGATCTGATGTGCAAGTCATGTTTGCAAAAGGTAAACGATAAAACGGAATTCGACAAAATAACAAGTTATTAATGTCAAAACAAATAACCGTTTAAGTTTAACACAGATTGCATACAAAACGTAACAGAACCATTACCTTTTATTGCACATATATAAAATACTGTTTGATCGGGCTACTTACTTTTTATTGATAACCACGCCATTTCCATGTGTATTAGCACCGGAAGTTGGGCTGCGCATGTGCGTATAAAATGTTACTGTAACTGAGCTGGCGTTTTATCCGATTTAATAGACAGCACTGACCGTTACAGTTGTACTCTGAACACCTCGGCAGTAATTACGCTATTGTTTCAGCAGTTTAAAGATTTAATAGGCGCCGGTGACTGTGTCATTTCTACACCTGTAAAAACATCAGCCGGGTAGATCTACCGGTGTGTCAGAGATTAGTTCCGCTTGAGCGAACGGGTAGATGAGTTGTTGACTATCGTGTGTACTGATATCGGCGACCGCCTTGGGAAATTACCTGATGTAAGTAAAGCAGTACTTTTTATCACCAAGACTTGTTGTTATAAGATTCAACCGACAATTTCTTTTATGAATTTATGAAACACTTATAATAGCATGTAGGTTAGTAGTGCCGATATGTTCAGTATTACAAACGGAATTTAGCTCTTAAAAAATGTCAGCGTTTGCCACCGATCGACGAAAATTATACTTCGAGTTATTCGAACATTTCAAGTAGGATTTTTATTGTTGGGACCAAATTTTTACTTCGTATTATCCGAGTTTTTCGAGTTATCCGAATTCGAATTATCCGAGTTTATTTTACTAAGATAAAGAGAGAATTCGGCCGGGACCGGCGAGGTACTTCGAGTTAAGCGGGGTATTCGAGTTATCCGAGTTCGAGTTAACAAAGTTCCACTGTATATGTGATTGTAATACCTGGAGTATTGAGGATGGTCTTTTTAGCTCACCTTGTTGTTGCCCATTTGTCAACTTTTCTCAAAAGTTGCTTCAATTGTAGGGAAGGCCCCACTAGAGGATGACCTTCCTGGGGCCTAAACATTGGGGGCCACAACAGGATGACCTTCCTGGGCCATAAGAGTGGGGCCACAACAGGATGACCTTCCTGGGCCATAAGAGTGGGGCCACAATAGGATGACCTTTCTGGGCCATAAGAGTGGGGCCACAACAGGATGACCTTTCTGGGCCATAAGAGTGGGGCCACAATAGGATGACCTTCCTGGGCCATAAGAGTGGGGCCACAACAGGATGACCTTCATGGGGCTTAAACATTGGGGGCCACAATAGGATGACCTTTCTGGGCCATAAGAGTGGGGCCACAACAGGATGACCTTCCTGGGCCATAAGAGTGGGGCCACAACAGGATGACCTTCATGGGGCTTAAACATTGGGGGCCACAACAGGATGACCTTCCTGGGCCATAAGGGTGGGGCCACAATAGGATGACCTTTCTGGGCCATAAGAGTGGGGCCACAACAGGATGACCTTCCTGGGCCATAAGAGTGGGGCCACAACAGGATGACCTTCCTGGGCCATAAGAGTGGGGCCACAATAGGATGACCTTTCTGGGCCATAAGAGTGGGGCCACAATAGGATGACCTTTCTGGGCCATAAGAGTGGGGCCACAACAGGATGACCTTTCTGGGCCATAAGAGTGGGGCCACAATAGGATGACCTTTCTGGGCCATAAGAGTGGGGCCACAATAGGATGACCTTTCTGGGCCATAAGAGTGGGGCCACAATAGGATGACCTTCCTGGGCCATAAGAATGGGGCCACAATAGGATGACCTTTCTGGGCCATAAGAGTGGAACCACAATAGGATGACCTTTCTGGGCCATAAGAGTGGGGCCACAATAGGATGAACTTTCTGGGCCATAAGAGTGGGGCCACAACAGGATGACCTTCATGGGCTTAAACATTGGGGGCCACAACAGGATGACCTTCCTGGGCCATAAGGGTGGGGCCAACTACAGGATGACCTTCCTTGGGTCTAAAGGGGGAGGCCTAGGGGAGGCAGTACTGAAATTCTTTGAAATATGCGGTGTTTGTCTTTCAACAGGTGTTAGAATCTGTCTTTGTCCATTTGTTTGAAAAGTTTTTGGTGTTGCCAGTTTTTACCAATTTTATTGAAAAGTTTTTGGTGTTGGCAGTTTTTACCAATTTAATAGAATATCATTATTTTTTGCTATTTTAAAAATCAAGTAAATCTGTCAAAAAAACCCAAAATGTTCGAACTAAAGATGTTTATTGTGAAAAAATAGGTGCAATTATCAATCAAATACCGGTTTATTGTATACATACAGTTTATAATTACAATAGCTTTGTTATATATATATATAACATATCTTAATTGTTTGATCTTTCGACTTTATAGATATATTTATGTTTCAGTGAGCGGAGACAGCGTTAGGTGCTATGTGTGTGGAATCGGGTTGAGGAATTGGGACCAGGATGATAATCCCTGGGTAGAACATGCGCGGTGGTCACCAAAATGTACCTTTGTCCTTGACAAAAAAGGTCAAGCTTTCATTGAATAACAAAAACAAAAATTCTACAAAAGTTTTTTTTCTTTTTAAATGAACATATAGAAAACCTCTCTTTTTTTTGAGAATTTTTTCTGGCATAGAAATATTTTTTAACCCGATATAGATTTTCAGGGGCTGATAACATTTACCTTGTCACCCTGCGCCTTTCTCACTCAAAGGATTGAGATAGCTTGATTTCTTTTTTCTCTGTTTCTTCTCGTCTAGAATTGATATAGTTCTGCAGCATTAAGAACACGCCTGGTAATAAGCCCACCCGTTCTTATTGTTCCAAGTTTATGTGTACAAATATGGGTTCATAAGACCCTAATCATGAAACACATATCCTCTGAAGAGAATATTAATGTAATTCTTCATGGTTATAATATTTGTTTCATACTTTAAAGTTTCTTTTTCTGTTATAGGAAGACCTGATCAATTTCCAACTGATGCAGAGCGGAAAAAACCCACTCCTGTGTGACGCAGCCCAGAGTGTGTTGAATATGGGCTACTTGCCACGGGTAGTCAAAAAATGTCTCGACGAGCTTCTGAAACTTGAAGGTAAAATTTTGTATCATTTTATATATTGTTTGACATTAAATGTCAATGAGTTCTTTTGTGGTTTGGAGCTGTTTAGAAGGTTTTATGGTACCAGCTGTCTTGGGTACCTTATCTAACCAAATACTTACTTATTTTCGTGATGCCTTATCAAATACAACAAGAAATATCTTTAAAAAAGATAAACGGCATATAGTTTAAATACTGGTGGTTATAATGTAAAAGTGCTGTTGAAATAAATTAACGATATAATGCGTTTCAGCACGGATAACAGAATTATATGTTTGAATCATTTTTTATCAGGAATTTGATTTTATCAATGTATCATTTGAAAAGATTCATCTGCTTATTCAGCTTACATTCTATCTTAACTGTTTCGTTTTTAACTGCATATCTGCAATTTGCATTTACCGCTACGTTGACCAATCACATACTTCATCTTGACCAGTAACGCCACCTGTCGCGTCATATCCAGGGCAAAAAGAAAATTATACGGCTATGCCGAAAAACAGTAAATATTTTTATACAAGTACAACCAACATTTCATACAGTTTAAAATGTTTTCAAAGATGTTTTGTGTTTGGATATAAATAAGGTATTCAATAAAATTGCTAAGGGTTTAAAATTTAGGGTATTTTTTTACAATTTTAAATTCTTATTAAAATATTTGAGTTTTGAGAAAATTCGCAAAAATATCTCATGAACTGAGAATCCGAACCAAATATTTTGTAGTAAATATGACAAAAACCATAAGAAAAAAAAGAAGTACCCATAGATTGAAAGCTAATAGTGTCAAATTTCTAGTACATACCTACCCAGGCATTATTACTCTAAATTTAAATCTAACAATATATAATAAATATATTAGATCGGTTGAACTACACAGATATAAATATATTGCATCTACAGTGTAAGGGGAGATAACCTGCCCCTTAACTACATTTACCCTTGTTTGTAATCAAGATGATACAACACTATATTGCCAAGCTACGTATACATATACATGTATTACATAAAATGGTTTAGCCTAAATGATTTATTACTTTTCTGTATGTACACATGCCCTGGCTGTTAATGGGACGTTAAACAAAAACAAACAAACCAAGTATGTACACATACAAGTAAAACACCCTTAAAATTTCCTGTGATTCATTATAAACAGGAAATATATGACTGTTAGGAGAGTAACTGACCACAGGGCTATTTATATACCATCTCCAGAAGGAAGTGAAGACTGACTACATCTGATATACTGACCAAACAATTACACAGGTCTAAATACCTCAATACTTAAGGAAGTGAAGACTGACTACATCTGATATACTGACCAAACAATTACACAGGTCTAAATACCTCAATACTGAAGGAAGTGAAGACTGACTACATCTGATATACAGACCTAACAATTACACAGGTCCAAATACCTCAATACTGTTACCCCATTCAAATACTACACCAATCAACAAACACTGGACCTCATCTCCCTTCTCCTATATCACCACTAAACTGACCATCAATAATCATCTTCATCTAGGCTGGCATTCAATGAGTGGGAAGAAGTTAATGAAGATAATAATGGATAAGGAAGATGTGGGAGACCTGGATCCTGTACTGTCAGTGGTTCCCACTCAAAGACCGCCCAAACGAAAATGTACCGAAATGTCTGGTAAGGTCGATTAGCCATTTAATTTTATTCTAGTGTAATGAAGAAAAATACTAGCTAGACTCGTAAAAACTTTTTTGTTTTTCATGATTTTTTAGAAAAATAAATTCCAAATAGGTGTTCTAATAAAGGTTTACACAGAATAAGGTTTCATCAATCCTTTTTAACTCGAGGGAAGTTTCTTACAAAACTTATATGATTTTACTGAGAAAAAAAAAAGAATAAAATAAAATAAGAGTTTGATTTGGTACCTTTCCTTAACATCTTTTTAAGTTAAGGAATGTTGAGGAAACCGAGGGCATAGTTTGCTAAAAATTTACAAATGTATATTTTTTAGGCTTGAATATCCAAGGAAAAATAATTCAAGTGAATCAAGTTGCTAACATTTTTGTATTTGTTTTCTGTTACAGTGCCAAAACCAAAAGCTGTTCTGGAGCAGGAGAATGCTGCACTGAAGGAGAGAACTACATGTAAAATATGTCTCCTAAACATTGTATCTATTGTTTTCCTGCCGTGTGGACATCTTGTTAGCTGTGCCCAGTGTGCTCCCGCTCTCAAAGTCTGCCCTATCTGCCGTGGGCCTATGAAGGCCACGGTTAGGATTTCATTTGCTTAACCAAAACAAATATGAATACACAGGGGGTTGACACGTTACTATGACCCATAAATAACCCAGTCCAACCCCTAGACCTTATCAAAATTGATCACAGGGTCTAACTCCTAAATCACTTATCGACAATAATAAGTGATCCGGGGTCAGCCCTATGGTTAGTTTTTCATTCTGGGTCATTGGATCATGTCAAGCCCCTGTGTATATACACAGGAACTTTGAACATAATTCCAACCCACAGTTGATATGAAAAATGTATGTATATGATACATGTTATATGAACCATGGGTGGGGAAATGTCCTAATCCCTGTGTATAAACTCTGTTGACAATTTATTGCTTGTTTTTTATGTATTAGCAATTTTAATGGGATTACGGATGCTCAATGCAATTTCATCATTTTCTGTTGTTACCTGATTATTTACAAAACTGTTGTTAACTGAATAATTTATCAGAAATTGAAATGTAAATTGCATATTCTAGTCAAAATAATGTCTCGTTCAACCTCTGCTTCATTCGAATCTGAACAAAAAAACTAGTAGATCTCATTGCAGCGGATGGAAAAGCAGCACTCTGATTGGTCAAGACCAAAGGTTTACGAGACTGGCGATAATCAGATAAATCACAGGTAAAAGTGTAATAAATGATCTATATGTATAATATGATAAAACATATACACAGGTAACTCTGGGTAGACTAGATTACCTGGGAAAGTGTGTATTGTTTATATATGTATATTTAGATTTTTACCTAGTATACTATGTTGTGTATAAGGAGTATGTAGATGAGGTTAGTTATGATGAATATTTGGTCCTGTCATTCATGAACACGGAATTCAAAATTGTCACCAGGTTGTCAACATTGATTTTGACAATATCCAATGAAAGGATTATTATCACTTTTTCTAAACAAATAGAAAATGGACAATAGTTATGACATCATGAAGTCAGTGAAAATCCAACAAGAGGTCAACTGACTATAGGTTAGTCATTGGGTCAAGGGTCAAGGAAGAATCTTTTAACTCAGACATTTTGATGCTATATTATGGAGTTAGCTGCAGAAGTTGAGTTGCATATTCTGACATTGCAGCAAAGCTGACCAAAAATCAAGGTTATTGGGTCAAAGGTCAATTAGATCCAACTTTGAGGCATGATAGAAGCAATGCTGTATTGAAAAATGAACAATCGGAATAGCATCAATCCAAAATACCATAATACCCCTCTCTACATCATGTTATTGTCCACATACATTTGTACCCCCAATCACAGTATTACTCTATGAAGTGCATCCAGTGTATCTTGTATCAAGAATCAAGAGATAGAAAAAAAAAAAAATAGAAAAAGAAGAATGAAAATAATGCCAGTTTCTTTGAAAGTGTGTGCAAGTTTGAGCTGATAAATGTTCATAATGCTGTTTGCAGGGCGGTTACCATAGCTTTTCCTCTTATTGTTGATTTAAAGAAAATGAACAGGACACAATTTTGCTATTTCGTCATGACAAATAAAAAATAATCATATTATTTTAATCATCAAGTATTTAGTAGAATGATTTTAAGCAAAGTTTTGTGCTAATCTGTGTTATTATCATTTTCCTACATAGTTTTCGGGACCTCCTGGACATCGTTTTTGGTCCAAATTTTTCATGAGCAAAATATATGGATAGACGTTTTTTTCAGCATTTTCAGCCTAAAAAAGTAAATAACACTGGTGCGCAAATTACACAGGTTTTTACAGTAAGCGTCCTGTGGGTGTAAATATCGCTAAATGAGGCTAGCTTTTAGATTGATGTCCTATATATTGACCTGACTACCCTTATCCCACATTTGATTGCATTACACCACAATACACTGATAACGTGTATCCGACAATGCCCTTATCTAGGTGACAAGTTACAATATGCTACCGGGCATGATACCACACACTGTGGTCTACCGGGCGTGATACCACACACTGTAGCTCTACCAGACGTGATACCATGTACCGTAGAGCTACCAGGCGTGGCACCACACACTGTATGTCCCAGGGCGTGGTACCACACACCGTAGGTCTACCGGGCGTGATGCCACACACCGTAGGTCTACCAGACGTGATACCACACACCGTAGGTCTACCGGGCGTGGTACCACACCATAGGTTTACCAGACGTGATACCACACACCGTAGGTCTACCAGACGTGATATCACACACCGTATGTCTACCGGGCGTGGTACCACACACCGCATGTCTACCGGGCGTGGTACCACACACCGTATGTCTACCGGGCGTGGTACCACACACCGTATGTCTACCGGGCGTGGTACCACACACCATAGGTTTACCAGACGTGATACCACACACCGTAGGTCTACCGGGCGTGGTACCACACACCGCATGTCTACCGGGCGTGGTACCACACACCCTATGTCTACCGGGCGTGGTACCACACACCGCATGTCTACCGGGCGTGGTACCACACACCCTATGTCTACCGGGCGTGATGCCACACACCATAGGTCTACCGGGCGTGATACCACACACCGTAGGTCTACCGGGCGTGATACCACACACCGTAGGTCTACCGGGCGTGATACCACACACCGTAGGTCTACCGGGCTTGATACTTCTGTGGTAAAATCCCTATCTTTTTCTGGGCATCATACACTCTTCTCATTTGTAAATAAAATTTCGGAACGCATAAGTTTACCTGAGATTTTAGTTGAAAATTTTCTTTTTCTCATTTGTATAAATACCTTTTAGGAAGACAGTAAGTTTATCCATGATTTTAGGGGGCAATGGTTTGTTTCTCATTTGTAAATACCATTTTGGAAGACAGTTAGTTCACCCATGATTTGTTGGGAAAATGTTTGTTAACAGTTTATTTATGTTTATTTCTATAATAATTAATGATCATAATATGATAATTTTTTTTTTTAATGTATTTACATAAATCATAAGAAAGCTATAAAAATAACTGACATTAGTATTAAACAAACGTACATGGTATAGTTCTGTATTGGTGATAAGACTAAGTTTTTACTTAAAGGTGCTATTCATAGCTTGTAAGGCTTTCATAATCCACTTATCATTAAAACTTACAGAGGAGGGTGATTATTGTACCTCAGTGATCAGTTACTAGGCAACTTTAACTACAACTGTGCATTGTTTGTTTATATATCACAATATTATTATGATTTATTTACACATTAATTCATAAAACTTTTTACTGAAGTTTTGTTTTCTTTAAATTCTTACAGTTAACTGCATCTTCAATTGTTATTGGCTTTAACTGTCCGCTCAGTTATATATATAAAATTGTCTTTCAAAATAAAAATGCAGCAAAAAATCGTTTAATTATACATGTATATGAAATTGTCTTTCAAACATCACAATGCAGCAGAAAATCTGTAGATGTTCAAAAGTTTGTTTGCAGGGTTCAGTTAAGGCTTAAAAATAATGTTTTATTTTGTTGTGTGCAATTATTATAATCTGAATTGGAATATCTTGATATCTGTACATGTAGAGTATTGTCATTTTCAATATTAGAAATAAATATAAAATATCGTGAGTATTTCATGTGAGATTTAAGAAGTCAGTCTTATTTTTTTTTTTTAGATCACCACGTCTGAAAGGAAAGTTACTTATGTGACTAAAGCTGCATCCATCTGTCAATGTTTTTTTTTTTTTTTTTTTCCAAAAATCACTACAAGCCTAGAACAGCTCGGTTGATTTTGCCAAATTTGGTCAAAATCATTCTTTGGAGAATTTTGTATAAACATTGATATGTTGGAGCCAGCCCTTGTTGGCCTAATAATGGAAATTCAGCAAATATTTCTTCAGTCTTTAGAACCAACATGGTAGACTTCATGCTATCATGCTAATGGCCAAAAATATGGCTCAGGGCCTCATTGTTACTGAGAAAAAGATTTCAGCTTATTTGTCTAAATTGACCCTGTAACCTTAAAAGTAGGTCAAGGTCATGTATTTGAAAATACCTGGTAGCCCTTCATCATACCTGTGTGATGGTCCAATTTGAGGAAGTCTTTGGTTAAAGAGTGGCTGTTTGAAGATATCAACATATTTGACAACTTTGACTTTGAAAGTAACTCAAGGTCATTTATTTGAGCAAATTCATCCCATGGCCAGCATGCTATTGGTCAAATATGATGATCCTTGGCCTCTTCGTTGTTTAGAAGAAGTTGGTTATGTTGATGCTGCACACCAGACCTCGACACATGGTCCTGGTTCATCCATGGTTAGAGAAGTGGGACATGATATAGGAAATGTGACAAGTTCTTTAAAATACTTCGTCTGTAGGCCTTGAATGAAAGGGTTCGGTCCAAATAGTTAAATTTGGTATAAATGATGTGTTTGTGCCACCTGGTGACACAGAGGCTGGGCCTATCCATATTGATAAACAGAAATCCCCTCAGTCAAAATAGTCAAATCTTTATAAATGGTGTGTTTGTGCCACCTGGTGACACGGGCGGGCCTATATTAAACCACTTCGGTAGTGAGTGTTGATGTTTGTTGATGCTTTAAGAAGTCCAGTGCCGTTAAGAGTGTTCGTGTTCTGCCAGACTGTTTAACTTTAAATGTCTGCATTATGCTAGCATTTTTATTTGCACATTGAACAACTACATAACAAATCACATCAGAATTCAATTGAAGCTTTTAAGACCATCGTCATGGTTGCCCTATAGTAAGCTTCTCATACACAATTTATGGGAATACATATTAGAATTCAAAATGATAGACTTCTAAGCTGATACATTTGAATCATTCTCGGTTTAAATCCCAGTAAAATAAACTTCCTATAAATGCTGTGCCCCTCTCAATGGAGGCTAAGTGGTTGACTTATTAGATTCAATCACAGTTAATATTTAAATGAGTTCATTATGTCCTATATTCTCTTGTTATCAACAGACTGTCGGAGATTATACGATATTAAAAATAGAAAACATGACCCATAAATTTCAAACAAAATAGGTATAAAGCAGTATCTTTTGCGCTAGTGAGACCCCGAAATAGTAGCCAAGTGGCTCAATACAGTTAGTGTTATCAACACAGACGAAAGTATATCGAAAGCATAGACTAACCCAAATATTTCTAATGGCTGAAATCCTTGTCGAGTTTTCAAAGAAGTAGGCGTTCAGAACAAAACTTTCTCAATTTCTGTCCCTGTCCACCTTTTTCCATGAGTTGCATAAACTGTTTATATTCTGCTGCCCTACTGGGCCAGCAGTGGTGTCTATTATCAACCACAAATGGTCAGAGCTTCATTCATAAAAAATCTTGGTTCATCGCCAAATGTGTTTTTATCCTATGGTCATTTAAAACTTAATACGCAGGCCAATAATTGTAAAGACGGTATAAATAAGTCCTCTGGTGTTTGTAATTACACCATATCAGTTTCGATTTCCTTTTGGACATGCAAGTGTGCCGTGTCAAAACACGAGTTTACCTAGAACGAATACTATTTCAGAGTGTTGCCGGAAATTTCCCCGAGATGTTACAATTGACCTGCCTTCATTGCTCTCCGGCAGGACGACGACCATCTGTCAGAAATTGTCCGTCCGTCGTCCAGAGCTACGTTATCTCAGCTCGAGTTTACCTCCTTCAAGTCTACAACTTCTATGTACAATTTTTACAACGCCGCCGCCATGGTGACGCACAGTAACATTATTATTTCATTCATCAAAATTTGAAACCCGTGTCCTGATTAGGCTAAACTCGGAAGCGCAATTTATGATTTATTTCTCCGTTATTTTTGGTACGATATGAAAATAGATTCCAGACTATCAGTTAGCGCGAAGGTTTGAAATATGGTGTGTCGAGTTCTGGAGATTTGATGAAGAAGTTTGAAATCATAAGACGCTAATGTCTATTATAAAAAAAAATCGGGCAAACGTGCATTATATTCCTTGTCTACTGAAATGACAAGAAGAGGAAACTACTGACGGAGTGAAACGAAGGGAGGTAACTCTGACAAATCAGAATGAGAAGGAAGTGGATAAAGTTGTCAAGACTGTAGTTAAATTCATAGTTAAGAAATAATCAGAATAATTATATTCAATGAATTCTTTAATAATTATTTTGTCTAAAGGGCTTTAAAAGTAGAACAAATATCTACTGATATATTATATTAGTGAAAAAAGATGGTTTGGTAGCAGACCACAGGATCATGCTGGCCATGGGTGATTTTGTTTTCTTAAGCTGATAGATCTAACTCTTTTATCATGATATGCAGAAAACAATAGATGTGCAACATAAATTGATATTTTCAATATGAAGCAGTATACAGGCTTCACTTTTGTCTTGGAAAAAAAACATTCGAGAACCTGAATAAGGAAAATGTAGATCAATTTAGCTAACACCTCGGACGGGTATGAATGGTCTCCCATATGATCTTATCACAGACGTCTGCTTCTGGTGTGTATTAATAGAAAACAATATTAAGGGACCTGTCATGAAAATGAGCTACGACAACGTTGATAAGGGAAATGTAATCCGAATGGTTCTGATGTTGATATCGCTGCCTTGCATAGCAAGATCATCAGAAAATTCGGACTAGGGAAAGGTCACTTTACCTGCAGCAAAAACTGGTACCTAGCAGACGAGTAAGATCTTAGAAAATCCCAGTGATGAACATGTCAAAATGATATATCATTGGGATAGAAATGCATAATTTCAAATGGGTTTCAGAAATATTTATAATATACTGTGTTGGGAATTGTCATTTTGGCCAAAAATAATATTTTGCATTTTATCTACCTTTTGTTGCATTGTAGTCCAAGGGAAGCAACTCTAATTATTTGCTCTCTGTTCGAACTACAAAGGCCTTTAAAATAAGAGTAACAAACTTTTGGTTCAAACATGATGATGAGTTATTGCGACGGCATTTGTAAATTCCGGATACAAAACTGAGTCAGCTTACCAGTTGTCTCAAAACGATGTATACTTTGTCGGCCTAGTTAGTACATGTATTTATAGAAGAAAAAATAATACTTAATCTAGCCCTTACTCCTATGAGATGCAGATGCCTATGCTTGGTTTCGTTGTGGAGTACTCAATTGCCTAGAAACCATGTAAAACCACGTTTGTCAACGTTTTGGTACAGACTAAATATGTTTTTGTTATACTGAGTGTTATGAAATACTCATAAAATTTCGGACCTCCATAAGAGTGGTCTCCCCTGTGAGCACTGAAAATGATTGATTTATCAATTCATTTATTGTTCGATTTTCTGTTCCAGCAAGATTTGCAAAAATATCTTAATATTTATTTGTCTCTCGTGCTTAGCTTCAGGGGTTAAGACAAAGTCGGGAAATAATGAACCGACGCGAGTGATTTTTGTGCCAACATTTGCTATGTTGCAACAAAAATGCTATGCCTTTCTATGCTCATTTGTTCAATATCTAGACTTTTTCGGGGGAAAAAAAGAATTTTTCTTTCAAAAAAGTGATTAATTCAAAATAAGAATGGAAAATGCCATAATTCTCTCTAAATGTCTAGTGTTTATTAGTAGCTTGTACTTCGTCTTATTTGAGCACGTTCAATTTTGAAACTGACCAGCAGAAGAAAAGTACAGCAATATGTTGTGAATACCACATACCAATAGAAAATAATTGTTAGAGGAAAGAGTTAGTTTTTACAGAATCAATAAACATGCAATGGTGCACCAAGATCCCTCTGTGATCCATCCTTAGTTTTTACAGAATCAATAAACATGCAATGGTACACCAAGATCCCTCTGTGATCCGAGGAAAGAGTTAGTTTTTACAGAATCAATAAACATGCAATGGTGCACCAAGATCCCTCTGTGATCCGAGGAAAGAGTTAGTTTTTACAGAATCAATAAACATGCAATGGTGGACCAAGATCCCTCTGTGATCCGAGGAAAGAGTTAGTTTTTACAGAATCAATAAACATGCAATGGTACACCAAGATCCCTCTGTGATCCATCCTTAGTTTTTACAGAATCAATAAACATGCGATGGTGCACCAAGATCCCTCTGTGATCCACCCTTAGTTCAATCATAAATTAATCTTCAATGTTTTCTAATTTGTTTTTTCACTTAAACAGCAACATTAATCATTATTCTAAATCCATGATTTCCCCCACTTTCAAGATTTTTTTTGTGTTTATTTGAAATTTTAAAATAAAAAGATTTCATCAAATGCAATTGAAACTCGTGTCATTTCTTTTTCACTAATCTCTACTAACTCTGTGTCCTCAGTACTCCAGTACTTTGATTTCAATCCAGATTTGACAGCTACTGTGTCACAAATACCGTAGTGGTCATTGGTAAATCATCTGCCTTTCACCTTGGCAGCCAGGGTTTGATTCCGGATCAGGTGTAAAAAGGTACAGGGTCACCCGCCAATCCGACTGGGTTTTCTCTGGCTATTCCTCCTACAGCAGGACCCCTCCTGGGTGATTCCATCCCAGCCAACATGTGTGATTAAGTTGATACAACTTGTTTGACAATTGTTAATTAAAGTTTACATTTAAACAATAAACAAGGAACTCCATACTACCATTACTCCAATGATTTTATTTTGACAATTACATATCATTATTCATTTTATAGATGGTATACGTGTTCCATGAGACATCTTGGATTAATAATATAATCTACAATACTATTTGGAGCAAATATTTCCACATCTATGGACGAGCCATGATTTAGCTGATCTTGTGTTACTTCAATAGAAGATTTAAGTACAGAAAACATTGCAAAATCCACCTTCGTGATACTTATAAATAGCCGACACAAAATGTTTCATCATTGTAGTTTCAAGCCCTTGTCATTTCTTGCTTAAGATGAGTATAGATAAAAATTCAGGCAAGATAATTTGGTACATCGTATAGCCTTTACTTCGGTCATTACAACAATTTACTACCCTTTATTTATTATAAACAAAAGAAAATTAACTATAGTAAACATAATTATAGATCAATCCCTGCTATCTGATTTGATTTTATGAAAGGATGTTAAACTTTTACAAGCTTTGTACAACCAGCGATACTGCATAGCTTCAGTAAATTGGCGTGATAATATCAGGCAATTATGTTGTGGACTTACACAACCCAAGACAATAAGTAATATTACAATACAAAAGAATTTACAAGGAAACTTGATCTCTAGCTAGCAGCTATTGTCACAATGACTGGATGGACAATGCTAATTCCTAGGGCCTGTTCGTTTATGAGGTCAAACTGGTTCATCATGATTTTATATGTAATATTCCAGGCATATATCTTGATGGTTCTGCAGATGTTAATACAGGCCTTGGTAATCATTGTCAAGGCTTGTCGGACACAACATTAAATCATTGGGTCTGTCCCTATTTTATGAACTCTGGTCCAACCGTTTGGACCGTGACCAGCAAACAACCATAGGCTTCACCCACAAACTACACCCAATATCGAATTAGGTGTAGTTTGTGGGGGATATTACCAATATAAACTTATAAAGGGTTTCATGTATGTCATGAACACATGAGTACATCATTACAAATAATAACTGAACATGATGTCACCGACATTGTAATGAAAATGATAAACTGTCTGTGACTGCACAGATAAAGCACTTATTTTCATCCCTTACTCTTAACTTCCAAATTTTTACCACTGGAACCTGAATGTGTTTAGTACATATGCCGAATATTTGAGAACGTTTTCATATCATGGTAAGTACTATCTATCTACTACATAGTGATATTAATATATATAATAATCCAACTTACTGCAGATTTCATCTGATCAACCACCGATTACAACTTACCTGTCACAGACACACCTTATCACAATTCCTTCAACAAAAATATCAATTTTCCTTTTGGAATAAAATATGTTAACAAAAATTCAGAAATTAATATTATATATATCTGTTACAGACTTTTCAACCTTTAATGCTATAATTTAAAGAATATAACTGAGAAAATATATGTTTTTTGTTAGATATACTTTTAAACTTCCATATGTACATTTTGTTTTTGGAATGAATAATTCTTGTTCCATTTCATGGCTGTAGGGTTCTTTATATGGATTAAGCACTAGAAAATCTTCTAACTTACAGCTGAATACAATTAATAACATGGTTTATCCCCCTAGAGTCAACATGACACACTCTGCTTAAACTTGCAACTCTTTTGAGTAAATTAACATATATATGAAAGCTAAACAAAGACATATCCATAAAAGAATACTAGATAACAATGAGAACAATGAACAAAGACTGGTGATAAATGTTTTGTTCTTTATAGATCAGAGAAGCTACAAATTAGATATATATATATGACAGCGCTTCAGCTATGACAAAGATACCATCCAAAACATGAAAATGAAATACACATGTAAATACATGACAAAATCAATTTCTAATCACATAAAAAATTAACAAAAAAAGTCATATTAATACAGTAGAAATATAGTGAATTGAATACATTTTCTGTGTATAATTTTAACTAAATAATGAAAATGATATTTAGGGTAGGTATTCACTTTCTTCATCATGCTTGAAAGTTGTCGTTATAGTTTGGTTTCAGCAGGATAAGGGTATAATAAATTCCTTAATCTATTTTCTGTAATTAGTTATCAACCCGAAACTACTGGAATGGACAATGTGGCATGTTACAGAAAATGCCCCACCTCTAAAAACATACATGTGTCCCGATAACATCTAATGAAATATAACGGTTAGGTATGGACAAAAATCTCTCTAATATGCATAGGACAATTAGTACAGCAAAGTTTACATTGTGATATTCATGAAATATTTGTTTTCTCTTCCACTCAGAAACAGAACCCACATTCTGAGTTTAAATGTGGGGATTCGCAGAAAAAAAATGTATATAAAACTTGCGGTTTAGATAATTTGATAATCATTACGATTGATTTATTGTTTCAGTAAAGCTTACGATACAAACTACAACTATATAATCAGTGTACTTCATCAACACTACCTCCGACTTCAATGAGTAAACGGGGTCAAGTGAAAATGATGTATACCAACATTGTTATATATGTAACCATAGTAACCGGACACAAGTGCCCAGTTGTTGATCAAGCGGCTTCAAATTCATCAATTGCCTTGATAAAATTACAAAAGGACAAGACATTTGAAAGCTCGAGCCTGAATAGCAGCGTATGATTATTTATACAAATACATTCATTACGTATAGGTTAGGTTTTTGAAATCTATTTAGTTTTGTAGTAGGAAGTGAAAGCAAGAAAGAAGGAATCAGGGGGAGTGAGAGACAGAGTACCTGGACCACACCCATAGTGCACCATTCTGTGAACCAGCGGACTGGAAATCTTCTATATATCTTTTATATACTTCAATATTTACACAAGAGGAAACTCTCAAATGTCAATAGTACTTTTTGTTAAACTTATCTCCACAATTTTTTGTTTTAACTTTCAACACATCCCTTGATACGTACATATAAAATGTCATACAGATTATATATATATATATATATGTGTCATATATATACTTGCAACAAACTGATATGAATCCTATACATTCTCAAGTAAAAAATAGACATTTGTTCTGGTGATGTGTGCCGTTTCCTTACTGTCCCATAAGTCTACATATAACGGACACATACTGTATCTGGACGAGGCCATCTGAACAACAGTGTGTCACTACACCCAGGCTCAATCACAAACAAGCTGGTAGCATGTGTCTTAGAGACTTTCAAACTCATCAATTCGTTTCTTGGTGTTGCCTTGTCGGATCTGTTTTAGTGTCTTGTACTTGTCGCGACCTTGTTTGACATTCTCTGTATGTAGGATGTCATTTTGTGTTTCTTTTCCCCCAATCTTGGCCTCCAAAAGTTCTGCACTCAGGGACTGAAATAGTCATTAGTCAATGATTGCCGCAAAGCAAATACATAAATTTATCGAAAAGAATCGACAAGATTTCCAGTCCCAATGATACAAAAAAAAAAGAAGCATTCTGTATATTTTTTACATTATTATCTTACTTCTAAAGGAAGTTTTTGCTGAACTATCTTTGGGATAACAAAAATACCAATAGAGAAAGTCCTATGCTTTGACCAACATATTTGACAAATTAAGAATGCCTGCTAGGATGGAATTTAAGATATAAGGTTGGATTTCACAACTTGTTGGAGTTGACATTTAACACAAACAACAGTAGCATTGTGTGTTAAGCTAAAAAAAGAAAAGGATTGAAGAAAGCAAAATTGGAACAAAATTAAGACATTATACTCTATCTAAAGAAATTTATAATTTTCAAACCCCTGAATAAATAGTTTGATTATCTCCCTTTGTCTATATTTCGAGCTGTATTTGCCAGTCACCTTTAAAATTTACACACAATTGGCTATAATGATAGACTTACCTCCAGTCTTTCCTTATTACTTTCAGATTTTTGGTACGCATCACGGTCTTCCTCTGGGCGTGGAGCATTAATATCACCACCAAGATCAGCCGCTACAACACAAATCACGATATGAATTAGAAACATTACCTATCTGCAATGTAACCTGCACGACAGTTAGTTAACCATGTCAATCCATGTCAATGTATGATGTGTTGTAAATGAATTGCATGGGAAATTCCTAGCCAGATTAAATTGAAATCAAACTTGTTTATGGCAATACAGACACGAATGAAATACTACAATTCACGACAACAGTTCTAGGGAAAGTGACATACAAGAGGCAATGAAAGGCCGGTTCAATTCATGCTCATCTGACACCAAAGAGGCAAACCAAGCACTTCTCTAGATTCTCCAAATTGCAACACAAGGGTACTCTCTAAATCCAACAAGTTTTTCATGTCTTCTCTTCCAGTTGACCTCTTTTCACAAGTTTTGAAGCATTAATTACACATTAAGAACAATATTTTGAAATCTACATGGCCTTTAGGCAATGAATTACATGCACAGCAGGTGTTGATAACCTATTTGAACAGAAAGAAGAACATATATACTATGGAACTCACATTCTACTTCAGACTCTTTAATCTGCATGAGTTTTTCTTCCATGTCGAGGCGTGCCTGTTCAGACTCCCTCCATTCACGTTCCTTTTCCTCACGCATCAAACGTTCCTCCTCGGCCTGGACACGAGCAGCCTCAATCTCAGCCTGAAGATTCTCCTGCTGTTCTAGCTGAGACTGATAGGCATCGTTCTGTTCCCTCAGTTCCATCATTTTCTCCCTCAATTCTTCCTCCTAAACAAGAATAATCATACACGTAATGAATTTTAAATCTTACAACATTTAAAATTTGAAAATGCAATAAGAACTCTTTATTTCTTGAATTTAAATCAAACCTTCCCTCATAGGATATGGAGAAAATAGTCAATGATTTAGGATTTTTCCACACTACTATTTCATTAAACATCACATAAGACATAATTGTACAGTTCTAAATACCACATTACTTAATTAATCATTAATACATCAGCTATTTTTATAACCTTTATGATAAAATTCTTCCATCCTTATATTTTCTATAATCATGTGTATTTGGAATGACCGATTCCTGAATTGTCCCATTCCTCTAGAATGAAGATTTAATGGATTTTCCAGAAAAAAATTCTGTTATAACCTGTTTGATGATGGCTTCCCACTGGTTTCCTGTTAGTTTAGTTTTTTTAAATTAAGCATTTTTGTTTAAAAGCATTAAATCACAATAACAAAGTAATCCAACCTGCTATAAATTTGTGCAGTAAAGGACTACTCCAAAATCCAAGAGTTCACAGGTTTACCTTGTCTTTTCAATGTAAACATAATCTACAACCTTAATCATTACAATTTCCATTCCTTAAATAATCCCATAAACTGTGTTAAAGGTGAATATCTACATACGTAGGACACAAACTAACCATACTTTTAAATATTATGTTTGTATTCATTTAAACATGATTGAAAATAATCTTTAAATCTTTTAAGAAGTGGTATTGTGGAAAACCAATGGGAATCCATTTTTATCACTTGGTAGTCCACATTAAAACAGACGATTTACATTGTTGACTTCCCCTGACAAAAGTTTTTTTTTTTTGTAGTTGCAGCTATATATAGGTCTTTATATGGGTCAGGATAAGATATGTTAGTTCCTTAAATGTGCATATATAAACATTTGTAAATATTTGCATGCAAAAGTTATTATAACAAAGGAACGAAACAGCTAATCTTATTTTAAACATTCCATCTTTAATCAGATATGTCTATATTTTCAATCTGATTGGAATAATAACAAAATGCACAAAGCTTAAATAAGCTATTGATGTGCAGATCCAAAAACACAAAATTACAACTATATGGTACCATAAAAAAATGGTTGTTTTATGTCGGAAATTATCGAAGGGCTATTCCAGTCAAATATACAAAAGGAGAACTCTAGAAATAAAATAAGAAAATACAAATGCCCACGCTGCCACTTGAAACCCCTAAAAAAAGTTTGGTGAGGATTGCATCTCAGCAGTTCCTGAGATTATCTAGATACATTGCATCGGGACGGGACAGGACGGGATGGACATGGGTAACACTATAACCCACCCACCCACCCATTTCATGGCGGGGCATTTTTAAGCACCTATTTCATGGCGGGGCATTTTTAAACATATGTTTGTAGGAATGGGACAAAAAATGTCAAATCAAATTGTATTGTTTGGATTAAATCCTTCTTGTACTCTCCTCAGGATCATTGGGTAGACATTTTATATCAATAGTTACAGCCCCGATATGTAACACATGGGTAAACAAAGCAATACACTTGAGCTTTCTGTCCCCTGAATATTCACCAAATAGTATATATACATGTACTGCATATAAGTATCAAAGCAGTTCCATGATTCTACCCTCAAAGCCATACTGTGTACATACCATGGGAATGTGCATTATAGACATATAACATATATATATCAACATTTCTAAATCAATATGGGGTTATTTTTGGATATAATGATTATATATGATACGCAAGTGTTAATTATAGATTTGGGTGTAAATATACTTAACCAGGGGGAAATAATTGAACCCAGTACCTGGTATCCCTCATGTTTAGTTTCAACAAATAATCATAAGTATTGAATTTGTACACATATTGGAAAAGTCACTCATGAATCTGACAGAGCAGGGCAAGAATTTTATAGATGAATTTGGTAATAACACAGAATAATGTGTGTTTTAAATAAAAAAATTTTTACTAAGTGTTTATACAATGTAATTTTAAACATCTTTACTTTAAATTCTTGCTTTGCTCTATCACAATGTTTGACAAAAAATTGTGCATCTAGTGCAGTGTACCCTCCACTAACAGTGAACCCGAGAAAATGTGTAAATTTCACAATAGCAATATCTTTTTGACTTAAGAAATATGATGATCTCAGAAAACTACATAATTTAACGAAATTAACATGTTTAAAATTATCAATTTCAAAGAGGAGGAATTCTATCAATTAATGAAGTATCTTTTTTAATTTTTCAAAACACCATTATTATCCAAATGTACCCTAATTGAAAAATGCACAATTTATTAAGTTCTCCATGTGTGACAATACATACCACATCTATTTGTGTTGATGCCTAGCAAAATATAAATATCTGCAATCTACTGTCGCTAATCAACATCACCAATCAAACATCACACAACTCCACCACCAGCAATATCTCCGATTTCCCAGAAGACATAAATATTGTCTTACAAATTTGCTCTAAAGTAACCCATCTTTTGACGGGAAGTCCAGAGGGGTTTTGAACAGTGCTTAGTATAGTAGCTTGCCAATGAACATTAATTTTACTTAATTTTAGGTAAATGCAAACAATACACGATGCAAACCATTAACAAGGCCAGCATTTAGGTTTGGTCAGCATTAGTTAGCCATATATACTTTGCCATTACCCCAGTAAAATTATAATACATGATATTAGCAAGTATAGCCTGTTTCAGAAAAGACTGCAGTTGTACACAGTAGCAAATCAATAGGAACAACCTTAACCATGCTGAAACCATTTAAAACAGCACACACCTGGCTAAACCTAGACAAATATTTCATGATTTGGTCTCGGAAACAGAAATGTTTCTAAAACGACCAATGACGAATCTGAAAAATCATGTTTTTAAGAAGGCCAGTTGATTTATCTGAAATGAGACGTACCAGTTTCTGTTTTTCTGCTTCACTCATTTCCTTCATACTCTCAAGTCGTGACTCTAGTTCGTTCATGCGGTTGGTCGTTGCATCCAGCTGAGATTGTTTATCTTCTACCGCTGATGACAGCAAGGCCATCTCGCTGAGCTTTCTCTCAATCTCCATACGCTCTGTTATAAACATAGAAACAAGTTACCTCCCTTGTCTCATCATCTACCAGTTAGGTTTTTTAACATTATTGCAACAACAAAGGTTTTGTGAAAACAGGGTCTGATTTTTGCCTCTTAACAAAATGTTAAACTGAGGAAGCATCAAGATTGCCATCTTATCCTCTTAATACTTCCCTGTATCGTCATCAGCATCAAAATGCATTTCTACAAACTTTTTGACACAAAAAATGAAAGTTATGCAAGAAAATGGAGTAGCATCTCAAAATTATAATGAATCAAATATTTGTTTACACATATTTTTTCTTAAATTTTCCATATGAGAACAGTCTATGAATGAAGGAGCTGTCACGAGTTTGACAAAAGATGCTGCAACTAGAGATGTATATATAATGTTATGCAATTAAACTGAGACTGAGGTTCCCTGAATCTGAGCGGGAACACTACAGATTTCTAATTACAATTGTGACCATATTTCATTCTCACTAACCATCCTGCTGTAGTTTGAGTTCCTCCTCTCTCTTTCTTAATTGTTCCTCCCTCATTATTAGTTTTTCTTCCACTAGGCGGCGCTGCTCCTCGGCTTGTCGCTGTGCCTCCTCTGCCTCTCTTAGACGAAGAGCGTCAAGCTCCTTTGCCATTTTCTCTTCCTTTGCTTGTGCCTTCATTTGTTGCACTTCAATAGTGTCAGGTTTGCGACGGCGCATGTAAAGTTCATGATTTCCCATACAAAGTGCAAGGATTCGTTTGTTTATTCTAAGACGCTCTACATAGAATACAAAGTCCTGTAAAAAATAAGAAAGAAATGTCATATTTACATCAATTACTCCAAAATTACAAAGACATTGAACTGTTAATGCAACCCTTGTAATTTGATAAAAAAAAAAAGTTTTTGCAAATAATCTTAAAGCATTATTTTACATTTACACCAAGCCTCCTCAAGGGATCAGTTCTTCATGGATACCAAAGAACACAACCAAGAATTTACCCTAAATTACAATTCATATATTTAAGAGAGAAAAAGATGGATGCAGACAGAGAACCCTTCTATATCTATACTTCAGATAAAATATCAAACATATCCTTACTTAATTATATAAATTTAAGAGCACTTATATTTGGTGAAATCTAGAAATTTGTCAAGTGACTGAAAATGAATCTAATAATGTTGGAACATTTTCCAGCTGGCCTTTTTGAGGTCTTCAAATAGATTTTGTATCAATGACATTTGAAGAGAACATATTAATATATCATAAGATACTTGCAGGTGCTTTCTTGTCAATTGGTTTGATGATAAATTTCTTGTCATTAAAAGAGATATTGCTGATTTCACTCCATGGGAATCCTATTTTTGGTGTCAATCTGAAAAAAAGAAAGATCCATGACAGTAAATTTTGAAACTAATGGATTTTGATTCAAGAAATAAAAATTGATCAATTCATTTTATTACACTTCATTTGAATCAAATGATGTCTTAAAAATATGAGCAACTACTTATTCTACGCTTCCAGACAATACCATGAGAACAAAAGCTGTTGTCATATCCATTTTGTTATCAATATACAATCAAATATCACCTTGAACCCAATTTCTCAGTGCCTTAATCAGAAAATAGTATTATAAACTTCACTTAATGAATTTGACAATCAAGAATTTAAAATTAGAACAAATATCTTTCAATGCCACTTTTACCATTTAAACTTGTTATGATTATGTTTTATCTATATAATTAACTACTTACTTATCATTTTCTTCATACACATTGAGGCCGAGGGCATCCACACCTAGTAACAACACTGTAGCCTTCTTGTTCTTGATCTTAAAGTAGTTCACACCATACATTTCCAAATCTTGTGCTATTTTAAGATACTCCAACATGGCATCACATCTGCAAAAGTAAGTCACCAGGCTCACTTTATTGAAAAAATCCTGAGTTATGTCCCTTGCATTAATATGTAAACAATATGTATTTACAGTTAAAAACTCCAACCATGAAGAGTCGTATGTGGCTGTGCCACTCCTTTGAATAATGTAGCCATGCTACAAAGTATCAAACCAGAGTGACCAAGATGGGTTGTGGCCATCAAATTATCTCTGTTAACTAGTAAGAATATTCCTTGCAATCCTACCTATCCCAATAACATAATATGGTATCCGTAATAACTTCTCTAAACTAGGAATTCTGCATTAAACTTTTTATGTTTTGATATTAAAATCTTAATTTATGATTGTCTGATGTTGAAAACATGCTGGTTTGCGTGCCTGGAGAATTTTATCAAGAACTATACTGTCTACTGTGAATTGTGTAGGAAGTTGAAAACATGCCAGTTTGCCTGTCTGGGGTATTTTTATCGAAAACTATACTTACACAAGCATTCCTTTGTGTTCCCCATACCAGTTAGCAATACGCTCATACCACTGTTCTTTGGTGAGGTTATGTTGATCAATTACTCTGAAATACACAAAGATAAAATTTAATTTTGAACTGTTAACAGGCTTATTTCGTGGCGTGTCATACGTATACTTCAACATCAAGTTCTAAGCCTGACATTTTATGTTAGCAGATTTTGTTTGTTTTTACAGCATTCAGTTAGACAGCGAAACAAAAACCTGTTAGTTTAGATTGATTATTTACATTAAACCAACACAAATATTAATTTATTTTTCAATAAATCGCACTTGAATATCTTGTGATATTTTGTGAAATAATTAATACATTATTATTAAATGCCTTTTTAATTATTAAGATATATAAATTGCTATAGAATGTACAGGATGTCCTTTGGTTAAAGACAAGAATAAGTTAACATTAACAATTTCTATAAAAGTACACTTGGCCTTTCCAAAACATCTGTAATAAACATCACCCACTTCATTTAATTTTGGAGTATAACTGATTCGCTAAAGAGATATCCAAATATTTGATTTATCCTGTTTTCATTGACCTTATTTAAACCCTATGATTTGAATTGACATTTGAGCTTATATTAACTTTATGATTTAACATTTGTATGAATTTCATCTGTCTTGCATGTTACCTCTGAGGAAGAAGTGTGTCGCTAGAGAGGTCAACGCCATCTTTGCCCTGATGTTTAACCTGACATGCGTAAGAGGCCAGCAGGACAGACGTCTCAGGAGGACAATATATCTCGTCGCTCAGGATACCTTCCTTAACTTGCAGGAAAAACATCCTCTGTAAAATAAATTGTTTTAAAATTAATTTTTGTTTATCATAGCTATTTTCTGTAAATGATTTTATTTCTACTGATGGAGGAATACTGACTGATTAAGAAACAGTATAACAGGTATCAGTATATATAAGACATTCCTATGCATTGACTTTAAATTCTTAAGTTAGTATATTCTATACAGAACTATTTAAATGACATAACCAGTTCAACTGTAATAACAGTGACTTCATATACTTGCATTTTGGCCAAGATCTTACTTAACATTCATTAAACAGCAACCTATACACTTTTTTCTTGCGATATATATATATATATATATATATATGTTTTCTCTTCAAAATGATTATCTGATGAAGGGGAATAAAGAAATCAGGATGGGCACCATAACATCTCACTATTAGAAAATCATTATAGAGAATCTTAACAGTGATTTCCATGTTATTTTGAACTTATGATTCAGTATTACATGATTAACTTAGGTAGCATGGTTACAATAGTATTTACATGTTTCTTGTATAAAACAACAATTTTGAGAAGGATATATTTTCCACAATTTACCGAGACAATAACGTGAGATCATGTATTGACGTCATCATGACACTCCTACAGCTGTTTACATGTGCTATATATAGCATATACATGTATGATATAGCAATATATAACATGGCAAACAGCCGCCATTACATAACCAAGACATAACATAAGGTGTTAATGTACCTGTGTGACTTCCAGGATAAGTTCTTCGGATACATCCTCGGGAAAGAACTTTGCTCTAAATTTAAATTGTACTGGTGTTTCTTTTTTGACATCTTGATTTAAGACCTAAAATAAGAAGTATATGTATGTAATTCAGATACTAGAATGCAGCAAGGAAGATGGATCAGTATTTTAATCAGAGTTAATAAAACTAGTTACAGATATTCATATTGAAGAACATGGACCTTCATATAAATTCTATCCTTCAATTAAATCAAAATCATACATATAACTTTTTTTTTAAGATTTCACAGATAAAAATGAATAAAAAAAGGGCGGAGCCACTAGCTTAAGCAATTACCATTTCAAAACTTAATCGTAACAAAATGCTGTAAATTCAATAGTTCCTCAAGTTTCTGAATTATTTCTTTAAAATAAACATTATGGAACATATTCATTTCATTGGTTTTAAAGAACTTTGAATTTCATGTCATCTATTGTCTAAGAATCTACAGCAGGAGATAACTGTCCGTCATAACGGCCATGAAATAGGCACTATGTTCTCAACATTTTTTTGTACAGACAAGCAAAGGATAAATATGGAGTACCCGTACCCTCTTATTGAGTTTCAACCAGGTTGTGTACCCTTTGGTGTCGATGTACTGAAGACCAAAGAACCAGATCTCACGCAGACCAATAGTTTTGACAACCTGAAAAACAACGTGTAAAATGAGAGAATTATTCACATAAATCATGAACACTAATATGCTTGCTATTTCATTGAATTAATTCAGACATAATAAGCGTACTTATATTGCAAGCAAAACATGTACATATCCCCCCATTTACAGCCCCCCCCCCCCCCCCCCACCCCCCCCTCCAGCCAAGCACTATCCTGTCCGTTCTGTTGTCTGAATTGCAAAAAGATCTTTTTAGTTCAAGATACACAGGACACTGCTTTAGTCCCATCCAACAGACTGACCCCCTCTGATGGAAACAGCTATTTTTCTAAGTCAGTGAAAAAATAGGTCATTGTGACACAGGTAAAGTCTGGTGTTGAGAAATTAACCAACCTTGGTAGCCTACCCTTTACAACTAATAACCCTCTGTGACCAAAATACTCCCAATACTTTCAATAAGAATATCCACATTTTCATATCCCTGATTATGAACTTACCTGATCAAAGAGCTGTTTGCCGGTGGTGCTTTGCTGGATGGCAAACTCCAACTCAGCGTCCAAGGTGGTGACGCGCACGTTAACCTGTAATCACACAAAAAGACAATCTTAATATCATTTCAGGCAATACCAAGTGATTTTCTTAATATCATTTCAGGCAATACCAAGTTAAATCACGAAGCTAGAATGTGCTGGTTGCAACACACATCAATGAAATCACAGGTTTGAAATCTCCATTCAATGCTCCATGAACAGATTTGAGGTCATATAACATCTAAAACACCTGTCTATTTAAAACTTTCTTCAGGCAAAAATAAATCTCCAAATTTGGTCCAACCTTATTTATCTTAAACTTTCAATTACAAACTGCTTCCTCCGGTTCCATGGAATTCATAACAGAAATGAATATTTCATTAAATATTAATACTTAATTTTAAAATTTTTTAATTCATTAAATCTTTCTTTTTTGTCCCTTTATTTTCCATCAATGACTTCTTTCGATTTATTTGTCTTCCGTCAATCACTTATTTTTTTTTATCTTCCGTCAATGACTTAAAAGATTTCTACCTGTGCCTCAGTTTACGGGATAATTAATTCCAGTAAAATGTCAATAACTCATTCAAGAGAAAAGGTTTAATTACATGCATGTCTGTTGACATTTCATTTCAAGAAATTTGTTATTTTCTTGGCTTTAAATGTCAAATGATTAGAAAAGTAGAGCACTTCGAATAATTCATTTCATATTTTTTATTTTCATTTTTGTAATTCTGACAATATTAAATTCATACTACAGATATTTAGACATACAAGATACGTTTTTGTTTTAAACATTACCCCATATTTTCCAAAACGGCCCACTAAAACTCACAAATTTCTTTCATTTTCTATGTTTTGCCAATACGATTTCTGAAATCTTGTCAAAATGGCCAATGATATTTGCATCCAGGGTGAACCCTGGAGTACTGTTTACTCTTGCTATATAAATATAACTAACAAACATTCCTGATTATTTTACCTGGTAACCGAAACAAAGTACCATGCTAAGTAGAACTGACTAAGATACATACAGCATGACAAAAGGAGCCCCCCGGCTATCATCACAGACAGTTGTACTCTGATTTATCTAATTGGGAAACCAGACCTAAGTTCTTCAATATAGACAATGTACCAGGTAGTTATCTCAGTACTTATCCCACATACATATGATCTAGTAAAGAGACTCTCACAAATCTCATAATGAAAATCTGGCCTTATCATCTCTTGATCTCCAAGATAGGTACGATTCCTAACATATGTGATATGCAAGTTTTAAACTAAGGGGAGATAATATTGTGAAATTATTACCTAACTCGACAATTCTTCTTTTTAAAATTTGTGTATTTTCCTCATCAAAAATAACTCAAGAAATTTATTACCAGTAAATATTCATCCACTAACAAACCACTTGTCATTAAATTACTAGAAAATGTTCACTGGGCTTATTGCAGGATAAATATGGTAGCAGAGGAAATCACTAATCAGGAAAGACATACAAGTATAAAAGTGGGACTACCTTACTTTTTATATAAAACATGTCTTTTTTCTCGTTGCACAATATTACTAAGCCTTATCTTGAGATACATGCCAACACCCATTGCAAATTCTAAAAGCCTGAAGTGTTTACTAGAGTATTCAACTAAAGTGGAGAGGTCATTCACATCACTGTATCAAAGTCTGACACAAGGCGTTCACTTTAATATACGCTTATAAGTCAACATAAAACTCATACACTTTTGTTTTAATAGAAAGCAGTTGTTGATCTTATTTTTTTATACAAGGATGAATATTTTGAAGAATCCCAGTACATTGAGAATTTGTTTCCTAGCCTATAACATGTATGCGGTATATAATGTGAAACCTCGGGAAAATGACTTACATTTACAGTTCATAGTTAACAATAATAGCCTTGATTTATTTAACTTTTGTAGAAAATACTCATGGTATCCGATATATGTGTCCAGATCAGTTTTGCTACAGAATTAATTGGTGTCACAGGTGTTACTTGTCTAAATGTGTTATGACAATTTGTCAGCTGTTGTAGAATGTTCAGGTATAAAACATAAATGCCACAGGCAGCAGGAGTTAATTATCAGATTGATATTCAGATTTTACAGCATCAGACAGAGTGTATATAAATTTAGCGGTAGTCACACAACAGTGTTGACAGATCCAAAATGGTTTCCATAATATTCCATATCACCCAGTTTTTTTCCCCTTTACACTTGAAGGTTAAAAAATATGTGCCTTGCCAGTCACACTCATCCTCACCAAATGCACACGTACACTCCTCCTCCACCTCTCACCCCGAACCCCTACCCTTGGCAATCTGCCTATACCCTCATCTGACCACACCCATCACACTACTCCATGTCATTTACATGTAATATGTACTCTATGCCACAACATAGCTTAGAAGTGTAGTATTTTGTATCAAATTTTGGTACTTTCCATATCTATATAAGAAAAATGTGCACACTGGTAGCCTGGAACTTGTGACATGCTATGTTGATAAGTAACAGGCTATATATTTTTTGTATTTCACCAGTTGATAACATCCATATCGTATGATTTATACAGCTTGTAGTAGTCTCCCCTGATAACGATGTCTACACTAGGGTGCACCCTTGCAGCTAAGTCCATCCTAGTCATTTTCACCTACGCGTGGGTGTAAGTTTATGAAGCTTTTTCTAAATATCCTGTAATACACTAACGATTCATTAGGTTGTATCCATGTAAGATACAGTTTCGATAGTAGAACTTATGTACCCTAAATTTAAACTCCTCGTAATCATACATCACCAAAGAAAACATATATACATCATCGGATATCCATGGTTGATCGCACTTCAACTACGCTACACTTATCACCCAATCTATTAACATAATAGGAATGAATTAAATGTTGATGTGTTTATCGCTGTAAAAAAGTCTTACTTTCCACAATGTAACTATACACATCTCATAATTAAGTAATTATCAACTAATTCTCATAATTAAATAATCATTAACTACCGTATTAGATACTATCTAAATTAAACTCCTACTGCGATGTCACAATAAAGACAACTATAACATCATGTCGTGAAACAGAAATCCTAGATAAAGATATTGAGGACAAAACTGTTTAAAACTTATATTTTCACTTAAGTTTCAACTATATATATGCCTTGCTAATATGAAACCTGCCGCTCATTACTAGCTAAACATAGCCAATACAGGAAGTATTCTGACATGTGAATTTTTAACGTTTAGGAACATTGAACTAAGTACTACAAGCATACAGCAATCGAGGCCAATTTTTGCCCCTTGAGATGTCTCTCTAGCCGATAGTAAAGATGTGTGTTTGAAAAGATGTTCCCTTTCTGACAGAAGCACCAGTCTATATCATGTCACAAACATCAGAACATTTTCATGAATTATTCACCGACCTATCACAGCAACACAATTAATGTGTTTATGTACCAGGAAAATTTATTCTCTTTGTCAGGAAAAAAATTACTTGTAATAATCGTAATTACTGCTGGACCGCCTGATCATGACTCATACTTTCAACAGTTTTTGCCCGGTAATACCCCCCAATCCTCTAAGTGAATAAGTTTTTTTTAAGTGACAGGATGGGTAATGAACACCATTGACATCTATCAACATGAAAACACAAGTGTCACTATACAAAACACCATTTAGAACACAAGCCAGAACAGGAAAATTCTTATCGGCTTATTCATCTCCCAGTAAAATTCAAATTAATGTAGGTAATGTGTCAACGAATACCAGCCTTACTACAATTATCAAACTGCATCATAACCATGAACAAATGTATCATAATTGTAATGTTAAATCAAGCAGATTTGAACGTTAAGTTAACATCAGCTTAAGTTCAATGGTGGAGAACCAAATTTAGTGGTGGATATATGAAATCAAGGCTAAAAATAACTTTTAAAAAGTAAGAAGTGTGACTGTATATAGCTATATATTTATATATAGTCAGTCATTACAAGCTCAGGATGTGTTGGTTCTTCTTTATTAAGAAACGTCTACCGGTTTCGCCGAACTTGAAGTGAAATAAATCTGAATATTTCAGCAGATCTTATAATGTATCTGTATTCATGTGTCCTTCTTTCCAGCCCTCGTCCTTCATGAATTTTAATTACCTGCTGCACATATATATTATAGACAGCTAGTTAAACACAATTTCATCACAGATTACCACACATCTCCTACACCAGATATCATGTGAATAACCGTGCAATCTCCCTGATAAAGAACCTGCTATAATGTATGAAGTGGGACTACCTATCTAAGGAGTGTTTACCCAGGCCACACCTACACACCAGTAATCAGTGAGGGTTGGAATACCATAGTAGGTAGGATTTATCAGAGGTCAGAGACATGTACAGGCCTGGAGACACCCTGCCCACAACTTATGAATCAAGCTATAGATATCTGTATCTCAACCCTCCGGCTTAAATTCAACATCAACGAAATGATCGACCACAATCACAATGTCAACTATTTAACGTATTACAGAGTAACAGGAAATCCAAGCCAGTTTTTGTACGGCTGTATTGTATAGATATGTACAAGGATGTGAACAGTTTTGAAGTTATATGACCTAGAGCAGAGATCGTCCCTGCTGTGTCCCACTGTGCATGTCCTCATCATAAATATAAGCACATGTGCACATACAAAAGACATAATGATAATTTTTCGCGATAATTTACTTTACATAATGAACTTCTAACTATTTCTGCATGGCTTTCTCTTCCTTGAGATTATATATAATTAAGCTAACACATGTCCAACCCCCTGAAAGACCTACCGTACACTGTCAGGTTAAAGAAAAGAAATGAATGCAATAATATGCATTGTAATGAAGTCTATCATCCACTTATGACTTATTCATGACAAAATGTGTCCATTTCTGGCCCCCCACACATATATAAGATGTGCAAGTGTATTGGGAAATAAATACACTATAGCTTCTACCGATGGTATATTGAGGTCACCAGGTAGACCTATTGACTAAATAAGGTATACATATGCTTACCTGTACAGGTAAATACCTACATCTAGCCAATGGGAGCATCTATATCTTGAATACAGCAGTTATGTAACAAGTGTCTTTCTAGGATATCAAAGTAGTAAATATTTAAACGATAAAAAAAAACAAAAAAAAATCCCGATATTACATTCAAAGAAGCATTTACCTATTTGAATTTTTCTGTTTAAAGATAAAACTAAAAAAATTCCCTCGTTGAACTTAAAAACCAAGGTCAAAGAAGTATGTTGATATTCAAACTTAGTCCCCCTTGCAGATGATAATGAAGTAAGCTGCGTGAATTGCACTCGGATCACGAGCTGATCATATGTAGTTTAAGGAAACCTTTAAAGAGGACTTCTTGAAATACCCACGTTAAACTGCTACAGCAGCTTGAAATACCCACGTTAAACTGCTACAGCAGCTTGAAATACCCACGTTAAACTGCTACAGCAGCTTGAAATACCAACGTTAAACTGCTACAGCAGCTTGAAATACCCATGTTAAACTGCTACAGCAGCTTGAAATACAAAGACAAACTGCTCACAAATCATTTTCTCTGGTGTACTTTATGGAACAGGATCTGTTGTGATCTGTTGTTTCACTTCTCAGAAACTTACAAGCTATAGCTACTGCTGATAAATATCACCACTGATTATAATAGCTGGATTTAGACATGCCTGGTGGGTTGCCTGTGTTTGATTGTAAATATGTTAAGGTCATACAACCTCACCTATTCATCTCACACAACTCATAAACAAGACATGGTAAAAAAAATCTTTTTTTTTCTTCTAAATGACATAACAGGTTCAGTCATTAGCAAATAGAGCTATCAAACAGACTTGTAAAGATGTGGAAACTCCCATGAATTAGTTTTAAAGAACAATGGTCTATTTGTAATTATCATACGATCCTTTCAGATACTGAGTGACATTTTATAACAGCAAACATTCAGCTTTATAAGTAGGAAGCCACAGCCAATGATGTGGTTGTGATGATTCATCATTGTGCTAATTTATCAAATGTTATTATTTACTCAAATCTGATTATGCCAAAATAATTAAGTATACTACCTGGTAAAGTGCTATAAAACGAAAATCTAAATAATAGCAATAGATCTACATTATCCTATGATAACCTTGACTTCTATATCTGCATCACCCTGTGATGACCTTGACTTCTATATCAACATTATGCTGTGATGACCTTGACTTCTATATCAACATTATCCTGTGATGACCTTGACTTCTATATCAACATTTTCCCATGATGACCTTGACTTTTCAACATTATCCTGTGATGACCTTGACTTCTATATATACATTATCCTGTGATGACCTTGACTTCTATATCTGCATCACCTTGTGATGACCTTGACTTCTATATCAACATTATGCTGTGATGACCTTGACTTCTACATCAACATTATCCTTTGATGACCTTGACTTCTATATCAACATTTCCCCATGATGACCTTGACTTTTCAACATTATCCTGTGATGACCTTGACTTCTATATCAACATTATCCTGTGATGACCTTGACTTCTATATCAACATTATCCTGTGATGACCTTGACTTCTATATATACATTATCCTGTGATGACCTTGACATATATATCAACATTATAATATGACGACCTTGACGTATATATCAACATAATCATATGACCTTGACTTCTGTATCTATATCATCATATGATGACCTTGACTTTATCAACATTATCCTGTGATGACCTTGACTTCTATATCCACATCAACCTGTGTTAATAAGACCTCGACTTTTATATCTACAATATCATGTGATGACCTTGAAAGGGTAGGCAGATCTTTATTTCAACATGACAATAGCGACAATTGCTTTTGCTGGATTACATCCAATTTGTTTGTACTTTTAAAGAATCTTTTAACAACCTTGTTCTGCTTGGTTTCGTGAAGTATGTATAATGACTGGGTTAGTATTACTTTGGTGACGAGTACCCTGGGAAAATCAAAGATAATTTTGTCTTGGTGCAATACTGGTCATTAGACATGCAATGTATTAAGTTCCTCCAGTTCAGCAGTCTGACATGAAAATTCTGCACCTTAACAATATATACCTGGACAAACCAGCTCCAGAGTAATTAAGTGAGCGAGGTAGTTCTAACATAAGATCACAAGACCTACTATATGTACAGGAGACAATACACCACAAAGGCACATATTTTCACCGCTCTTGTTGTACCAAGCACAGGGGTATACAGTTACCCAAAATCACGTCCCATTTACAAACTCATTATTCTAAAGGAAACTTTTCAGCAAATCGTCATACGATTTATCTAGCTGTCAACTAATTTAACTGGCTTTCCATACAGGTGAAGTACAGACATTCTGGTTTTATAAATGTAACACATTTAGTTTGTAGTTTCTACACATCAACAAAGAGGCATGTCTGAGGTCCAGAAAATGTCTTCAATTTTAATTTAACTAGTCAAGAGAAAATGAAACCTATTACAGAATGGATTCGTGTACAGGCACGAAGCTAGCTATTAGACTAAGTATTTCCTTCTACAAAACTATCTTAATCTTTAAGATAATGCATAAAATGCAGTAGCATTGAATTATGTTTAGTCTCACAACCACCATAAATTTCACATTTTTTTTTATATAAAACAGTGAAAAATATAGATCTATCAAAAATATTCAAAGGAGATTGTGATGTTGGCACCTCTGTAAAATCTTAATTTGTTATTGAAGATATTGAATTACCAGCCTTGTTTTACAAAAATCTAAAAAAGTTGTTTGATTTACCTATGAATCTATATTCATAGTGTCGAGATGCTATCTCGGAATGGATCAACAGAAATCGCAAAGATATCTTATATACAATTTTTGATAGAGAAGGGACTGGGGAACAGTTAACTCTCCCCTATATCTAGAAAGATCCCACACTCCGCTTGTATATATACATTAAACAAGATGGAGATTACCACATAAGTACACCCTGATTGAGTTTGGCCTTGAGTCACATGATCCAGGTACTACTTTAAAACATGACCCTATAAATTACAGTACATTGCAATAACCAGAATGACCTTGAAGCTCTTACACTGCATGAATGTTTGACAGGTAAATCTGCCAGGTAACATAATTTTTTTTTATAAATACGTAGATGGTTTATCACTATATCTAGCTACTTATTGCCCTCCTAAGAGCTAAAGGAAAGTGTTACAGCTGAAATATATGGTACTAAAAAATGTTTCCACATGGCCACCAGACCATAACACATTTAACTTATCAATATATGGAAATACTCAATTAAATTAATAAAGTACATGTACAGAGATTAAAGATATGTGGTTTCTTGATGATAATCATGTATAAAGAGAAACTAGATCTTTCAGAAGCATGAACAAATCCTTAACTAAGTATATATGTAACTATGTACCAAGTGTAAGAATGTGTATCTTTCTACGCCAACCTTCCATACTATTGATTTCTATAATGAACTGGGGCTCGGCCAAGTCTCTTCTTTATCTCTGCAATGAAATGGTACTAAGACAACATCAATTCAGCAGGTACCTTCATTGATAGATACTATACTGCAGCATAAAAACTTGTAGCTCGGTGATCTGGACAAGACTTGGAGTGAAATATCCCAACATTTAAGTGATTTGATCTCAGCCGTGTTGACTTTTTAATTCATCCTTGCCAGGCCTATTGAGCATAGGCCTGCATTGTATCTCAATTTTGCTGCAGTATGGTGTCTGCATGTAGGGCTAGACTATACGGCTTCATGTACCTTCCTCCTTGTATGCAGTTGCAGAAAATATTTCATGCTTACAATTGAGTCTTTCCATGTCTATAGTAATTTCCTGTGTCTGTCAGAAATTAGACTCCATTCTTAATTACTTCCTGACTCAGTAATAAGATGTAAGTAGCATAATCTTGACATGCCTTGGACCAGAGGTTCTGATATTATGGTAATACATCCCACATCCTTTATGGATATAAGGAACAGAGCCAGAGTCAAAACAACCAAAAATAAAGTCATTCTTGGTGATTATTTATATAAATATTTCCTTAAAACATGTTTGCTGATAGTAAAGAATTTCAAAGGATTTTTTTTGTTTTTTTTGTAAAATATCTCGAGTGTAAGGTAATGTACAGAGTACTTCATCACAATATATTGGGGATGTACATATGCACAACTTTCATCATGGGTATCAATATTGCATTTCATTTCTCTGTAATAGATTTGTTTTAATGAAATTATCAAAATATTTTTCAACAAATAAATAACAGGAAACAGACGTGATATTTATAGAGGACTGTGTTCAGAAGTTAAGTATCTGGAAAACATAATAACGTGAGATATTTTGTATTTGGATACAGCATTAAGCTGTTTCTACCCATAAATATATAAAGAACATTGCAAAACTAATTGGTTGTCATTCTAGTACTTCTGTTATGTAATGTTTGTGTATTTTATCTTAACAAATATCTCTTGTTTGAAATTAAATTCCAATTTAACACAAACAGGAAACTACAAGTTTTGTAACAGACATCAACACAAGATTCTATCACTATGATGTGGTATACACACATACTGAACCAGGGATCAACCATGTGACATCTGAACAATGAAAAAGGGCCCTGCTATTCCTAGATAAAAATACCAGACAAACCTTAGCCAATAAACCCTATACTCGCACAATCATCAAGTAGGGGCGCAGAAAAGATTAAGCCACACACAAAGTACTTCCAGACTATCCTGGTCAATATTTAAATTCTTCGGGACATTCCTCACATCATGACAGGAATATTCAAGCTATGTACCCACCGACTATCCTTCGAGTTCTACAGTATTGTACATTTAACACCGACTATCCTTCAAGTTCTACAGTATTGTACATTTAACAACTAAATCACAAACTCAAATGACTTAAACCTATCTGGTGTTGACCTAACAAAACCTGTCCTACAAGTTATTAATTGCTCACGGTAGATAGAGAGAAATTGTATTTATAATATATAAGGACAAGTTTTAAGGGTATTCAGGTAAACTCCTACACCAGGAAGTCTTAATTAGTGTGGTTACGGTTCACTGCTCCAGGACATAAAGGTGTTATTTCATGCTCAACAGTCTTCCACTCCTAATACACATTAATGGGAACTCTAAATTGTATAGCTATAGGAAACTCGTCTTGTTCACACATCACCTGTGTTTGAGGAAGAAAAAAATGTTTAACTGGGGCACCATGCCATGGGACTGTGCTAGACTAAGCTTTAAACATAAAGGTCCTGAACTATATGCTGAGCTTTATACTATATAGTAGATCAGTATACTCAACACTTATAGGACTTTTGCAACATCAGCATATTTTCTGGCAAAAGCACTTATAACCAATACGAGATTATACAAATATACACAATATACAGTTGTCAGTGAAGCCAAAACCTTCATCCCTTGTGGTGCCACTGTGGAAACCTCATCTATTTGTAGCAATGAACATCAGTCTGGTATTGTTTTGACATCTACCCCAGGGGTTTCCCACTCTGAGTGGCTATGCCTTCAACTGTTTGTTAGCCCATCATACCATCTCTAACAGGTAAAGGCTGCCTGAACAAATACACAATATCTTCATAAAACATCAGATGTTCTAATGATGTTATCTGCCATTACTATATTACACAGAAGATACAAGTAACCAAAAGGGACAGCTTACAACTAAGCTTTATGATCCGCATAGTGAATTCAATTGTTAACTTTCCATTTCTTGATAGCAATTACATACTTGCATCACTTATCTAGTGTTTATCTGTCTGAGTTGAATCCATGTTCAATGACTTGTTCTCATCATCACGATTTTTGAGTCGGATGTCAACTTATATTAACTGATGGAGAAAATATTGTCTCAAAGTTTTAAGAAATGCAGCTGAGCGATGAAGACCATGGGAAACTTTTACGGTTGACATAGTTATCTCATTTAGAAATACTTCATTTCCTCATGCAATATGAAGTCAGACCTGTTTGGGGCTTGTTGATAGGCCAGTGGTTCCATTTGTTATCACCCTACTTCCCATTAGAGAATGGGACGAAACCAAGATTCGATTTAGATTTGCAAGGTGGGTGTTGTCAATTAAGATTTGTATGGTGGGTGCATGTTGTCAATTAAGATTTTTACGGTGGGTGTTGTCAATCAAGATTTGTACGGTGGGTGTTGTCAATTAAGATTTGTAGGGTGAGTGTTGTCAATTAAGATTTGCATGGTCGGTGTTGTCAATTAAGATTTGTACAATGGGTGTTGTCAATTAAGATTTGTATGGTCGGTGTTGTCAATTAAGATTTGTACAATGGGTGTTGTCAATTAAGATTTGTATGGTGGGTGTTGTCAATTAAGATTTGTACGGTGGGTGTTGTCAATTAAGCAGAAGACGCTTACCCTTCCGGAGCACCTGGTCTTAGCCTCTTTTTATCAGAGTTTCCATGGAGATCTATATTTTTTATTACGGTACGTTTCGCCCTCTTTCTATACATTTTGAGCGTAGATCACGGTTTCACTATTATGACAGAATTCTTTGCTTTTTAATTTCAAATGATGTCTTTTATATATAGCAAAACAATATTATGTAATCCCATACATCTGTGTAATGGATTTGATCTTTGTATTGCTTTATGATCCATTGGTAATTATTAGTCATTTAGGACTAGACACTCACAAGAAGACATCACATTATACATAGTTTCCAATATAAACAGCTATGTGTAAATATTTTACTATGACAGTTTACTTATGATATCAATGAAGTTTGTCTATGTCTCTTGTCAAGAGATTTTTGATCGCATCAATAAATTATTTTGAATAAGATATATCTGCAGGTGTTCTTTGTCCTTATTGAAGTCTAACAGAAGCATATATAACGGCATTATTCATATCTGGTATATAATTCAATTTAAAATCATAAGTAAAATCTAATATACATAGATCAGATAGAGATAAGATAACGATAAACAGTAAAAAAAAACACTCATCTAAACAGAAGTTACCTTATCTTAACCTATTTCATATCAATATTGCTACATGTATTGTCAGTCATACTGTTTAATGAGACGACACCAGCATTTCATATATTTGTCTAGAGGTATATGAGTTCATATCTATCTCCTAATACAATCTAAACTCCCTTTTAGCCTACGTACAATTAACTCTGATGAATTTAATTTATAATTGTAACAAATGCTGTGATTTCATTGACTGACTTGCATTGCAGTCATTAACAACTTGAATGAAAATACTGTATTTATCCTCAAACAATTTCCTCCTAAGAGTTACAGTTTAGTACCGATATTCAGGGAGGGATTATTTCAATTTACTTTTTAAAAATTTATGATTCTGCAAAAACGAAGAAGACTTATTTAAATTGGTGGACAGGGACTTATTTGCTGATATTTAGTATTATTTACGGTATGTTGGCTCCATGGCCTCGTAAGTAAATCATGGTCGTTGTAATGCTTCAAGTAAGACTTACACAATAACTGATTGTGTTAATTTTACTGCTATAAAGGAATTGGAGAATAGCCCTAAGTCAAAATATATATCCTTTCTCCAAATCCCAGATACTCTCCTCAGCTAACAATGACCTATGCATCACCTTCTTAAATTTTTGAGCCTCTATAAATGAACCCTATTTTGGACTTGTGAGATATTTACCTGTATAAAAGTACAATACCGATAAAGTATTCCAACTTATCAGTGACCCAACAATATATTTAAATAAACTTAAAAGTCATTCATAACAGACACCATCAATATCAAATGTAAATTCATGTGTAATCCTCGTGTAAGACAGAGCCAGTCGGTACATCCTTCACAATACACAGCCAGGCATGTTGCATCTCATTATCTATCACCTTTATACCACCATTTTGATGATGACGTTGGGTCTGATATAACAAACAGCTACTTACATACATGTTTCTATTGTTCTGCCTTGTACAAAACTAAAACACCATCAGTCATACATTATTTTTATAATTTTTTCTATTTACTCATCTATTATACATTCATATATACATGTCACAAAAAATCTTTACTGTTACAGGATATCAAAGAACAGTTAACATTTTGTGTTGGTTTCGTCTTCTATCAGGAAATAACATCTTAAAACAAAACCACAAACTGTACTTGGGTCACCACAGATTGTCTCACTCTCTCCATTTGACTCATCTAAATGTACAAAGCCTAAAAATTCACAGATTTACTCAAAATTACCTATTTATATTTGTTAACGACAATTGTTAACTGCAAATTTACACAAAAATTTCAAGACAATTTGAAAATTTTGAAGACAATATTTCAATTCCCAATCCAAGTGATTTAATAGTTTTCTTTAACTGAATCTTAAAACTTCAATCAAAAATACGCAACTTCAATGAAAGTATCTTATACAAACATGTGTTTAGGACAAGATATTTTTATTGAATTTATAACGATTCAAAGAAAACTAATTTATATATACACCCAGCTTGTGTGACTACCCGAGTGATCACCTGTACACATACAAATCAACCCACATACATTCACTAACACCCCAATACAGGTTTAATCATGCCCAATCTACCTACTGTTATAAATACCGCTATCGTAAAATGAGGTTTCATTCACAATTTCAAATTTCAGGTCATCCTGTTTTTTCCCTTACCCTATTTATCCAGCAATAAGCTTTAAGCCCATGCCTGGTAATAAGCCCATCCATGTCTAGGACAGTGTGGTAGTACGACCTATTCCTGAGCCGGCTTAGTTTACACTTGCTTAATTATGTCACTGTTTTGAAATATCAGTTAATGACATTTGTGCAGTTTGTTTCCTTAATTTGTAATATAATAATGGGGTTTGATTTTTAAAACAAGGAAGCAAGTCAGTAACAAAAGTACAAAGCCACTGCTAAATGGAAACATCAATTACAACTCATACAAGCCAAATCATTCATCAATCCTTTTATCCTTCAAGAACAAAAAAAAAAACCTGTGCTGCTCGATATGAAATATGGGGTATTGATAATGAGATATTGATCATAGCCATGTTATGACAGGAGGGAAACAAAGTAATACAGGAAGACACACAGACATCTATTAAGTGTACATATATATATTATATATAGAACTTCCTCACGGTAATGACTTATTTACATCCCCGAGTGACTGGGTGTGGACACACCAAGTGTACATGTTTATCTTAAAATAGGACTTCACTTGGCAGCTAATTTCTAGGACCCTCCCTAGTTAGTACTGCGATCGTAAAAAAAACAACCATCAAATACTACACCTGCAGTTGTGATTCATGGAGCAACAGTTAATGCATTACATTGAACAGACAAACAGATCACTGCAGGTTTGATGATTACCAATGCAACCCGACTAGCTTTCAATGAAGAGGTACCAATAAGATCTTATCAGATTACTCATCACTGGGCCATTATCTGTAGAGTTTATATGGGGAATCAGAGGGTAGGGGTTTGTGGGCATTTAAGATCTGGTCAATTATATATCTTATATAGAATTATATAGAATATATAGAAATTTTGGAATTGAAATTAAAACAAATGTCACTGAGGTAGGTATATGTTGGTTTATATATGCCGATTCTTCTTTTCGCTTTGTTCCCTGCGAAAAGACAGCTTAAAAGCTAAAGGATGAAAAGACGTAAACCCGCCAAAATGTCAAAATCTGATCAATTATAAATTTTAGCTTGTTAATCATAAACAAAAATCAACTTTTGCATTGGGACCATCACTTTGACAGGTTTGTCAGTATTTTGTATCATATCACCTTTATCTCTAGGTCTTTGTGCTTTGTACACAACCCCATGTAACACTATTACCTGTGTGCTATGTAACCCTATTACCTGTCTATGTAACCCTATTACCTGTCTGCTATGTAACCCTATTACCTGTCTATGTAACCCTATTACCTGTCTGCTATGTAACCCTATTACCTGTCTGCTATGTAACCCTATTACCTGTCTATGTAACCCTATTACCTGTCTGCTATGTAACCCTATTACCTGTCTGCTATGTAACCCTATTACCTGTGTGCTATGTAACCCTATTACCTGTGTGCTATGTAACCCTATTACCTGTGTGCTATGTAACCCTATTACCTGTGTGCTATGTAACCCTATTACCTGTCTGCTATGTAACCCTATTACCTGTGTGCTATGTAACCCTATTACCTGTGTGCTATGTAACCCTATTACCTGTGTGCTATGTAACCCTATTACCTGTGTGCTATGTAACCCTATTACCTGGGTGCTATGTAACCCTATTACCTGTGTGCTATGTAACCCTATTACCTGTGTGCTATGTAACCCTATTACCTGTGTGCTATGTAACCCTATTACCTGTGTGCTATGTAACCCTATTATCTATGTACCAATAGGGAGGATTGTGGATGGCATAATAATAGGAACTGGGCCTAATAATAACCTCTAAAATAACCAGTTATTTTGATATAATGTTCACTAAGATATCACAAGACATTCAGATGATGTCCATTAAAACACTAGTGTGGTCTATTACTGTGATACATTACTAATACTACAATGGGGAAAGAAAATCACCCAAATGGACAGTGGATCCAGATTTATTCATGGACCTACACACCTCCAGTATTCAGTCACCAGACAAAAGCAGTGGTCAGTTGGCTACCCATGCAGAGAAACTGACCCAGTGACCTGGGTCATTCAAGATAACATATCCTTTCACTTTATAAATATGTTATAGGAGTTGATGGCAGTATTAGGTGCATGAATAGCAATAGTTTGATAACTTGATTGTGCATCCTTGAAAAACAGTTTTTTCCACATTTTCGAGACAATTAGCTATAGACACACTTGGCATTATCTATTATATAACTTCATTTAATAACACTGTGAATGCCATGAACGTGATGGTATAACTAGTTTTCAACTAATGGTAATTGACTTTGCTTCCTTAGTCTATATGTCCTCACGTTGAAGGTGACTAATCATACCTATTGTACAATGCCATATAGCTTCTGGACAATAATACATTCATACATAAATGGCATATAGATCTATATACATATATATCCATTTGTGTGTATTACATTAACAGCTATGACTAAAGTCCTACCTATGTTCCACGCCCTGTGCTCACTGTCTAGATACTATGGCATGCCAGCATACACAGCTTATCTGCTCCCGACCTCAATAGGTGTACCTGTCGTTGGCCTTACCCCTGTAACCAGGTGTGGTCAAAGTGTGCACCTCACAAATTTTAACAGTAGTAACAAATTGGGAAAGTTTTACTTCTGACAGGTGTTGTCCGTGTCGTACCTAATTCATTATACAACACTGGCAACATTAGTGCTTTCAGTGAAAGACTTGTGAATCTTTTGGCCATTTTCTTCCATTTATAAACAAAACTGATGTCTTATAAAAATGAAGTTAAAGATGCAACTTTACTGCTGATATACATCAGTATACACAGAATTTCTCCAAAACTTGCTATCCAGTATCCAAGTAGATTTACATTAATATACATACCATTTGACACTGAAGTGATTCCATACAGAATAAATGTACATGAACAGCTAGTACCTACATCCAATCCATGTAAAATTCATTCTAATCATCATCAAACAATTGATCATTTTCTAAAATGATGGGCTGAACCTACATATAACTTCTAACAGAAAACGTTGAACAAATGAAGGTTTCACATTATATACCCCTACCCTGAACACAGCCACATGCAATTGGGGTGGGGTTTGTGGGAGAGGCGGAGAGGGAAGAGGGTTGTGGTGGGGTGGTCACTTCTGGAATGCAAATCCTGAATGCCATCATTTATGGATTATTTTACATTATGTTGATTCAAATCCATCTGTATGTTGTAAAAATGTCCTTTAACCTTAAAGGTTTTGCACTCTGTGACCCCTTATGACCCCGTCCCTCAATCAGCCAGCCCTTTTGGGTCCATCTCTTCTGGAGGAAATATTCTGATCCAGAGATGGATGATTACCAATAAGTTTCAAACAAATCTGATTGGCAGTTTCTGAGGAGTCGATAATGGGATCATTATCGATTAACACATGATGCACACATGCAACGTTAATGCATGGTGGGAATAGACTTCAGACAATGCACAAAGACAATCACAACAGGTCACAGGAACTACTCAAGTGACCTTAAAATCCTATCTTACAGTTTGAAAGTATGACCCTGAACACACAAAACATGTTTCATCACATTAACATGTATGTAGGTCAAACCTCTTCTGAGTTGGAAAGAAAAATTTAACTACTACTGCAGTGATATATGATTACATACCCTTAGTATACTGTAGGCCCTAACTTTCACTAAGTTTAAAGGATGACTATGATATATCACTCTACCACTCATATGATAAGTTAAATACCAGTATTTAATATTGGTAGACACAGGTTAACCATCAGAAATGACAACAGATCTTTATTATAAATCGACAGTTGTATAAAGCACAGTATGTGCAGGTACAACACACTGTGTCGTCGTGAGACACCCCAAAGGATTTGAAAAATAATGAAAACTTCCTGTAACATTCTGGAGTTGTTTTTTTCGTTCCACATTTCTTATTTTCATAAAGACAAATTCCCCCAATACAATTATAGCTGATCCTCCAGAAACCTAGCAGAAATTCAATACCCAGCATTTGGGCAGAACATCTGGAAACCTACAGAAAATTTTTGTTTTGGCCCACATAACAGTTTGAAACCATAAGCATAATAATGTACTTTGACAGACAAGCATTGCATTATCAATATTGACTGAATTTACTTAGTAATAGAGGTTTCCTAACCTGATCCACATGCTTCCACTCTTTTTCTCTATAAAGATCCACGTGGCCCAAGGTAATTCATTAATATTTCATTCCAACTGTCTATATGGTGTATATGCTGTATGTATGTGTTCAAAATCTTAAGATGAACAGCTACCTTTTATAATAATACTGCAGGCCATAAAACTAGCTTCTGGAATCTTGATTAGCTGTGAATATTTCCTTTCCTTTTTTTATTATTATTATTTATTAATACCACATTCCATCGCTTGTGATTGGATAATTACGTTTGCTCTACATAAAATATTGATAATGTGACCTAGTTCCTTCACAACAGTAGAAAACTAAATGCCTTACTTCTCTAGTCCAATTTATGGTTTCAAATAAAGTCTTCTGACAAAATAAAAACAAAATTGGTATAAGAAATATGACCTGCAAGTAAGTAAGAATTTTAATGTGTTTTGATTTTGTGTGTGTGTGTGTGTGCGCGCGTGGGGGGGGGCGGGCATTCAAGTATTTCATAGAAAATAGATATATATAGACTATCATTAACTTCTTTTATATCTCTTTGTTATCTGATGAACAGCACAACTGTACATGTATGTAATGCATACGTATGATAAAGATCACTCCAGCCTATTGGACTTTACAATATTTCATGGAATTTTATCAATACAGATTATATTATCAGTTTTAGGAAATCTGACACAATTATTAGAGAGTTAATCTGCTACTAATTCCCTTTGGTAGTAAGTACTGTAAGCCTAATGACCACTACATCAAGTGAGTGGGGACCAGCTGCAGTACACAATGCTTGGTGTGTGCCGACTTACAGAATTTCCCTCCTTTCTGTACTGGGGTGAAGGTTTTAAACCATCCCTGGTAATTGGCGGAGTATCCCCTTACATCAGGGCTGTTACAGCTCCTACAGGCAAAACCACTTGCTAGCATGTGCACTTGTTTCTCTATATTAACTTCACAAGTTCAATCACCAATTTCATTTCTTTCTTTTAGCTCCATAATCACATCATAGATATGGCCACGTGCTGATTTTTTGTTTTTACAATTATGCAACTTCATTGTGATTTTCAGTTCTTTTTTAGGCCCACATGGATGTTGTGAAAGTTGAACCGGAAGCATATCCTTTGCCTCCGTCTCTTTGTCTCACAAACATGCCACTATATATAGCACCACATGTACAGCTATAATATACTATACCTTGCCTATATATACATATGACATATTTCAGTGTCCCATTTTCCCCTTCCTGTTGTACAGTTCACGGATTTTTATTTTTTTTTTCAAAATAAATTAATATAAACATATATTTGTATCGACCTCAAAACCTGAAACCACTCCAAGGTTATATTTGCTTTACTGGTTGTGTTTACTGTAATCACAGAAATGGTTTCAATTAAAATAGGTTTAAATATTTCATAGATACATGTAGTTGTATCAGTAGTAGATTGCAAAGCTCACCTGTTAAAGGGTTTTTTATATAAGAATTCTTCCTAGTACATGACTGAACCTAAGAAATATTTGTATTCAAATTGAATATGTATATGAAGAATATTTGATATGAAGCAGGCTTTGTACTGTGTAAAAACTACATCATTGAATATGGATATGATGAATATTTAATATGAAGCAGGCTTTGTACCTGTGTGTGTAAAAACTATACATGTCAGCAGTATGTTTGCTCACGACATAGATCCAGTGCCTATTTTCAGATTACTATAACTCAACTGGGAAACCATGTAGCTCTTAGTTTAAAGATGATAAATAACATTGTACTAGAAAGGTCTTTTTAAATTTCTATTTTTTGGGAATTGACACCACTTATGACTTATGACATTCAGTTTCCCAACAAAACTTGAATGTTAAATTTTGAGTCTTTTACAAACAATTTGACATCAAAGAAATTGTCATTTCATATTATATCAAAAGAAGTAATATGATATAAATGTACTTACTGTTTTGGGCATTTTTGGAATTAAGGTTCACCAAAGACAGGGAATAGGATAGTCCAAGGTAAAGGGAGGTAACTGTCCACTGAGGGCCAAACCCAATTAAACAATGGTGTTCCTGAAAAAGTGAAAACATCTTAATGAATATATCAAACCATGATATGCAAAAATAGCATACAGAAGTGTTAAGGTATATATGTGCTTTGAAGTTCTGTAAATGAATATGCAATACATAGACTGAATTCATTATTACAAAGTAAAAAAATGTTTCATCTCATTAAACCTCTAAACCTTATTAATTCTTGAAAGTTATAAACACCTACTATAAATTTGAAGTTGTTCCCCTTTAATACAATCCAAAAGGGAAAATATTTTCAAATCATTGCAAAATAGACACATATGCAAATTTGCCTATTATAATATGCCAATTGAGTTATGGCTTTGTTACAAAAAATAGCAAAATCACTTAATACTTTAAATTTTTTCGTCCAAGTCACATTTTTTAAGCCATGCAACATCTTACAAATGCGAAAATGAAATTCATTTTCGTGTGGCCAAATAAATGATGCAATACTTCCAGAAGAGTAACATCAAGTTTTGAAGTAGCCAATAAGCTTTTAGCGAGTCTGCATATTAAACGCAAGTTGGTGGTTTTCCCCCCATCTGATATACAACTGAATATGAAGGGGTTTCCTGCTTAGTATGTTTCCTTGAACAGTTTCAATTTTGATAAAACTCAATTCTACTAATTTTTCTATTATGAAAGTCAGACTGCAGGGAATTGGTAGTGTGTACTACAATGTTTACAAACTACTTCAGCAGGCAGGTAACACATACATTCCAGACTCAGACTAATATGTCTGGAATATAACAATGCGTAACACATGTCAACAATTCAAACCAACCTTCAGGCTAAAATTTTTAAACTGATCAATAATGTGGTCTTTTAATTTAAATTACAAAATTAATCAACAGTAACAGTTACACTCGTCATTACAACATTTTTTCTTCAGAGTACGTGGATAAAAAGATCTCCCCCTGGAACCTACACTCTAAATTGCCGCTTAATTGTTAGTGCTTAGATAGTTGATTTCTTGAAAAAAGAAGAATCGACTCTAAAGACACTCTTTTTAAATAGGCTTTAAAATTAAATTTCCAAGTCCTGTATTGTTCGTCGTCACAAAGTTGTAATTCAAAGATGATAAAGCGACATCGTGGTCAGATAATGACTTTACATCCTGTCTCCAAATAAAATGACCCTCAGAAGTCATTCATCTTTCTCTATACCACCTGTCCAGTTACGTTCATTTGACAAGTGCGATCATGATCGCGGTCACCTAAGCGCTTAACACATTTCAATGTCCATCGTCTTGTTAGCAAATTAATAAATGACAGAAAACACCTCATGAGAATTTAACACAAAATATCACATTATGTATCCATCCTAAATATCTCCGTATTCTCACACATGAGCATCCTTGTTTAAACGTCCTTGTTGCAAACACTTTCACACACCTCTCTAGTCAACGGCACACATCACCACGATGTGGATCAGACACCGCCCAAAATAACGTTTTCAGAATTCATGTGACAACAAAAACACCATGTCAGCATGCAGAAAACGATAGTTCTCGCTGATCCATTTGTTCAATCTACTTTCATAAATTAATCCGTTACGATACCTACCCCTTATAAAACAACGTGCTGTAAATCGTTCACTTACTTCTACGGGACCGGTTCTATTATGGCCTCCAGGGTGTGACACTCAAGATAATGAGCAATAGTTGGACCCCTCTAGGATAGAATTGATAGTTAACAATCCGAATGACGCTCCGTTCGAGTTACCTCGTAACTGTACCTGCAATACACAAGACTCAGTCAAGTTGTATACTTCAAAAATGAAATACTTGTACACATGTAGATAACATTGTAATACAAACCAGAAAAATTCGTTTTACATTTTATCAACTTCCTTCTTTTGATTCTACTCGGATATATGTCCGTGATCTTTACAGATTGCAAGCAGAAGGAATCTACACGTTCCCGCTTTCAGTTTAAATTGCATGACAAACAGATAAGAGAAACCCGGCAATATGCTTTACTGCTTTTGGTATGAATTATCCCCTAAACTCCATGAAACTCGGAAGCGAAAATCACTAATTAGGCTTAATGTTTTCAACCGGAATGTTTATAAAGTTTAATTATCATCAGAAAACCTACATTTTTATGGGTCCGAGTCGCCTTCCTAAGAGTACTTGTACAGATTGATACCATCTTATCAATAAAATATATGAGGACAAACTAAATCAAGTCCTATATATGCATATCGCGATGAACTGTGCATCGTAATTACCATAATTGCCTAGACTGTGATGGTTGGGGTAGAGTCAGAAACATATAATTTAAATTTAAATTCTTTATTCTTCTTGAGCACATCTATATAAATTTGCATCATCGATAATACGATAAACAACCACATCTCTTTTATAAAGTTGGATTGTTTGTATATATACACTGAGGGACCTACAAACGTTTACTGCATATACACGTTTTTATTACTGTGTCCCTGGTTCATTTCAAGTATCATGGATTTTAATAACTGTTGTCAGAGACCTATATATATATAGGTCTCTGCTGTTGTTAATTACCTGAACACACGAGTTAAATATCTTTGAACACTTCCTTTAATTGAGCCGATACGAATTTAAACCCGGGATAGTATACTTCCCGTATGATGATAACGATAGTCGGTGACGGGTGGAGGGGCGGGGTTGGTACAGGTGTCATATATTACGTTGATGGTAGTACACGAGCTGACCGTAGCATTCCGTAGTGATATACACCTGTGTATATTACCTGTGTTTTTCAGGTGTGGTCACTGACCACGTAACATATAGTGGGCGGTGTATACTTGGATCTGTGTACATCTGTGTCTCGACCCTCCCTCGGTATGACTAATATATAGAAACACCTTTCAGACATTAACCTGTCAAAATGTATATTACTACGGAGTAATATTAGACGACAGGAGCATGATAAGTGTGTTAGAAGAACAAAATAGACCCATTATGATGACATATCTCTAATTAGCGTGTAGTATTATAATACATATACTTTCTACAGAATGTACGATATTATAACATTGGTACAACACGTAGTCAAATTATGTCTTAACCTTTGCTGCAACATTAATTTCATATTAAATATATGAATTGGATTTGTTATTATACTCGTGTATGTCCTCCTAGAGCATCGATCACCGACACCAAAAATAGAGATAGTTACGGCCTTACCACCACACCATCGCGACCTTCTCAAAAAAGGGGGATGTTTTTGTTGCAAGGGTCAAAACCAAGAGACCCTTGACACGGTAACAATGACAGATTGTTTATTGGTGTCCAGCAAATGTATAAAATACATGGCCATTCGTATATGATACGAATTGAAATTAAAACAAATGTCACTGGGGTAGGTATGGTGGTTTATATATCTGCCGTTTCTTCTTTTCACTTTGTTCCCGCGAAAAGACATAACCCCGCCAAAACGTCAAAAACAAAACACAAAAAACAAAAACCCGCCTAAACGAAAAGACGCCAAACCGGGTCAAAAATACGACATTTTAACTCCACGCCTTGACGTATTTTCCTCCTCGGTTTGGCGTCTAATCTATATTCAGCCTTGGCAGGCTTTCGTGTTTTTGGTTTGGCGGGTTTTCGTGTTTTAGCTTTGGCAGGTTATCGTGTTTTCGGTTTGGCGGATTTTCGTCTTTTAGTTTTTTCCACCTGTCGTCTTTTCGCGGTCAACAGAGCAAACAGAGGAAATGACATATAGTCACCATAAGTAGGCCTAGGTGACATGACTAGTGTTTAATATGATTATAACCATATACTCAACAATTGCAAATACGACACCGTACAGTTCCGACGGTTATATATCATCTCAAGTTCGGAATAACATACACTTGTGAAAAGAGTGAAATGGAGGGTTTACGAGCTGAAACTAACATGATATAGAATATAGAATTATAAAGATGCAACAACGAATAGAAATAGCTGTAAAGCTAGATACTGTTTTGGAGGAAATTCTTTTGACACTTTTTACTGGCTTCTGGAAAAGATAGTCAAAGGATCAAATGATTTACCTCAATAACACAGCAGCTGAAATCTGTTCTCTTTTTTTTCAGTGATAAACTTGTTGATTTATACAAAATGTCTCTAGTATTTTAAACTACGCCTTATTCTACAATTCACATATTAACCTATATACCCGATCTAAAATAATTTCCTGACATTTTGTTGATTCATATGATTTGGGGATGAGAAGATATGAGTAACAGGATAGATGTTTTAATCCCCGAACAATACCCGTCCTATACAATATCCGATCTGTGTCATCTGTTTTAGACATATATGGGTCTTACCTGTGAATTACGGCAGACGAACATATAAAGACATCTGTGTTTGTCGCTGCTCGTGAGATTTGTGACGTATTGGATAAAATCCTATTTTTATATAATATCTCCTATTCTTATAATTGATATATATACGTAATCCGCACGTGTTACGTTTTCCCGCGAACGCCTTCACGTTTTTGTACTGATAGAAGTCGTAACACTGATAAATAGCTATGCGGTTTCTCTCAGAAATTTAAAAAAAAAAAAAAAAAAAAAAAGGGGGGGGGGGGGGGGGAGAGAGAGGGGGACATTTAGGTAAGCATTTATTACGTGGGTTTATCATTCAGATTAGCCCGAGTTTTCTCTGGCCCTGTCACCATGTCACCATGGTGACAGGTTCAGAGAAAACTCGGGCTACATTCAGATGTGCTGGTACGTAAAGGGAACTCAAAGGTACATAATTTCAAAGAATGAATTACCCGTATGACACGTACAAAATGTATTTAGAATTGCTTTGTCTAAATGACCTACCATAGATCGAGAAACATGGTTTATGATACAAATTGTATCCAAATTATGAGTTATGAGAGTTTCGATCACGGAATGTCTGATAATTTAAACTTGAGAGAGATTACGATATATAGTAACCTACGTCATGTCAATATTTGAAAAAGCATTCCCTCAACGTAGGATCATTTTTAACTCGCGTATAATCTTTGATGTTTAAATTCAAATCCAGATATAGGTGTAGTAGTGTAACTGTATCATATAACTGATAGCAGAGATGTACGAACTCGAAGTTTTAGAAAAATGCCGAGCACTTATGTAGGGCAGCCAAAAATAAACCCATACTGAAGTTTTAAGATATGTATATATATATATAATTGTAATTTCAAATGTTGTTCATTTTTGTTCCGAATTTATATTTTGCAAATAACACAAAGATTGCCTAATGCCCCGCTTGTAGACACTTCATATGCGTTGGAACCCGGTACTCTAACGCCATGGTGTTGCCCTATCTAATACCACAAATTGACATGTGTGGCCCTTGTTTACCTAATCGTACCCGTCAGAGTGGATACACTGGACTTACACTGACCACTCGACTCCTTCACCTAAACCCTTCTGTAATAAACTTCGTTGACAGGCGGACATGGGGTACTCTCTCGTACAGAAGGAGATTTATTAGACTATACTGATGGCTGATAAGGGCAAGGTTTGGATATGAATGAAAAACGATCCCAACTTAAAGAAATAAGCTATAAAAAGTGACATCAAACTGTTTGTACGTAAATAGTCACACCTATCGGTAACGATAACATTCAGCCCACTATGAAATAGATAACACTTGTGGGTATCATGTAGGGCGTTGAACAGACTGTACAAGTGTTTTATTACTCATATAAAATATTACATGGGTAATAAATTCTAAAAAATAAACAGAAAATGAAATAATTAGCAATATGTGTTGCTATGTAAACACAGAAGCAAACATACAACATTAGACAGAGGCTCTGACCTCAACACCAGACTTACGAAGTTTTGACTTGGTAGCTCGATGCTGTCCATCAAAATGTCTAAAACGTCTGGTGTAGTGGGCAGATGAATTTCAGGCTATGATAAAAGATGATATAGGACTGGTGAGCTTACTTCACAATTGTTCCATGTTGTGTGTGGGTGTGGGTGAGTTTTTTTGTTTTTGTTTTTAAATTTGGAAACAATCATCATGGATGCTGTCCAAAGCTGTCAGCCTTGTGTTGATATTAACTGCTTTGCTCGTGGTTCATAAAAACTAAACGCTACCTCAGTCGAATGTTTCTCTCAAAGTCTACTTCTCCATACAACTTTGGTGTTGCTGCAAATCAAGATTTTATCCAAAATTAAAAGTTACGACTTATATCAGTCATTCGAGCAGGGTCCGCATTATCGAGAGAATACTATTGATTGGAGTGTGAAAGTTCATGAAATTATGGATTTCACGGAAATTTGTGTGTCGGGTAATGAGTTCCGCCATCTTCCGTTTCTTTCCGCATTTTCACTCATAACCCCCCCCCCCCCCCCCCCCCCCCCCCCCCCGTTTCTTTCCGCATTTTCACTCATAACCACCACCACCCCCCCCCCCCCCCCCCCCCCCAACAACAAGCACACAACACACATTCCTTTGACAATGATCAAAATAATACAAAGTACATGACAAGATAAGCTACAGTTATATAGAAGATAAACATGACAATATAAGTACTATATAGTATATAGTAAAATGTTATTACACTCGGACTGCCACCCACTCTCAAGTCTTGTGGGAATTTATTCCATGATTTTGGTAAGCTGAAATTACCGACACGTGCAAACAAATATATGTACATAACTATCACTCTATTCTGGGGACAGAATTACATCATTATATAAACATTAGATCTTTGTTCTTGTTCGATGTTTATACATGTTAATTACATTGACTACTTACCAGGAAATATTTACAATAACATACAGATAATGTACCAAATATTTGGCGAACCCATCAGGGACTTTTTTTTAATTTTCTGTTGTTAAATTGCCAAAACGTGCACAGCTAGGGGCGTGACATAGATTCCTAACCCACAGCTCATATACATAACGGTCTATTCTGTGAGAGCGTGTGTCACAAGTAAGCGGGTATATCAATGGGCAGTGTAAAGTTGGCGGGAATATCAATGGACCGTGTAAAGTTAGCGAGTATATCCATGGGCAGTGTAAAGTTGGCGGGTATATCAATGGGCAGTGTAAAGTTGGCGGGAATATCAATGGGCAGTGTAAAGTTAGCGGGTATATCAATGGGCAGTGTAAAGTTAGTGAGTATATCAATGGTCAGTGTACAGTTAGTGAGTATATCAATGGGCAGTGTAAAGTTAGCGGATATATCAATGGGCAGTGTAAAGTAAGTGAATACATCAATAGACAGTGTAAAGTTAGTGAGTATATCAATGGGCAGTGTAATGTTAGCGAGTATATCAATGGGCAGTGTAAAGTTAGTGAGTATATCAATGGGCAGTGTAAAGTTAGTGTGTATATCAATGGTCAGTGTAATGTTAGGGGTACATCAATGGTCAGTGTAAAGTTAGCGAGTATATCAATGGGCAGTGTAAAGTTAGCGAGTATATCAATTGGCAGTGTAATGTTGGTGAGTATATCAATGGACAGTGTAAAGTTGGCGGGAATATCAATGGACAGTGTATAATTAACGAGTATATCAATGGACCGTGTAAAGTTAGCGAGTATATCAATGGGCGGTGTAAAGGTAGGGGGTACATCAATGGTCAGTGTAAAGTTAGCGAGTATATCAATGGACAGTGTAAAGTTAGCGGGTATATCAATGGTCAGTGTAATGTTAGCGAGTATCAATGGGCAGTGTAAAGTAAGTTTTCTCTGATGTGACGATGTCGTTTCCATCGTTTTCGTCCGTCCTCTGTTTCTCTGATGTGACAATGTCGTTTCAATGCGTCCTCTGTTTTTTCTGATATAACAATGTCGTTTCTGTCCGTCCTCTCTTTCTCTGATGTGACAATATCGTTTCCGTGCATCCTCTGTTTTCTGTGATGTAACGATGTCGTTTCCATGCATTCTCTGTTTCTCTGTTGCAGTTGTATTGATGTTCTGCATAAGGGTGGCCGGAGTTTCCTCTGGCCCCAACACCAAACATTAGACAATTTCGGGCTAGCTTCAGGGGTCACCTATAGCACCATTTATAAAACCCTATACTGTACACGTAGAAATACTGTTTGTTTTAATGAACACGTCAGGTTATTTAAAGTGAGTTGGCAATGATAAGTGACGCCATTTTAAAGATGTGTATCGCATACAGCCCAAGGAAAATATACCGGGTTTCTGAGGAGTGTTTACAAGGGCGAATACACACACATCAAGGAGTTAAGCATTATACCTGTGTAACACTATGACATCGCTTATAAAACTGAAACTGATTTACAGACCCTACGTGAAATAAATCTTAGGAATCTGGTGTATGTTATACATACAACGGAGATAAGCATTCTGTAGGGACAATTCTCTTATAACATTCTATCATTGTAAATGCATAATTATGTTATTTTTTTCATTTGTTGAGTTACAGATTATTAATACGCTAATATATTTATCTAGTACTACAGGTTAGTGTAGAGCTTCAGAATAAGACTTGTAAGGTTTGTTTGATACATAGTTTATTTGGCATGTAATGACTTAACAAACAGCTCAGGTAATAATATTATGTAGGTTGTGGCCATGGAAGGGGAGGTAACCAACGCACGTCGTTATAGTGTCATCACACTGAACTGTCACACCTGGCCACGACAGCGGGGCATGCCACCCTGTTACATCATACTGACAACGGTCGAACCATTCCTTAACATTGACTTTAGAATTACCAATTTATTAGCCCTTCATCTCCTAACTTCGCTAGTTAAGTAGTATCGTATTGAAAACCCTTGGCTAGCGATGTTGCTCGCTCCTGGTTGGTGTTTCGAAAATACCAATGTCAAAATTGTGGTATAGCAGTGAGGCATTAGAGAAGAAAAAATATCTAGAAAATACATATTTCAATTCTTACAATAGATACAACAGATTCATTTCGGACAGAGTACAAATCGTATGCTTAGTTATGTAGAGGTCTACACATTAGTCGCCTCCTTTGCACAGTCAGATGTGTTTCCTAATACATTAAAAAGTGAGATATTCCAAAGTATGTAAATTATAAATGGAATCACTATAATTACACCTCACGGAAGTTGGGTATGTTTTGTAGAGCTATGTTAAAGATGTTATAGAATGCAATTTAGTTGCCTCTGTGACTATTTAAGAAGACGCCGTGTTACGGGTGTACTGTTTGATATTGTGGAGTCGATATACTGGAATAAATGCTATATATATAAGATTACAATTCTGTGTGTGCTCGTCTATCTTGGAATGTGGAGATGGCACGGGACTGTCAGTAATATATTGATTTCTTCTCATAAACCGCATACCTGTCACTGTGTTTATGATTGTGTACGCACTACCGAACGAGTGTCCAATGGCCTACCGGACGACTGACCACTGGCCTTTCACCAACTTCCCGGTAACGCTCGCCACTTACATAGTATACATACAGCAATGTTAAATTCCTTCTGAGGGAGCTCACTCCAGGATACGCATCAATATTAAAAACAAACTTTATTTATATTATTGAAAGCGACACCACTAGGTGAATGCTACGCGCACACACTATTGTGATGCAAAACCATTTCAATGGATACGTAATAAATGTTTGGCATGCAAAAAAAAACAAAAAAAAAAACAACAACAACAAAAAACAAAAAACAAATTCACCGCATCATAATGAATAACAATCACATACAACGAAAAAAAGGTCAAATGTCACACTTGACCACTTCTGAAAAAAATAGATTTAGTAAGCAGTCCTGAAAGATAATAATGCATGCAATTAAAACTATAAAATTTAATATTTTCGAGACCCTAACTTTTCAATGATGTCTACTCGACCAGAGAGCCTTCCCAACCAAAGGATGTAAGTACTTGGCAAGTTTATACAAGTTCATTCAGTAATTTCACGAAGTAAGAAGATACGAAAAACTAATAATAAAAGCGATTAAAAATAGCAAATGGACTTTTGAGACCCTGCATTTTCAATGAAGTTTCGCTCGGTCAAACAGAGACCTCAATAACATCTATCGAGGTCTCTGGGACCCAAGACAACACCAAAGAAAGATGTGTAAGGTGTTGACAGTGTTACACAACACCTGGCTATATTACCTACCGGGTACATAACGACACAGCCATGCTTATGTAGACCAGAGACGTCTCTGTGTATTTATAGACATCCTGATATACGACTCCCTACCCAAGGGCAAGTCGTTTGTGTTGTCAGCTCCTCTCGACACACACCTGTATACTCAATGTTAACTTCAAATTATCTTGCTACATCTTCCTACGTTAACAAATTTAAGGTGTTTTTTTTTTGGTTTTAAAGAGATACCTTTATAAGTATGTTTGTATATATAGGTCTCTATTTTAAAGAAATATATTTATTAACTTTGATGAGACTTCAGAAGACCTCGCAAACAACCTAATTACGTATATTTTATGTCGTTAAGCATATTCTATTCAACATCATCTTCGCAGCAGAAAAAAGTCTATAAAACTAGTCATTTTACATACAGTGACATTTGTTACAGTCTACATCACAGGGACGTGTAGTATACTGCAAGTGGTACACAACCTTAGCTCCTTCCCCAAGAAATGTTGTTATTTCCCTATAGACTATATGTGTACGTCAGAGTATTTTTATACGTTTTACGGGATAAGTTTAACATACATGTAGAGATAAACACGAAAGTGGTATTTTTACGGAGTTATAGAGAAAATCCAAATACACATGTACTATATCTTGGGGAAAGTACAGGTGCATGGTGAAAAAAAATACACCTAAAATGAGTTCTGAAGCATACTAATATATGTTAAATATGACGTAACAGCTTTTTAAAGTTGAAAACATCAAAGACTCTTTTCCTAATCCCGACATTTAAAACAGGTTGCAAGCATCGTCTCGTCCGTCTGAGAATGTTAGCCAATCCATTTAATGTCACCCAAGAACTCAGGACATAAGTATCCAGAGAGCAGTTGAAGGTCAAGGTCATGGTTTCAAGGACAATGCTACAGCTAATATCCGTGTTACAACCAAGTGAAATACATATCTTTAGCTATTATTAGTAGATTCCGGACTTATAATTATGATGGAATTTTAAGGACGTTACACTGTTATTTTTAATGTCCAGCTAAATGTCAAGGTCATATTAAAAGTCATAGCCAGAGAGCTCTATGGAAACGTTTGGATATCAGACAGGTTCCCGGCTGAAGTGTTTTTGTTCGAGCTTGACCAAAAGCAGTAGTACTCCATCATTATCAACGTGAACAACTTGTGGTCAGTGTTAGGGTCATAGCTTGGTTTCATCAACATTATTTTCCATAGTTAAGTATTGTAAACCATACACAGGAAGCATCACTAGATGACAGTAAAATAGTTAAAGTTACAAAATTAGAAAGCATAAAAATGGTGTAAGTGGTACAATTTATATTTAAACGAATACAATACCCCTCCCATTGCTTGTTGCTTTCAATCTTAAACGTCTCTGGAAAATGCTAGAACTGTGATGATTAATTTTGGAGGAAATGTTTTTGTAACTCGATCAAAACACTGGTAATAGAATTAGATGTTTGATTAATATAATGTAAGCGATATTAAGGAGGTGCGCAACAATAATTACATTTGTATACCGTACCACTTAAACGAAACCAATATTACATAATGCATTTCCTATCACGAAACTTTGTCTAGACCCGATACATGTAGCCAAATATTCTGAGTTATTGCTATAACCTCAATTCAATTTCACTTTTGACCTTCACAGAACAGACAGACTACCAGTCACGGTACAAATATTTAGTTTATCACGTTATTCATAGCTGTGTGTTCAGTGCATGCATATTTACAGTGATCTCAAAATTAAGACCATGGCACGTGACAAAATGGTCAGATATGTTGCACAATATTTATCTATGAAGTTTTAATTGTATGTTAAGGTATGCAGTTTGTAGCGATAATTTAACATACTGACACTCAGGAATAAACATATCTTAGCTTCCATCAATATACTAACTATTACACATTTTGAACTTTGAGATTGATTATAAGGACTACAAATAATACCATAAAGGTATGATATAACTATTTATTACATTTTGACCAGTGAACTATCGAAAATTATTTGTCCCATTTTTTTCATGTTTTTCACTTATGAAAAATATAACGTCTTTTTCTGATTTGACCAATCAAAACACTGCTTACAAATGACAATGGGGAAAATTAAAAGTAGACCGGCAGATTTGGTATAAAATGTTGTAAACAGTGCAAATATCAAAATATTAGCCAACTTGTGAAATATATTTGGTATGACCGAGACAATTATATATCCTCTGTATCTATTGATATGTTCTAGAATAAAAGTAAAGTGAACAGGGTCTCACAAAGACATACCTTTACCACCTCATCAATAAAACAAATTTGTCTAGAGGTTATATATTAAACACCTTTTTTATTTATTTCAGAAGTGGTAAAGTGTGATCTTTGCGCTTTAACTTTGCCCACCAAAATCAGGTGTCTACCTAGACGGTGTAGCTCATTTGTATAAATATGAATTAAAATCTGTCTTGCGTGTTTGTGAAATATTTTATAAAGGTCAAGTGTCCCCTTTGATGGGTTCCTGTGATATTAGATTGATTGGTTCACGAGATATCATCAGTTGACGGGTTCTGAGATATTGTCAGTTGATTGGTTCATGAGATATTGTCAGTTGATTGGTTCATGAGGTATTGTCAGTTGATTGGTTCATGAGATATTGTCAGTTGACTGGTTCATGAGATATTGTCAGTTGATTGGTTCATGATATTGTCTGTTGATGGGTTCATGAGATATCGTCAGTTGATTGGTTCACAAGATATCGTCAGTTGATTGGTTCACGAGATATTGTCAGTTGACAGGTTCATGGACATGTTGTGTACATAATGTTATCATGAACAGACGTACAGACAAAGGGATCACAACATACCCCTTACTGAAGTTAGGGGGTATAATAACGACATGCTATCACACGATATAATCACGTTCCCTTACTGTGACCTTCATAGTATTGGACGAAGAGTTTGTCTTGCCATCCACTCCTGAAATACCTTTAAATGAAGCTTCCGAAGCTGAGCTTATACAGAATTCAAGTTGTGGACAAGCATTTTGTTCTGGCCATTTGTCTTCTTCCAGCTTCATCCTTAATCTTTGTGTAAATATCTGATGTGGAGTATTAAACATTCCAGTACCACACGACCAATGTAGTAATGTTACTGATCTGGTACAGTAGTGTCTGTCCAACTAATCAACAAATAACAAGATTTCTGATGTAAGTTCTCATTTGCTGCCTCGTTTATTCACATAGACCTGAACACAAACAACAGTTGCATGATAAACCACTCACTCCATGAAATCAGACATACAAAACATTGAATTCATTCATATACAGTGTATCCATTTTAACAAATATGTGAAATGTTGATCACAAAACAGCAGCACTTGTTCACCATCTGACATTAAAAAACCTAACAGGTGAACAAAATAAAATTTGAGATCACAATTTCTCATAATGATAAGTGTACAAGACCGAGATATAGCTTGTATTATATCTGTGTTTCTATGTGGAATCAGAAAATTAAATTGTCTTACCTGATTGAACCAGAATCATAGTCTGCAGACATCATGCTTTTTTTTTTTTAATAATTTGCACATCAACTAACATACCATGTTATATGTATATTTAAATCATCACCTCTGCTAGGGATCAAACACGGAACCTCTGTCTTACTAGTCTTAGACACAACCGATCGCACTAAAGTGATCAGTGTAGCAGAGCGGTATATTGTTGTTAGTATGTACCAGGGATACATACACCTGTCACAAAGCAAACACATAAACAACAGTACCGCGGCGTGGAACAATATATGCCCTTCAAATGCCATAAAGTGTCATATACTATCTTGCAGTGAAATAAGGTTAACATCACCTTATATGTGGTAATAGGTGGCATGTTTTACCCCTTACCTTTACTTTCACTACCAAGTTAATGTTTAATTTTCAAACAGTTTGAAGATTAGCAGTAATCAGCGATTACAGACAAAGTTTCCAACTCATTAAAAACAACTTGATATCATGATTATGATTCCTACCAAGTTTCAAAGAAATGATTCGAAAAAGGATGTAGGCTTTCAGAACAAAAGTCAAACCCTGAAATATATAAAGGAGACTAACTTTTGCAAAAATAGTTGAATCAAAATGCCACTCAGAGAACCACAACTATGTACCACACTTACTACCAAGTTTCAAAGAAATCAGTTGAAAAAAATCAAATACCGAAATAAAAGGCAATAACTGTTGCATAAAATAGTTGAATCAAAATACTTTTCAGGGAAAAACACCTATATACACCATGTATCATGGTTATAATGCATACAGAGTTTCAAACAGATCGATCAATAAATGTAGGAGATCTCCAGACAAATAAAAAGTTCCCGCCAGTCAAAGAACAGTGCCATACCATTATCCTCCAGACAGGCATATAAAATAATTGTCGACTTTTTAATAGTGGCATTTATGTTGGTATGAATACGAACTGGTCATATCCCCATATATAGCTATTGCATGAAGCCTGCTAAGACTTTTCTCTGTTAAATTTTGTTGAAAGAAATTGTGTTCCTAGCAGTATGAATGTTCAAATATTTGGTAAAGATATGGAAATCAAATAACATTCTGAACCTAGTATTGTGCAATATTCTCAATATTTTTATTATCTAATGCAGATGTTTTTTTAGGAGCAGCCTAACCCCTCTAAGTGTTTGCATTTTGTGAAAATCGTATGTTATGGGAGAGAAGCATTCAAAGTCCTAAGAATGCAAATTCTTTTGTGCTCATATCCAGTATTAAGAATGTAAATACATGTAAGGATATTAACATTTTTAAATTCGTTATTTCTATTTGTAACATATACTGGTACCAATGTTTTCTAGGAATAATGAAAACTATAACACCTGCAGGTTACTGCATAGAAAGTTTCAACTAGTTCCTGCTAACTGATTTTGCTAACACAATCAAACTATTTTTCTGAACTGAACCTGTCGAAAACTGAGTTAATTATAAGGGTAGCATTATTTCTGGTAGGAACAAAATCATGCAGGGCTTAGATAACCAAGATGATCTGAGAACATCGCCTATGTTCAGTGTTGCTCTCTGCTGAACAAGACTATTATATACTACATATATCATAATGCTGTACTGCAACAAAGTCTGAAATTCATATCACAACTTAGGATATACATGTATTTATATATTTAACAAAAACAACCTTTCACTGCAGTGTTAATCATGGATAAATCTTCATTAAAAATCTAAAAAAATTGAAATTTTTATTTAATATAGACAACTGCGAACATATTGGATACAGTAATACATTATGTCACTTGCACACAAATATCCACTCTCGGTGGAATTAGGAAATACTTACGAAAAAGAATAAAACAAGCTTTAATCTGTCCGAATTATAACAAACATTCAATGTCCGGTTGTCCCTGTATTGACTTAGTCATAAAACAAATAAAAATTTCAGGAAAAATAGTCTGATAAAATTAGTCGAAATAACGTTTTACATGTTGATAAGCTTCCAGTGTATTGATGACAAGTACAAAATTAGAAGTCAATCAACATTACTTAGTTATCACCTAGTTTTGCAACCAATTTTTGCAAAATTATGCAAAAATTTGACCGGCTATTTGTCATGTTTCATGTTGCAAACCCTATGATCTAACTGTCTTTATGCAAGACAATATTATCTACCAGTAAAGCTATACGGTATCCTTTTTGTAGGAATTAGAAAGTTTTCAAATATCAAATGGATTATCTTCAAATTTGATTGAGATTGACAAATTGTCTTAATCTGGAAAATCAAGGTTGACTTTTCACTTTATCAAATATGGCTGTCAATGACAAATGTGAAAAAAACCTTCATAGCAACAATATCCTGATATTTTCTAAAGCTGATTATCTGGGTGTATGGAAAATTAGTCATGTTTTACACTTTCAGTGTAATCTTTAAATATATTTTCTTTTAATTGGCTTTATCATTAAAGGTGTTGAATTAACTTAAGTACATTAAATGTATATTTTAATTGCACAAGGAAGAAGTCATATTGAATATGTATCAACAAAACGTCCACTAATATACTGTATCAAAGGCCTCTTAAAAATCTTAACATATTACAGATTGGGACGTTTCTATTATCTTGGTACATTCTGATAAGTCCACAGACACTCGGCTCGTCTCTCAGTAGGTGTATTGACAGACGAGGCAAGTGCCTGTCATTAGTCTATACTTCTAAATCTATATACCATGGTTTAAAGCATTTCACCACACAATACTTTACACCACTGAACTGTCTTTTAAAACATGAATGAATTTACATAAAATAATTTTAGAGAGAAAAACTTTTTTTTTCATTCATAAAAGTAGCAATTCTTTCTAGAAATGGACAGTTTTGATTCTTTATAAACATTAACAATCTGTCTGAAAATGAATTCTGACTACTGGATGAGCAAATGAACTGTGATTGTGATGACACACTGGTATATCCTACGCCTGTTCAATCTCGCCGTCATTAGTCCTATTAACGCCATTCTGTATGTGTAAGAAGTCCCCAGATGATAAATCCTTCTCTCCTAACTTGTCCAAGCTTGTTGTATCTGGACTACAACTTAACTCATCACGGGATTTCCTTAAAGCACTGTCCTCGTCCAACTGGTCGAGTGCCGGTTTCCTTGGACTCCAGGCATCCTGTGATAACTCGTCCGTGCTCTCGTGGAGCTGAGTGTCTTTCCTACCTGTCCTATATTGTTCTATGGAGTCCTTCTCGTTATCTGTAGTATGATTGTGTTCAATGTTTGTGCTGGTAGAGTTCAGTGAATGTGTGTTGTAAAAATCTGAGGACATGTTTTGGTCAGTTTCCATCGGCTCTATTTCACCGTTACCATCAGGTGTCTCTGGTTGTTCTTTGGCAATATCACAGTCATGTGACGGTTCATACTTACTATCACTGTGTGCTGTCCATGTATTCTGTGGTACAGAGTCTGTGATTGGACTGTTGGGAAAACTAGATGCCTCCTGTTTTATGATTGGTTTAACGTCTGTGGGAGGCACGTTTGTGACTGGGATGGTATCTTGTGTGAGGCGGAGCTGTGCGTTTTCCTCCTGTACAAGTACCAACTGTTCCTTAGTGTCCTTGAGCTGTTGTTGTAACACATATATCATACTCTGCATGCCCTCCACATCCTCGTCAAGGTCACCCAGCAGGTCATCCAACTCTGGCAAAGAAACAAACATGGAATATAAATAGTTATCACAAGAGGAATTGGAAGAAGCAGATAAGTCATGCCTTTAGAAAACCCGAGTCTATTGTTGTATAATTTATCTCTTATAAGCATGGGAACCAGGTTTAATCTATCTTCCTCAATAAATTAGCAGAGAACAATATGCCAAGTTCTTAATAATTCTCTTCTGAATGTCAGTTATGCAATAAAAAAGTATTTTACACTTCATTTAACCTCTAATTTAAAAATAAAACTTGTGACATATCAAATTAATGAACTTGTTTGACAATGTCCGATATTGGAACTCAAAGTCATCTAGGTATGTGTAAAGTGGTAATATTGGGGAGTCATGGACACAGTGTATGATAAACTGTACATGTACTCAGCTTTCAGACAGAATATCCTTTGCCAACCAATTAAACTATACCAGACTAACCTGGTCTAGGGTTATACCAATAACAGTTCTGCTGATGAACTAAGGGCTTTAATTACATGGCTTGGCATGAGACCTCATTTAAGTATATAGCATGCCTGCCACCTTAAGACATTCTCGCATATAAATTTTAGATATTGTACATAATACAAGATATTTCCTGAGAACAAAATTTATTCATAGGTAGAAGGCCAACACTTTAAGATCAAGGCTACTGGAACAGAAAACCTATAACTCCCTTCAGGAGTGCCAGTGTAACTAGAAAAGACTAGAAAGTTGGGATTACAATATAATATTGTGAGTTAAACAATATTTGTATGTGAGCTGTTCAGCACTCCTAATGTAAGAATCATAAGACATTTTACAATAATGATTCCGACTCTTTACCAGACTGATTGGTGGTCATCTCCTGTACCAGAGTGACTTCTGTAGGGCTATCTCTCCTTCCAGCTGAGCTGTCTTTCCGGAGTTGATCACCTTTCCAAGCTCCTCATTTTCCTGGAGGAGCATCCGACACTTGGCCATCAGCCTTTTACCGGTTTGGCTGAAAGTACCAAAACAAATGGGTCACATAAAGGGGCATGTTAATTAGACAAAGGGTTTAAATCCTTACCAGGGCACACCTTGGACCTTCTCCATCACATGGGTGAACCTGGAAGAGCTATATAAAGCAAAATTAAGGTACCCTAGTTCCTTTTATTATTACCTCAAAAATAGTCTTCATACATCAAAGTTACTGAAGCAAATCTGAGCTAAATGTTACCACCACTGACAGTAAGACAAGAAGATGGCTACAAGGCATATATTCCCTTGCTGGCCTTCTGCCCGTCCAGTCTGGGTCTAGGACCCTAAAATGCATTCATTAAAGCAAATTCTAATCTATGTATCTGTAATTCTAAAAACAAATTCAACCAATCAGAAGGAAAATTCAGCCAACAGATTAACAACTATAACATTCCTTTGTAACAGTGACAGCAGACTTGAGGCTTGAATGTGTGATCTTGAAACAATAATCAAAAATATTTGTTTAAACTTGCCTCAAAATCAAAGGGACTTTGCACCCAATTCTCAACATCACAGCCTTTAACTTATAAACACACATACATATATATGTAAATACAGACTGTGGGGTCACAAACTGGTGCCAAGTCCCTGTGTTAAATCAGAGGAAATCAAATCCAATAAAATGGTGGTTGGAGATTTTCTATTCAAAGCTACCTTGGCCTTGTACAAGACCTAGAAGCATTAATTTATTGGGAGATACTTTTTTCTTCAAAACAAAATGAAAATTCGAAACTGTAGTAATGACACAATATGGGTAACACTATATGCCCCTTCACTTTTACATGATTGAGGCATCAACATTTCAACCTGTAGAATTATATCTTTATTTAACAAATGTATAACTAGAATTGTACCATGTCATAATATTACACTTTAAAAATATTGATAAAGTTTTACATCTAATAATAAATATGCAGTGATTTTTTTACCCGCATAAATATTAAAATATATGATTAAAATATTGTTCATGAAATAGTGCAGTTTGTAAGTGTAAATGATCCAAAAACAAAGTTTTATAACTAATTCGTTCAACTCTTTCAATAGTATCAAATAGAAGTAAATTCTCCCAAGACTACAAGGGAGACAATCTACTATATTGATAAAAATCACAAATACTGCTGGAGAAATAATATTTCTTTCACAGCTTCATAATTAAGGAACAAGGTGATTACTAAAGTAACCCACATACTGGGCCGAATTATCTGCCTGCTACACTCTGACAAATGTCAATCTTTTTCATGAAAATTGTATCTTCCCATAGCACCTTATGACCAGATATTGGAATCCCCCTCAAAATCTATTTTCCAAAATTTCAAAACCATTTCTGAGAATGAATCTACTTATAATATAAACTATTAACACTTGAGCAATAATTTTTTTTATTTCTTTTCGAGCTAGATATCTTAGATTTTAACTGGTGTACAGGTACATCTTTTCCCATTATTACACCTTATAAGTTTATCATTTTGCCCTGTGATCATTATAACTTGACTAATGATTGCACAATATAACTATGGTGTCTGAAAATTGATGTTTCGAGGATTTGTATCAATTATCATTTTTTTAGAGAGAAACTTTCCATTATTAAAATTATCTACAAATAGCTAACTAAATGTAACACTCCATGGAATCAAACTTTGTCTGTGGTAAGCTATTCAGAATGTTACACAATGATAATTTGCTGTTACCTTCAGGAAATATCAAATTAATATATTTCCAAAATTGTAAGAACAGTCTCTAATCAAAGGTGGTTAGTACAAACATTTGTCAAATGCTGATTATAATTATAACAAAGGTATATAAATTGTATGTCATAATCGATTTGTTCAAAATGCTTGCTAAACACCTTTTTCCGTAATTATATGTCATAACAATGAATAAATTCACCAGCAATGGAAAGACTATTTAGCATTTATGCAGTATGAATGCGAATCTCCATATTCATACTAATATATTTTATTAATCCTGCTCAGGATTTATATAACATGTACTTAAATACTGACATAATAGATTTGCATTCATACGGACTAAAATGTGAATAGTTCTGAATTCAAGAATTCTCTAAAGAAGTGTCTGTATCAAATGTAATCCTAAAATGTAAGTGTTATTACATCACCAAACCGTTTGATTCTAATGTTAATTGATGTATGAGCAGAAGCATCAAAATAACACTGATCTCATCCCCTTGAACACATTTTGGAATTTTGCAGCAAAAAATGTAAATAACCAATCATTACTGATTAATCCCCCTTATTAACAAATTCTCAGATTTCAGAAATAGGTTCTTATGTATACTTATGTATCAGGGGTTTGTGATGTATATATCACAGACACTACATTTATCAATTAATTTGCAGTCACTGTTTTTTTGTTTTGTTTATCCCAGTTATTAAACTGTCAAAACATCAATCAATTTTAAAAATATAGAAACCAGAAATACAAAACAAATACATATCAAGTTGATTGTAACAAGTACTTGATATTGACAAGAAAACAATACACTTTGAGATAATGTAATTACACAACAATACACTTTGAAATAATGTAATTACACAACATGTATAGCAAATCACACTTTACTCTTAAAACTGTTTTAGGTTGAGAAACACATTTCTAAAAGTGCTAAGTTATTCAAATTTTAAGACCACTAGTTTCACATCAGGATTGAAGCTTTTTGAAAAGATGATTTAGTAATGACCATACAATTTAATTTGAAGTATGCAATTAATTATACATTTTTACAATAACATATTGGGCAGGACAATTTCTTTTTTTTTCTTGTGTGTTCTCATCAAAATTAAAATTTTAAGCCAGTGTTATAGAAAATACATCTGAATTAAAATGTTCTACATTTACATAAAATAAACTGATAAGATTTGTAGATGACTGATATGGCTTAACATTGTATGTATACAGTATAATCTTCAATACTGGAGAGAAGTTATCAATTTTTTGGCTAGATTCCAGAATGATAAAAACCCTTCTGGTAGTAAAATATGACTTTCCGCTAGAGTATAGCATGTTTAATTGATAAAACACTACTGCACAGTTACATGTTGTGTAACACATTATGCAATACATTATCAACCCAGACATGTGTAATCCACACTTATCTTTCTTTTCATACACTCAACATATTACACCTAGCAGAGAGACCTGAATTCTTTAAAACGACTAAATCAGCATATCTCCTGCAGTGATCAGTATATCACTTCCTGAAAGACACCGATCACAGCTTCTTACAATTTATTTTTACTTTTGGCAGTACACTGTATATCTGATTAAACTGAAAAGCTGACTTTTTGAAAACAAGATTAAAGGAAACCAGTTTTGCAGTGACTTGGTTTCACTATCTCTTTTATAAGAAAAGGTAAAAAAGTTCCTGCATGTGTTTGTATGAAAAGAAATTATGTCATTTAAAAACAAGCCAGTATTTAAAGAGACATTAATAGAATCACACAATCATTACAGGACATAACCTGGAGTATCAAGTACACTGTAAGGGCCCATGTGATTCTACCAAGGGTATATTTATATACGTGTGACTTCTTCCTACCACATAAGGTGTTTCTCTGTGTTTTCCTTTCTGATTACATTGGAACTTCTCATCTTAAATCAAAAAGTTCCCACGAACCAATTTGACACAAGAAATTCACGCAAATATGGAAATTCCCATTAAAAAATCATTAATTTCTTACGATATGTTATTTAAAATTTCCAACTTGTTGAAAATGTATCTTTGAAACAAATTATACATAGTAAACAAGGATCTTCTGTTAATAAATCACAGTATAAGATCAATGATAATTGCTCAAGGAACTTTGAAATCAGGAATAATGTAAAATAATAAAACATTAATTAATATCAAATTGACAATGTCATTTCCAAAGAAACTGAAGTCATCACATGTATACAACCCTTTCAGTGTATTTGTTATAAATGTTGGTACCTTGTAATCTGTACAACAGCATCTATCTCTAGAACAGGGTTTGACAAACAATGAATACTAATTCTGGGTAATTTATATTGATTATAAACTTATAAAGAATGGTGAATTATTTTCTGACCTTTTTTAATTAATTTTGCAATATATTTTACACTGTACTACAACAAGGTGTTTCTATTGTTTTTTTCTTCTATAATCTAAGTTAGAAATAATTCTCTTCAAACTATCATATTTAAAGGAGAAAACTGCTGTGTGAGTTTCAAGATACCAAAAATTAAGTACACTGCTCATTTCAGCGAATCAAAAATGTAAAAACTTTAAAACCTTTGTCTAGGTAGAAAACACAAAACACAAATTTCATTTCAAGCAGATATCACATCTGATGTTTGCTTGAGATGTTTCCACCACGCTCCAATCAGCTCCAAAGAAATTTTAAGAATGCACTTTTTTTTCACATTTTGAATGAGCAAACACATTTGATCACACAGTATCTCATTTTAACTGTTTGATGACAGGATGCACGTTTGCACTTTTTTCTTCACTCCTTTCATCAGCACAATATCATAAACACTATGTTCATTTGAATAAGAAACACAAATCTTCTCAGTTTGTAGAAGAAACTGAAAGATGTTTTTATTGGGCAAAACACTGCATTACCTGGATTTAAAAAAATCTTATCAAACACACTGAACGCTGTGTTTCATTCTGACAGCTGATTCTCTACTTTTGATATATCTCACACTACCAGGTATTTCAGACAGTTCTAGCATAATCACCTGTAATTTCACACATATTTTTTTGGACCGATTCATACCATTCATCAGGTAGTGAAACACATTATCTTCTTCGATCAAACATCATTTATTGGGATTTCCTCATGTGGAACACTGCAGCTTTTGCTCTTGTATCTCACTTCAGAAAATTCACGATTCCTGCATGACAACCTTTTATTTCTCTTTATTTCCATGTACTTCCAGAAGTGATGAATTCTCTCTATTTGTGTGTACTTCCTGAAGTGATGAATTCTCTCTATTTCTGCGTACTTCCTGAAGTGATGAATTCTCTCTATTTCCAAGTACTTCTAGACGTGATGAATTCTCTCTATTTATACGTACTTCCTGAAGTGATGAATTCTCTCTATTTCCGCGTACTTCCTGAAGTGATGAATTCTCTCTATTTCCGCGTACTTCCTGAAGTGATGAATTCTCTCTATTTCCGCGTACTTCCTGAAGTGATGAATTCTCTCTATTTATACGTACTTCCTGAAGTGATGAATTCTCTCTATTTGTACGTACTTCCTGAAGTGATGAATTTTCTCTATTTACGTGTACTTCCAGCTGCTGTGATGAATTACATCCCTCTCCTTAACATCCCTTTCTTGGTTGAGTTAATATGTTTGGATGACCTTGCATCTTTTCTCAAAGTGATATAAAGCGAAGCAGAAGTTATTAGCTTTTCATCTGTGGTGTAATCGCCTTTACAATCAGTCTACACTGCAGATAACTTGTTGCCAAGTGTTGTCTATGGTAAGGGAATAGTCAATTTGGTTTGGTTTACATCAATGAAGTGAGTACTTATCTGAATTGAACATAAAACCTTTCCTTAACACGTTCCAGTTCATTATGGTTTACGATTACCACAAAGTCAATGTAAAGGAACTGTTTCCATATAAAGGAATTGTTTCAAATTTACTTCTTTCAACCAGAACAAAGTTTCGAATGGAAGTTCTTAAAGCACTTTCTTTGTAGTTGTTGGAAATTGTTTAGAGAAAGCACTATAAAGTGAAGCTGTCCCTCTCTTACATCGCTATGGTTACTATAGGTTACAGTCATGTAAATAAACATGTCCCAACACAATTTCTTGCTCACTCAAGACATTTTTGAAAGTTTGTTGGAGCAGCACCTTCTTTCGTCTTTATTTCAGTTTAAATAACACCAACTGTCTGTATTTGAAATTGAAGAAGTGCTAGACCAGAGGTACTTAGCAGAAATGTAGATTTCTTCTTATTGCTTTGGCCTTCGATGACGTTTTGTCGTTGTTTTGGCCTTTGATGATGTTTTGTCGTTGTTTTGGCCTTTGATGATGTTTTGTCGTTGTTTTGGCCTTTGATGATGTTTTGTCGTTGCTTTGGCCTTTGATGACGTTTTGTCGTTGTTTTGGCCTTTGATGATGTTTTGTCGTTGTTTTGGCCTTTGATGATGTTTTGTCATTGTTTTGGCCTTCGATGATTTTTTGTCGGTGTTTAAGCCTTTGATGATTTTTGTCGTTGTTTTGGCCTTTGATGTTTTGCTGTTGTTTTGGTCTTTGATGATTTTTGTCGTTGTTTTGGCCCTTGATGTTTAGTTGTTGTTTTGGTCTTTTGTGATGTTCTCTAGTTGTATTTTCCTATGATAATGTCTCCTCTTTTTTTTTCTGGTTCATCATTTATTGTTTTCGTCGATATCCAAGTACTCTGTGTGTAAAATCTACTTCCACTTTTATCCTTGACATCTTTTATCCGACGACCATTACTTAACGTCTTGGCACGTATGATGAACCTTCAGTTGTTTCTTAGTAGAGATGATACTTTTAGTCGAGTAACGTTTTTCTGGTGATGTTGAATATTTTTGTATAACAGATGATCTGATTTCGACTTCTGTCACGACATTCTTTTACGAGATGAGGTGCGAGTGCATACATACACTTGACTGTTAGAAGTACATATATATAATTCAAAATGATCTTCATGTGACTTGCGTTAAAGATGGGTCAAAGCAAGTTCTCTTGTTCCTTAGAGTCGTGTTTTTTCCCCAGTTATAATTTTTCTCTGTTGGCCTTGTAGTCTACACTGATATCGATATCCAGCATGACCTAATTTAGAAACATGGAACAAATTATTTCTTTTTCTTCACTTGGTATATTCTTTTATTTTTTTTTTATTTCGAAATTTCCCCCCCTTGGTTACGATGTACTGCAAATTTGGTCGATGATCAGCTAACTAACGATCTGTATTTTCGATTCTCACATCTGCTGGCAATAACCAGGACACATCAATGATTTACCACAATCAATACAGATCAGCATGGAGAGATTTTCATAAATTTTGCACTTATTTCGACTCCAACCTAACACTTAAGATCTATAAGCACAGAACCGGAAATTCAGAAATCCTCATCAAAGCAATATTAAAATTATGGTCACACATAGTTTTTTCTCTCTCCAATAATTACACATTGAATTTATGCTTTCACTCAAATGATTCACAAGAACAGCTAATTACTAACACCAAGACACAGAAGCTACTTCCACACAGCTGTCAAATTTCCCTCTTCATTCACTTCTTGTAAAAATCAGGCAGCAGATTTCCTCAGGAATTCATCAAAGAATATTTTTCACACACTTTTTTCATATTTTTTTTTTTTTTTTGCAAACATTTTTCATATCTACTTAGTTTTCCCAGGCCTGTAAATTGGAAACAACACACAAAACAATCTTCTTCCTGAAAATCAACAGCATTTTTATGTTCACGGAACTATAAGTAAACATGGTAAGTCTGTCATGGCTGTGTAATTATCAGTATTTATATATCTGATTCATTTTTATGACAGGAAGCACCCCTCTGAACCATTGTGTTTTATTACATCAAAAATCATGACATTAGATCATTAATTTTGAAGAAATTTGATCCGTTACACTTTCAGTTGAATTCTATTTTGCCTTTGATAGATATGTTACCTTTGTTTTGGTAAAAATGACATATTTTGATCCCTTTTCCTTGTATACTGATATTCCAGATGCCTAGTTATCATGTAACAATTCAAGAAAATTTTGTGATAACTCATATAAGTCACTTCTATTTAATTAAATCTTATTTCATTGTTTGTGAAACATGTATGTATCCCTTCCTTCTTTGATGGGAATGGACAAAGTCATTTCTAAAGATTATAACTAATATATGCAAAAAATTGTTATATGTCGGAAATATTTTCTCATAAAATTCAATTCTGACAGATGACAACCTGACCAATTCCTGGTGCACACAGACTTCATGTGATTTGATCACGAGATACTTACTTTGTGACACAACTGATCACAAACACTTTAAAGTCATTTGTTTACTCATTTAGATAGCAATTAAGAAAACAACAGACAACATAATGATCTCTAAATATGCAGACTAACATCTTAATATAAATAAAGACCACAAGCACTGAGTAATAGAAAAGATATTAGAAGTAGCAGCAAACGAAAGGTAAAAAGTAACTCTAAAGTAGGTGTTTTACAAAGATAATTTACCAATGCTTTTTTACTGGTACCTAGAGGTTCACTATTGCTACAGGTACACAGGCTTAGCTGATGATCTTTAATTTTTTTTTATAAATGTGCATTTATTTTGAATATTTACCTTAAAATAAGGAGATGATAGTAACCTGTCACTCATTATTCTGACCCCTGACTTCTATGACCTTTTATAGTTATAATATATGCAACAATTATGAATATACATTTGTGATTCTAATGATGCAGTTTATGTTTCATGGATACAGAGGCCATAGTTAATGAAAATCATGGTTAGCACTGGGTTTTTCATATATATATATATAGCGTCCTTTTTAGATTAATGCTTCAAAGGCTATGGGGACGGCTACAACCTCTCTCAATAATACTGACAAAATCACAAGTCAGGAATATATTCCATCTGGTAGGAATACTTATGGATGTATAGTTACACAGGACACCGTTTTGGTCAGTATGTATAGTTACACAGGACACTGTCTTGGTCAGTATATACAGTTACACAGGACACCGTCTTGGTCAGTATGTAGAGTTACACAGGATACTGTCTTGGTCAGTATATACAGTTACACAGGACACTGTCTTGTTCAGTATGTATAGTTACACAGGACACCGTCTTGTTCAGTATGTATAGTTACACAGGACACAGGACACCGTCTTGTTCAGTATGTACGGTTACACAGGACACCGTCTTGGTCAGTATATACAGTTACACAGGACGACGTCTTGGTCAGTATGTACAGTTACACAGGACACCGTCTTGGTCAGTATGTATAGTTACACAGGACACTGTCTTGTTCAGTATGAACAGTTACACAGGACACCGTCTTGGTCAGTATGTACAGTTACACAGGACACCGTCTTGGTCAGTATGAACAGTTACACAGGACACCGTCTTGGTCAGTATGTTGTTAATGGCTGATAATCTAACGACAGATAAGTTGTATCTTCAATCCCCATGTACTTTGATGGTTTAAATACTATGCTATATGATTGTTTAAATTACTTTGTATCTGTGATTTTTGTTGTCATTACTCATGAAGGCGATAACATAAGTACCTGAGCATAGGTTTTGTTTTTTCATTATGTAAATAGCATTTGTGTATAGTTACAGGGATCACTTTGGGCAGAGATTTGGGGATTTTTACCCACGTTTTTGAAAAAAATCTCATTAAAAATTCAAAATTGTACCTCTTTATACAGACAAATCTCAAAGGAATTTTGCTAATCTCATAAAATCTCCCATAGGTTTTAAGAGCCAGAGTTATCCCTGTAGTTACACAGGACACAGTCTTGTTCAGTATGTACAGTTACACAGGATACTGTCTTGGTCAGTATGTATAGTTACACAGGACACCGTCTTGTTCAGTATGTACAGTTACACAGGACACCGTCTTGGTCAGTATGTACAGTTACACAGGATACTGTCTTGGTCAGTATGTACAGTTACACAGGACACTGTCTTGGTCAGTATATAGTTACACAGGACACCGTCTCGGTCAGTATGTACAGTTACCCAGGACACTGTCTTGGTCAGTATATACAGTTACACAGGACACCGTCTTGGTCAGTATGTACAGTTACACAGGACACTGTCTTGGTCAGTATGTACAGTTACACAGGACACCGTCTTGGTCAGTATGTACAGTTACACAGGACGACGTCTTGGTCAGTATGTATAGTTACACAGGACACCGTCTTGTTCAGTATGTACAGTTACACAGGACACCGTCTTGTTCAGTATGTATAGTTACACAGGACACCGTCTTGGTCAGTATGTACAGTTACACAGGACATCGTCTTGGTCAGTATATACAGTTACACAGGACACCGTCTTGGTCAGTATATATAGTTACACAGGACACCGTCTTGGTCAGTATGTACAGTTACACAGGATACTGTCTTGGTCAGTATATACAGTTACACAGGATACTGTCTTGGTCAGTATGTACAGTTACACAGGACACCGTCTTGGTCAGTATGTACAGTTACACAGGATACTGTCTTGGTCAGTATGTACAGTTACACAGGATACTGTCTTGGTCAGTATGTACAGTTACACAGGACATCGTCTTGGTCAGTATGTATAGTTACACAGGACACCGTTTTGGTCAGTATGTATAGTTACACAGGACATCGTCTTGTTCAGTATGTACAGTTACACAGGACACCGTCTTGGTCAGTATGTACAGTTACACAGGACACCGTCTTGTTCAGTATGTACGGTTACACAGGACACCGTCTTGGTCAGTATATACAGTTACACAGGACGACGTCTTGGTCAGTATGTACAGTTACACAGGACACCGTCTTGGTCAGTATGTATAGTTACACAGGACACCGTTTTGGTCAGTATGTATAGTTACACAGGACATCGTCTTGTTCAGTATGTACAGTTACACAGGACACCGTCTTGGTCAGTATGTACAGTTACACAGGACACCGTCTTGTTCAGTATGTACGGTTACACAGGACACCGTCTTGGTCAGTATATACAGTTACACAGGACGACGTCTTGGTCAGTATGTACAGTTACACAGGACACCGTCTTGGTCAGTATGTATAGTTACACAGGACACCGTCTTGGTCAGTATGTATAGTTACACAGGACACCGTCTTAGTCAGTATGTTGTTAATGGCTGATAATCTAACGACAGATAAGTTGTACCTTCAATCCCCATGTACTTTGATGGTTTAAATACTATGCTATATGATTGTGTTTAAATTACTTTGTATCTGTGATTTTTGTTGTCGTTACTCATGAAGGTGATAACATAAGTACCTGAGCATAGGTTTTGTTTTTTCATTATGTAAATAGCATTTAAATGTTATGACAGGTTTCTCAAAATGGAGTTGGACATCACAACAGTAAACCACAATCATGTCACCCTTTTATAGATGACAAAGTATATAAACATGAACTAGCAATCCATCCCATCTTGGAAATCAAACAAATCATCATTCACTAAGTATGCATTTTGATCACCTTTATGGCAAACAATATAATTTGTTTTTTGTTTTTTTTTGTTTTAGAGTTGAAACCTGGGTTATTAGACATTGGCAAAGCTGACGAAAAATCATGTCTTCATCACTGAACTCAACAGTAGATTTTCAAAGGACACCATTAAAATGTCTTCATTTTAAATCCGCCATAAAAATTAATGCAGTAACTTTTCCTATGAAGCCAATAGTAAGTGATTTTGTTAAGATGGGATGGGGAAAACATCAAAGCAGACAATCACATGTACGAATAAACACAAAGCTAATAAAAAAGTACAGTCAAACCGGTCTATAACGACCGCCCAAGGGGAGGCAGAAAAACGGTCACTATAGACAGGTTGCCTTTATAGACAGGTCAAAATTATCGCACCAACTAATTTACGTGAAATTGCCATAAATAACTTGTCATTGAACAGGGCATTCAGAAGACCAGTCAGAAGTCAAATAAATGCATAAACTTTATCTGAAGGGTTTAATCTTTAATGATTTTGTGGACCCAAAGACAAAATATAACTCAAAATGGTCTTATGGATACTTTTTTAAAAATATTTTGTTCTGAAATAATGCTATATGTATCTATCAAGTTATCTCCCTTTCTTTCTTAAATTAAAAAAAAAGAATACACAATAATTAATTAGTTAATCATATTTGTGTTACTATTAATTATTTTGTGATATAGTCTAACTTCTTAAAACCAAAAGATTTTTTTGTCCGACCCAAATTGAAATCCGGATATTTGTGGCAGTTTACGACTTTTTATTAGTATTGACTAATTAAAGATGGCGGCAGTACAAACGCTAGTACCGACAGTTACGATTAAGAAAGGCATTATTGACTTTCATGTGAGTAAATCTTGTTGACAGATATAACCAGTGTTTGTTATTGAAGTGATGTATCCTAGTTGTAATCACAAAATTAACTGATCGTGTCAAATGAAGCCACCTATGCACAGTTGTAATGTAATACCGACACGCATGGTGACCCGACTCCTCTCTCACCGAGCCCCAGGCCAGGGCAGCTACAGTAATTATGGACAAACAGGTGGTAGGGGTCTTTTGTTTATATAATCAGGCCAGGGTTGTGGCGGTCCTTTGTTTGTATAATCATGCCAGGGTCGATGTGTTCCGGGGATTTTATGAGGGATGACTGCCGAGTGCAGAAGATGGCTGACAGAAATCGGTCGCTATAGGAAACAAATTAGCGACCGCCGTTCCAAAATCACCGGTCGTTAGTCACATTAGACAGGTAGTCGCTATACAGAGGGTCGTTATATAGTAAAATATCACGGGGAATCTTAAAATCGGTTGTTATAGACAGGCAGTCGTTATATACAGGAAGTCGTTAGAGCAGGTTTGACTGTACTTATTAAACTAATGATGAATGAATGACTGCATATGTACATGTAAGTATAACAATACTTGAATATCAATAATGTTCCCAACATAACACATGATGTCTAATGGAAAGTACACGATATAGGAAATATATCAAAAGTGAGGTTCACATTACAAAAACATTACTACTATAATTCCAAACAATGAGGATTTATTATAGAACAAAATCTTTCACCCCCAGATCTAACCAAAGATGACCATCTTGGAATCGTTTGTCCTCCATTTTATCTCTGAAGCAAACTAACAAAACACTTTCAATATCTCTGAAACTAATGGAACATTTTCAATCTATCTCAAGCACTTTCTGAATGCTTAACACACCATCCAAATTTCATAATTTTATGAAGACAAGTATACAGTGTTATGGATCAGTATCTATATACAAACCTTTGATCAACTGTTAATTAACTCCAGGTAAATATGTCTCTGAAATGTTTCTTAAAAAGTCAGGTTCTATCTGATTACGTCTTTCCGTTACTCTGATTTCAAAGCCAAGGGCAGTTCATTTTTATCAATAAGGACGAGAAATGGATAAGGATGTGATGCTACAGTTTTTGGGGTGTTTATTTCTTCTTAATGATAGGAAGATAATAAAATGTAAAAAAAAAAAAAAAAAATATAGTGGCAGCAACAGTTCTGTCCCAAGATTCGCGACAAATTGTCACTCCGCACTATGAGCAGTAACAGCAATGAGCAGGACTTTATCCACGGGCGATAACTCAATTAATACCTAACGGTAGGATGAACTTCAGGGGTTCAGTGCCCGTCCTGTAATGAACACAGTCTGGGTATTGGCCTTTCAGCATCATACCAATAGTTTGTGGTCAGTATACCTTGTGTGTGTCAATTAATAATCTGAGTTCAAATTCGGAAACAGCCACAGCGAGTTCAACCTTTGGCTAAAATCTCGGGAACTGACCGATGGTCTGTTTCGGACACTTTCCTGAGCGCATCAGACACCTTTGGCTGCAGTGGTACAATACGAACCTGATACGGACATTACAAACTAAAATGGAAACAAAGCTCGAGAAGCCTTACATGTCATGTTGGCAATGAATTGGTCAGTATTATAAGAGTTATCAAAAGGGGTGATAGGCACCTGTCTGGTGTGAACTTCCAAGCACTTAGTTCATTTTGGGTTTGTTTGAGTTTCTCCTGTGATTCATCCATTTCCTTGGTGATTCTCTGGAATACGAGATTGACAGCAGGGTCCAACAGCATAGATCTTAGTTGAGCCGAGTTTTGGGTCTGCGCTTGTTTCATTTCCGCAATTTGGTTCTGAGAATGAAAACAGCAAGAGAGTGACAATATCATTAAAAGAGCGGTCACATCATTAACAAAGAGAGCTTGAGTGTTATAATTTTCAGGTATTTATTAAACAGAAATTCTTGCAAGGCAACACAATACTGACTTGTCTACATTAAACAGGGAAGTGATTTTCAAATTCAAGTTATTATTGTGCTTCTAAACACAATTGGAAATTCATCAAATCAACTTTTTTATGAAAAAACTATTGAATCTTACACAATGCCTTTATCGTTATGTTTTGCCTTTAAATACATAATCAATTATATTCTAACCTCCAAAGAACTTAGAACTTCTGTAACATAAAAGGCTAAAGCCCACACAAATAGCACAACAGTTAAAATTCTGAGCATATTAACATATTTAATGTTCTAATATAATAAGTAAATATTTTGCCTCCAGAATGGCTTAACCGATAACAAATGCAAAAAGATTTTTTTTACTAGTCCAGTTTGATTTCATTAACCTTTATCTACTTAAAAAAATGAAACTGAATGAAGTAAAGCATACAATGTAGTCCTGTAGCTCCTGCTCCTTAGTGGCGAGGCGGTGCACCAGGGTACTCTCTCGCCTCACATTTTCACGAAGCTGCTGCTTCATTTTCTCCTCCATTTCTTTGACATCCCCATCATCTTCTTGAGAAAGAAAATTTGAAAATAATTTTCCATGCATTTCATTTTCCTTATCATTGGACATTTTTGTTTATTTTATTCACTTTATTTATTTGTTTACCGGTTGTTACATACTCCCTGGAATATCAAAAGATAATGAGCCAGTAACAAATTTCTTGTTGATACATACCCCCTTTCCGACCTCGTGGCTGTCTTTCTTCTAGATACCGGACATACTTTTCTTGTTCTTTCACCCTGGCAAATATAATATAAAAGAGATTTAACTAACACAAACTTTATTTCATCTTTTTTTCTTCTTTTCTAACGGCAAGTTACAAAACTTTGGTTATAGAATTTAAAAGGATCATTTGGCAATAACTGGCTCATACATTTCATGTTAATCAAGGAGACTTCTTCGATTATAAATAACAGATAATTCTTTATCATTCTTACTTGTTAATCAATTCTTCTCGGGTGAGTTCATTAAGATCCACTGTTTCCATTTTCACCTGAAAACAACAAACATAAATTAAGTATACATTTCAGGGAAATGCAAAGTGTTGATGAAATTAAACTTATGACAAGTTTTATGCCTATTCAATATTGATTGTTCAAATGTCTAGCATCGATACAAAGCTCTGATAAGCACTGTACAAAGATTTTCTGTCCAGATAAAGGATTCATAGAGCTACATTTGGTCATGTTTTAACGTTTGTTTAGTTACTCAGCCTACTGGAGACATTCCTTTATTGAAATTTCTTACCCTCTTTGGTGATGGCGGACTGTCCGTCATGATTAATATTTAACCTGAAAAATGAATGATATATATTCATTTTGTTATAATGAAGACCATGAAAAACATGTTTAAGAAATGGATGACACATGATAATCCAACACATATATAACATCATATCCATATATACAAATTAGATATATAGTGCACTCTGTCTAAACCGGACACCTTTGGGACCACAAAATAAAGCCGGTTTGTAGACAGTTCCGGATTGTAGAGATTCTACTTGATATCGTCGTTGAATGCAAAAAAAATAAATAAATAATAATAAAAGATATATAACAAAGAAGATGTCATTGTGCATTATTCATGCATATACAAAATTTGAATTGAATAACATAATTTAATTCAACACTGGCAATATGACACTATGTGTACGTTACATCGGTTAAAAATAATCACTGATCGTTTTTTGTTTTAAGAGGCCTTCCACTGAGTCCGAACAATCAACCGATCTGACACTTTCTATAAGTGCAGATTCCCAATCTGAAAAAGTAGCCTCAATTTCAATTGGTCCTTAATGTTGGCGGCTGTCGTACGCGTGAGATCCATGTTTGTTGATAATAGAAACGGAGTCATATAAAAGGTACATTTAGTATGTCGTCACCATCATCTCACACTTCCTCATCCGGGTACGTACGTGTAGTGAGGTCCCCGAAGGGGAAGCCAGCCAGCATGAAACATTTCTTAATTACGATACATTTACAAACACGTAACAGTATTGGTATAAATTGTCCGGATTATGCAGAGTATATTTACTATAAATAAAGAAGGGGATTTTCGGGACCAAATTATTTGGCCGGTTTTGGCAAATATCCGGATTGGACAGAGTCCGGTTTGGACAGAGTGTACTGTAATTGCTAAGGCGCTGACCCGTTTGAGGTTTGTTGTTGAACTTGGAAAAAAAACAATGTAGCTTTATATAGGTAATTGGTTTATTTTAATGTAAGTATTTGAAGAATTCTTAATTATACCATCATTTAAGATTTTCAATTCATTTGAAGAAAACAATGGTCAGGATGTTTAGTTAACCCTCAAGTTTTAGCAATTTCTGAAGTCAAATCATTATTTCTCAAAAATCTGAACCATGCACCATTGGTGGAGTTGACTGTTTACACTTCAGGGTTAATTTCTGCTAACCAGGTAATATAAAGTGAGCAATACTAACACTTTCAGTTTCATTTTCTATTTATGCATTAATATTGTTTCTGGGAACCGAAAGACTGACATGTCTTTCTAAGCAAATATTAAAGTTAAAAGAAACAAAGACTACTTTTGTGTGCTTTATCATGATCACTTGAAGATTATTAAATCATTGATCGTTATTCTCACGAGCATAAAACATTCGGCATTGGAATTTACACCTCTGTTGCGTCTTAGTAACACTGAAATAATGAGTACGAAAGTCAAACCAAAGACGCAGATATGAGAATAACTAAATAATAATGAACATGAAAGGGACAGAGGTCAATAATAATCCAAAATACATCTAGTGCTACGAGATATATATAAGACTAAACCTCAGTAAACGATTCTTTAAAAAAAACGTTGAGATGGCGTCGATTTCATGGATTTTGACTCGCCACGCCTTATTACTTCCTTGAAACCTTTCTAAACAAAACGTTTGTCGTGTACATTAGATATTCATAATTCATCAAGCGTTACTATTTTAGTTCACCTGGACTTTCTTTACACTTGTTGGCGACGAAATTCTGCAATCAAAGGGAAATTTCAACGCTGCTTCAAGCTGTCCATCGACACAAGGGGGCCGCCATATGTAATTAACATAGGAATTATGGGAAGACTGAAATAGGAATAAGTAATAATAATTTTTATTTCGATTTAAGATATGTTTGTAATGATTTAGAATATTTTTTACTTGATTTTTTATGAAAAACGTTAATTGTTAAATGCTTAGACGATAATTATGAAAAAAATATATTATTTCAAATGGTCAGTATAAACTTAGACTTTTATATAAAAGATACGGAACGAAAAAAGATCAGTACATTATATCTTTTTATGAAACAATACATGAATGTACGCAAAAAAATGATAGTATTTCATTACATTGTCTTGAATTTAATGCCATCGATAAATGCAATTATAATGTAGTTTCTTTCTCGTTTTTTATTCGTTTCTTTTCATATTTATAACTTATAGAATTTTGGAATTTTTTAAAAGTCGAATGGGTCAAGGTCATTTTCGTAAACAAGACTTGCCGGAACCATGCTGTCTGCTACAGCCACTGTAATCAAAAGGTGCTATTTGCGAACGTGTCGTTGTCATGTGGTTATATATAATGCTAAGTGTTGATTTGTTCTCAGGTTATCTTTTATGTTTGATTTAAATGCTCGTCTTCAGATAGAACTGGGAAAAACTTGTTGGGACGCAGAGGAAAGTGAAGGACACTCGAATGACTTGTTGTTTAGTTGTTATATAAAAAGTTGTAATGAGTAATGAAATAAAGTGTTCATTATACTATTTACATGGGCAGAACTGATTTGTTTTATAACAAGAGGTCGAGTATTTAACTGGTTAGAGCGTCCGTTGTTGAAATTAATTCTTTAATCTTCAAAACACCAAATTTAAGCACAGGGGGTCAGGAACTAAAGTTATAATAATGGAAAGTCTAATTTCAATTTGTAACATCATTTCTTGTGTATTTATGCACCGGTTAACCAGAACTGGGTGTTTGTTAAAAAAGTGCTTTATAATCGATTCTAATGTTGTATCGGTGCATAAATTACACAAGAAATGATGTTACAAATTAAAATTAGACAATTCCATTATAACTTTAGTTCCTGACCCCAAGTCCCTGTGCACCAAAGGAGTAAATTAAGTAAGATACTGTAAGTCATAGGTCTGACAATGATAATATACAATTAGCGACCAGCTTTTAGGTGAATTTGATGATTTATCAGCTCGAGAAAGTGATATACATGGATATCATTTCCGAGGGTTGATAAATCATCGTATTCACCTGGAAACAGGTCGATAACTGCTTTATTATATGACAAAACTGCAACATTTTCACAAGACAGAATGATTCTCATTACCTGTCATAGGATTGGGTAGATACTAGTGATCGACTGGAGAAAAGAAATAAATAAGACAAAATCAACAATAAATTTAAACTTTATTTATTATTGCTTAAAATTCAACAAAATGTAAATGTAACAACTTTTACGAATTCAGTCTACTAAACTCTGTCAGGGATACATATATGTGTATATGTAAGCATACATATTTGACTTCACAGATTGTTACTTGTTACTATATTTGAGTACAAACTGGAGTTGTTGGATTGTTTTATCACCCTGTAGTGTGGATTTGGGGTTGATATGATATTTGAGCAAAGTGAGAATGTTAAGAATTGGCCAATCAGGAAAGGGGGAATATCACTGTCATATAATAAAACAATATAACTCCCCAGTCCAAAGTTATTGTAAGAGGTGACTAATGTGGGAAACAGTGTTGAAAGAGGCAACTTATGTGGAAAAATCCTGCACATGGAAAAATGTTTTGTTCACTTGCTTCAAAATTTATGTCTGTTTTCTCTCTACTTCAAAGATTCCTCCCTTCTCTGTCATGTCAGATACATCAGGATAATAACTAAACTTTCAACATCACTGGACAATGTTCAAATTTTGTACTTCCACAAAGAGGTCCAACTATTTAAGCATTAAACTGTCTTTTTATGGATTATATGGTCTATATAGATGCCAGAGCTTTGCAGACAATCTTCATAATGCGCGCTAGCGCATTATGAAATGATTGTCTGCAAAGCTCTGGCATCTATATAGACCATATAATCCATAAAAAGACAGTTTAATGCTTATATTTACGTTTTCTATATTAGTTTCTTTTCGATTTCAACTTTGATTTTCATTATGATTTGAAATCTGACTTTTACCGACGTTTCCACTGTCAGAGGTCAACAAATTGAACAGCCTATTGTGATTCACGTGCTGATTGGCAAAAAAAAAATAAAAAAAATAGTGCGTGGAAATCATTTAAAAAAATACTGAAAACATCATCAGATATTTTAATAACAATATCAATAATATAGGTAGTCAGTATTTCAGAATATACGGATGAATTATTCAGTTTGTTAACGATTTCGGATTTTTTTTTTTAATTTACCATCCGGAACAATTATGCGGATGGAAATTTCACCCGTCACCACGCGCACGCAACGGCTGACAGCATTGACAGAGCTAGCTATGAAAGTTGAATGTGCAGTGGGAGAAAGTGGAATTCGCCAAAAAACCAGATGTAAACATGTTCTTTGATTGCATGGAAACTTGATTACAGTTTATAGTAGCTACAACAGCACCGGTGTCAGGGATACGACCAATGAGAGAAGTGACAGTGGCCGAGGGAGTTGGACGAGCTTCAGCGACAACGTTGCTTGTGACGGGTACCATGGCTGTTTCAAGTTTAGGATGCGTTAGACACGATAATGCACCAATTGATGCTTTCTTTTGTGAAGAAGAAACTGTTCAATTGTACGACCGGAGAGAAGCCTCGTTCTTATGATTTGACATAAACATGATGTGTCGGGTTTCAATTTTTTTGTCATTCAAACACTGGATGGCGGTGGCGCGCAAACAATGTGGTGTGTAATGATTTTCCACTCAGGCCCCGGAACAAATATCTGTCAACATATGTGTTTATTAAATCTTGTTTTGTTTCCATTTTCGTGATTGTTAACCATTCTTACCTTTATTTTCGTTTTACATTTTAAGAATTTATTTTCTGGTCTCGTACTCTATCCGATAGCATGATGAGCAATGATAAGATGCCATTTGTTTACATTGGTTGCAAGTAGTTCCGGGGGATCCGGTCGCGTATGAATAACACCCGAATGCACGATTTGGGTGTCAGTTATGCATAGAATGGTGTCACGCTTTGGGTGTCAGTTATACTCTCATAGACTGCAAATTTGTTTAGTTTGTTTATATCATGGCTTTGCCATCCAAATGTAAATATACTACATTAGTAGCATTACTCGAAGAGAAATATAAACAATCAATCATTACAAGAAAATTTCCCTGCAGACCAAGTCTTCTGGCCTCTGGTCTTCAGACTTGTTTTTTCTCACCCTAAATATGGTGTACATGTACATTAAATTAGCTTTAATGTCAAACATCTCCCATTGATGGTTATTATGGTTATGTCCGGATAAGAAAAAACTTTAAAGTTGGTCAGTTCTGTTTTCTCCTTACATTCAGATATAAATGGATATCGGTGTGAGTGAAGACTGGTTAGTGTGTTTTTAGTTTAATTTATTGCAATTTTGGTAAAGGATAATGTTAATGTGTTCATTTCAATATTGATACCAAATTATTAGTCAAAGGGAAAAAAAAATAATAAGAATAAAGAATTCATCCAAAAATTTTAATATCTCTCTGCCTTTGTTATTTATTTTCGATTACACGCTTGCAATCATACCCTGTTCTGATCTTAATACAAATTACAAATAATTTTTTGCAGCGTTCCCAAATGTGTTGGAGCTTTGGGAACTCTTGCCAGCCGTCTGAAGCATACTTTGCCAGACCTACCCTATGACTACAATGCATTGGAACCTTACATTTCTGCAGAGATCATGCAGCTCCACCACTCAAAACATCATGCTGCATATGTCAATAATCTAAACATAGCTGAAGAGAAATTAGCAGAAGCAACAGAGACAAGTAAGTCTTTGGATATTTTTGATATATGCAATATGAGATACTCAGTCCAGTTTATCTGATAAGTATTACTGTTATCTTTTTTTTTTTATCACGTTACATTTAGAAAAAAATATTTGAGTCGAACGGATGTTGATTATTTCAGTGTATAGGAATAACAGTATAACTATTTTCTGGAAAGTACTAAAAAAAGCAATATGTTTTTCACATAATTTCTAAGTTCTTTGAATGGGATGTACATGTATTTTTGTATATTCCAGTAGAGGAAAGCTTTGACATTGATTTTTCTTCATGCAGAAAACATTAATCAGGTGATACAGCTACAGCCAGCACTCAAGTTCAATGGTGGTGGCCACATCAACCACTCAATTTTCTGGGAGGTCTTGAGCCCCAATGGAGGAGGTGAACCCTCTGGAGATCTCCTAGAAGTCATCAATCGGGATTTTGGCTCCTTTGAAGCCATGAAATCAGAACTGAGCAATGCTTCCGCTGCTGTCCAAGGATCTGGCTGGGGATGGCTAGGTTTCAATCCTGTCAGTAAGAGACTTAGAATAGCAGCTTGTGCTAACCAGGACCCACTACAACCAACCACAGGTAATTTTCTTGGGAAGGACAAATTACAAATTTTATTTTCGTCTTTAATATTATACAATCACTCTATCATTAGCCCACCATCTACATCTTGAGATAGTGGGCTTTTTAATTGCCTTTCATCTTTGGTCTGCCAGGATGTTAGTTCATGTCACTATACAAACACAGAACAGTGTACTATTTCAAATCAAGTTTATCAAGGTTTGAAAATAATATTTTGAATTAAGCAATATCATCACAATACAAAAAAGGTTAAAATGTTGAAATCAATATTGAGACATTAAGGACATTGGGAAGGAATGTTGCTCCTATTGACAATTTGTGAATTACTTTTCTGTTTTAAGGTCAGACATTTACACTCAAAATCATCCTCATTGTATACTATATTGTTTCACAACTGTGAAAACAATATTGTATGGATTGATTGATGCTAGAAATTGCTTCCTAAAAGGTCAAGGTCGGTGGTAAAGATCGTAAAAAGCAAATGAATTTATGCATTGTATGTTTTTTGTTAGTAATATCCTAACATCTTTCAAGTAATATTTCCAAGCTTGATGACATATTTTGTGGTCAAAGTCTTAAGGTCCATGGTCAAGGTTATAAGGTCATGTATAATTTTTTGAATGGCAGTCATTTTTTTGCAGGCCTAGATTTCTTATTGATTTGTTTAAAAGTCAAGGTCTTTGAGATGAATTTCTACATGTCTTCCTTTCCGAATAACATACCTAGGCAAATTATTCCTCTTCTGTAGTTTCTTTCTGTGACATCTGATGGTATGCGTCAAGATCCCTCAGGGATCTCAAATTTAGAAGAATGAAAGATTGATTTTGCCAAAGTTTACATGGTTTAAAATTCAGTTGATAAGCTAGTGCGATTACCAGCTTCTGACAGCCTGGGCCAACTTCAGACTGAATATACCACAGCCACAGGTAACTATGACTTTGGAAGATTTGCCAATGTCATGTGATGTGGGATGTCCCTCTCAAGTAAAACAGAATGAATTAATTTTCATATGTATGGAACACCCAACTCCTGAACTAGCCCCAAAAACTTAAAAGAAAGAAGTCTAGTCTTCAGTTACATAGTGACCAAGCTGACCATGTACATGAAAATTAAAACTTAATGTTTTATGTTAGTGTTATTGGAGCAAGGAAGTTGGGATGTGGGTGTATCATACACTAACACTATAACACACTAAGATGTACCCTGAAGAAGGCATTCATAGTTTCATAGATGATATTGAAGATTAAATAAACATTCATTGCAAGCGAAAATCTGAAGCTATTCCGGAATAAATCCATGGGAGAGGTGTAAGATATTAAGACCCACTTCACTGATACAGTTGGTAGCTAATGCTGCCGATGGTTGAGAGATTTGGTCAGGTACTTCAATTCACCACCAAGCATTCATCGAAGAATGTGCCTCCCAAAAGTTTATTTTTTGAATAGTCCTTTACACCATTTAATATTATTTTTTGAATAGTCCTTTACACCATTTAATATTATACATATATAAATGATTGTGATCTGTGATCCCGGGAAACAGTCTCGATGAAAACCAGTCTGACTGGTTGGACATAGTATCATAAATGGCAAAATAAATCTTTAAAAAATTGGCAGAAAAAGAAAATTATGAATATACACTCAACTGAACTTCGTTATCTTGAAATTTGAGATGTCAAAGAACCAACCCAACTAAACTTAATGTAAAAATTCATTTCCAACAGTATTCCATATAGATTTCATTTCCAACAGTAAAATTCCATATAGATTTCATTTCCAACAGTAAAGTTCTTTATAAGATTAAGATAAACTTGGTTACCTCAAAGAATCGAGATATATCTCAAAGTTTTTTTTTAAGGACACCACTGACTTGAGATATCAAGCTGGATATGTATTATTCCCTTTTGATCTTGTAAAACTGAATCAATATTGCATGGACTGTTTAACATGTACAGACTTACTGCATCATCCATAGTTTTGAATTTGGTCTTCAGCAATGCAGTGTTAACCATCTTAATCCAAATGGGTAGTGTTTTATTCAGACCAGTAAGTATTGTACTGGAGTATATTGACGACCCTGATTGAAGAGCTTTAACTTAGATAGCAAGGTTCAGTAAATAAGGTGCTATTGTAGCTACATGTTCTTTATTGATTTTGAAACGACAGGAAGATTGGAATCATTCATAGAATAATTTTCAATAGTTAACAAGATGTCAAGAAGAAATCATGTTGAAGTGTAATGCTATCAGCTTTGGTATTCATAACTAAAGGTATATAATGCGATCTTCATACAAACGTAGTTTATTAACTTCACATTTTTCAATGTGGATTCATGACATACATGGTGTGTCATGAGAGCAGTTATCTATTCTTATGTAAGAGTTTTGCAATATGAAAAAAAATGTCATGGAATATGTTTTTACAGCATGGAAAGAGCATGTATTGTCAGATCTGAAGTGAAAAAAAGGCAGATAATGAAATTAACAATCATATTACTTTAAAGTAGTAAAATGACAGATTAGTAAACCTTCAGCTTCATTTCTGTGAAGATCTACAAATGATAAGGTACTTGTAGAATTGGCCAGACGGCACGTGCCATTTGCTTCATTCAATGCCACAGGTATTATTTTGTGGTACAAATCATGGAGCAGCTGTAAAATACATGATTTAAAATAGTACACAGCAGTGATAAATCTAGATGCGAGTCCTAGCCGAGTCTTGTACTCATACAGTTTTGATTGGATTTCTCGAAATAGTTAAGTTTACCATTGTGGGACTCACTGTTTTTAGGGATTAGCTGAAAAAAGTTGTAGATTGATCAGTACAGTTATTGTCAATCATATTATTGCCAGCATATCATGAAAATATTAAACTAGATACATATCTATCATTGTACATATACAATGTAATGAAATGAAAAATAAATGGTTTTCCCATCGGATGCTATCATTTACATTGTATATATATATATACATGTACCAATATACACCATGTATGCCCGGGACCTTATTGATGGAACAGAATAAGCCAGTAATAATTTTCCCCTCATCGTCATTCTTCAGCCTCATACAATTAATATAATATACATGTATTGTTATTCTGGCGTTGTGTGTTTCCTGTCGGAAGGTGTGACATCAGAGGAATATCAATATTCTGTTAGACTTGTGAAACAGATCAGGTTTATTTCCTATATGCAACATTCTTATCTGTACAGTGTACATGTTTAAAGAATCCCATTAAAGCATGTCCCAAATTGTCTTCAGCAGACATCAAACTGTATGTCATTGTTTAATTGCTTTATGAGGCCAACATGTATAGAACATCTGAGATTTTTTTCTCTCTGTTATACTGCAGTATTAACACATGAACACATTTTAATCTGTGTACAAGTGGTACGAGTCAGGCAGTTAACCTATGTGCTATTTCTGGTACTTCCACTATGTGCTTTTCCCTTGTATCGTATGACATTTTTTTTTATCTGTATGCCTTGTATGAATGCTATGTACTGCTATGAATGGATGAATATATAACAGAATTACAATGATTCCAATAATCCATGAACATACATGTGCAATGCGCATCTAACCACATGTACACCAATGCAACATTCCTGGTGAATATTTGAATTCATACCTTGCACCATCTTCCTGCAAACTTAAACATTAAAGTCAGCCCGAAAAAAAAAAAAACCCAAAAAATTAAAGATGGATGTCAGTTAGGTCATAGATCTTATATTTTGTGGTTCCTTTTTGCCTGAACTAGTAATTGTTGATTTTGTTTTTTACCGTCACTGGAGATGTTTCATTTTAAGTCTTGAAAACTGATAATATCAAAATGCTATTTTTGTATCACAAGACTTGGTATTTTTAATTTTTACATAAAACATGTTTTTTCCTGAAGCTGGTAAGTATGTTATGCATTCTAAGCACGTTTCAGTATAAAAGTTTTGAAGATGTTAGGAAGAATTGGTTTTGTTGTGTTGGAAGAAATCTCATGTAAATGATATATATATGAATATCAGAGGTAGGAACAAGTCCTATATCAAACATGCTTTTCATCATATTAAATTATTGAAATGATACATGTATGCCAAGTACAATATATGGATATACATTCTGTAATTGTATTCTGGGTAAGAAGTCAACCAATTATGTACTTTAATTAATTTATCATTATAATCTTCAGCATTTTATAGTGTATGATGTATTATTATTAATGTAAAGATAAATTTTCCACTGTATTTTGTTTCATCTCGAGTGAAGGATGAAAAATGAGCCATTTTTGTACACCAGCACTAAACACATGTAGCTGTATCGGTTATAATCATGAGATGATTCATTTCATCATACATGTACTTGCTTTAAATTACTACACATGTATAGAAGATTCTTCTATTTTCTTCAACATGTAATGATCTCATTTTATTGTGCATTGCTCCATAGCAATACTATAGTATTAGTAAAGTGTTTGTATGGCAGAGTGTGTATTGAAGAGAGAAGAGTGGGAGAATTTCAGGGTTTTGAAGGTGTATGGGCTTTTACTTTGGCATACAGTTGTTTCATGCCTTATCAGTAAAAAGTCAAAACTCTTCCCCGAGGTGTTGGGACCAACGCAGAGGGGGAGAGTTTTGACTGTTGACTGATAAGACATGAAACAAATGTTTTGTTACCTGAATAATCGACAAGATTTCACTCATATGCTATTTTATTAAGCTGAGGAAAGCGTAAAAAGTCTTCAGTAACTGTGGCCTCGCAGTACGCTGTAAGAATTCATACAAACCCTTTTCTGACATTTTAGGTGGTAGCCAGTCCCTATTTTTAATTTAATAGATACAACCAACCCTGTTATGAGATGTCTTCAAACCTTTCTGATTTAGAATCTTATCATCAATGCAAGCTGTTACAAATTGCGAAGAACAAGTGTATAATTTGTATGTTTTACTTGTCTATTGAAGTTCTTGATTCATGAAGGGTCACTAAATTTGACTTATTGTGTATTTGCTTACAGTAAACAAGGTATGCAGAGCTGTTTTACTGGTAAGTTCATCAATTTTTGATGATGTTAGTAAAATTTCTTTGTATTTCTGTTTAATAGGACTGGTGCCTCTGTTTGGCATCGACGTCTGGGAGCATGCTTACTACCTACAGTATAAAAATGTCCGCCCCGATTACGTAAAGGCCATTTGGAATGTTGTGAACTGGGATTGTGTTTCACAGAAGTTACATGATGCCATGATGGATTGCTGAGTACATACTGAAAAACTTGAGATGTGTGAACCCCAATATAAACTCACAGCACTTGATCTGGACAACAGTGCTGGATGGAATCCACTCTGATGTCAGGCTATAGTGTCATACTGTTGTACTTGTATCTACAGAGCATTATTGGTGCATGTTCCTTGTGATTGAAATACATGTAATGACTTATTAACCAGGCCAATGAGTAGTAATTATTATAACCATGATTTACACTGCAAAGAAATAGGATGTTTTAGGTTGTTTTGGCAACTATTGTTTAATTAAAACAGAGAGTACTTACAGGATTGAATTACAGTTTATAGCTGCCGAGAAGTGATTCTTTAAACAGCTGGTAAAGAAGGCAAATGTTTACCTGGTAATTGCAAGTACATATTACAGATTACATAGAACAGCTTGTATGTATATTATATTAATCATGTATAAGTTCTTTTGATAATGCAGGCAAAGAAGTATTGCACAAAAACCATACTGTACTAGATTTTTCTTACTCAGTTTGTCGGATATGTTTGACACCATAATATACATTTTTATACACAAGAGATATTACTTTGCCATTCTATCATGTACAAATATTAAAGGAGAAGTACAATAGGTATTAAAATCGTTTGTTCTTGTATGTTGCCCACATGTAATAATTCATTTGGAGTTCTTGTGCTTGAAGCACTTCAAATGAAATTTTTGCATTTAGTCAAATCACACCTCTGCTTCAGAGTTGGGAGATTGATCTTTTTGTTTTTAGAAATATTTGAAGTTGCCAGTTTATTTCAGTCTAAGGGAGATAACCTGTTATGTCTGGATTTGTCTCGTTAGTATTAAATACTAAGAAATGTATCATTAATCAATATTGTAGCATTTATCTTACCTAAACAAATGCTTGTATTTCATCAGTTATTTGCAGTTATATACTTTTCTGATTTGGCAATGGTCAGTTTTGGGTGTATTTATTGATTGCATGTGTGATTTATAATTTTTCTTATATTATCATTTGGTAATATTCAAATGTTTGCAGATTAAATCGGACTCGTAACTAATAAACAAATGATATAGTCACACACATTTGAGTTTTCTTTAAGATCTATGAATTTGTACTTGTTTTCATTATATGTAGATATATATATCTATATAACTAGCTACCTGGTGGTTTTCTCGAGCAAAATAATTTCCTATCATGAAGGATTTTAGAAATTTTTAGCAGCCCATGATCAACTAGTCTGAAGGACTATGTTGAACTGATGCTATACTCTCTGGCTCCTGTCATCCAACATCAGTTTATTCAAACTACTACTTCTCAAGCAACCACTGATTGGAACTGAATTTAATTTGACTGGAAACATCCAAATCAAATTTTTCCCTGGAACTGTGCACTGAATATATCCCTCATATTTGACTGAAAGCACTCCTAGGTGGTGGAGATGCAAAATTGTACAAACGGATGGGATGTTGAAATGGCAGGATTCAAACTAAAATTTGGTCTGAACAATCCTTTGTGAGCGATACAGAATCTGGGCCTCTTATATGTTGACACAAAGACAGATAAACGACTCAATAAAGGTTTCCAAGAATCTTAAACTTGAGAATAGCATCAATACTCGCTCAATTTCAGAATCTAGAACTGAAATCAGCGCTTCAGTATAATTCTGAAAGAAATGCTATTTTTGCTTCAGTGCACCTGTACAGGAATCGCCATGGCTTCAGATTTTTCTATGGAGTAACCTGTGATGACACTTTTCACTTGCACCACAAGATCAATATTAATTAATTAAAGGGAGATAATTGTACTATGTGGGATTCGATGTTTTTCAATTTATACCATATGTGCTTCACAAACAAAAGTTTACACTGGACAGATGACAGCATACCATAATAATCGTATCAAAATTAATGGGAGTGTAAAAAAAACTTCTGAGACAATTAACAATAATAAACTCTTTATTTAAGAACACACAGCATTATATTTATATCCGGATCTTGATGTTATCAAATGTACACTTTAAATATGGATATTAAAATTGTAGGGTGTAATTTTTTTAACCCTCCCCCCCCCCCCCTCTAATATTTTCATACTTCCTTTAAAAAGATTTAGTAAAAGGTTTGAGTGTGATCAGATTGTATAATAAGGCTTGATATACTGAAAATCAAATTTAAAATTTCAATAATAAATAGTTTCAATACTAAACTTTACTGTTCCTGAATTGAGTACTGTACATGGGTCACTACTTTGAATTTCCTTTGAGACAGCTGACCAACACTAGACAAATGATCATCGATAAATGTGTGATCATGATCATGACCTGTCTGTTAAAATACAAATGTACTAGGCCTAGGGCATCTTCGCTAGCCAAGGCTTCTGATTACGTTACACTACACGAACCCTTGGCGGATATAGTCGTGTTCAAACCGTCGCGCCCTGGAATCCCAGGGCACCCAATCAAATCGTGTTTTACATTCTGGCTTGGTTTCGCAGTAAACAAAAAATGCGGCACCCAGTACATAGCTACATTGCCGAATAAATCATGGCATTCTACCTAAATACAAAAATCACAATCTTTGGGGGAACATTCGCAGTGTTTGATCAATTCATATAAGTCATTGATCACATATCTCATCGAAATGACACCAAACCTCGATGTGTGTTTGTAAACATCACCGATGAAGTAAATAAGTAACGCTTGTTTTGATTGATCGAAAATTTCATGTGTAAAGGGTGGTAATTTCGAATCACCGCTAGAGGGCCAGAACTGACACCTATATCTGCCAAGGGTTCGTGTAGTGTAACGTAATCAGAAGCCTTGGCTAGCGAAGATGGGCCTAGGGTTGCCTTATATGTTAGTCCATGTATACAAATAACATGTCTGATTTATAAAGTCTGCCTGTTCATTATATATAAAGGATGTATACCACCAACATGGTGAATTTGTGTCTTATAAATATTCATAGCTAATTTGTTGCTGATGCAGAAAATTGTTCTGTACTAAGAAAACATGAACAAAAGTCATATATTACATTATGTTTTGGCACTTAAACTAAAAGCTTTTCTTTAAACCATCTTCTTTACCAAAAAAATCCCTTGGACACATTAAACACATGTGCCAATTTCTCAAACTAGTACATATGCATGTACACCTGACCTGATAAAGTGTACTCAATCACTTACATAATGAATTAAAAAGGAAAACGGTACAAATTGATTTGAGGACTACATTTCTAGAATGCAATTAACTTTAAAAGCTAGTGTATTTTCACTGCCACACAAAATATATGGTTTTAAAATCTACACATCAAATCCAGAAAGATTCAGTCAAGAACTTGGGGAAAACATCCATGTAACAAGAGGCCTATGACTAGAGGTCGTTTTTATGGGTGGGTGGGTTAAAATACTTATATAATTACTATACCATATATATATATAGTATCATGTATGGTAATTATATATTATTTGAAAACTGCTAAAATATGGATAAAGAATCATACATGACAGTTATTTTACTGGCATTACGATTATAACTATATTAGGACAAAAGAATTATCCAACCATGCCACTTCAACTACATTGTACTCGGACTGCAGTAAAATAAAATTAAAATTGAATTAAAAAGCACCCCCCCCCCCCCCCCCCCACCCAAAAAAAAAACCCACATCACATCTTCTGTCACAATTGCAAGGCGAGTTCATGTAATACATTATTGCAATGTTGTATGTATTTGTAGAGATTTCCTATAAGTATATAGACCATTCTCATTGTTTAGACCAATTAAAGCAGTTCTTCCTGAGGATTTTGAAGACAGCTGGTTTTGTGGCTTTTCCTCCAATGATCTTTCTGACAAGCCTCGCTACAGTACCTAGAAAGTCTACAAGCACCACAATATCGAAAATGTTCCATCCCATCAACAAACTGTTTACGGCAAGCTGGGGAGGAACAGAAAATCATATCTTTAGCAATATATTCAAAATCATCCTCTAATAATTCTTCCTTCAATTTCTCTTTGGGTTTCCAGTTCATAGCAAGTTCTTCGGCTACACATTCGTCAGTTACAATATCATTAACAAATTCATAGTTGTCCAATATTCTGTACATATCTGGTAGCTCAAGATTTGTGATATCGAGCTCTTTCTTCAGTTTTTTACAATAGTCTTTCACTACCCTGAGGGCTGGAGAATTCTTGATAATTCTTCTGGTTTTCGGTGTTCCATGAATAGCCATTGTATGCATTAGTTCTGAACAGTAGAATATTGCCTGAAGAGGATATGTACCAATGGTGGCAGAGCGGGATTTTATCTGAGCTTGAAAATCCATAAGTAATTTGTTATCCATGTAGATTTCAACAAGTTCTGATCTGCCAACTATCAGTAGGCGATACATTCCAATGAGACTTTCTCTTGACAAAGCTGGATCTTCTTTCTGTCTCAGTGCCTTGAAGAAGACAGGTATCAGCTGTCTTTTATATGCCAGCTGTCTTTTGATAACTGCAACATTAACCTGCATCTGAACAAACAGTTGCACGAGACAGTACAGGTTCGAATATGTATGGCACTTGCACGAGGCTTTTTCATTAAGGACTAGAGTTCTCACAAAACGGTCGACTGATAATTCTCCAAGACATTGTAACACTTTCCAGTAATTCAGTTCATGTTTGGATTTCATACTGTGCTTCATTTTTTGAAGGGTTTCATGTACATCCAGCAGGGACTGGTATTCAAGATCTTTCAAATTCTTGACAATGCTCATCACAAAATCTTCTATAGTACGTACTGATCCTGTTTCTGATTGCTCTCCTTTGACACCTTTCGCCTAGAAAACAGAATATACAGAACAGTTTGAGTACAGTCATTCCAATGTTGAGTTATTTTCTTAGATGTTTAATTTGCAGTTGCTCTGCTCAGAGACCAATAATATTGTGGCACTATCTGATCTAATTATAGCTTACTTTTCACTGTTCATATAAACATTCATATCGCTTTGGCTTAAATTTTATGTTTCTGTTTACTTATGTTAAAATTTTAAGTTAATTACACAACAATAGTTCAAATATATATTGATGTATTAAAAGGCCTAATATATTGTTACTCGAAACATTTTTATTTATTGCAACAAATTAAATTAGGCCTAATTGTAGACACCACAAAATTTTATTGAAATAATAAAGCAGCTAGGTAATCTTGGAATCCAGATGACCCTTGAATTTTAGCAATTTCATAAGTTAATTCAACTGTTCTTAGTGATGTGAAGAGTCAAAACACACATCAAATAGACATGCTTCAATAATCCCAATTAAGAGTCATTTTTGAGTCTGTCTACTGGCCCAGCTGCGCTGGCAATCACTAATATTAATGACTCGTGGTAGCAATTCTTACTATAGTACTGTTACCATATAATATTTACAATCAACTGATTTATACAGTTTATTATTAAATTAATTAAATATAAGCGATTACACCGACAAAAACTTTGCAGTGAAATTCGCTGAGGAATCACATTAGCGGGGTCGCATATCATTAGCATGCATTTTTTTAATCCAGGCTAAGTAGTCTAGCCATTTTCCTTTTATTTTTGTAAAGCAAATATTCCGCATACCTAATAATACTATAGGCATGCAAGTACATATAGAAGACCATTTTAAGATCAATATTTCAATTTATAGTTAAACTGGGAATCTGGATCTAGCTACATGACATAACTAGTACTTAGCCTTATCATCATCATGGCTCACGGAGATGTAAATCACAGGCGTTTGAAGTTCTGACTGTAAACTGAGATATTATATCATATAAAAAATAAGGGTACTGTTTTCTATAGTAAATACCCCGATTTTTTATATGGTATTATATCTCAGTTTACAGTCAGAACTTCAAACGCCTGTGTGGAACTTCGAACGTGGTTTGACCAATTATCACTTGCAATGTTATATTTAATACATATTATGTAACAGAATAAACTCTTTATCTTCAAAAAGAACGTTTTCGTTCATGTGTCATGGTACCTATATATCTTTGTATTGTAATTGTGTGTTTACCTTTGAATCCATATCTGATGGTATATCGTGTGCTGTGACTAAATGAAAACAAAATGTCACGTGGTATTTTTATAAAACGGCGGGAGATCGAAAGAAAAAAGCGGAACGAAAAACTTACCATGTAGATTTTACGTCGTATTTATAGTCAATAATATCACAAGCATGCTCTACTTATTAGAGACCTTCATACATTCACACAGGATCATCAGGGAACTAATGCTTTCATTTCATAAGTATAGAGGACTTCGTATGTCCTTTAGACTGGCAGAGTTATTCCCCTTTGTACGCAATATCGAAAATACTTTCCTAACCATTTTAGTTTAAACTTTATTTTATCATTGCAATAGTACATACAGTATAAAAAAGGAAAAAGGAAAAAGCTTCAATTAATTTTCTCACGGAAATTTATTTATTTATCTCGGCATTAATTAAGTTTTATTTCACAACAGAATAATATATAGACATGTCTAGATCTAGAACGATAAGCGAAAGACTCTAAAACACGTCACCGAGCAAAATGTTTAATATTGATTATTTAATAGCCTAATTAGGCCTAAATATATGAAAAGGTGAATCGTAATTATAGACCCCTCAAAGTGGTCTAGATCAAAAGATTTCTTGCTCATCAAAGTATGAATTATTTTCTAAATGTTTAAATAATTATTTTATCATTTCTGAATCGGTTTTTTTGTTTGTTTTTGCATACTTAAATGAATTCGTTCATCGTATTGGAAACAAATATATGACATGTATGACAGGGTTGTTGATCTCTGAGATTTTTCTCAGATTGTGTCTGAAGACATTCAAATGTTAAAGTTAAATGATTAAATTCACATGGTCCGAAAGGTATACATATATGTCTCTCCCATCTGAACTTCCGTTTTGAAAAAAAAAAAACTAATATAGTATTTTGAAACAGGAGGGTGATATTGTTTTGAAAATTAAAATTAACTAATGTATACCAATCTCAACTTAGCTAATTTAGCCTAGGTTGACTTTGGACTGTGCTTAGATTAGAGTAATTAGATTAACGTATTCCAAATAAGGTGTTCTGTTCTTGACAGGAAAACAACCAGCCTATACATAGAGCAATTAGCTGCTACATGTAATACCCATGCACGAGGCAGATAGACAATCAGTGTATACTCCGTGTATACAGGACAAATATTTCACACTATTCTCCGAAACGCGAGAAAAAGATATTACATTTCTTGTTTGATTTTCAATTGGCGGCAAGATATTCTCAGCCAGACACCATGCCGATATTTCTGATTCAACAGGTGAGGCATTCATCTATAAACACATACGTTTGGAAGACATCGCGTAATACAAAAGGACACACATGGTGTATAATAGTTAGAGCGTCTGTCGTAAAACGAATAATAATAATGATAATAATAATAAAAAAAAACAATAAAAAACTGTACCATGCAGCTGTTAGGGGACAAAAGAGATCCGGAAGAGTGCGTTAGGAATATCAATTGCAGTGACAAAATACTGTTATCAGGAGTCTTTTAGTTATCGGGAGTCTGTTAGTTATCGTGAGTCTGTTGAGTTATCGGGAGTCTGTTGAATTATCGGGAGTCTGTTGAGTCATATGGAGTCTGTTGAGTTATCGAGAGTCTGTTGAATTATCGGGAGTCTGTTGAGTCATTTGGAGTCTGTTGAGTTATTTGGAGTCTGTTGAGTTATCGGGAGTCTATTAAGTTACTGAGAGTCCGTTCAGTTATCGGGAGTCTGTCGAGATATCGAGAGTCTGTTGAGTTATCAAGAGTCTGTTGAGTTATCGGGAGTCTATTGAGTTATCGTGAGTCTGTTGAGTTATCGGGAGTCTGTTGAGTTATCGGGAGTCTGTTGAGTTATCGAGAGTCTGTTGAGTTATCGAGAATCTGTTGAGTTATTGGGAGTCTATTGAATTATCGGGAGTCTGTTGAGTTATCGGAGTCTGTTGAGATATCGGGAGTCTGTTGAGTTATCAAGAGTCTGTTGAGTCATCTAGAGTCTGTTGAGTTATCAAGAGTCTGTTGAGTTATCGGGAGTTTGTTGAATGATCGGGAGTCTGTTGAGTTATCGGGAGTTTGTTGAGTTATCGGGATTCTGTTGAGTTATCGGGAGTCTGTTGAGTTATCGAGAGTCTGTTGAGTTATCTGGAGTCTACTGAGTTATCGGGAGTCTGTTGAGTTATCAAGAGTCTGCTGAGTTATCGGGGGTCTGTTGAGTTATCGGGAGTCTGTTGAGTTATCGGGAGTCTGTTGAGTTATCGGGAGTCTGTTGAGTTATCAGGAGTCTGTTGAGTTATCGGGAGTCTGTTGAGTTATATGGAGTCTGTTGAATCATCTGGAGTCTGTTGAGTTATCGAGAGTCTGTTGAGTTATCGGGAGTCTGTTGAGTTATCAGGAGTCTGTTGAGTTATATGGAGTCTGTTGAGTCATCTGGAGTCTGTTGAGTTATCGAGAGTCTGTTGAGTTATCGGGAGTCTGTTGAGTTATCGGGAGTCTGTTGAGTTATCGGGAGTCTGCTGAGTTATCGAGAGTCTGCTGATTATCGGGAGTCTGTTGAGTTATCGGGAGTCTGTTGACTTATCGAGAGTCTGTTGAGTTATCGGGAGTCTGTTTGAGTTATCGGGAGTCTGTTGAGTTATCGGGAGTCTGTTGAGTTATCGGGAGTCTGCTGAGTTATCGAGAGTCTGCTGATTATCGGGAGTCTGTTGAGTTATCGGGAGTCTGTTGAATAATCGAGAGTCTGTTGAGTTATCGATAGTCTGTTGAGTTATCGGGAGTCTGTTGAGTTATCAAGAGTCTGTTGAGTCATCTAGAGTCTGTTGAGTTATCGGGAGTCTATTGAATCACCTGGAGTCTGTTGAGTTATCGGGAGTCTGTTGAATTATCGGGAGTCTGTTGAGTTATCGAGAGTCTGTTGAGATGTCGGGAGTCTGTCGAGTTATCAAGAGTCTGTTGAGTCATCTAGAGTCTGTTGAGTTATCGGGAGTCTGTTGAGTTATCGGGAGTCTGTTGAGTTATCGGGAGTCTGTCGAGTTATCGAGAGTCTGCTGAGTTATCGGGAGTCTGTTGAGTTATCGAGAGTCTGTTGAGTTATCAAGAGTCTGTTGAGTTATCGGGAGTCTGTTGAATTATCAAAAGTCTGTTGAGTCATCTGGGGTCTGTCGAGTTATCGGGAGTCTGCTGAGTTATAGGGAGTCTATTGAGTTATCGTGAGTCTGTTGAGTTATCGGGAGTCTATTGAGTCATCTAGAGTCTGTTGAGTTATCAAGAGTCTGTTGAGTTATCGGGAGTCTGTTGAGTCATCTAGAGTCTGTTGAGTTATCGGGAGTCTGCTGAATTATCGGGAGTCTGCTGAGTTATCGAGAGTCTGTTGAGTCAGTGATGATAGAGACATCATACAGCTGTTTCGTCCTTCTAGGACCCGTCAGTGATGATAGAGACATCATACAGCTGTTTCGTCCTTCTAGGTCTCGTCAGTGATGATAGGGACATCATAAAGCTGTTTCGCCCTTCAAGGACACGTCAGTGATGATAGAGACATCATACAGCTGTTTCGTCCTTCTAGGACTCGTTAGTGATGATAGAGACATCATACAGCTGTTTCGCCCTTCAAGGACACGTCAGTGATGCTAGAGACATCATACAGCTGTTTCGTCCTTCTAGGTCTCGTCAGTGATGATAGAGACATCATACAGCTGTTTCGCCCTTCTAGGACTCGTCAGTGATGATAGAGACATCATACAGCTGTTTCGTCCTTCTAGGACCCGTCAGTGATGATAGAGACATCATACAGCTGTTTCGTCCTTCTAGGTCTCGTCAGTGATGATAGAGACATCATACAGCTGTTTCGCCCTTCAAGGACACGTCAGTAATGATAGAGACATCATACAGCTGTTTCGTCCTTCTAGGACCCGTCAGTGATGTAAGACATCATACAGCTGCTTCGTCCTTCTAGAACTAGTTAGTGTTGTTAGGAACATTAACAGCTGTTTCGTCCATCTAGGACTCATTAATGATGATAGGGACATCATACAGCTGTTTTGTTCTTCTAGGACTCGTACGTGTTTCTAGGGACATCATACCACTGTTTCGTCCTCCTAGGACTCGTAAGTGATGTAAGAGACATCATACAGTTGATTCGTCCTTCTAGGACTCGTAAGTGATGTAAGAGACATCATACAGCTGTTTCGTCCTTCTAGGACTCGTAAGTGATGTAAGGGACACCATATACAGCTGTTTCGTCCTTCTAGGACTCGTAAGTGATGTAAGGGACACCATATACAGCTGTTTCGTCCTTCTAGGACTCGTAAGTGATGTAAGGGACACCATACAGCTGTTTCGTCCTTCTAGGACTCCACAGTGATGATAATTACCTTAAATGTTGATGCCTAGGAGGCGACAGCTAAACGCAAAATAGGTCGAAAAAATGTCAAAATCTAACTAGGGAGGCGCAATAGCACCACGATTCATTCCTTAATTTTCAATATTGAATTTTAAAAGAACTTTAAGTACATGTGTATATTCCGAACCTGTATACTTTTCAAAGGAATCAAAACACGACACACAGGCTATGTGGCCTTGGTAATCTTGCACAGACACGGTTGATATAGATGTCTGGATTTGAACATGGAGAGACGAGAGTATGTTCCATAATTCAACACCCTTTTCAGATCGGTGGAGACTTGTTAATCGAGAAGTAGGTGGTACACAAAAAGCCTTTGTACTTGTGGTTATAGATATACATGAGATGAAACTCAAGTGCTAGCATAACAGCACACTTCGCGGGTAAATCATGAATATTCATGAAATGATGTCATTGTCAATATAGCTACTTATCTAAATGTTAATGTTCATGGTCTCATTAGATTTATATCTATGCACATTCATGACCAAAGCAGACATCATCACGTGTAGTATTATTCTACATTGGTCAATAAAGCGAACTTATCGCGTTTACAGAAACATTGCCCGACGATTAAGGTGGCATGATTCAGGAAGTATCTAAATACATTGTTATAGAACCATGAAATATACTCATCAATATGCTACATACTTATTAGTTATCAACATATGGAGTTTATTTCATTAGGAGCTTCATTACCTTTCTACATTTTGGAGTATAATTATCTTTAGAAATTGTATTACCTTTTTGAATAAATGGAGTGTAGTTATCTTGGCTTATACATCTGTATATAGATTTCCATTACCTTTATAAACTGACGTAGTCTGATATATAGATTTCCATTACCTTTATGAACTGACGTAGTGTAATATATAGATTTCCATTACCTTTATAAACTGACGTAGTGTAATATATAGATTTCCATTACCTTTATAAACTGACGTAGTGTAGTTATCTTGGTTTAAATATAGATTTCCATTACCTTTATAAACTGACGTAGTGTAGTTATCTTGGTTTAAATATAGATTTCCATTACCTTTATAAACTGACGTAGTGTAATTATCTTGTTTATATATAGATTTCCATTACCTTTATAAACTGACGTAGTGTAATTATCTTGTTTATATAAAGATTTCCATTACCTTTATAAACTGACGGAGTGTAATTATCTTGTTTATATATAGATTTCCATTACCTTTATAAATTAACGTAGTGTAATTATCTTGTTTATATATAGATTTCCATTACCTTTATAAACTAACGTAGTGTAATTATCTTGTTTATATAAAGATTTCCATTACCTTTATAAACTGACGTAGTGTAGTTACTTTGGTTTATATATAGATTTCCATTACCTTTATAAACTAACGTAGTGTAATTATCTTGTTTATATATAGATTTCCATTACCTTTATAAACTAACGTAGTGTAATTATCTTGTTTATATATAGATTTCCATTACCTTTATAAACTAACGTAGTGTAATTATCTTGGTTTATATAAAGATTTCCATTACCTTTATAAACTGACGTAGTGTAATTATCTTGGTTTAAATATAGATTTCCATTACCTTTATAAACTGACGTAGTGTAATTATCTTGGTTGATATATATATTTCCATTACCCTTATAAACTGGCGCAGTGTAATTATCTTGGTTTATATATATATTTCCATTACCTTTATAAACTGACGTACTGTAGTTATTTTGGTGTTTATATATATATTTCCATTACCTTTATAAACTGACGTAGTGTAGTTATTTTGGTGTTTATATATAGATTTCCATTACCTTTATAAACTGACGTAGTGTAGTTACTTTGGTTTATATATAGATTTCCATTACCTTTGTAAACTGACGCAGTGTTATATATAGATTTCCATTACCTTTATAAACTGACGTAGTGTAGTTATTTTGGTGTTTATATATAGATTTCCATTACCTTTATAAACTGACGTAGTGTTATATATATATATTTCGATTACCTTTATAAACTGACGTAGTGTAGTTACTTTGGTTTATTTATAGATTTCCATTACCTTTATAAACTGACGCAGTGTAATTATCTTGTTTAAATATAGATTTCCATTACCTTTATAAACTGACGTAGTGTAATTAGTTTGGTTTATATATAGATTTCCATTACCTTTATAAACTGACGTAGTGTGATATATATATTTCCATTACCTTTATAAACTGACGCAGTGTAGTTATCTTGGTTTAAATATAGATTTCCATTACCTTTATAAACTGACGTAGAGTTATATTTAGATTTCCATTACCTTTATAAACTGACGTAGTGTGATATATATATTTCGATTACCTTTATAAACTGACGTAATGTAGTTACTTTGGTTTATATATAGATTCCCATTACCTTTATAAACTAACGTAGTGTAATTATCTTGTTTATATATAGATTTCCATTACCTTGATAACTGACGTAGTGTAGTTATCGTTACATATGGAGGAGTTTTATTACCATTTTATATAAATGGAGTATAATTTTTACCTGTTCACACTGATGGAGTGTGATTATGTTTAATTACATTTTTATGGAGTTTTATTACTCTTTGAAATTAATGTTATTATTTCTATATATGGATATTGGGTTTGATCACCTTTTTAAAATGGACTGTAATGATACTTTTATATTGATATTCACTACTTTAAAAAAAATTGAGTGTCGTTAAATTTATGTACATTTTGTATGGAGTTGCAAACACTTTAAAATGAATGGAATGTAATTATCTTTATATATGGAGATTTATAATCAATTTAAATGAAAAAAACGTCAAGTTCTTTATATATGAATATTTATTACCCTTTTAAATGAATGCAATGCAGTTATCTTTACAATTTGTATATGGAGATATTTTTTTTTACCTTTTTAAAGAAAATAAATGGAATGTAATCATCTTTACATGTTGAGATTTCTTACCTTTTTAAATTAATGTAATGTAATGATATTTATATATGGAAATTTATTACATTTTTAAATTAATGGAATGTTCCTACAATGTATCTCCATATAATTAATGGAAAGTCTTTACATTGATATACTTATGGAGTGTAATAATCTCTATATATCTAATGAGTATATGGACTCTAGGTAAGTGTAATTATCTATAAATAAGCTGAAATTATATTATTACCATCCAGCATCTGAGAAGTGTAACTATCGCGTATTGATTGTATTTTAAAATCTAGGTAGAAGTATAGGATAATAGATATCTTCTGCTTGTGATCCTAACTCAGGTAAACGACGATGACTTCCCTTGACCCAGTAATTCTCCGTTGTGCCAAATATCAAGTTTAGATACAGTCTGGGGCCAAGATAGCTCAGTCGGTTAGAGCGCCGGTAACGTAACCTTAGGTGAGGGGGCCATGATAGCTAAGTCGGTAAGAGCGCCGGGCAAGTAACCGTAGGTGAGGGGGCCACGATAGCTCAGTCGGTGAGAGCGCCGGCCACGTAACCTTAGGTGAGGGGGCCATGATAGCTAAGTCGGTTAGAGTGGCGGACACGTAACCTTAGGTGACGGGGCCATGATAGCTCTGTCGGTTAGAGTGCCGGCCACGTAACGTTAGATGAGGGGGCCATGATAGCTCAGTCGGTTAGAGCGCCGGCCACGTAACCTTAGATGAGGGGGCCATGATAACTCAGTCGGTTAGAGCGACAGACACGTAACCTTAGATGAGAGGGCCACGATAGCTCAGTCGGTTAGAGCGCCGGACAGGTAACCTTAGGTGAGGGGCCACGATAGCTCAGTCGGTTAGAGCGCCGGCCACGTAACCTTAGGTGAGGGGGCCACGATAGCTCAGTCGGTTAGAGCGCCGGCCATGTAACCTTAGATGAGGGGGCCAAGATAGCTCAGTCGGTTAGAGCGCCGGACACGTAACCTTAGGTGAGGGGGCCAAGATAGCTCAGTCGGTTAGAGCGCCGGACACGTAACCTTAGGTGAGGGGGCCACGATAGCTCAGTCGGTTAGAGCGACAGACACGTAACCTTAGGTGAGGGGGCCATGATAGCTAAGTCGGTTAGAGCGCCGGCCATGTAACCTTAGGTGAGGGGGCCACGATAGCTCAGTCGGTTAGAGCGCCGGCCACGTAACCTTAGGTGAGGGGGCCACGATAGCTCAGTCGGTTAGAGCGCCGGACACGTAACCTTAGATGAGGGGGCCATGATAGCTCAGTCGGTTAGAGCGCCGGCCACGTAACCTTAGGTGAGGGGGCCACGATAGCTCAGTCGGTTAGAGCGCCGGCCACGTAACCTTAGGTGAGGGGGCCGCGATAGCTCAGTCGGTTAGAGCGCCGGCCACATAACCTTAGGTGAGGGGGCCACGATAGCTCAGTCGATTAGAGCGCCGGCCACGTAACCTTAGATGAGGGGGCCATGATAGCTCAGTCGGTTAGAGCGCCGGCCACGTAACCTTAGATGAGGGGGCCATGATAACTCAGTCGGTTAGAGCGACAGACACGTAACCTTAGATGAGAGGGCCACGATAGCTCAGTCGGTTAGAGCGCCGGACAGGTAACCTTAGGTGAGGGGCCACGATAGCTCAGTCGGTTAGAGCGCCGGCCACGTAACCTTAGGTGAGGGGGCCACGATAGCTCAGTCGGTTAGAGCGCCGGCCACATAACCTTAGGTGAGGGGGCCACGATAGCTCAGTCGGTTAGAGCCCCGCATGTTGTTCAGTGAGGTATTTACCAACTACTACAATGAGACCCGCCTCAAAATAAGCCTGGCTGTTCATAGGTCAATAAGTACAGAAAACAAACAAATCCCCTGCCCTTTAATTAAGGGACATTCGAATTCTCCACAACAACAGCAACCACATTTTGTTTTGTAGATATGATTTCGCGCTTTCCCGTGTCTGTCATTAATAACAAATCACACTTACACAAGTTACCTATACCATGCTAACGACACCACGCCGATATATAATACTAAATAATAGATCACACGCTAGCCAGCTATAGTAACCAGCTAATTACAACACGCTAACTCGGGGCTCTCTGTCTTCCGCCGAAAAACAAATCGATCGCCGGTATACTATTATGGCTCATATCCAATAATGGTGCATCATTTCGTCAGGAGTGAAAATGTTGGATTAGCTTTGTCGATGGTCAAAGTAACAAGGTTTTAAACAGTGATATTTTCCGTGTGGTTTAGGTTGGTAATAAAAGTGAATCGGTCGGGGACGTTATATCAAAAGTTTTTTTGGTATGTATGGCAATAGTAAAAATGGTAAAAAATTAAGATACAAAATGATTAGTAAGTATGATAAAAAGAAACCTCTCTTTTTTTTTTATCCCGTTGCCAAAATCGCTTCCTACGATTTGTATGATGTTGTATCTGAAGAAAAATAGCATTACCTTAATTTGAAACCAAAGACACAACAAACTCTTTTAGAAATTTGGTTACCTTTCAACGGGTGATTTGAATTTATCTATCTGGAATTTTCCATTTATCGATTGTAGCATTCCTGCTTCCTTATCCTACGATCTTTGCATGTCGCAGTTGATTTGATCTTCAATGACTTGTTCCAAATATGACAGCTTCTGTAATAGATTCGGACCGCTGATGGCATTTAGAGGTGAGTTAGGGAGGTGGTCGCCATCCAGAACTCTTAAATTGCTCGAGAGAATGTTTATATTATTTGTTACAACCCTGATCTGCAGAAATAATGGAGCCTCCAGGGGTTTATCTACTTTTTTAATTGCTACTTTTAAATAAATTTTAATTGCGATTCATTCAAACGTTGTAGGTATTATCCTGTTGTATTTCTATGCAATACCAATGTGATATAAAGCGGAATATGCTACCCTGTCTGGTATCCTTTTAACAGTCGTCCGATCCCTGATAATCCATCATCGTATTTCTTGCTATCCGTACTGCACTGTAAGCAACTTGTCACCGACTTCTCACGAGAATCCTGATTGTTGAATCACTTTGTCAGCGTCTGCCATTATCGTTCTGGTCAAACTTCAGAATAAGGTTTCTGTCTGGTAACGTCATAATGTTTATCACGGACCTCAGCCGCTGTATTGAGAATGGTTACTTGGGATAGCAAATTTCATGTCTGCAGGCCAAACATTAACGTCGCTTTTGCTATAGATAAAAAGTAGGTTTCTGCGAAATAAATTGAATTTCCCTGAGCCAAGGTCTGCTTCCTTGATAAAAGTAGAATTCTACAGGTCTGAAGGCTAAAGATAAGGTTACCTATATTTCTGGAAAAAAAAACCCAACAGTTTCTGCAAAATAATGTGAATTCCCTTGGGCTGAGCAAATACAAGAAAACAATTTCATGTAGTAATATTCCTTGAATAACATTCCATGTCTGAAGATAAACCAAATTGAGACTACCATTGTTCAAAATTGATATAAGTACAATAAAACTATTGTTATCTTGACTCGACCAAACTTCCTTGCCAAAAGTGCGATGTTTTTTATGTGGTAGGTATGAAAGTCAGAATTGTTGCCATGACTACAGGGTATCTTGGGCTCTATCATTTTAACTGCTCTCAATTTCATTACACTTTCATTTTCATAAAATCTAATGGAATATTTGTGTACAATTTAATGACCATTTCCAGCTTAAATATGGCCACAAATATTTTTTTTTAATTGGAAACTGCATAGATTCGTATCTGATCACCGAATAGTTGATTATACAAACTGAAACAAATTTCAGAGTTTTTTCTTAATTGCAAATGTAACACGTATGTACTTGTTTTCATGCATATTGATCAGAAATAAAAACGTTGTTTATCTCAAAACGAAGCCGAATACTTCCCGTGTGGCTTGGTCCCGTATCAGCCTACAAAAGGAGACGGATTTTAGTCATTACGTTTACAACTTGAAATGCTTCTCAGCCACAGATTTAATCAGCCGGATTACTTTTATGTCGGGATCTTTCCAAATACTTAATCGAGGGAGATGTATGGGAGATTAGGCACAGGCGAGCTCTAATGGTACACAAGATCACCTACGGAACTCTTATCGGGCCGATAAATCAGAGTAAGGGGAGATAACTCCACACAGAGGCAAAGTGAATGGTTATGTGGTTTAATTAATTAGTACTACTGTTAGGATGATTGGTATTTTTTGATAAACAGTATTTAACTTAATATATATGTGCTCACTCCTGTGACTTCAATAACACTTTTCTTGTCCCTGTTGTCTTTTTCGGTCTAACCAGATTTTGTGAGGACGACGAGTCCTGAAGATATCAAAAATGAGACAACACATTCTGGAATGACATCATTGGAGCTATCGAAAAAAAAAAAACGAAAAAAAAAACAAAAAAAAACGGTGCTACTTTTTGATATCAATGTTTTTCCTAATTTGTCCAAATTGATATCACCCTGAAAATAAAGGAACATAAAACATCATTCTCAACACATTAATCAGTTAACATGTCTCCGGGTTAGAATTGTTTTTCTTTTCAGCAGTTGAATTCATAGTCATGCTTGCCGTATTTTAGAAATGTGTAGGCTTATCTACATCCGGGTACTATAACATGAACAAGAGCACGGGGACTTGGCACGTATTCCCAACCCACGGTCCATATTATAATGTATTATTAAATATTTATATGGATATGGGGTTGGGAATTCGCGCCAAGTCCCTGTGAACAAGAAATTTGTATTCATATATTGTACCTTTAGCTATTTTTTGGTTTTACACATACAGTCTACACACTCATATGTCTTTTGTACAGTCCTTCGAAATTTCTGAGTGATAAACTCTGCTTGTTAATTTATGTCCTCGAGGGTCGGCGTTACCTTGCACGCCACATTTTAAATTATCATGAGAAATGACATGGGTCCAGAATTTCAAATATCCATAAATGCACCCTCCTTTCTATATTGTAATACGTTAATTTGTCGGTCAATGACTTCCCTTCTTGGTTTCCATACTTGTGACTGACGAGTGCGATGAGGACGAATCAGCTGCATGATTGGAGTTTTATATTGGGTGTTAGGTTCAAGTTCTTTATTGACTTTGAGTCTTCCGACTCATCAGTATCATATACATGTACATACATTGTAATATACAAATTTTACATAACATTGACAACATCAGACAAAACACACAAAAAACATAAAGGTATACAATGTATCTATTGCTATATTCATATCAAAAGAAATTGGCCACTTCTGTGTCCTTTGTATAATTCCTAAACGTCATTGAAATTTTTAATAATGTACGAACATATTTTTTTCGGGAAGGGTTTAGGAAAACAAATAGTCTTTTCAGAATCCTAGTTCGTCTTTTCTCAGCTGTTTACAAATTTTAATGCGCAATACCGTCGATGACAGCGATAATGGATAACATCAAGCGATGAGTAATTATCCAATGACGCCTCGGTTTTTCTTTGATCTTTTGTTGGCGATATATTGCATACTATGTGATATTTCAAATATCACATATGTGATATCTGAAATATCACATGGCATTTCTGATTGGTCCATGCCTCAGTCTTGAGGCGGGGCCAATTTCAAATGTGGGCGTGACAAATGAACAAAGACAGGAAATACATTTTAAACAAAATTTAATGAAATACGAGTGCCGTTTAGAAATGTTCTTTGTTTGTCTTCTTTCTTCACATTGTATGCACGTACAGCCCTGCTGTGATGTTCCGTCCTGTCCATATTGAGTTGTTCATTAAAACCTGACGAAACAGAATATAAAACCCTGTTCAGTATATTTTAACAGATCAGTAAAAAAACGCATTCATGATTACATGTGTATAAAATTTCAGTCATTTAAAAAAAAATGGTTATACAGATTACGCCAAATGTAATCATACATTTTCGTTGCACAAAAATCTTATCATAAACAAAATAGAATCTAGTGATGAAAATGATAACAGGACGAGTGGATAAAAATACCGATTAACCGATTCATCGATGTATTTAAACAATTTCATGGACTTTGAAAGATTCGTGACATCGTGAACGTCGAAATTTACGAAAAATATTTCATTTCACAATTTGTTCAAACAATATGATTTTAGACTTACCTGCTTGGTAAAGGGAAGTAGCGCAGGTCCTCTTTCCGGAGCAGTTACCGTTTGTGTAATTTCCCTCGAATCCTGCAGTCTTTCACATGTTTTTCACATTACCATTCAGTTTATTTACAACAATTGGTTGCGTTAATTCCTTGGTATCAAATAATCCAATGTCAGTAGCTACCGTGTCACTATCTTCCAGTTCCTACTCATACTTGGTCGAGGTCGGCAAACACATCGACATCAATGATCAGTACCTGATCCGCCATGGTTGACAGTCTCACTAGAAATGAATAGGCTACTGTGACAGAATGAAACGTGTCAGAAATTGGCGGGAAACATATCACAGTGACAGGTTTTTATCAATTGTATAGCTCCACCCCTAGGCACGTGGGTGACAAAACCTCGGGTGTCATTGGATAAAACAGATACAAAATGGGTACTCGTGACGTATCGCATATATCACACTCGTGCTACGCACTCGTGTGATATATAACATCAAGCGATGAGTAATTATACTGATGAGTAGCAATGAGTGTCTGCGCATGTCTAGCCGAGATATCGAACTCCAGACAGGAACTTCATACATTATTCAAATACAGCTACACCAGGGTAGCATAAACTATGCACGGAAACTTCGCGGGGCTCTACCATAAACCACAAAACAAGAGTAGGACAATGCTATATGAATCCTAAGGGACCTAGCTCTGGCTGGCGCCGCAAGTAATTGGGGTCACTGTATATTTCCTTATGGCACGATCTGCTTTGTACATGTTTTTACATTTTTTATGAGAAAAGGACAAAAGGCAATAAATTGTACGAGTAAAGATATGTCAAACGTCGTTTTGTTGTTTATATAACAAAGGACAACAATGCCACAGTGAACTGATATTCGACGTACGACATCCAACATTCAGAATTTGAATGCAAGCCAGCTTAACATACGATATCCAACGTTCAAAATTTGAAAGTCTAGCCAGCTGACCATGACATCCAACTTTCAAAATTTGAATGTCAAGCCAGCTGACCATGACATCCAACTTTCAAAATTTGAATGTCAACCAGCTGACCATGACATCCAACTTTCAGAATTTGAATGTCAAGCCAGCTGACCATGACATCCAACTTTCAGAATTTGAATGTCAATCCAGCTGACCATGACATCCAACTTTCAGAATTTGAATGTCTAGCCATCTGAACATACGACATCCAATATTCTGAATTTGAATGTCTAGCCATCTGAATATACGACATCCAACATTCACATACGACATTAAAATTATGAATATTGGATGTCGTACATGTATGCTTTTATCTACCTGCTCATGACTTAATAATCTCCAGACGAGTTAATCATATTACATTAATATAATTAAACGCGATGCTATTTTTTCCTCCTAAAGAGCAAAAACAAGTCGACTGGCCTTTGAGAAACAGCAACGCTCATTGAATCACCTTCAGAATATCAACAACAAACGATTCTATCTTATCATGAACGCTTCGTTCCGGAATACTCAAGAGAATAACTCTTTCGGGTCTTCAGATTTCTGTTACGTCTTGAAAAGCTATCTAATATCTAAGGATCAATAAAGTTTTGTTTACTTGGGTAATTTAGACTGTAGAACAGATAATAACATTGTATCACCCATACGATACCTAGACACCAGTCTAACACTAGCTTAGAAACCGGCTTAAACATCAGCTTAGACGCCAGTAGACAACCAACTAGGGACACCAGTATAGACACCAACCTAGACACCTGTCTAGACACCAACTTAAACACCAGTTTATACACCAACCTAGACACCTGTCTAGACACCAGCCTAGACATCAGCTAAGATACCAGTATAGACGCCATCCTAGACACCAGTCTAAACTCCAGCCTAAACATCAGCTAAGATACCAGTATAGACGCCATCCTAGACACCAACTTAAACACCAGTTTATACACCAGCTTAGACGCCCAACTACGTAACAGCCTACACACTAGTATAGACATGTTTATAATTAAAATCTTTTCAGGTCGACTTTGTGGAAATCCATAGCAGAAAAGCTTACATTTGGATATAATTATCATTTACCCACTGTATGCAATCTTTCAATGCCAATGCTTTCTCTCTAAAATATCGACCCCATAATGTTATAAAGTGCTATTAATGTGGCGTATTAATCTAAATCAAATTTGGAATTCATAAACTAACGAAGACATGATGTGTACTCAAAGTTCAAAGTTCATTCAGCCCTAAACTGTCATGGTTTTGTCTTTCAACAGAAAACTCCAAAAGCTACCGTCTACTGCAAGGGGACCCTGCCTCAAAATGACCCTGTCTTTTAGTACAAACAAACATTCACTGGTTTTTAAGAAACAGTATCCCCTCAAATTATCAGCAGCAAACGATTCTTGATTATCGTGAACGCTTCGTTTCGGAATCCACCAGAAAATAACTCGGGTCTTCAGATGTTTTAAACATCTTGAAACGTTGTCTAATAGCCGAGGATCAATTGGTACTTTTAACAGAATTATGATTTTTTTTCCAGTTTTTACAATGTGTCGCTTTGTGCACTAGACAAGTTGTTAGTTTAGTTGTAATCGTCCATGATAGCAGGCTTCGACATCGCTCCGAGTAGACAAATTTTCCTGACGTCCAACGCAAACAAACAGATCGATAAAAGTAGTTCCGTGAGATGAATTGCCGTCTGAGTATGCGCACTCCATGGGGACGTATCATAAACGTACACGTGACAGAGATTCGGGATATTTTTTTCGGGACAAGACTACTACAGCTGATATGCTTTGCATCCAACATCAATATTGATCTGTGGATGTCTGATCACCTTAACCGTTCCTGATAAACACTACTAAATCCTACTAGTACTCGCTACGTTTTGGCAAACCTTAATATTCCCTAGCAGTTCTGAAGGATATGGTTTAGGGTTGTTTTTAATCAACTCTAGGACATTTGGTTTGCATGATTAGATAAGTTCTCTAGCATAAGGTCCGACTCCCCTCTGGCTTTTCTGCATTTATTTAATTTCAAAAATTAGACTTTATTGAAAACATACTCAAGCTGGCCATTTAAATATGTCTATGAATCGTTATCATCCAAATTTCATCATCATTTTTTACTATACTGTGGTGATGGTTACCATTCCCGCTGCGTGCCTATTACATTATATACCGTTGGCTTGTTTCGTAATTGCGCTACGGTGGAAGCAAAGATAAATATAGTTTGGTCATAAACCACTTTATCGCTCTCCGTAAGGTGGGTAAGTGGGAAAGATGTCTGGAGAGGTTGCCAACTTACAACATTTTACACGCAGGTCATAAAATACATTCCTCCATTAACCAAAGGAGTTCAGCTGCCACACACAATTCCAAATGTCTTGTTTTTGAGTAATGGAATGAGATAATCCAGTCTGTGGACACTATTTGATGCATATTGAGTGATCAGGTCTATGATAACAGATTGACTGACAATTAATGAACCGTTCCATGAAAACAATAACCGACTATGATGAATCGGTTCCATGGAAAAATAGTGATGGACAATGATTGATACGGTCCATGGACACACAAGGATTGACAATGATTGATACGGTCCGTGGACACAGTGCATGACAATGATTGATACGGTCCGTGGACACATAGTGATGGACAATGATTGATACGGTCCATGGACACAGGGATTGACAATGATTGATACGGTCCGTGGACACAGGGATTGACAATGATTGATACGGTCCATGGACACATAGTGATGGACAATGATTGATACGGTCCATGGACACAGGGATTGACAATGATTGATACGGTCCATGGACACAGGGATTGACAATGATTGATACGGTCCGTGGACACAGGGGTTGACAATGATTGATACGGTCCATGGACACATAGTGATGGACAATGATTGATACGGTCCATGGACACAGGGATTGACAATGATTGATACGGTCCGTGGACACAGGGATTGACAATGATTGATACGGTCCATGGACACAGTGATTGACAATGATTGATATGGTCCGTGGACACAAGGATTGACAATGATTGATACGGTCCATGGACACATAGTGATGGACAATGATTGATACGGTCCGTGGACACAGGGATTGACAATGATTGATACGGTCCGTGGACACAGGGATTGACAATGATTGATACGGTCCATGGACACATAGTGATTGACAATGATTGATACGGTCCGTGGACACATAGGGATTGACAATGATTGATACGGTCCGTGGACACATAGTGATGGACAATGATTGATACGGTCCGTGGACACAGGGATTGACAATGATTGATACGGTCCGTGGACACAGGGATTGACAATGATTGATACGGTCCATGGACACATAGTGATTGACAATGATTGATACGGTCCGTGGACACATAGGGATTGACAATGATTGATACGGTCCATGGACACAGGGATTGACAATGATTGATACGGTCCGTGGACACAGGGATTGACAATGATTGATACGGTCCATGGACACATAGTGATTGACAATGATTGATACGGTCCATTGACACAGGGATTGACAATGATTGATACGGTCCATTGACACAGGGATTGACAATGATTGATACGGTCCGTGGACACAGTGCATGACAATGATTGATACGGTCCGTGGACACAGGGATTGACAATGATTGATACGGTCCGTGGACACATAGTGATGGACAATGATTGATGCGGTCCGTGGACACAGAGGGATTGACAATGATTGATATGGTCCGTGGACACACAAGGATTGACAATGATTGATACAGTCCGTGGACACATAGGGATTGACAATGATTGATACGGTCCATGGACACACAAGGATTGACAATGATTGATACGGTCTGTGGACACAGGGATTGACAATGAGTGATACGGTCCGTGGACACATAGGGATTGACAATGAGTGATACGGTCCATGGACACATAGGGATTGACAATGATTGATACGGTCCGTGGACACAGTGAATGACAATGATTGATACGGTCCGTGGACACATAGTGATTGACAATGATTGATACGGTCCGTGGACACATAGTGATGGACAATGATTGATACGGTCCGTGGACACATAGTGATGGACAATGATTGATACGGTCCGTGGACACACAGTGATGGACAATGATTGATACAGTCCGTGGACACATAGTGATTGACAATGATTGATACGGTCCAGTGACACATAGGGATTGACAATGAGTGATACGGTCCGTGGAAACACAGGGATTGGCAATGATTGATACGGTCCGTGGACACACAGTGATTGACAATGATTGATACGGTCCGTGGACACAGGGATTGACAATGATTGATACGGTCCGTGGATACATAGTGATGGACAATGATTGATACGGTCCATGGACACACAGAGTTTGACAATGATTGATACGGTCCGTGGACACATAATGATTGACAATGATTGATACGGTCCGTGGACACATAGGGATTAACAAGTATTGATACGGTCCATGGACACATAGTGATTGACACTGATTTATACGGTCCGTGGAAATAGATTGACGGTTAATTAGTGATTCAGATATCAGAAATAGTTTTACAGAGATTGGAATTGAGAAATATATTGATTCAAAATCTTAATGTAACCATGCGCCAGAATCTTTTCGAATACGTAATACATTTAGGATGAGCATTTAGTAAGGATGCAGATGCAGAAGTTCATATGGTTTCATTGGTTTCGTAGCTTCACAAAATCCTCATCAACAAATTATTCCTGATGGCTCAGTTTGATTCACAGCGAAGCCTTTATAACACAACATCTTACTGCCATTCCCAGCACCATCAAACCATGGCTGCAGTCGTATTACGATACTGAATACTCCTGGAGGGAGATTAGTAGGATTGTGGATATAAAAAGAAAAGAACAACTTGATAAATTCTTGAACTTCCGCTCCTAAAAGTCTCTTCTATTGCAATTTTATTACTCTTTTTACCATTGTCATAGCCATTCTTCATAGTAAAAGAAAAAAAAAGAAAAAAAGAAACACCTAGAAACAATTTCGTTCTCTCATAATGTTGATATCTTTTTCAAGAAAGGAAAGGTTAACTGCGATACTGCGACATGGCTTTGACTTATACTCGAGCGCACGACAAACTCCGCGACGAAATATATCCAGAGCAGATATCGTCAAACTGGTTAAAAATCTGATGGGCAAAGCCTTTATTAGACCATTGGCATAAATTTAAAGTGTATCTGTTTCTTGGACGACTTGATTTTTTGCTTTCATAACAGGCAACTGAAACATTGCGAAGTCCTTCATTTCCAGCTTTAGGTGAAGTGATGTTAGGTTGTCAAATAACACGACAGTTATTGAATAATGGCGATCGGATATACCAACAAAAGCTAGAAATCAAGAACGCTATAGACTTTTTAATGTCAACCACTAACCTCTATGTTTACCTACAAGAAACCAAAGAGACAGCTTACAACTAAGCTAATTTTAAATCCAAGGGTTGACTTCTCGGTCAGACTTGATAACCTACCTGACTTAGTATCAGTTCTCTTTGCTAAGCTGCGCTCATGAATACATGTATTTTCGAAGCGAAGTCTAGCTGAGAACAGAAAAAAACTACGACAGGCAATCCAGTTAAACTTCCCGATCAGTTATCTTGTCTTCATTCTCGGGATATGCCATGACAAAATCGAAGGCTCCCGCAAAAAGTAATCCGCTTGGTCTACAGCAGTTTCACATGATCGTGCTTAACCACTTTAGGCTCTGAAACATTCTGTCAAAATAAACAACTGCCTGCTATATTGCCGCTTGCGTGGGACAAATTTACCAGCAAAGGACCGAAGAGAGATCATTGGAACATTTTTTTCATGGTATTTGACCAAATATACTAAATATTTTGTTGCATCATTGCTGTCACGCCATCAATTATCCATTCCTCGAAATGCTGGAATTACACCACTGACTTTTACAAGGTGTGACAAGCGACTGACATTGTACAGAAATTAAAATGTCCGTTTTAGAAATGGCGTGGTCGTCCACAAGTCAGAATGAGATTACGTTTAACTGCCTGTCATTTTCACCAAATGCAATCAATATATGTTAATGGTAATGAAATCTTGAATCAGCAGTGTCAACAGTTTTTAGTAAAACGCACCAAGTCACATTGGTTTGTTAAAAAATATATACAATTACAGTGCGCACACACATGCTGATATGGCTTCCATGCAATTTACAGTACCAAAACGGTTTCGACTTTAAAAGAAACCCCTTAGTCGCCAAGCATATAAAAATGCCAATTAAGAATTCTGTGCTCGAGTAATTGGTGTTTAAAAGGTTCACTCTATGTAGCGTTTTCCTACAATGTCTACGTACTGTAGCGTTCCTACATTGTTTACGTACCGTGGCGCTCCTACATTGTTTACGTACTGAAGCGTTCCTACATTGTTTACGTACTGGAGCGTTCCTACATTGTTTACGTACTGTAGCGTTCCTACATTGTTTAGGTACTGTAGCGTTCCTACATTGTTTACGTACGGTAGCGTTCCTACATTGTTTAGGTACGGTGGCGTTCCTACATTGTTTACGTACTGTAGCGTTCCTACATTGTTTACGTACTGTAGCCCTCCTACATTGTTTACGTACTATAGCGTTCCTACATTGTTTACGTACTGTAGCGTTCCTACATTGTTTACGTACTGTAGCGTTGCTACATTGTTTACGTACGGTAGCGTTGCTACATTGTTTACGTACTATAGCGTTTCTACATTGTTTACGTACTGTGGCGCTCCTACATTGTTTACGTACTGTAGCGTTCCTACATTGTTTACGTACTGTAGCGTTCCTATATTGTTTACGTACTGTAGCGTTCCTACATTGTTTACGTACTGTAGCGTTCCTACATTGTTTACGTACTGTAGCGTCCCTACATTGTTTACGTACTGTAGCGTTCCTACATTGTTTACGTACTGTAGCGTTCCTACATTGTTTACGTACTGAAGCGTTCCTACATTGTTTACGTACTGTAGCGTTCCTACATTGTTTACGTACTGTAGCCCTCCTACATTGTTTACGAACTGTAGCGTTCCTACATTGTTTACGTACTATAGCGTTCCTACATTGTTTACGTACTGTAGCGTTCCTACATTGTTTACGTACTGTAGCCCTCCTACATTGTTTACGTACTGTAGCGTTCCTACATTGTTTAGGTACGGTGGCGTTCCTACATTGTTTACGTACTGAAGCGTTCCTACATTGTTTACGTACTATAGCGTTCCTACATTGTTTACGTACTGTAGCGTTCCTACATTGTTTACGTACTGTAGCCCTCCTACATTGTTTACGTACGGTAGCGTTCCTACATTGTTTAGGTACGGTGGCGTTCCTACATTGTTTACGTACTGAAGCGTTCCTACATTGTTTACGTACTATAGCGTTCCTACATTGTTTACGTACTGTAGCGTTCCTACATTGTTTACGTACTATAGCGTTCCTACATTGTTTACGTACTGTAGCGTTCCTACATTGTCTACGTACTGTAGCCCTCCTACATTGTTTACGTACTGTAGCGTTCCTACATTGTTTACGTACTGTAGCGTTCCTACATTGTTTACGTACTGTGGCGTTCCTACATTGTCTACGTACTGTAGCCCTCTTACATTGTTTACGTACTGTAGCGTTCCTATATTGTTTACGTACTGTATCGTTCCTACATTGTTTACGTACTGTAGCGTTCCTACATTGTTTACGTACTGTAGCACCCCTACATTGTTTACGTACTGTAGCGTTCCTACATTGTTTACGTACTATAGCGTTCCTACATTGTTTACGTAATGTAGCCCTCCTACATTGTTTACGTACTGTAGCCCTCCTACATTGTTTACGTACTATAGCGTTCCTACATTGTTTACGTACTGTAGCGTTCCTACATTGTTTACGTACTGTAGCGTTCCTACATTGTTTACGTACTGTAGCGTTCCTACATTGTTTACGTACTGTAGCGTTCCTACATTGTTTACGTACTGTAGCGTTCCTACATTGTTTACGTACTGTAGCGTTCCTACATTGTTTACGTACGGTTGCGTTCCTACATTGTTTACGTACTGTAGCGTTCCTACATTGTTTACGTACTGTAGCGTTCCTACATTGTTTACGTACTGTAGCATTCCTACATTGTTTACGTACTGTAGCGTTCCTACATTGTTTACGTACTGTAGCGTTCCTACATTGTTTACGTACTGTAGCGTTCCTACATTGTTTACGTACTGTAGCGTTCCTACATTGTTTACGTACTAGTAGCGTTCCTACATTGTTTACGTACTGTAGCAGTTCCTACATTGTTTACGTACTGTAGCGTTCCTACATTGTTTACGTACTGTAGCGTTCCTATATTGTTTACGTACTGTATCGTTCCTAATTGTTTACGTACTGTAGCGTTCCTACATTGTTTACGTACTATAGCGTTCCTACATTGTTTACGTACTGTAGCGTTCCTACATTGTTTACGTACTGTAGCGTTTTCTACATTGTTTAGGTACTGTGGCGTTCCTACATTGTTTACGTACTGTGGCGTTCCTACATTCACTTTTAGAAGATGTACACTGATCTGGTCATGTATCATGTAATAACATGGTGTCGGAATCAATATCCTAATATGGTCGTGTTAAATTCCAAGTCTGCAGAATAGCGAACAGTTCGTAGAAAAACTGTCCCAGCAGAATGGTGGTACTCCATCGGGACAAGCTATAAACGAGTGGCACAGAGGTGTTACTAGTTGTGAACAACGCCTAGTCGATCTGAGACATCATCAGTCTTGAATTACTTTGTTTGGTACGAGACTTGGACTTGCCATGGACCACTTTTGTACGAGATTTGGACTTGCCATGAACCACTTTGGTACGAGATTTGGACTGGCCATGAACCACTTTGGTACGAGATTTGGACTGGCCATGAACCACTTTGGTACGAGATTTGGACTGGCCATGAACCACTTTGGTACGAGATTTGGACTTGCCATGAACCACTTTGGTACGAGATTTGGACTGGCCATGAACCACTTTGGTACGAGATTTGGACTGGCCATGAACCACTTTGGTACGAGACTTGGACTGGCCATGAACCACTTTGGTACGAGATTTGGACTGGCCATGGACCACTTTTGTACGAGATTTGGACTGGCCATGAACCACTTTGGTACGAGACTTGGACTGGCCATGAACCACTTTGGTACGAGACTTGGACTGGCCATGAACCACTTTGGTACGAGACTTGGACTGGCCATGAACCACTTTGGTACGAGACTGGAACTGACCTTTTAATTGAACCACTTTGTTTGGCACGAGACTTGGACTGGTTTTCTATCACTTTGTTTGGTATGAGACTTGGACTGGTCTTGAACCACTTTGTTTGGTACGAGACTTGGACTGGCCATGGACCGCTTTGTTTGGTACGAGACTGGGGCTGGCCAGGAACTACTTATCGTTGATCTGGTAATCAACAGGATAAATTGAATACCTTATGTCGATGCTTATTTTTGCAATTAGAATTAAATAGAATCCGTTAATTTTTTTCGTATCGTGGGAAAATAAAATCAATTGATATCAATATTTCTGTGAATACTATGTTAAATGCTATTTCGAATTGCCTGTGGTTATTTTCCTTTCAAGATTTAAGCCGTTTTGAGACACCACTGAATAAGATATAAATGAAAAGTAAATGCATTTGTAATGGTACCTTTGACCAAACAATAACGGAATTTAAATCCATGGCTTGAGTTTGGTTACGTAAGCCATTATCAGTACAACAAATAGCCGTACATAATAAATACTACTTGAAAAAACAATTCTATGACATCGTTTGTTGAAATCCTGTTATTGGTTTAATTCAGCGCAGTTGTGTCTCACAAGGTCATTTTACAAAGCCGTTTTGATTTGTTAAAATTTGGTCGTGTAAATAATCAATACAATTTCGTTTGAGACCATCCATTCTAAACCGGATTTTGTATTCCTATGGTAGTTAATACAATTTTATGACGCTTCTATGTAACAGAGACAATTAAGATGCTCTATCACGGTCCATAAAAAGAAATTACCTACGTACTGTAACACTCTTCTGACGTCCGGCCATTGTTCAGGAAAAGAAAAAAAAAGTTTCATCAGTAAATCTTTGTTATATAGAGGAAAGACATTGATAACACGTTTGTAAGCACATTTCCTTAGCTGAATAGGAAAGCACTCAACGCCCTTGTTTAATAATATTGATTTTTATTACACTATATTCTTTATTTCATATAATGCTCAGCGATAACGAAAGATGGCTGTTGAAAAGGCTGTTCCGTCTTTGACGATAAAAATTTGTTCATTCATCGTAAAGGCCAAATTCCTTATATCTACATCTTTCCCTTCTTCAGCTTAGTAAACTCTGACAGCGTTAAAATTAGTGTAAACGCAAACATAAAAACATCATGATGACGTCGTCTCTTTGTGACGTCACCGGAACGTCAACTATACGGCGCCATTTTTAAAGGACTGATCAACGCAATTTTAGCGTTTTCTCCCCGATGATCTATATACAAAAGGTTAATGCCACGTGAGTATTTTGTCAAAAACTGAAGATTGCGAAAATTAGTGGATATTAACTTCTCCACGAGGTAAGGTTACAACAAATGGCTGATGCATATAGAACATTCGACCACGTCACTACTAAATCTGTGTCAATACCCGCTGTGCTTGACAACCATAGTTAATCCGAAACGGATATTGTGGATTGTGAATATATCAATGAATTGAAAACGTAAAATGTATTAAACAGAAATATTGAGTTGGTTCTTTTAATTTTGTTTAACAATACTGGTGTCTTTATGTAGATTCACTGGAACCATATTATCTTAGCGACCACGGCTGCCGTAGTTACCAACGGTGCAACACATCCCGACTTTTATTTTCTTTGTACGGTTATTCAACGATTTGTTTGATGTAAACATATGCATTCCTGCTTGTACGGTGGTATGAACGCAATGGGATATAGACATATTCAATATATAGCGCGATCTGTAATATCTGTACCCTATTGCGTTCATATCACCGTAAACGCAATAAACACACCTTCAATCCCTACTAAAAATCATTGTCAAATGTAAATATAAGCATTGAGCTGCTTTCAGTTGGAAGTTATGGGCTTATGATTGTCATCTGGACATAGGCAAATTCAACATATTGCGCTTCATTGAATCTGACCTTTTCCAGTCGGCATTCATCACCCCATAACTTCAAACTGTTTTAGTTTTAGCAATACACAAACGTGTGTTTAACAGACGTTGATGATTTTTTTTTTAGAACCATGCAACAACAAATGTTTGAAATTCTTGTTAATACACGTGTTAACACTTAGAAGAAAGTTTCTGCGTTTATCTCGATGTTATCGACATAAAGGCTATCAACGCCAAACCTGCATCATTTTGAAGGGACATGAGTCAACAGACACTTACGTCGCTTTCGGCGATGAATAAGACCTGCAATTTCCGTTACGATAGTTACAGTCTATAAATGGGGAGACCAAGCTATGCTACGATAGTTATAGACACTCGCGATCCTTTGGTGACTTATGAAGTTGTTGGTCGGGTATGATTAACTATCAAAATTCGGCGTCATGAAATCTCCAGAAAAAGTCAAAATTCTCCCGCTGATGATTTCCCAGTAGAACTCAAACAAAAGGTCATTCGAATATGTCCTCTCCCATGATCTCTCGAAATTAAAAAAAAGGAGTAAATCGAGACTGCCATGTTTCAAGTACAATTAGAAAGTATTAGCCAACATATTTAACTATAATCATCAATTCTACAACATATCCGTGACAAAGAGGCATTTTATCGTCCAAAGACAAAGGGCACGTCATCCACACGTCCCCAACATGTGGGCAGTGCTGGAAAATTGCCAACAATGCTGTATCTAAAAGGTATAGGGAGTCAAAAGGCTTCGCTATGTTTTATTGTGACATTTGTCTTAATGTCTATTTATCACGATGTCAATATAGTATTAACATACAAGGGCAATACATTCGCAGCAGCAGATAATATTCAAGTTTCAACATCCTTTTAAGATAATCATATCTTAAACAACCTTTTGTTCGGAAGACGTACTTCAACAATATCATTTTTAAAACTGTTTGAACCAGCTGCCACTTCTTTGACGAAGAATCATATGGTTATGTAAATGATAACAGAATCTTCGGAAAGACATCGGAGTAACCTTCGACACAGGAGTAAAATTCATATGAGATATATCAAGATAGTTTCATTCACCCTGGCATCCGGTATAAGATGCCTAACAGTGCTTGACCATCCCATGTCAACGGCTTCCAAAACAAACCCGTGTATCAATGAAACTTGTCAGTCACCGCAATAAAATCAAAATCCGTGTAACAGCAGAGGAACCTACACAGAAGACGACCTGTCACTATCTGATTCTATCCAATAACGCTATAAATAGATAGTACCAGTACGGCTATATCTGAACAATTTAGATTACGGCATCAAGCATCCGATAATTCCAACAAGGAAGAAAAAACATACATTGTTTTCGTAAATCCTACCGGATTTAAGCGCCCACGTCGATAGATCAGTCATCGTAAGTGCTGATTTAGCATTTAACTTCATCGCTTTGGTTAACCGTTGTAAATGGCAAAGCTTGACAGGAAAACGTCATATTGCGCGCTGATGGCGTACACGGAGAAGGGAGAAGGTCAACACGTACGAAAATTGTCCAAGATGTAGCTCCAGTTTTGACAAAGAGAATTATAAAAATCAATATGTTGAAAGCTATTGTCTTGCGTCGTTTTGAAGAAGACAATTAAACATGAACATGCTCGTGAACCTTGCGACAAGTTAACAAGAAACTCGAGGGTATCAGGGGCTAGTGATGTAACCAAAATATTAGAATATACGGAAAGATAAATAAAAAAAGGAGAGTTGTGGTATACAATTATTACATGCTGAAAAATATCAGAGATATATGGTGTTCCATTAGGGCCAACTTTCCATTATCGCTCCTTCGCTCCTTCGACCTAAACGCGAAGGAGCGAAAACACGATGGCGAAGGAGCGAAGGAGCGAAGGAGCGAAGAAGCGAAGGGGCAAAGGAGCGAAAATACGATGGCGAAGGAGCGAAAACACGATGGCGAAGGAGCGATGGAACTTCGCTCCTTCGCCATCGTGTTTTCGCTCCTTCGCTCCTTCGCGTTTAGGTCGAAGGAGCGAAGGAGCGATATTGGAAATTTGGCCCATACAGAACACCATAGAGATACTTAGGTAAAACAATCTTGTTCCATTCTTGTAAATGTAGAGAAACTAGACCATGACCAGTTCATTAAAAAGATCAATAGAGCTGTGCAAATGAAGTCTTTACACGATTTGGATATAAGCCACATAATGTTATCAAATTGGTTATTAATATATCAAGTTTAAAAACTATACAACAGAAATACAGGTGTAAAGCACCTTTGAATATGGCTTTTTATCAAAACATATTTTAATTACCAATATTATAATTATATTTTATTATAATAAAAATGCATATGGCGCGTTAATATTAACATCAATTTTGATGGACTAGAAATCGGTGAAGTACGTCTTACGTTTTGATCAATGATCCGAAGAGATATATATCTGAATTGCTAGCAATATTCCATTCTTAAAATAAAACACGTTTGTGTTAGTAGCATGGATCCTAACGTATAACCCCTAACCGATGGTAATTGAACTAATCCACAACGAACACAATTCAAAGACGTTGTTAAAATATCTGTGTCTGGTGATGTAACATTTGTGGACTAGTTCACTTTGCTAGGGAGGATTGTTCTTCAGCTTAATCAGTAGAATGTCGGTCCGGGCTCCCGAGGTTGATCCCTAGTGGAGGTTAAGATCGTGACATTGGTCACGGTAATAAAACAATAATTATAATTAAAGAATACGTCTGATTAATATTCCTATCCGTGAAGATCACAGAGGAGCTGAAACAGAACCCGTCAATACATCAAACATATCTACGTATCGACCGTTACCCTAGGGGATCATCCCAAACACAGCATTGCTAGCACTAATGTGTTTCCTAATATGGCCACGTCTGTCAAATCGGGAAACGCTTCGATAAATATGGATATATCATTACATATCAATTAATACGATGTGATCTTATGACGTCATACATGTATTCCAGAGGAGTCAACAAGTATGTTTTTGTAATCAATTTTCACGTAAGTCCTAGGTTTACAGGCTTCATACGGATACACTCTATACTGGATGTAATCAACATCGGTGATCAAATCGAGATTTTTTTGGGAATTTTAATATCCACGGCTGATTGGTACTGATAGGTGTACTACAGTATATTGTAATTGGGATATTGTGTGAAACGTAATACCTGGCCCAGAAGGAATGTTTTTAACTTTGATTTTCAATAAATTTCTCATTTAAGGAAAGTTCTTTGACTAAGATTTTACCTTTGATTCTGTATTTACTTTCCAAGGGATTTTTAGAGGTAAGGAAGTTCATTCTACTGGGTTATCAACTGGTATGACAACTACTGGGTTATCAATTGATCTGGCAAGTACAGGGTCTTCAACTGATATTACAACTCCTGGGTTAACAACTGATATGACACTACTGGTTAACAACTGATATGACAACTACTGGGTTAACAACTGATATGACAACTACTGGGTTAACAACTGATATGACAACTACTGGGTTATCAATTGATCTGACAACTACTGGGTCATCAACTGATATGACAACTACTGGGTTAACAACTGATATGACACTACTGGTTAACAACTGATATGACAACTACTGGTTATCAACTGATATGACAACTACGGGGTTATCAACTGATATGACAACTACTGGTTAACAACTGATATGACAACTACTGGGTTATCAATTGATCTGACAACTACTGGGTCATCAACTGATATTACAACTCCTGGGTTATCAACTGATATGACAACTACGGGGTTATCAACTGATATGACAACTACAGGGTTATCAACTGATATGACAACTACTGGTTAACAGCTGGTATGACAACTACTGGTTAACAACTGATATGACAACTACTTGGTCTTCAACTGATATGACAACTACGGGGTTATCAACTGATATGACAACTACTGGTTAACAACTGATATGACACTACTGGTTAACAACTGATATGACAACTACTGGGTTAACAACTGATATGACACTACTGGTTAACAACTGATATGACAACTACGGGGTTATCAACTGATATGACAACTACAGGGTTATCAACTGATATGACAACTACTGGTTAACAGCTGGTATGACAACTACTGGGTTAACAACTGATATGACAACTACTGGGTTATCAACTGATATGACAACTACGGGGTTATCAACTGATATGACAACTACTGGATTATCAACTGGTATGACAACTACTGGGTCATCAACTGATATGACAACTACTGGGTTATCAACTGATATGACAACTACTGGGTCATCAACTGATATGACAACTACGAGGTTATCAACTGATATGACAACTACTGGGTTATCAACTGATATGACAACTACGGGGTTATCAACTGATATGACAACTACTGGGTTATCAACTGATATGACAACTACTGGGCCTTCAACTGATATGACAACTACTGGGTTATCAACTGATATGACAACTACTGGGTTATCAACTGATATGACAACTACTGGGCCTTCAACTGATATGACAACTACTGGTTAACAACTGATATGACAACTACTGGGTTATCAACTGATATGACAACTACTGGGCCTTCAACTGATATGACAACTACTGGGTTATCAACTGATATGACAACTACTGGGTCATCAACTGATATGACAACTACGAGGTTATCAACTGATATGACAACTACTGGGTTATCAACTGATATGACAACTACGGGGTTATCAACTGATATGACAACTACTGGGTTATCAACTGATATGACAACTACTGGGCCTTCAACTGATATGACAACTACTGGGTTATCAACTGATATGACAACTACTGGGTTATCAACTGATATGACAACTACTGGATTATCAACTGGTATGACAACTACTGGTTATCAACTGATATGACAATTTAATGGGTTATCAACTGATATGACAATTTAATGGGTTATCAACTGATATGACACCTACTGGGTCATCAACTGATATGACAACTATGGGGTTATCAACTGATATGACAACTACGGGGTTATCAACTGATATGACAACTACGGGGTTATCAACTGATATGACAACTATGGGGTTATCAACTGATATGACAACTACTGGGTTATCAACTGATATGACAACTACAGGGTTATCAACTGATATGACAACTACTGGATTATCAACTGATATGACAACTACAGGGTTATCAACTGATATGACAACTACTGGGTCTTCTTCAACTGATATGACAACTATGGGGTTATCAACTGATATGACAACTATGGGGTTATCAACTGATATGACAACTACGGGGTTATCAACTGATATGACAACTATGGGGTTATCAACTGATATGACACTACTGGGTTATCAACTGATATGACAACTACGGGGTTATCAACTGATATGACAACTATGGGGTTATCAACTGATATGACAACTACTGGATTATCAACTGATATGACAACTATGGGGTTATCAACTGATATGACAACTACTGGATTATCAACTGATATGACAACTACCGGGTCTTCAACTGATATGACAATTACTGGGTTAACAACTGATATGACAGCTACTGGGTTAACAACTGATATGACAACTACTGGGTCATCAACTGATATGACAGCTACTGGGTTATCAACTGATATGACAACTACTGGGTCATCAACTGATATGACAACTCCTGGGTTAACAACTGATATGACAACTACGGGGTTATCAATTGATCTGACAACTACGGGGTTATCAATTGATCTGACAACTACTGGGTTATCAACTGATATGACAACTATGGGGTTATCAACTGATATGACAACTACGGGGTTATCAACTGATATGACAACTATGGGGTTAACAACTGATATGACAATTACTGGGTTATCAACTGATATGACAACTACTGGGTTATCAACTGATATGACAACTACTGGTTAACAACTGATATGACAACTACTGGTTAACAACTGATATGACAACTACTGGTTAACAACTGATATGACAACAACTGGGTTATCAACTGATATGACAACTACGGGGTTATCAACTGATATGACAACTACGGGGTTATCAACTGATATGACAACTACGGGGTTATCAACCGATATGACAACTATGGGGTTATCAACTGATATGACAACTACAGGGTTATCAACTGATTGGACAACTACTGGGTCATCAACTGATATGACAACTACTGGGTTATCAACTGATATGACAACTATGGGGTTATCAACTGATATGACAACTACGGGGTTATCAACTGATATGACAACTACGGGGTTATCAACTGATATGACAACTACGGGGTTATCAACTGATATGACAACTACTGGGTCATCAACTGATATGACAACTCCTGGGTTATCAACTGATATGACAACTACGGGGTTAACAACTGATATGACAACTACTGGGTTAACAACTGATATGACAACTACTGCGTTATCAACTGATATGACAACTACTGGATTATCAACTGATCTGACAACTACGGGGTTATCAACTGATATGACAACTATGGGGTCATCAACTGATATGACAACTACTGGGTTAACAACTGATATGACAACTACTGGGTCATCAACTGATATGACAACTATGGGGTTAACAACTGATATGACAACTACTGGGTTATCAACTGATATGACAACTACTGGGTTATCAACTGATATGACAATTACTGGGTTAACAACTGATATGACAATTACTGGGTTATCAACTGATATGACAACTACTGGGTCATCAACTGATATGACAACTACTGGTTAACAACTGATATGACAACTACTGGGTTATCAACTGATATGACAACTACTGGGTTATCAACTGATATGACAACTACAGGGTCTTCAACTGATATGACAACTACGGGGTTATCAACTGATATGACAATTTAATGGGTTATCAACTGATATGACAACTATGGGGTTATCAACTGATATGACAACTATGGGGTTATCAACTGATATGACAACTATGGGGTTATCAACTGATATGACAACTACTGGGTCATCAACTGATATGACAACTACTGGTTATCAACTGATATGACAACTACGAGGTTATCAACTGATATGACAACTACAGGGTCTTCAACTGATATGACAACTACGGGGTTATCAACTGATATGACAATTTAATGGGTTATCAACTGGTGACAAGCTTTACTGGCCATTTTGACTGAAAAACAAATAGTCCGTCCTTGATATATTCATGCGAGAGAAGGACCCAGAGCTGAGGTCATTTTAGGCACCGAAGCCTGGCACGACACTTCCTTGAAATTCGACAGAGTTATTACCAAATGAATTTGACAATGAAATTCACCAGGTATATCTTTACAGCGTGCTACAATTAACTAGTCTTACTATGACTTCTAGGCCTCTCTACGGGTTCCAAACAACTAGAAATGCTATCTACCGACAACGAATGAGGAGGCAATGTCTTTTAAATCATCTTATCAGATGAGCAGGACAATGTTAACAGACTCGACAAGTATTGGTACAGGTACTAAATGTTTACAAAATCAAGGTAAATAAAGATCAAGGACAAAAGAGGCGACCGTGGAACTTATATCTTCGGACAGTGAACCTCAGCGGGTGTAGTGGACTGGACGCTAAAGCTTCCTGTGAAACTACAGATAGAGATTCAAATTCCTCTCGCCAATCATTGTTCCTCATTTTTCAACAGTGGCATGTGAGGGTTCTCGTTGCCGTTTTTCTTGATACTTAGTTGAGTTGATGGTAATCCCTTCGTTTCATGTTACAGCAAGACCCTGTAACCAAACATCACAGATGGGTTTAAACGTCCCATGAGAAAAGCTTGACCCAATACCGAAAAATACTGATAGCATCGTGTCAACTTGTCGTGAACATATGCTGGATTTAAATTCCCCAGGGTGTGGACGAATCGTGTAAATGATGTGTCGCCAAGGGCAACAGGACTTTATGGTTAATTAGAAGGATTTTCATTGTGTGTAAACAATTGGTCAAAGCAACTTTGTGCACTGGTCTAGGTCAAACGAGCCCATGTCCTATATAGTCAAATTAAGACGGCCAAGTAGTCCACCGATGACTTTACATATATACTGGATATGCTTACAATTAAAGATTGTTTTGTTGACGTAAATAAGGACATGGCAACAGACAGACAATAGGCGAAATGATTGAAGTGAGAACAACAACAACAATAAACACCAACACCACCACCACCACCACCACCACCACCACCAGCACCGACGACGACGGCGACGACGATGACAAACAACAACAAATAAATAGATAAGTAAATTAATGAATAAACACATAAATAGAATAAAAGAAAGACGTGTCATTATTATTGGAGGCACACTGGTCTAGTGGTGGGACGATAGGCTAGACTAAAATGGTCGCTAGTTCGAGTCCCGACACGGACGCTTATTTGTATCCGTGAAGAAGATACTTTACCCCGCTGTGTTCCAGTCAAGTCGTCGGCTATAAATAAGTACGCTGTAGGGCAGTGCAAGAAATGTCGAGTGTAAGCCGTTAGTGCGGGAATGGCAGCTCCGGCTGTAGGCTTCCCATGGAGATGAGAAAGACGATGGCTGATAGCTAAAGGCCCAATAACCACGGGTAATAATTTGTGATCCGCTTTGAGTCGACTTTGTTGCTGTGATATAGCAGTATATAAAACTCCAAAGTTTAATTATATTATCAATATCAATTTATCTATATCATTAATAGTTAAAAGTTTACATATACCAAATAATCCCCCTTTAATGGTCTGGACTGTATTAATAGGGTTACCCCTAATATCTCGTTGGTTGGTAGTAGTAAGTTTGTAGTACATTTGTACTTATATATATCTGTAACGGATACCACGTTTATCGCATAAAGACAATTATCTATAATTATTACAAAAAATGACACTGGCATTCAAAATATTTAATATCAATCTAATCAATTGAAAAAGTCTTATCCAGATAGGTAAAGTATTTATGTAATTATATTGATTTATTTATTATGTATATAATAAATGATAAATGCCAATGACGTCATCACCGTATGATATTGCAGCTGTTAGAGATTATCATCAAACACATATACAGATATCGAATCAATGTACAGAATTCGTAAATTAGCAAATAAATTAAATACAGAAAAAAATATAAAGAAAAATAATTAAATGTCTATCTCCATGTTATGGTGATACGTAGTCATACCACGCCCCACGCCTTCCTTATAAGGCGTAGACGGTAACAAAGGCTACCCCACTCTTGTGTATTAAATCTATAATCCATTATTTATGCAGTGACGCCTTCGGGTCCGTCGTACATTGACCAGTACAGATTGGGGTCGCGAGCAGTAATTAGGTAGATGTCGCGGGTAACAACACGCGATAATTCCCAATAAAACACGAGAGGCAAAATATCAACCACAAAGGCAACAAAAGTCATCTAAAATCAATCTATATAAAGGTGTCTTCTTTCACAAGGTTAACACATCTTTCCATACAAAGAGAACTATTAGAAAATCAATTTGATGACCCCCTTCGAATGTGGATACTTTTTTCGAATCGGGCCTATACGAATAGGAAAGAAAACTTTCGCAGATATTGGGCCTATCCGAGTGTGGGTAGTCCTCTGTAAGGCCTATCCGAGTGTGGGTAGTCCTCTGTAAGGCCTATCCGAGCGTGGGTAGTCCTCTGTAAGGCCTATCCGAGTGTGGGTAGTCCCCTGTAAGGCCTATACGAGTGTGGGTAGTCCCATGTAAGGCCTATCCGAGTGTGGGTAGTTTCATGTAAGGCCTATCCGAGCGTGGGTAGTCCCGTTTCAGGCCTATCCGAGCGTGGGTAGTCCCGTTTCAGGCCTATATGAGTGTCGGTAGTCCCGTTTCAGGCCTATACAAGTGTGGGTAGTCCCGTTTCAGGCCTATACGAGTGTTGGTAGTCCCGTGTAAGGCCTATACGAGTGTGGGTAGTCCCGTGTAAGGCCTATACGAGTGTTGGTAGTCCCGTTTTAGGCCTATAGGAGTGTGGGTAGTCCCGTGTAAGGCCTATAAAAGTGTAGGTAGTCCCCTGTAAGGCCTATACGAGTATGGGTAGTCCCCTGTAAGGCCTATACGAGTGTGGGTAGTCCCCTGTAAGGCCTATACGAGTGTGGGTAGTCTTCTGTATGGCCTATCCGAGTGTGGGTAGTCCCCTGTAAGGCCTATACAAGTGTGGGTAGTCCCCTGTAAGGCCTATACGAGTGTGGGTAGTCCCCTGTAAGGCCTATACAAGTGTGGGTTGTCCTCTGTAAGGCCTATCCGAGTGTGGGTAGTCCCATGTAAGGCCTATACGACAGTTGGTAGTCCCCTGTAAGGTCCATACGAGTGTGGGTAGTCCCCTGTAAGGTCCATACGAGTATGGGTAGTCCCGTGTAAGGTCCATACGAGTGTGGGTAGTCCCGTGTAAGGCCTATCCGAGTGTGGGTAGTCCCCTGTAAGGCCTATACAAGTGTGGGTAGTCCCCTGTAAGGTCCATACGAGTGTGGGTAGTCCCCTGTAAGGTCCATACGAGTGTGGGTAGTCCCCTGTAAGGTCCATACGAGTGTGGGTAGTCCCCTGTAAGGTCCATACGAGTGTGGGTAGTCCCCTGTAAGGTCTATACGAGTGTGGGTAGTCCCCTGTAAGGTCTATACGAGTGTGGGTAGTCCCCTGTAAGGTCTATACGAGTGTGGGTAGTCCCCTGTAAGGTCCATACGAGTGTGGGTAGTCCCCTGTAAGGTCCATACGACTGTGGGTAGTCCCCTGTAAGGTCCATACGAGTGTGGATGGTACCCTGTACGGAGGATCGGTCCTAAACGAGTATGATTTTGTATCAAATGTGAATGGTGGTTGTTGTGTTTAGACTGCGTCGTGGGAAATAAGGAATAGGATGAGACTTGCAGAGTTATACGAGGAGTTAAATAATTTAACAAAGATTATTCTTTTGTCATGGGGAAAAATCCCACCCGTCTTATCCTTCATTTAATCTTGGTCCATTTAAATGGAATTGACAGGCTAGGAGATTTAAGCATTATTTAAGCATTCCCATATTCAAACTAAGATCAGTGCTATTGTTAAAAATCTTACCCAAATGTAAACATGAATAGAACTATCCTATTTCTTCAATTATTACAAATTGACCCGAAACACAAATTATGGGCACAATGGAATTTTTGTAAATAACTTTTTCACAGGCAGGAAGATTTTTGAATGCTGATTTTTTTTCATACGCTGAATAAGGTGGCCCGCTATCCTGTATGTGTTTCTTCTCTACACAGGACAAGACGAGCGGTGCTCACACGAGGGGTGCTCACATTGGTGTCACCGAAATTATTCTACATTTACAGCCAACACTGGCAGCTTTACCTAACAGTGCGTCAATTATCTAAGACGTTATAGGTAAGTGTCCAATTACCTTTTAAATTATAATATTTTCTATGCTATCAATTAAAATCATACTTGTGTTATTGAAAGTTAAATCACATATGTTAATTCATATAAATGGAAGTTAAAATGGTTAAAAAGATAAAAAAAAAAGAAGATATAATAATAAAAAAATAGGTGATGATCAACTTATAAAATACAGAAGTTTATGTGTGTGTTTGGGCACTTAAGGCAATATAAATGAGGAGTGGCTTGAATGTGGAGTGGGGAAAAAGTCAGACAGACATAAGAAGTGAATGGATAGTTGGTTAGGCAACAGTAACTTAGGAAACAGATATGTATTCCATTTGTTTTATGTTTAGACTGTCGACTAAGTCAACTAATCAGTTGAAACAGTGCAAGGATGTGAGGTATGACTTGAAGAGATGTAATAGGAAATAATTATCCAACAGCGTGAATCATCATATATACTCGATATTCTTAACTCTAACGAGACTGACAAATCACAATTTTGTTATCGTATACAGTGTGTATGTCGATATCACGTCTCAGATAGTTTAAACTACTTCGTTTATAGCTTAATTTTGAAATTTCTTAATCGAAACACGCAGTATACGTCTCTTAAACAGTCGTAGACCATTCAGTCGCAGATGGTTTTGATAAAAAGTGCCAAACCCACTCGCACGTGACCATTTATCGCTCTGATTCCCAGTAATGTTTGATTCAAACCGTCCACGATAATGTTGGGAGGGCTATTTACACCGTACCAGCATCCAAAGCCACCGTGGTGTGCTTTCATGTACATACTTCGTAACACAATCTTGGAGATTTTGCTAGGTTTCTTTTCACTTCAATCGTCACTATTTTATCTTTATTATAGTTTTTGATTCAATGACATTTTCCACAACGGATTCAATTTTTCCGTTGAAAAAAAAATGTATTTCCTTTTTTTTTTTTTTTTATTTGTTATCATCTCTTTGTTTTCACTGAATGTCTCCGCGTGATCTATCAAGGTATTGTCGTCGTGACGTGTTGTGTCGTTGGCGTGACGTCATTATATTGTTGTCGCGACGTCATACAATTATTTTCTATCCTTCTCTGAGAAAAAAAAGACCTCAAACGTTTTTACGTTACCTGTCCAAGTCAAACATGCTGCAACACTTACTTTTTGACGTTACCTGTCCAGGTCAAATATGCTGTAACACCGATTTATTGTTGGAGTTCCCTTACTGGGTTTATCTAATTCCACAGCTCAGTTCGTAAGTACCTATGCCTAACACCTCATGCTGGATGCTTCTCTACAGACAAACAATGTACATGTACATGGCATTGGCAGTATAAATGAGCGACTCCTTACGTCTCGAATGGATCATAAGCTGTGAGTAACGGGGTTATTGCCAAAGACTTGAACATGCTTGATATTCTTTTTAACCGATTTTCTGTAAATAGAATGTTTGAAAGCATTTGTCAAAACAAAACGGATTGTTAGGTTTTGAAAGTGCAGGTTAATTTATGACATTGACATTTGGTGTGTTTACCGACAGAATGTGATGGTGAAGTACCTCCGCGTGATAGTAGTGCTAACATCAATAACACACGTTCACCGCCATTGTTGTATATGCAATAAGAGCTGTCATATTTCTATTTCCTGCCATTTTCACATTACAAATTACTGCTGCTAAAATAGAACGAAATCTCTAAGAAACGGAAGCATCTGACATGTGCATTTAATAGAAGACTTCTTTGTTTTGTTTAAAATGAGTCAACAACAACAACAACAACAACGACAACGACAACGACAACGACGACGACGACGGACGACGACGACGACACACTTGATAGTGTTTCCAGATCGAAAGGCTGGGGTTTAGTCGTCCAGTACTCTTTGTTGTTGGCTAAATTTTTCAAAACAGTCAATTGAGACATTCAATAACAATCTAAAATTTCCGAATGAATACGGAAAGAAAATTGGCCCAATTCACTAAGTAAACTGTGCATAGTAGGGGTTGCCAAATGTAAACCTGATCATCCACAGCACTAGTCATAGTTCGAGTTGACCAGCGCTGTAGACTGACGTCACAATAGAGAACGATAGGAATTGCTACTCCTGTTGTGCCGCCAATTGTTGATAGGAGACAAGTACAGGACGTCCGTGTGAAAAGTTCGAAATTGTGTCCTGTTTTATACTTTTATTGGACTCTTGTCAAAGATTCATTTGTTGTCAACGTGAAAATGATATAATATTTGCTTTATGATATCAGTATATAAACCAGTCGATACATATTTGATGTGGCTGTCACATTGAGATGGAATGGTCTATCATATTACCTGCAGAAACTATATTAGAATCCTCGCAAGATATATGACAATGGTAAATCGTCAAAGTGATTTTGATATGTTTGGCCTCATAAAGAGGAAGTTTGCATATTACAATCGCAAAGCCAATGTGTAGAAATCTTACTCGATCGGATTTCGTATTAATACATCGGGGATTAACAGCTGACCTACTGTTAGATAGCCTCTAATGGACAGATCACCAAAATATAAGTTTGAACTTTCGTTTTATATAAATTAAAAAATAGCGAAAATTTTGTCCCGCGAAAATAAGATGTGCGGTACACAAAAATGTTCTTGTCTTTGTCAAATTATGATAATAGTGTTTAAATTACAGTACACAAAACGTAAGACTTTTGATCATCAAAATGGAAACCATGTTTCATGCTTGTCCAAAATGGCGGATAGAATGGTAAGCCATCGGCTGAGGATGAGTTCTGAAATGGCTGGAAGTCGTTCTGTTTAAGACTCCATATAATGAGGGGCCAAACTGCTTTATGTAAGAAAATTGTTATTATTTTGTCAATGAATTGGGTCAATTGTATAATTATGTGTACATGTAGCTGTAGCAACCGCTACCACACGGACCTATGCCTAATATGCACATTAAGCGCAGGCGTTGTGCCAACTAATACAATAGGGTATTTCAAATGTACAATACACATTTCGGTACACATTTATATGTGTGTGTATATATATCATTCAATTTTTTTCCTGCTGGAATGTCAAAGAAGCCAATACATAGTTAAATAGTGTAATGACATGTTTGTTGTTGGCTACAGAACTACTATCCAAGTCAATTAAGAATTTCAATGACATTCTAAAATTTGCATCTCTTTGACACTCTGGTTCTATTGATAACCGATATCAAGATCTTGTAGGGCTTCCCACCGTCATAATATACTATTGGATCAAACCACCCCTGCCGGACATCAACTGTGTGGTTGTTTTTTTATTATAATAAACAAAGTAATTTTATGAATTGTCAACAACATGTTTACGGATTATATTAAGGATGTTTCAGAAATTGAAAAGAATATAACTGTTTTGCTCATTGAAAAAACACAGTGAAGATCCAATGCCGATCCCGGCTAGTTTTAAGTCAATAAAGCCCTCGAGCGCCTAATACGCGAAAAATCCAGCACTGGCAAGTGTTTATAGCCTGATCTGTTGTGAAGTTTTCTGTAGTTTGGCGTACAGTCCCCACGTTTACCAAATCGGCCAGGTTAAGGTGTCGGATCGATTTTCTGGAGCAGTAGAACCAAGCTTTCCTGAGACCAGCTACATTCCCTGATGGAAATCTCCTTCGGAACTGTAACATCCAGACTGTAAATAATTGATCCAGGCTCAGCGTAATGTTTCTCTATGAGAACGATGTCGCCCTAGACCCCATGTTGTTTAAAGATAAGCGAACTATTTTTTTTTTTTTTGGTTATGCGGCACCATAAATTTGACTGCGGGCCTCGGCGGAAGTACGCAGTCAGTTGGCAAGCTCGTTTTGTACAATGCGGATATTTATGTTTTAGCTGAGTTGACAAAACTTTTGAATATAATATTCATATAACAACACTCCTAAACTTGTATCTGCATGAAAATTTTATCTAAACTAATACATGTACTTTAAAAAAAAGTATTTCAATACACTCTAATTGTTTTCTTATATCGGTTTCTCACAACAGTAGGATGAAGATAATTACGTACATGAATACTTTTTTAATCAAACTTCCGAACGGGTATCGAAACTGCCATCCCAGTGTAGGATACAGAAAGACGGGTGTAATTTGTGAATGGCGAGCTCTGTTTTATAATCGGCAGTAAAAAAAATTGGGCCTACTGATATCAATACTCCAGGGTTTTACTGTTTATTTTTGAATTTATGATAGAATATATCTTAAAGAACGAAGTTTTATTATTATAACACTTAACGCTTATGGGGCATGTCAACCTTACCGTTGATTGGCAATAATCAAAAACATAAATCAATACTTTAAATAACACTTACAGTTGACAACATTACGATGTGTGTTGTAAACCGTCTTATCAAATAAACACAGTTAGAAACCTTATGCTTTGGTTAAGTTAAATAGCACGCGCAACATGTGTACAATATTTTTTTAATTAAAACGAGACTTTATAGTTTTCTACCATGCTTAATGACTGGTGCACCACCCCAACACATGTTTTCATAATTGTAGAGCTGGTTATCGCAAAAACATATCTAGAAGGCAGTGTCATGGTCGGGATCACCCCAACCCAGGGGAAAACACTCAACCGAATAGTCCGCGTTACAGTCAACGTATCATTGACCTGACCAAGGCTAATTTGTACGGAAGTGAGACTTTATCACTCGACCTTTAAATTGACGACATTTGATAAACAACTTCTGTTATTGTTGTTGGACAATACTGTTACTGTTGTAAATCAAATGTGAATGATTTTGATGTGAGCGCCTGAAACGTTATATGTGACAAGCAGATGTCTCTAACCACCCGAGTGAAATAACTGTTGACGTTGTATACATAAAATTTACAAGCAGACACAAACCCATAAAAGTGAAACTCTCTATCGTGTATCCACCTCGGTGGACATCTTGACCCTGTCTGATTGCCGTACCTTCCCAACGGCAGTGTCCCGCGCTATCGTTTGTCGATCCGAACGTCCATTCGGATACTGTCAGGAGGTCATCGGGTCATCGGGTCATCAAGACTTGTCGATAGTGTTGATACAAATACATATGTCTGCCCGATGTCACTTATAATCTTCAGCACAGAAATAAAAGCACATGTTCGGTATATACGAGCCTCATCTACATCTACCTAACGACGAGCTCGTGAGTAACGGCACACTGAAGGTCGCGCATGTGTCGTTAACGTCAAGTTGGAAGTTGTTGCTGGTATAATGCGTGCTCTTTTACAACGAACGACAAAAATGTCATGTTTGTTCATGCGCCTACAGCAATGCCTACAATCACTCATTTTCCACCTCAGTAACAATAACTGTACTTAGCCATAGCCAGTCGAGATACCGAGCGTAGATATACTGCAATGTAGGTCCCACAGAATACAGATTCCAGACTATTGTCAACATGTTTGTTTTGTGTTTGTGCCAGTTCCTTATCACCAGGGAGCGTTATCGTAGCAATCACACACACACATAAAATAGCATTATTTAAAGCCTTAAACAAATAGACTGTCAAGCTATCGGTTATTCAGAATAATGTCAAAGTTTTTGCGGCTCATGGTTCAATGGTACTATATAAGATTAATTGTAAACTTTGATAAGGGGTGTAGGTGCATTTTTGTTGTGGTTTCATTGAAGTGAATGAAAACTCATGCAGTTATTGAGACATACAAACAGTAAAGTGTTTTTATTTTAGTACATGTACCCTCGTTTGCTGGTTACAGCAGTCTTAGTCTGGTAAATGTTTATCTTTCTATGTAGAATAGTTCTATTATGTATCAATTCAAACGAAAAGCTGACAGAGTTCTTTACATTGACAACTTTAAGTAGGCAAGCCAAACCTTTATTTTCTAAATAGAGATAAAAAAATGCGTTCAGAGGTTGCAATTTTTAAATATGCTACTATTAAAAGCAATGTAAATTGTATACTAGAGTATGTATTCATGCTAACAGTGCAAAAATTATTTGCACGATCACATACAAACCTAAACTATCGCGTGGATTCATTGCTTATTATTATTGCCAAATAAAGTTGATTTGTTTGGTTAACCAACGGTTTGTGCTCAATTACTGTGTGAATTAGATGTTTTGATGGCGGTTTTTAATGGCAATGAAGGACAACCTCTAGCAAAGTCTTCCTTTATTAATTAATAGTTCATTCCTTTCTTCGTTTGATACAGTGAACATATCGCTGAAAAGCAAAGATCATCACTTCGGCTTTCTCAATATAAACTTTCGATGAATGTGGCCCATCAATTAAAATTATCTCGTATTGTTACCAGATGCAACGTTTCTTCTTGGCAAGACTCGAACATCTATCTCTAGGGAGTATCCTCATAAACATTGTTCAATAGTTGGCCCTAATCCACTCAAATGTGTGATGTTAGCCCAACTTTATGACACGCTTTATGAAATTAATTATTCATTCACTCCTCATGACCATGCCAAATAACTGTTTCTGTTACTGCCTATATTCAATTTTGCTTTATTAAATTATCTCCCTTGAGAAGCCATCTTTCATGTTAATCAATACCGAAATGGCTGTTGCCCAAAAGGTGGCGGTCTAACACACCAAGTGACAGTAGCAGAAACTAAAAATCAGATGATTTTTTTTAAAATGAAAACTTTTTTTAAGTGTGGTTTATGTAATATTGTAAGTTAAATATATATAGCTATGTTTTAAACAAGAAATATCTTTAAAAAAGATAAACGGCATAGTTTTAATGCTGGTGGTTATAATGTAAAACTGATGGTGAAATAGATTAACGAACTAAAACGTTTTAGCACGAATAACAAAATTACATCAGTTTGAATCATTTTTGGTAATAATAAGACTGCATTTGAATCGGGAATATGATTTTATTAATGTGTCATTTGAATAGATACATCCACTTATTCAGCTTGCATTCAATCTTAATTTTGTTTCGTCTTTAACTGTAATTCTGCATTTTGCATTTACCGCTACATTGACCAATCACATACTTCATCTTGACCAGTAACGCCACCTGTCGCGTCATATCCGGGGCCAAAAGAAAATTATACGGCTATGCCGAAAAATAACTGTATCAATTTATCATATACAATATCAACTTAAGATGTAGCAAGTTTCCTCTGGCATGTGATATGTAGAATCTAGCATGTGGGTCACGCGAGTGTCGTGTCAGGACGGCTGTCTTAAATTGAGGCCATACACACTTTTAAAGTATTGTGCACTTTCCGCTAAAATGTCATGATTACAATTGTTCAAATGGCGAGCCTATCAATATGAATTCACTACACATCTGTAAGGTAATCAACCAGTCAGTCAAGTATATGATAGTGATTTTAAATTATTAGGTTTTTGTTGTTTTTGAAACAGCATAATTATTCATTACTCTTTGATATCATACTTCGAATCTAGACAAGCCTAGCTCGATAAATAGCTCTCAAATGAACTATTTGTCATGTACAAAGGGGCCAAGGGTGATAATTCATAGAAACGATCAAACTATCCTCTGGTATGATAAAAATCTTTAGCAATACCAATGTCCCCCGAATGACAAGATCCTTAGCAACCAAATACAATATCGTCTCGTATGGCAAGATCCTTAGCAACCATCAAAATGTCCTCTGGTGTGACAAGATCCCTAGCAACCATCAAAATGTCCTCTGGTGTGACAAGATCCCTAGCAACCATCAAAATGTCCTCTGGTATGAGAAGATCCTTAGCAACCATCAAAATGTCCTCTGGTGTGACAAGATCCCTAGCAACCATCAAAATGTCCTCTGGTATGAGAAGATCCTTAGCAACCATCAAAATGTCCTCTGGTATGAGAAGATCCTTAGCAACCGGCATCAAAATGTCCTCTGGTGTGACAAGATCCCTAGCAACCATCAAAATGTCCTCTGGTATGAAAAGATCCTTAGCAACCATCAAAATGTCCTCTGGTTTGACAAAATATTTAGACACCAACAAAATGTGGTCAAAAATACTTTCTGTTGGTACAAATATTGAAATCGTTTGAGTTCATGCAAATCCCTGAGATTTTGTACACATTTCATTTGATTTAAAGTCGAGTCATGGTCGTTACCTTTTTACACACTAATAACTTTAGTTGTTTACATAAAGTTACATTTATGTGTTTGTGCTCCTTCATGTGATAAAACTACGTACTTTGTCTCTGACATGTATCCCATATATAAATAGTACTGCTGTTTTCGGTATACTTTGTTTACGTTACAGAAAATAGGCAAATTAGGTGAGAAAACAGTAGTATAAAATTAGAGCAAACCAAGTAAAGTAATTCCGGAACACATACATAACCTGTAGACTAGGGCATGGTCTAACTACGGTAATGTTTTGTACGGAATATAATACAATTCAACTAGATCTCAACGTGATAGTACATAATTGACCAATGTACATACTACACTTGCCAACACATTTAAACAATTTGTTTATTAGGGACTTGTTTGATGAAAAACAAATGGATGAATATCTTATTTTAAAGAAGAGTTAAAATGCATTAGCTGCCACAGTCATGCACTACCAGAGTATCGCATTTACAGAAACATAACGCAATTATACGACCACCAGCTGTTGGTAATTCTCACCTTTGTATTTTCCGATCGACAGCACAGGCAAGACATTTTAAAAAGAAATTTCTTCATTTTTTGTTTCAAATGAAATTTGAGGAACATGCCACCTAAGCATTCCGAAACAAAAGCTAGACCGATACCTTTTATCCGCGTTGCCGTAAAATCTTACATAAAAAAATGATATTATGACAAGTGATCGAGAAACCATAGCGAAAACACGGACAAAGGATTTTGTCAACTACTTTGACACAAAAATTAAATCAAAATATGAATACATGCTTTAACGTAATATTAAAAGGCGGCCCTGAAAAAAAAATCCTACAGAAAACCCCGAAAGATTGCGAGTAAACTAGATCCTGATTTAAGTCACGCAATAGTATGAATGGATATATCTTAATGACCAAATAATACTAAGCCACAGTTTTCTGTCTGTAGGACTGAAATGACGTGACCTCCGTCAGCGTAACCTGGGTTTTAATGAGTAGCATTGTTACCTGTTCGATCGTCAGTCTAATATCTTTCCCAAACCTATACAGGTGTGGTCAGCCGAAACGGCTGTTTCTTTCGGAACGAGTCACAGTCTTGAATTAAACTATGTGTAAAATCAGCGGTTTTCATTGCATGCTCAAGGCATTGCAAAATCTACAGAATTAAGTTTGTAAGTCAAGAAGTAACCTGTACAGTTAGTTATGGTATTGTCACGCGGATAAGCAGTTTGACCTCCAGTGACCGCGTGATAAGTTAGTGCCAAAACGTGTTTGTATATGGATATAGCAGGTAACTGCCCGACTGTTGAACTAGTGTTTTAAATATTTCTTTATACTGACATGGAATGTAAAAATCCGCATATTGAATTAGTCACATTTATTTTTAAAACGCCTATTTGAGTATTTATAAGTTCCTGGTAACAGCTCAATACAATGTTGTGTATATAGGCGTGTATGACGTCAATGACCCGTAGTGCATGTATCAGATTCGAATGGAATATCACCGCGTGAACTAAGAGACAGTTTACAATATAATATTAATCTGCTGATTAAACCTGCTGTTTCACTAATCGCTAAATAAAGAGACTATTTCGTAAGAGGTTTATTTAACCATGTCGCTGTTATTATGAGTTTATTGGTATCAAAGGTTTTTGTGGTGTCATTTTAGGGAGGGGGAGAACCAAACTAACAAAAAAAAAAAAAAAATCAAACAAACAAAGAAAATGATTTTAGAAAATATGTTACAAGATGAAAAATATCCGGAATTAGACTTATTCAATGGTTACATGGACCCCTGTTTCGTTGTCATGGGAACGTTTACATGCGGTGCCGGAATGGCTTAGTGAAGACGGCACACATGTCATATCATTAATGACACTAATGTTGTATCTTAATACACTAGCTAACGGGAGAGTAACCTTGCCAACCCTCGACCTTCACACCATACTGTTTTTATCTATTGCACATTTTCGTACAGCTGTTTCTCGATCTTCTCTATTGTAGGTCGCCATTGGGAACGAGTAACTTTTGTTTCCCCCTTTTGCTATTGCAATAATGGCCATTCATGTCGTAACCACCAGGAAATGCAGCGTACCTGAAATAGGTAAATCGCTGTTGTCATGGTGAGATGACATATCTCGAATGACATACAGTTAGCGGTACAGTGCTATTAATTTGTGTTGGTTACTTGTATCCTCGATCAGGTGGATAACCCTGTAAGTAAAATTTTTCGCACACTTAATTTATATTATTTCAAAACTGCCGTTTCCAACACTTCTGTTAAAATATCTGTTCACATTTTTAAATAGTATTTCCTAATACCCCCTTTTGAATCATCCCCTTAGTGTTCCCAAAACCAAGTGTAAAAGTCATATGGTACTTGATTCATTTTTATCGTTATTTGGGAAAAACAGTAACGACAACTGAATTCCTTTTGCAGTTGATAGTTACACAAACACACACCCATTACACATGTGTGTGATTATACAATCACATGTCATTTTTCAGGTAGAGTGAGCGTGATTTTTCTGAAATCCGTCTTAAGATCCTTTGGATGATAATGGTGGTTAGGGCAATCGGAAACCATCGGCACTTTCGCTAAACCAGTAATTTCTCGTTTACGGAAAGTGCCGATGGTTCCCGATTGGAGGTTAGGGATGGGAGCTGTGGAGTGAAATCCTTATGCTTCTTTCCTTGCTCTATTTTACACGTCCTAACCCCACATGTTTCTCTTGAAACGATCTACAATTAGTAATAATTGGTCAGTTATTGATCGATACTTTATCAAACGACCTTTTTTGAAATATCATTATTTTCTTCAGATTTCACGTTATAAATCACTACGGTGTCGGCTTCTGTTGTAGAATTCTACTAAATCAGAATTTGAGCAAGTCGTAGCAGACGGATCGATATGTCACATGTATTTTGGAATAGGAAGTCGCATCTATAACCATGGGAAGCTTGAAATACCAAGGGTTACATGCCGATTCGATTTACATCATCGGCACCGCCTCCACTCTACTGTGTAATAAATCGAAACCAAGATATATCTTCATTCTCGACACCATGGTATTCAAATACTACCAGAGCTAACTCTAAAATACCAGAGATCTCTCTACTGAAATTCAGACATTTAATGCTTTTAGTTTAAGGATCAATAGATGGTCAAGGTTTGTAGTTCGATGGCAATGTGTCGATACGTCATTGTGTTATTTAGAAACGTGGGCGACACGGTTTTGTTTGAAATCATAAAACTACTTTCAGATTACATTCGAAGTCAATATGACTGTTAACAGAAAATTTCACAAAGAGGCTTAGAGTTTATATACCTTTGTATGTGTCAAGTGTTGTTGAAATCAAGTATGAATGTCAATGGAGGACAGTTCAATAGTTGTCATGTAAATACTTCAACATTTTAATGGGTGTGGAACAAATCCGTCTGGTAGAGTCCAAATGGTTTGATAGATATAGCGTGGCGCCTCTGGATCGATAGTTGTGTGTCAGACGTATTATCAATATATCTTGTGATATATGTCACATTCTGCACGGTGTTTATTTCATATTAGCAATTCGGTAGACGGGGAAGTTACAACTGACCATCTGCTATGTAAACAGCCTATAAAATGTCGCACAGTTCTGAACAGACCAATTTAGATTATTTACTAATGATATGAGGATGGCGGCAGAAAGCGTAGCCTTTTTATCATTTCACAACTTGCCTCACATTACCAGAATAATATCGTATAGTTAATCTGAACAGCCCTCAGACACTACAGTATTATCAGATACTCCTATACCAAGGGAAATGTCACCCGGGAATCTGCTTATTTTCCGGAAAGTCTGTTGCATCAGTTTTACCACGATGACATTTAAACTGAACTCATTCGTTCCTTGTTTTGAGGAATATCAGTGATAGTCGTACAATTCACAGAAACATTCCTGGATACATAAATAGTGACACAGGTTTTAAAAAATAGCTCTGATAGACACAGCGTCAACAAACACATGGTCAACACTCATTACAAACAGACAATTAAGGGACAACACTCATAACACACAGACACAGGGTCAACACTCCAGACACAGGGACAACACTCATAACACACAGACACAAGGACAACACTCATAACACACAGACACAGGGACAACACTCATAACACACAGACACAGGGACAACACTCATAACACACAGACACAGAGACAACACTCGTAACATACTGACACAGGGATAACACTCGTAACATACTGACACAGGGATAACACTCACAACACACAGACACAGGGTCAACACTCATAACACACAGACACAGGGTCAACACTCATAACACAGACACAGAGACAACACTCATAACGCACATACACAGGGACAACACTCACAACACACAGATACAGGGACAACACTCATAACACACAGACACAAGGACAACACTCATAACACACAGACACAGGGACAACACTCATAACACACAGACACAGGGACAACACTCATAACACACAGACACAGAGACAACACTCGTAACATACTGACACAGGGATAACACTCGTAACATACTGACACAGGGATAACACTCACAACACACAGACACAGGGTCAACACTCATAACACACAGACACAGGGTCAACACTCATAACACAGACACAGGGACAACACTCATATCACACAGACACAGGGTCAACACTCATAACACAGACACAGAGACAACACTCATAACACACAGACACAGGGTCAACACTCCAGACACAGGGACAACACTCATAACACACAGACACAGGGTCAACACTCATAACACACAGACACAGGGTCAACACTCATAACACACAGACACAGGGACAACACTCATAACACACAGATACAGGGACAACACTCATAAAACACAGACACAGGGACAACACTCATAACACACAGACACATGGTCAACACTCCAGACACAGGGACAACACTCATAACACACAGACACAGGGTCAACACTCCAGACACAGGGACAACACTCATAACACAAAGACATAGGGACAACACTCATAACACACAGACACAGGGACAACACTCATAACACACAGACACAGGGACAACACTCATAACACACAGATACAGGGACAACACTCATAACACACATATACAGGGACAACACTCATAACACACAGACACAGGGACAACACTCATAACACACAGACACAGGGTCAACACTCATAACACACAGACACAGGGTCAACACTCATAACACACAGACACAGGATCAACACTCATAACACACTTTTACGATCAATATGTGCAGACAGAAACACACATGGACACATATACCGGGTATAATAGAAATGGTGGTCTGGACTGGTCTGGTCATATCGCACTTGTCTTGCCCGGTCTGTTCTGGTCTTACCTGCTCTGGTGCCATTGTTTTTGTATCAGTCCGTTTTTAAATGTTCTTTACAACTGGTTCCTGATTAATTGTGAAAGTTCATTCTTATAGTTTTGCATATATAACACACAGACATATGATCAACCCTTACACGCACAGGAAAACGATCAATTCTCTTATCACACAGATATTTCATGCACACATGTATGCAGCCAAACGATATTTCCTTGACGATTATAGAGAGAGGAAAATGATAATATGGTCAATTCTTTATATTGTTTTCCCAATTACGCTATATGGCATGCTATTGTTGACATTAGACAATGTGTTGATATCTCACCAGCTGTCACTTCCTTCCTTGGACGATCAGAGTAGACTCTGTGACACTCTCATTTGTGACAAATGTTTTACCGTGTCAGCAGTGAATAGATTAAGATAATTAACTTAAATTACACATATCTACTCATCATGTGTCACTGTAGTTCCTCACAAGCGTTGAATATGACCTCGAAATAATAATAAATAAAACAACAAAAAAACAAAACAAATCAAAGCAAACAAACGCATGCAAATACTGATTTGAAGAATGTTAATTAATCATTACGATCAAAGGGGTACAATATGTCACGTATTTATAAATTGATGTCTCGTCACATCACTTGTGATCTATGAAATAATTATATACATTATAAATTGAAACATTCCTCTCTCCTATACATTTTGCAATGTAAACGAGAAAATCAAATCCAGACCATTGGCACTAGATGAGTCCAGACTAGACCGTGCCAGACCAGACCAGGATTTATAGTATGCCACGAACCCGTACCCTTCTTAATAGATGCGCATAAATTCAGATTCACATCAACAATTTTAAACCAGGCATACACAATCACCAATTTGCATGCGTTTGCACATGTCTCACAAGACCCCTTTATAGCACATGTGCCTGCACTCATCTACAGAAAATCAAATGGGCACGTGCATCCCATTAAGGGCCAGACGCTATAAAATATTAACCGTGAAATTCATATGATGAAATATGAGGAATAACAGTCTGCATTATCTTATCTCCCATGAGGCGATGTTGGCGGTTCTAGAATGTTACATTTCGGTGTGTGCGATGTATCCCAATTACAATCAATTAATGATATCACTTTGTTTTGACGGGGTTGGTTATATCCGTAGTACAATGTTGTCCCGCACAGCAGCTAATTGCTAAACTCTTAATGCTCCAAAACAACTATAACATGTTTCTTATTAGTTAAAACTGGTGAGGTCACTGAGAGACTAAGCTCGGCGAGTGTGATAGCTGCACGAGTGTAAACATTTTGGAGATAGAGACTTTCTAGTGATTATAAACGTTTTGATGAATGCGATTGATTCAGTGGTTGTAAACGTTTTGGCGAGAGAGTTGTAAATGTTCAGGAAATAAAGCAGTTATGAATGTTAAATTGTTGAATGAATGAATTTACTGTATTTCATGTTTGTCGAGTAGCACTGCTCACTGAATTTAAAGGTAGACAATAATTGAAACAATCGTTACTTTAACATGTTTGTCTAGAGTTTATGTCAATTATCAATATCTGAATCGAGACAACATGGCTATTTGATACGTTCCTGTGCAATGGCATGCGTATAGATCGCTGTACAATAAAAACTCCCCATTAACATACACAGGTAGTTTAACCAATGAAATGCGCCCGGGATTTGACGCGTATTAATCTTTGAAACACATATAACACCGGCGCTCCCCGCTTACACGCCACTGTAGCACTAACATACCCAACCCTGACCGTAATCAATAAGCGCCATACGATTCACGTGCTTCCTGAGTGACCGAGTACCAAGGTTCCCAGCTTTCTACCATAGCTAACAGTGTCGTTCTCTCTTTCAGTCTGAGCCGGAGTTCTGTACAACGGAGAATTTGTGACTTCGCCTTACGGTTAAATAGACAGTTGCTTGTGAATAAAGGGAACACGGGCCCTCATTGCCGATTGTCTTCTCTGAGACACAATGAAGTTTGATGACGCATTGTTGAAGCTCGGAGAATTCGGATTCTACCAGAAAAGATTATGGATCCTCCTTCAAATACCCGCCATGTCCGTTGGCTGTTTTATGATGATGTTGGTTTTTCAGATGTTCAAGCCCGAGCATAGGTAAGTGACTTAAATTTGAAAAATGTAACATTTTTAAATAGATAAGTACCAGGTATACCCCGAGTCTGATTCAAAAATGATTCTGTACTGTCGGCCCGCTAAAAAAAAAAATTAAGAAAAAAAAGCGTTCCCAGGCAAACACGAATAAATCAGAACCATTCATTTAATTTGAGTTGCACTAAATGTACCTGGTCTGGTAGTTGAGTGCGGATTATGCTGATAAGTGCATGAACAAGCTGAGATATTGTGTGTCGGGCTTTCACGTGTGCCCCTATAAACAAAATACGGCTCACTTGTCTTTTAAATGTGCAACTGCATATCTTAAGTGATCGTCATACAACTCAAAACTTTGTATTTTGCGTTCGTATTATCGATTTTGAATGGTCTCGTGTTCTAGTCGCCCTCTGTGTTAGTTTTCAAAACTGGCTTTGATCATAACTTCTGTAAGTCAAGAACCATACAAATAAAGTAAACGAGAGAGACGAGCTCATCAACAATCAAAATATTTTGGTAAAATTACGAGAGACAACCTCGTCCAGTATATTTTGGTAAAAAGACGAGAGACAACCTCGTCCAGTATATTTTGGTAAAAAGACGAGAGACAACCTCGTCCAGTATATTATGGTAAAATACGAGACACAACCTCGTCCAGTATATTTTGGTATAACACTAGAGAAAACCTCGTCAAGTATAGTTTGCTAATAACGAGAGACAACCTCGTCCAGTTTATTTTGGTATAACACTAGAGACAACCTCGTCCAGTTTATTTTGGTAATACACGAGAGAAACACAGTCCAGTATAAATACTAACCAGTTAGCGAGAAACAGTCCGTACCACATCAATGTATAACCAAACATTTGATCGTGGTCGAATGAAAGGTGATATCTTGTATGGAGTATGATAAGAACATGTATGCCCTTCATGCCAAAGCAGTCAAAATATGTTTAAAGAAACATATATTTTAGACTCTTCTAGAGTCAACGGAAATACAGCGATACCCACTGCGTAATGTCATACTGGGGAGAACATTACAGATGATGACTCATGCTTCATTTCTCTCAGCACCACTATCATAAAAACTAATCTGACTTCGAAACATCCGCACAATGTAGGGCAATATTTAAAAAAGCAGGCGCGCCAGGGTAGGTTGAACGGCGATACATTTTGTGTGATATTGTGAAATTAATTGTTCACAAATGCCAGACAGCTTGTGGTGTAATCCTTCTCTAATTACGTAAATATTATGACGCCATGCCGTTAACAATCTATCAAAATTCTTTTTTGTTTTGACTAAGCTGCTTTAATGTACAACATAATTTTGTACTAGTCTCAATCTTTAGGACGAAATTTATATTTTCGCCTATAACCGTTTGACGTTAACTGTCCCACTCTCATTTGCACTATGAAAATATTATAAAAGTGTGTTACAGCACAGATGACGATAATGGAAAACACGTTTAGAAATAATGAGAAAGACGACAGCTCTTTAGATGTTCTTTCCAGATGAAGTGGGTACTGCATACTTTAATGGGTACCGGTATGACAAACAGGCATTATGTGTATACATTTTAAGCAATAAAATGTCTGAATGCGGGAGACATCGCGTTCTATCTGTAGCTCGTAACACAGAGGCCCACAACTGAACAGTTGTCGTTACGGGCGAGTTCCCTCATTAAGTTTCAAAGACCCATCAAAACCATTATATTGATTACCTTTGTTTAAAATGTAGAATACAATCGATCTGAAGTAAAATGCCACATTAAACTTGTCACAAACAGAGTTAGGTGACGCGTTAATGAAGGTCCGATAGTATTGCGCGCCATAATTTATGTATATTTTTTTTAAAGTGCAGATATTCCTACGCTCGAGTAACTTAAATTGTAGCCTTAGAACGTGAAGATGTCTTTGATAGCAACTGATCTATGTGAAATACAGAAAAATACATTTTTAAAAGAATATACATGTATATATTTAATGTTCGTGTCTGTAAAGTGCGTTTATTTAACAATTAAACACTTGTTATATTGTATTTATTGTCCATGGCTATTTATCTGTCACCCAGATCGCATTTAAATTGACAGTAAATACAATTTAACAAGCGTTGAATTGTTATATCTACATTTACTTATGTTAAATTGTGCGTTTCTTAAATAAATACGTTCCTTATTTCCATATATGCCCTTGTGGGTTCGTTTAAAAGAATATAATTCTTTAATCAACTTCATTTCTGTGATTTAGTTGCAAACGATCAACATAGCGCCAAAATGACGTCATAGTAATGCCATTGTTCCCCATCACATTCCTCGCTGCGTTTGATTCATTCATAGCGCATAGCGAAACATGTCCACGATGTTGATCAAAATGGCATAACAATCCCGTCATGTGATCTTGACTGCATCTATACGCTCATAGACTTCAGCCCAGATTAACACTGAGGCAGTGGGAGACTGAGGTGCCAAATGTAAATATTGTGAAGCGTAACTCGTGACAGCTGTAGCTGTTAGTGCAAAATATTGGTAAACCCCCATATTCATGAGACAAGCCGTTTTTAGCGACTTGTCGACAAGTTTTTGTATACACAAATATAAATGTCGGTATTGTTATGTACACATTTAGGAGCATATAAAAAAGATTTTGGTTCTGAAACTGTATCTGTAATTACGCTGTTTTGAAACGATATGAAGGACTTTGTTAAATTATTTAAAAATACATTCCGTGCTGGGAGAAGGTTCATCCACCAAGATAAAATGTGTTAGCTATTAATGACATATAATCAATTATCAGGCATGTTGTCAGTATAAACGTACGCAATACATGTTATAGTATGAGATGTAGAATGACTTGATAACGGTTTCTATGTACATTATTAACATTTTATATAACTGGGTATGATTCTTTGTGATATGCCGTACTTCCTGTTTTATCCGTTCCGCATAAAACTGATAGGCATTGCTACAGTTGTATAAATAGAACATTAGGCAATTGGTGGAATTAAGTACATATGCCGTACAGTGTTACACTGACTAATTAACGATCGAGCTATCTGTGACTGTCTTATATCAGTACATGGTACTTAACGTTCCCTACTACCCCTCTCATCATGTTTTCAATTATTTACAAGATGCTTCTTAATTAATGGATATATGCCATTAAATAGTGTACATACAGTCAATTAGCGCGCAGAGAGTGATGGAAAGTAATATTTAGTTTATCTGATGTAAAGTAATAATTAGTTTATCTGATGTAAAGTAATACTTAGTAATTAGTTTATCTGATGTAAAGTAATAATTAGTTTATCTGATGTAAAGTAATAATTAGTTTATCTGATGTGAAGTAATATTTAGTTTATCTGACGAGTAGTGCAGACATGTTTACTTTATCGAACGAATTGTACGGATATGTTTAGTTTATCTAACGAATTGTACGGATATGTTTAGTTTATCGAACGAGTTGTACGGATATGTTTACTTTATTTAACGAGTTGTACAGATGTGTTTAGTTTATCTAAATGGTTGTAAACAGACGTTTATTTTATCTAACACGCTATAAAGATACGTTTTAGTTTATCTGATGTGATGTTAAGAGATTTTAGTTTATTTAGTGAGATGTAAAGAGCTGTTTAAATAAATATAACAAAGACGTTCAGTATATCTCACATGATGTAAAGAGACGTTTAGTTTATCTGATGTGATCTAAAATTATATTCAGTATAACAGACATTAAACGTATCTAGAAGGTTGTTCATGGATTTTAAGTTGACCCAATAAGATCAAAATCATAGATCATTATCCCTATATCAGTACGCTAGAAGTAGTATATGTTATTGATAGTCAGAATGTAGGTATTGTTAAGAGCTTATACCAGTGATTATACATTGTCTGGTGTAAAGTAGACATTCGATACTAGCAGGTCTGTATGTACAAAACCAGGGCACTACACTATTAGGTAAATCTGTATTGGTATATTTTGCACTATTGTACACCATAGACCATTATAGTATAGTACCTGGTGCAGGTCTGAGCATGGAAAGAACAAAAAGACGAGTGTGTGAAGAGTGTAATATCACTGTGGCATGTTAAGCGTAAAGCCCCTTGATGTTGGCACATGCGCACATTAATACCAGTTTTTATGTCCTAGTTAAGTGTTTGTCTGAAGGACGTAGAGGACCATTGTTATTATTTTACCTACATACTTACCCTGTAATACCATATCTCTATGTAAGTCAGACTGATCCTATTAAGTAACAAGTGTGTGGTTAAGTCCTACACACCCGTACATACCATAGTAATTAAAGCATACCACATGTAAGGTAATTAAAGGGTTGTGCTAACGACACACAGAAGTTTACATCACCCGTATGTTATGTTTTCTGTGACACGTCAGTGACGCTAGGGGTCCAAAGTATGGAGGGACATTTTGATAAATGTGAGGATATAGAAGAGAATGAGTATATTCCAATTACAATTATTTGATCAATCATTTTTTCTGTACATTGGATACTTTTGAAAACGTGAGTGTAATGAAAGAATTTAGGAATTACAGAAAATTATAAAATAGATAAGAAATAACAGATAAGCGCATTTTTAGAGCTGTTACCCGATAACAACATATTTGTTCTACCACAGTATGGGCGGTTAGCGTTTCTCAAAATGTTTGAGTTCAGTGATGTAGCCACCAGCAACTACAAGGAGCGTCGTGAACATATACATGTTGTAGACTTAGACGCCGATATATTTTCATATTGTAGTACAGAAGCACAAACACTGTAGTCGTGGATGTATTCAACTGTACCACTAAATTAATTTTGCTTTCTTCAACGCCTTCAAGCGCCGGTAGTATTTGTTTCAACATATTGTTGCCGCTATGGGCGAAATACCAAAAGAATTTATATTGTATGCACGCAAATTCATCAATATTTAGATCCCTCCACACCCCCACAATGGACCTGTTCGCACGAGTCTGCATACGCAATAAATCAGACATTGGCGCTGAAATGTTCTCCATTACTGATGGAAGTAGTCTCAGACTTGTCTCGGGGCACTCGATCGATAAATAGCACGCCGCGGAGGTGGCCATTAACCCTTCCTAAATCATTGTCAGCTTTTTGATATAAAGTTTATGAAACAAGATTTTTTTCATTGTTTCATAACTGTTCATTTTCAATGATATGGAACAATGCCTCTATATATTTATGATAAATCATCCAAAATGTCTATTATTGTGTGCAGCCATGTCAAATATTCCTAATATGAATGCCACATCACACTGAAAATGCTAGAGTGATGATCCTGTCGCTGATGGCTTGTGAGACCGAGATGAAGCTTGGGTAATTTCAGAAACCCTCTTGTCTATCAGCTCGCAGCTTTCTAACAATAAGAGGCCTAATACCTCTAGTATACAAGGAATTAAATTTTTGGCCAATTTGGCAGAGACCCAATCGGCGTGAATGACGTTGAAGAGAAATAGCGTAATTGAATTATTTCAATGTCCCGCTAGTTGATGCTCAGTGAGCTCACCAAATATCTGCTGTTGACATTTCACGGCCTCATTAAGTAAGAGAACCCAATGAAGTTTTCTTAATATATTCCATTTTGAGTTGCCAATTTTCAATATATATTGAATTTAAACCCGCATTATTAAACGTATCCTGCTGTTATATTAAATTTTTATTCCAATAACCCTTCTTAATAACTTATTTTACGTTTTCTACTAAATTAATCCTGATTTAATTTCGTCTTGTCCTTTCTACAGATGCAAGATCCCTGGGTATGACAACGACACCTTTGCGGTACAAAATGCTTTCCACGCTGACCTCATAAATGCGACCATTCCACCTAGTCACGACGTCCTTAAGAAGTACGAGATGTGTAACCATTACAAAGGTGTGGAGGTGGGGGCGAGCAGTCCTGGAGGCTACAACTACTACGTTAATAGTACCGCTCGGGTACATTGCGAGGATTACGTCTACGATAAGTCCATCTTCGAGGAAACATTTGCATCACAAGTACGTTATATCCCATAAACATCAGCTAAAATATTTCAAGTTTTTTTTATTGTTCATTTTAATGGAAATGCAACTGTGCATACGTTAGTTTGGTTTATATACCATGGTTTCACTGACCTTACAAACATATTGTATACTTTTGCAAGTTGTCAATAAAAGCTATTGCGAGCAATGTATCATAATTCTTTGCTAGAAACGTTCTGTATTGGTTGGAAGTATCTGAAAGTAGCAACAGAATCTGATAGACTTTTGCGCATTTCCTTTATCAACTATATAAAAGAACACCTGACTTTCTGTACAGTTACATGAACATAGTACTTAGGCCTGTCTTATAACAACCCTATCTAACTTCAGTACCTGTTTCATCTCTTTGATCTAGTATTGCTTACACAAATCTGCTAACGCTGGAAATTATTCACGTACGTTTTCAGTAATGTACACAATAATTAATAATGAAAGAGTTATCTTTGAAGTTAGGAAGCAACTGTTGTAAGATAGGTTTGAATAAAATCGTCTGACGTCTTTTCATCTCCCTCTCCGACGATAAGGAACTTAAACAGTACAATAGGTATACACACGTTTACGTCAGTCTGTGGAAAATTGAAATTAATTGCTCTTGAAGCCAGTGCCATAGAATACAGCTACGGCGGTAACAGCGATAATTTTGAGCACAAACACCCCAGAGCCATTCATAGGTAACTTGGAGTGTGGCCAAACAACATTTTGCTGTCAGAAACATGCGTATTAATCAAAGCACATGCTGAGAGGGCCACAGGTCACAGTCTGGTCTTAGTCACTGTAGGACGATTAGGTCGGCGAACCTCGGGCTACTGTAGAGTCGTTACAGACCATACGATAACCTTGTCTAAGAGGTCACCTGGAAATCGCTAATACAGTATATTCTGTAGTGGTACTGTTTTCATTGGATAGAAATTGTGATTCGGTTTGATTTCCGAACTACCGATTTATAAAATAGCTGAAAGAGAGAGAGAGAGAGAGAGAGAACCGTTCGTTAATCAATATTATGTAATAGGATGTCATCCCTAAAATGCATTTACCAATTTCCAGATGGAATATCTCAGACAGTTTTGTGTAATTGGTTCGTCAACCACAGTTAGTTGTGGATCCATTTCTATAAAGGTTACACAATTGTAACTCTGAAGCTGTTCCCTTATCGGCAACAGTTATTTCGTTTTTGTTTCTTAAGGCCAAAATCAATATGTGATTAATTTAGCATTGTCTATTTTAACCGTAGATCAATGATATGACTAAATAACGTTGGTTTACATTATGATTTCAAATTAATTCCAAAACAAACCAGCTGATTAAATGTTATTCCTAGATGATCAATGATCGATTAATGCGGTTTATGATCAAATGTGTTGAAAATATCATGTATATATTAAATGAATTCCAAACAAACCAGCTGATAACATGTTATTGCTATTTCATCAATGAGCGATTATTGTCGCGTTTAATAGAATGTTTAATTGATGAAAAATATCACTTTTTTTTCTGATATTTTTCACTCGTGAAAATATCACTTTTCTGATGACCAATCAGAACACTGCTTACAAACAACAATGGGGAAAATTAAGATTTGCATATAGCTCTTCGTCACGTTATATGGCGTCATAATGCAAGATAGAATACATAACGTCACGATTTGTCGTACATTTGTAAGTCGTTGACAGGGGACAGCAATAAATTCTGGGAGAGATTGAGCTGCCTCGGTATATTTTGCTATGAAATGTAATAAACAGAATATCTAACAGTATCTTAGTAATACTAAACACATTGCAAACTATTAGCAACACTAGTTCCCAGGCAAATATTTACAAACACCTTATATGTCGTGGTGTCTCTTTAGTTTCATGTGGTGAATATTTAATACGTTTCATTACAGAATAATCTCGTTTGTGATGATGCGTTGAAGACCTCACATGCTCAGATGGTGTTTTACTTGGGAGTCCTGTGTGGAGATCTGGGATTTGGAATGCTATCAGATTAGTGAGTAACTTCATGCTATTCTTTCCCTTTGCATTTTGTCAGAAGACTTTCCCACATACTGATACATTTCGAATGATAAAAAAAATCAATTTCATAATGTACCAATCACGCCAGACTGTTGCTTGGTTGTTTTTCGGCCCCAGGTGTCAGTTATTAAATGATACAATACAGCCAATATACACAAGGTCAGAACAATATCAACATATATTTTCAAACCGGGATGTGAAATATAACTTTTCAATCTAATGAGTAATAACAATACACAATGGAGAGTTTAAAATGTTATGTAAACATGTTGAGAACTGAGTATTTTTTTCAACTTTACCATTTGTCACTATGGGGCACCACAGCATTGAAATGACATTCATGTAGACTATGTTACATGGTCCCGTTGTTGAATACTACCAATTCCCCCCTGGAGAAGACTTTTTTTTTTTTTAAATTCAGTTAACTAGCATACGGAAATACACGAACAAATTTATTGTGAACAACAGTACGCCTTTGTTCTATGAGAAGCCAGAAGTGTATAAAATGGTAATTAGAAATAAACATAAAACGCTATGGAGTTTTTTTGCAACTTCCGTTGCCACCAGTTATATAGTATATAATTATAGAGACATGATTGGTGGAGTAATTTGTCTGGTGTACGCATAACTATATAACAAGTAAGCGAGACAAACACATTATTGAACGAGATTGTATTCAGTTGTATTTGATCTTATTTTCAGCATCGGACGTAAAAAGACATTTTCAATTTGCTCAGTGCTGATGTTGGCGTCTGCGTTGGCATTAGCGTGGGCACCAGAATTCTACAGCTTCGTCCTCCTAGAATTCACCGTCGGCGCGGCGTGCCACGGACTCTTCATGGTGTGCTGTGTCCTCAGTGAGTCCTTTGTATTATTTAAGTGCGATGCCGTTGTTATAGTGATACATCTACTTTAATAAGCTAGTGCTACTAATTCAACTTTTCCATTCATACATATAAGAAAGTGGATAACTACCATGCATATATGAACACTTAGGTTATGAACAGTTTGGGTGTTCAATTAGCTTGACGCCTACATTCGATCGGCATAATTGTCTTTGATGACCTAGATGGAGATGAATCATGTCACACTGATATTCATTTGGCGCTTTCTGTGACTCAGATAAGCTATTTGTATTAACATAAATTCGAAATGATTTGGAATGTTGGATGTATGCGGGCGGAAATATCAATATATATGTATATATATATATATATAACCTACATATATGGTTAAGAAGGACTAAATTGATTATTCCTGGAAATTATTTGCTCTAAAAATGTAACTGCTATAGGGATAATTTTACTTCAAAGTCTCTCATTGTTCATTGTTCGTAATAACAGTTCATGAACACATTGGGGGCATAAATGAATCTAGATGATTGTGGACTGATAAATGATTCCCTCGTTGATTACATTGAGAGCGGTGCATTTTCGGTTCACGGAGGCGATCCTTGCCTGCTTACTAACAATTTAGTAGGTTTATATCTAAACGATGCTTTTGAGCAATAGTTATTTAGAACATGTATACACCGCCATATAACAATCCCTACATACACATAAATATTTACTACACCATAGATCAAATCATTCATATGTATTTCAATGTAAATGGTTGCCGTATAAACGGCCCTCACACACTGTTGATGTTCAAGATTATTAGTTTATATAGAGCAGCTGCTTGTTAGACCAACTTCCTTTGTTCCTTTATAAGATATATCGCACAAATTATACGTGATCCAAGCGGAACTTGTTTATTCATCAGCTGATGTAGCCTAAATGTCTTTAAACTGTCTTCAAAATAACTGCTTTGGTGTTTAATGATATATGCAAAGATGAAAGATAATTAACATATCGAAGTGAGCGATTGTGTGTAGCTATTTTGTAACAAGCACATTTGCATAAACAAGGTAACGCTAGTAGATCATTGTTATCCGTTTCCAATATTCTGAGGACGGATGTCAATACAATATCGAGTTTTCCAAGCATGATGTGTTTAGCGTTTATCCACTTATTAAAAGATAGGGAAGACATGTTGTCTTATTTGTATATATATATATAAATATATAATATATCTATAATACATATAATCTATTTGTATATATATCAATATATAATATATATAATTTATTTGTATTACAGTGTATATATATATTATATCAGCTGTAATTTCGTGTCAGTCTATATCTACAGTGATTGTTTGTCATGTTCCATTAGGTGTGGAAATGGTAGGACCTTCTAAGCGTGGAGTGGCCGGAATTCCAATTCATATGTTCTTTGCTACTGGTCTGTGTTATCTTTCTGGAGCTGGCTACTTCTTGAGAAATTGGCAGTACATCCAGCTGGCAGTGGGCATCCCCTGTGTCTTCTATCTCTTCTATTGGTGGTATGTATACAACAGTTGAGGTTTGTTTGATACTTCAAAAACAAACGCCAACTTAAGTATTATTTCCTACAATATTCACGTTAAATTTAACCTTTTTTGAAAAGGTATAATGTATTTTGAAAGTAGATTTAGTTAATGGTTAGGAAGAAGATAAATCTTATTTATTCGATACTCATTATTTGAATAGAATGCTTCTGTCTTCACTTATAAAAAATGAAATATGAAGATATATATCTCAAACTGTAATTTTGATAGATTAGGTTTGGTAAGAAATGCTAGTTTAAATAAGAGCCAGTTTGATTATCAACATTCATATTCTTCTTCTCTAGTTGAACAAATGTTCTCAATCAAGCATGAACTCTTCTGTCGCTGCATGATAAAAAAAATCATCAGGAAATCATGTTTTAAAAATATGCTAAAACTATATCCAGCTTTACGATTGATGAAAAAAACTGTCGAAAGTGGTTTAATCATTACCACCTAAACCATACTTGTATTTTGAGCGTAAGGTCGTGGTATCAAGATCTGTATTTCAACAACTAGAGCACATATATTTAGAATAATAACTCACCTTCATAGCATACAGTTAAGTTCGTGTTTGGGGTAGTCGGTTCGTGTCATAAGAATCACAGATTGTGCTGCGTGTGGAACCAGATACAAATAGTAAGCCATTACATAAAGGTAATGTCTCAAGGATATACCAGGTATTCAGGATAACTTAAATAGACAATAGGCATTGTATGTTATAAAGACTTCTTAACGAGATAACGGGTATGGTATGTTGAAGTAATATGTACAATTTGAACCTTCATATTGGGATAGATAGGTGTACTATTGTCAGGGTACAATGCTGCCGTACTAAAAATAATACCTACAATTGCAAAGTTAAATATTGTTTTGAAAAACTTTCCCTAATGTCAAAGCGGATTTGATTATTCGGCTGTTTCATTTTCGTTAATCTGGATTTTAAAAAGAATACCGAACAAGTATATTTAAAAGGGAGTTCTATGCATTACGCAACGTGTTTAGGGGGAAGTAGGATTTTAAGCTTAATCTTTACATCCCCGATGTTCCGAAATATTTATTGAGCTTTGAACATTTATCAATAAAGTCAGGCTAAGTGGATATATCTGTAATGCATATATGAATCATAGGGATGCGACACATGTTTGTGCTTTTTTCTTTCTTAACTATTTTGCCTGATGCATGTAATAATTAGTAGTCAAGTGTATCGTCCTCTCTATATACAATCCGCCACGTTTTAGTTGCGATCATTAGCAGCTGACGATAAAAATGTTTTCAATAACAGCTAACGATGAAAATATATAATAAAAAAAATTGCACCTATGGACAATATCGAACGTAATTATTGATAATAACCCTAGCGAAATAACAAATGCTGTATTAAAATGAAACAGTTAACAATGTAAAAAGTATTCAGGCATAAAACTAGCGGTAAGTTTATAGTTAATCGTTATGGTTATGCTGCTTGTCTGGCAATGTGTATACAGAGGGCACGGTACGAATTTAATACAAAAGTGTGTGGGTTTCCGTTTTACTATCCAGGATCATTAAGGAAATAAAATATTTAAAATTGAAATAAATTTGATAATATTTGAATACACAACTGTATAAAGTAAATGTTTCTAACATAACATGGTCATGGTAGAAAACAAGAAATAAAACAAGGGAATGATTTGAAAGCATAAAATTATAAGACAAACCTTGTGGTATTTCTTCAGATTATCCAATTAACTGCCACGTTTTGACGTTTGTCAGATACATTCCAAGATAATAGCATTTTGTTGCTATTGTTGTAAAATAAATTGGATATATTTAAAGTGAACAAACTGGGTTCCTTTGATGAAACGGAAACACATACCGACAACATTTTCTCATATCAACGATATCTACAAGTAAGAAAGGATTCAATCAGAATATTTGTTCTGAATATTACATATGTCATTCTGTATTGTTGCAGGTAACCTGAAATTCTTGATAAGTCAGATGACGGAAGGCTTATTTATTAATCAGACTGAAACTCGTAACCGCTGAAAATGAGTGTACTCATAGTAGACTCGAGTACGTTTGATCCCCTCTTCCTTTTTCCCTTTGCCTTGTTATTTAATCTCCTCACCACATCATAACGTCGCAGGGATGCAGATTAATGGACCACAAACCGTAAGTTCTAAAACTAATGTACAAAATGTATCAAGTTTGACCTTTGCAACAGTTCATGTTTTTGCTTCCGTACGAGATTGGATATTTTAGGAGTTCATTAAGGGAGTTCATTTTGTGCTATAGCTTAATGAGTTTTATATGGTTCCTTTTATTCAGGGCCCTGAGGAATACTAAGCACATATTCTAGAAATATGTTAAAAGGGGAAAACGTGGTCATATGGCATACCTAATTACCTCTTTATGCTCTCGTGCTTAATTCAAATTTTAAATTATTCGACAACTTTTATTTATTTTCTCTGCAAGTAGCTTTTTAATTTTTTTTATCGAATTTTTCCATTCTTGGCATTGCATACAGACCAAAGGACGCAATTGTATAAATTAAACTATTTGATAAACAGATAAGAGAAATCATTCTTGAGGTGTAATTTATTATCTTATTAGTCTATATATTTTTTTGTATTATTGAAGCAGAACGTGCATACTGTTGTGAAGGTCAAACTTATAAAATATCGCGATCGTTTCCGACAAAACGGTTTTTCCTCGTTTTTTTTGGCTGGGACCAGTGAAGATAATCTTTTGAAAAAATGACCTGCTTGATAAGAAGATCTGTTGCTGTTACATTTAGCAAAGAAGACATTGATATCTGGAGAACCAATTCCAATAAAGATGTCCAAAGATGTCCCGAAATTTCGTGCCGGAGATGCTAAACACAGTACCTACATGAAGAACCTTTCGATATGTCCGATGGTCACTGGACGAAGCGCACCTGTAAATTATAATTTCACAATTTTACGATCACTACTTTTCGCACAGACCTTTTCTTTGCAAGAGCTAACACGACTTTTGTTCAATTCAGTTTAGGTGAAAAACATTTGGTTTTGACAAAAACTAGATTTATCGTTAATTTCATCTGATATCAAAGTTTGGAAACAAAAGTATCTTTAAATGATAACATAATCGAATTTTTATTAGGAAACATTTCTCGATTAATATTCTAAAACGCATAAACGTCCTATCTTAAATGAAAGTTAAATGGGTACATCTAGATATCGGATGAAATACCTTTTGCAAATCCTGCCTACCTGCTAAGTAGAGAAGTTAGATTTTCCTTGCAATTTCTCCATATATTTTATAATCTTAATCTTACATCAACGATTCCATCAACTGGACAATAACCATGGAAAAACCCAGCCTGCTTAAAAACAGAGATGACATAAAGGAAAAGACATAAAATTAGAGATGAAGACTTCAGATTGCACACTTCATTTGGGGAGTAGAGCAGTAAGTAAGAAAAGTAGCTGTGTGCTACCACAACTAACTACGCATTATGATTTATTGTTTAATATATATGTATGTTATATAATGTATGTATGTATGTATGTATGTATGTATGTATGGATGTATTTTTTTTGCAAATAAAAAGAAATTGTATTTTTGTGATATGTGAAAATCTATTAGCATCAGGGAATCTAATAAATACTTATTGATATGCTGTCAATGATAGAGGTAGCTAATTATGCACTGTATCTTAAGAAAATAAAGAAACCAAACTTTAATTTGCTAGCCCACAAAAGGTGTTGGCTGTCTGCGCACCGGTTGGGAGGTATGGCGCCATTATTGTTGTTATTTATAGAAAGCACGGAATTAAATAAATCAAAAGATATTTAATCTTATTATTTTCCACTCCAAATGATTCGACAGAAATGTATGTATGGATTAAAGATTTGTACACTTACAAATCCTTGTTATTTTTGGTAAGATGTTATCAGGAACTGTTACAAAATTACATTCCAAATCAGCCACAATATGCTTTTGAAACATTCATCATATCTTTTTTATTTGGTTCAGTGTTTTTCTATAGCTTAAACTTTATTCATAAGCCCCATTTTATAAATAACACATCATCCACATTTATATTAATAACATTTTGACTTTATTATTAACACTTTTTCTTTGAAATCTTTAAAACAAAAGATATTTAAAACAATGCTTCGGCATAAAATATAGGCTAAAGGTAAAATAAATGTGGATATATCTTAAATAATTTCACCAAGTAAATATACATTTAAACGGTTATTTTTCAAACCTGATGAAGAGGAAGCGAGGGTTGCAGTCCATGGAAGATCTAAAATTAATCCAAATTATAGAACATAAATGATTTTGATTGGGTAGGATATCATATAGACAATTATTTTCATATACATAAGCATACAATTTTATTATAAAATGGTTTCTAAGATGCCAGGGCAATTGAATATGGCAAACTGTACTTTTATTAAGAATTCCCCCCTGCTACATTAAAGAATGCATCTGTTTGTACCAGACAAGTGTTACTATTTCATTGGTAGACGATCAATACCACCGGTCCATACACAAGGCTGTTGGGATTAATGTAACATCCATAACAAGCGTGAAGATAACACAGATCTGGAAAACGGCTAACATTACTAATGTGTACAAAAAGTATCAGTCGAGTTTTCGAAAGACTGGGGAGTGTTATTGATTTTTGTTGAGATGATGTCTGTAGGAGTCGCGGCCATTTATTGGACAGATCGCATGTAAACTGTATCAGCTGTAATCTAGAGCTGAAGATTCTTTATTATGCAAACTGTGATTCATTGTGCTATCATTCTCATTTACTGAAAACTCATCCATAAACGATATTTATGGATGGATAGCTTATACCAATTAAATGAATGACTAAACGAGTAATCATTAACATATTTAGTTTTCAAAAGAGGTGAATGATTCAGCTTCATTTCAAATTGATTTTTGTTATTGCGTATCTTTTTTCATGTAGCATTGAATAGCATTATTACTGTTGAGATCACATTTTTGCCATTATTCAATTGCTCTGTTATCTTCCAAATCCTTTTTGTTCCACGGGGAACCCTGTTCTTGTTGTATATATTTTCAATTTACTCCAAAAACCTTTAATTTGGATTTCTCAATATTAAACAAGAAAACATTTTTCCTGATGTCAAAGATTGCAGTCTCATTGATATTCATATCATGCAACACAACGGGGTTCTCCGTTAGATCTGAGTCGTTTGTTTCTGTAGTCAATATGCTAGAGTAGGATTGTAATATTAGGTTGGTAGGCGTGATATTTTAAAAGGTAAGATATTTCGCTGTAAAATGGAAAACGATTCCCGGTGTCGTGTTGTTAATCAAAGGCGCAATGTGAACGGTAAGTATGCTTTTTATTTTTGTATCCTTCCGCTGTACCTCAGGAACTATTTTCTCTCACATTCCTGTAACAAGGTTTATATGCACAGGTAGTTATTATCTCTTGAAAATGTTTTGTTTCTATAAAATATCGGAATATAAATTGATCTGATTACTGATGAAACATCCTCTCTGAACGATTCGGTAAACATTGATAAATCTAATAATAAAAAATTAATTTCACATTGCGAGTTTTTAAGCGAAAATAACTACCTGTACGGAGATAGTTTGTCGATCACTTATATTTCGCAATATACCTCACGTATACAATAAATACTGCAAATACACACTGACGAGCGAAACAATGCAGGATCAATTGTGTAAACGTAAGGAGTGCGATATATAAGATATATATATTGTATTAAGCTATAGTCATGTACATATTGTTTTTAACGCAATATTGTTAAGTTAGCCACCATAGTATATTGAATCATTTAGGCAACGAATGTCGAAATTGTTAGCTCCTCTTACATAGTTCCTGAAGAACAGTATTCTGGTAATACACGCGATGCTGTGATCATTGGAATGTCTTGCAATTCCAAATATCCGTTATCATGCAAATTGTTGATAATGTTGATCTTATATTTTTCAGGTATCATCTCCCCATCGCCTTCTACCCAAGCCAATACTTCTGAAACATACGGATAAGCAACAATTTAGATATATTTTAAATATTCCGAGCTGATAATTCCGTTAGATAAATTATAAATCATTGCATTGAAGCAACAAGTTTGCTTCAAGGTCTAACGAATGGCTGAAATATATCCAATAAGCAGAGGTCAGTGTACAATCAAATATTCCAGAAATATTTGTGTACGTTTAACTCAGCATTACTGTAGAAAACACCATTTAAGTATCAAAGGAACTGTTTCATAGGAAAAGTTGTACTGGTCAAACCGAACCATGATTGGTGTGTACATTTACCTAGTCGAAACGCAAATTAATTTCATAAGATGTAAAAAATTTGGTGAGAAAAGGACAGAGAGATAACGAAGTGCGGCGTATACTGATTTTTGTCCTTCAGGCTTTCAGCAGTAAGGCTGGTATTAAATAATGGTGTAAAATAGAACCATATGCTGATGTATTGGTTTATAAACTCTACAGACGAAACTTGTATATCAATCGACTTAAGCCGCCTTTTGGAATTGGAATGTTTTAACTTACTTTGTATATTTCTTCTTATGATTTCGAATGTTCTTTGAACTGTATGAAGCTTTTTTATAAATCACTTATTTGAGGCCTTATTTATATTTTGCCTTGTTTCTGTCACATTTGCGCTGTGTCAGTGATGTTCTTGCTCGCCAAACATTGTATCATCTCCCGGAATAAATTGGAGAGTTTCTGCGTGCTTTTTTCTAATATATAACTCACTTCATTGGATCATCTTAAACAAAGATATACCGAACCTACCAAAAATCTTAATGACATAAGCGTTAAACAACTCGTACATAAACTATATTGTAACGAAAATATCCAAGCTGTTCATGAACAACTTTAATACATCACAATGTTACTACATCAAATGAGTAATGATAATTCAATTAAATCTAAAAAGATTCTTTAAAGTATTACGCAGTGCTCTGTTCTCCGACTTGATAGGTAAACATCCACAACACAGAACAAGATAATATATATTTCTAACACATAAATAATTAATTAAAACTGCCATTGACAATGTTTGTGATAATTGCGTTTTGGTTGTAGTCAAGTCTATGCGGTATGCGTCAATAAGATTTTTTTCATAATTACATAACCTAGATTTTATGAAATCATGATAATAAACTTTCAGTTAGTAATAATTTTATGTATATGCATATAAAGAATTGTAAAAATGAACACACGCGTGAAAAAACATCCTTAAATATGAAATTATTTAAGAGATATTAAATATTATACTATATGCCAAATCAGGAATATAAATCAACATCGTACAGCTCTTTGTCAATTATACTAATAGTGATAGGGACTAAAACACGAGTTTCACTTTCAAAGGAGATTGATGCAATTTATCACGGAGTTTTATACTGTCGTAGAAGCTAATTGATGTAAGGCAGTTTTTCATATAGGCGGACGGGCACGCAGTGTCCGCTAAACTACCATGAGTAATCATTTAGAGATTAACTTTGCTCTGTGTAAGAAGCTTTATTGCCATGAACGCTTGGACAAAGTCGATAACCATTACCATGATATACCTCTTTGTGTGTATTTTTGAGTCGTGTTCGATCAATATCTTGAGTGCAATTATGGACGAATTAACTTCAAACTTTGTAAGAAGCTTAAAATTATATAAAGTTGGTCCTATTTGATAATCCTTAGTATACGATCATTCATTAAGCAGTTATTCATTAAGCAGTTATTCTCTTCATTGACATCGCATGATAATCGAGAAATTAATTATATTAAAAAAAAAAAAAAAAATACAAAACAAAACAACCAAAAACAAAAACTAACTTGCAATTGAAGCTTAAACAAACTCGATTACAAATTGACATGATATATTGTTCTGCCCCAAGTTTCTCCTTTTCCTTTAGCTCTTCAGAGGCTCGCTAATATAAAACAGTTGTGATGAGTTTCACAAATCTCATACGAAATGAAACGAGTGTAAGGTTCTATTTATCACATATCTTAACATTCGTAAAATCTGGTAACACGAATTTTCACTGCATGTCTCTATATTTTACGACGTCACATTGTGATGTGACGTCATGATTTTGAGAGGTTGCAGTTCACGTGTTTGCTATACGTCATTAAACAAACATATCATAAATGATACTGATAAGAGGGAAGCGATATGATAAAATACATTAACAAAAGTTGTGTCATTATCTTAATATGTTATGCAGGCCGAAACATCATATATTCTATTAAAATTTAACAAACGCACATGAACATCAATGGATCGCTAATTGATCCATCATCGCGTTATTTTCCGAAGGTGACCTGAAAGACGTGAGATGCCTTGGCTTTGGTTAGCCCTGCTGACAACGTTAGTGCCGATCCCTCCCTGCGTCCATTCCCTGGCATCCAATTACAATACCCATGGTCCATCAGTGGTTACGAGATAAAACCTAATCAGAGTCTCTTCTATAGAGCAGTTATGTGCGTTAGGAAATATTGTTCTTTATTACAATTTCTTAAGAGTTCTGGCTGCATGTGTATGTCCTAGGTTTATTCCCGAATCGCCACGCTGGTTGATCAGCAGAGGGCGCTACGAAGAGGCGGAGGTGATTGTCAAGCGTGCAGCGGAGGTCAACAAAACAACAGTGCCTGATAAGATGTTCGACGCCAACTCTGTGGAAAAGGTGAAAGAGGGGCACTTGTGGCATCTGTTTTTGTCCAAGACCCTCTTCTTCAGGACCCTCATCATATTCTTTAATTGGTGAGAATATTCTTATTTAAGTCCATTTGAAGTGTATAACAGTTGGCAAAACAAAATTAAAACCCTCTAATACGAATTATGACGAGAAAAAAATCTAATATTTATTTATTATTTATTAATATTTTTATTACAACTAATTCGTAATATTTAAAAAAAAGTTTTACTGTTTCTTTTATTACATTTTAATGTAAAATCGTGGATAGTTTGATTGCTGTTTAAACTAATTCACTGTTTTCATTGAATAGGTTCTTCATAAAAAAAGGTTTGACAATTGATATCGAGAAATACTCTTTGTAACTGAATGTCTTTTATCACGATCACGTCATTGTATTATTTCAAAAAAGAAATATGAATTCGGAAAAGAAATACTGAAACATTTATTGTTGTATTGGAAAACATAACATTGATTATTTCTCGATGATGGTTGCATGTCTGTGCGTTTACCATATATATGTAAATAGTTTAAGAAAATAAAATGAATAAAAAGAAAAGGATAAAAATGTAGGTTTATAATAGGCCTGTTTTACATCTCTTTTAATTTTCTTCATAGAGCCAATTGTTGCACTTCACTTCTCGGAACGATGCCAGAGTATTCACTCGATCTGTTTCATAAGACTGGTGATGTCCATAGGACGAGGGGATAGGGCAATCATGCATCGGGTAGACCAGGGACGGCTGGACTCTTACACAGTTAAAGATTGGGCTAAACTATGGTTGTAGAATAGATATTATTCGCACTAAAGAAGAAACTCGTTCTTATGGAAGTTTCTGTCCTTGTTTTTGCTCGTAGGTTGGTGATCAGCATGATGTACTACGGTGTGACCATGCACTCGGGCAATCTGGGAGGTAACTTTTTCCTCAAGTTCTTTATCCTCGCTGTGGTGGAGTACCCGTCCAATGGTTCAACTATTTTTCTTCTCAACGCTATGGGCCGGCGAAAGCTGTTGTGTCTGTGTATGATGGTTGGAGGAGTTGCGTGTATGTGCACCATTTTTACTGTGTTATACGGAGGCAAAGGTGAGCACTATAAGGAAAATATATCTTTATCATTTTGCAAAAAGCTAACATGGTAAATGTGATACCATCATTAAATGGTATAGCGACTCAATCTATAAAACGTATTGAATAATTTTAACTTCGGAATACTTACTATTCTCAATATGGTAAATAGATTTATTTCGGCGCATGCGCTTTACCGCACAGGTGAATTGAAAAAGATTAGCGAGATGGCTGTCATAGTTATTGCTACAGAACACATGCAGACAATCATAATTAAGCGGAAGGCTTTCAAAAAGAAAAAGAAAAAAGAAGAAGCTTATATTAGGTAACCAAAGGTATTTGATGATGATAATGCTGATAATACTAATACCCAAGTATAATATGACATTTATTTTATAGAGTTGGAGCCACTTACCCTTGCACTGGCTGTACTGGGTAAGATGGGGTCAGCGGCAGCCTTTGGCGTAGTGTATGTATATTCCATGGAACTGTACCCCACTGTTGTCAGGAACGGCGGAATGGGAGCCAGCTCGTGTGTTGCTAGGATAGGAGGCATGATATCTCCTTACATTGCTCAATCTGTAAGTCACAACAATATATGTCAAAAGTAATTTTTTTGTACAAGAAAATAGGATACTGTAGTTTTCGTTTGATGGTTTTCCAGAGTGTTTTCTCATCTCTGTCTCGTAATCTTTTCTTTGCTGTCGAAGGGAAGTAACTCTGGTAGATCAAAGCCTTCGATTGCCCGCTATCGATATATGTGTATATGTACTATTTTTTATAAACATGTTGATCATTTAGTGGTATATGTACTGATAGTGATAAAAGGTGTCTTTTACATTTTATATAGAAACACTTACCCCGAAATATAATATCATTCCAAGTCCGTACATATGTGTATATCACAGCGAATATGTAGTAGGTAAAGGTAGATAACTCGCGCACATAATACACATTGACTGAAGTAATAAATGACATCTGAAATATACTTTCTTCTTAGCATTTGTATTCAATTAGAGAAATACAGGATGCATCATTGATCACCGGAATAATGCTGATTGAAAGTATTTGTTTATTATTATAGGGAGAGATAATTGGCGGGAAGTTTGGTCAGGCTTTCCCATTGGGTGTATTTGGTGCAGCTTCAATTACGGCGGGACTGTTATGTTTGCTGCTTCCGGAAACCCTGGGCAAGAAACTCCCGGAAACCATCGAAGACGGTGAAAACTTTGGAAAGTGAGTATGACATACCAAGATTTTAGTAAATTCTTAAATGAGAACATACAAAGTGTTCTGATATATTTCCATATGCGTTGTGTCAATATATTCGAAATTTGCAATCGATTTGTTTAGGAAACGTGCGATTCGTGTGATGTTTATTTAAAGTTTCGGTTTTTCAACCACATTCTATAATCATAAAAAGAGAACATGATTATTTGCTTCCGCATCATTCCTTATGACAAAACCATTTATTGTTTTACAGGAATCCCGACGAAGATCTTTATGAAAACCAGATCAAAATGGTACCTGCTGATATTGAAGAAGGGGATTATCCTGACAATAAAGCGTTCCTGTGATTGATCGGTCCGCAATGGACCATCTTTTTTTGTCAATATAATGCACATAGGGATACTTACATCAACAGTATTTGCACACCATGAGGTTCGGGGCAATTTGTTCTGGATTCGAACAGAAAATAAGTGAGACCCGAATTTCACATCCTTCGTTATCATGTTTACTTCGTCCATCGCCAGTTACATTGTAAATAAGGATCATTTTATATCATACATTAAAAAATCGGTACGGAGTGTATTTCATCAGTTTGGACCAATGGAAGAACATGTTTGAATATTAATGTCATTTGAAATATCTTTCCGCCATTCTGAAACATATATCAAGCAGAGATTACGTATTAAAATGGAGATAATGCTCGAAAATGACTTTACAAAGGTTAAAACCCTTTTCTCGCTTTTCAATATAATTTGGAAGTGATTTGATATATATTCTAGTTAGAATACGGCCTGTACTTCTTTGACATCTTAATATATATTATTATTATTATTTAGAAATCAATGACGACTATTATTTTACAGTTGTTATTTTGAGCCTATGAACAATTGAATCATGGTAAATGCCATCTCTAATTATTTACTGATATATGTTTACGATGGTATCAATATGTATTACTATGTATGTGAAAGGTGGGGTTCCCAGCCAATGTTTGACTCGTATATGTATGGTCAATATCAAATTCTTTTCTAACATGCATATACCAAGGTGAATTTTAGACATCATATTAAATACCTTTCCAGAAGAAAAAAACCACATTAAGATAAGATTAAACACCAATTTGATACTTTTAATTACGCCATACACTCCAGATTGTTTTAAATATGCAGAGATATAAGTTGACAGTGATATCACATCATAATCAAAAATAATTTTTGACTAAAACTAATAAACAACCATATATGGTAAAAATGTTCTCGTATACATGTGATTATATATCGATTGGTGAATTTCCATGATCCATTGGTATCTGGTTCTTATTAAAACATATTTAAAACATCCAATAATGAAGTATTTATGCAGTATTAAAGATAGAGAAAGACAATTATTCATTTTTACAATTAATAAAAGGCCGATTTTAAGGATATTTTACCAGAAACAATACTATAAAGAAAAGCAATGGCCCATTCCGAAAACTCCACCTTTATAAATATATTAATTGTAACAACTGCCTATCTGATATCAATAAAATCGGATATAACTGTAACTGGGAGGCAATAAGTCATATAACATTGTCTTTGTATAGTGTAAAGTGGTCGACTTTGTTGATCAATTTTGTTTTGTCTTGGAAATTATGTATATTATACCCTTAGTATGCAGCTAAAAGCTTGCCACTAGAGTTTCTATAACAAAATCAATGCACTATATCTTGTTCAGTATTAGGAAGTCGAGGAAACTGCCTCTTTGGTATTTTTGGATCAACATTTGATTGCCTTGATTCATTTATTTATTTCTTTATCTACCAGAGATATGTTTCATATCATCGAAATGAACATTCTTTCATATACAAAGTTCTTTTATATTCCCATGGTAAGAGATTTTATCAAAAATTCTCGTAATTTGACATGAGTATAATAAATTAGAATGGAAGATTGTCCTCGATGATCTTATTTATATTCTACAAAGTAAACAAAAGGATTACATTTAATATCACATATATTAATGTCAAATTTTGATATTATTTCCGGTCTTCCACCGTAATATTCCTTTTAGAATAATGTACATAATGTTTATTTTTAATAATGTCTGAATTATTGTACGTCATCTCTATCATATTTGTCATTGTCATATATATATATATATATATATATATGTCAACTTAAGAATGACCCGGTTAAAAGTCGGTTTGTATATAAATGTTTTTATACTTGTAAATCCGGCTAGAATTGATGTTTTGGTTTTGATTCGGTTAACCAATATAAACATATTATTTCAGGAATTAAATGCCCAAAAATATCGTATTGGAAGGAAATACATAAATTTCACATGCATAAGTATTAAAACTCAAACATTATTCATTATCTTATGTATATTTTTAAAGTTCATGATGATCTTTTTAATCTCATTTAGATGTTGTAACTGTTTTCTAATACTGCCTAGGTTTTTTCATATAAATGAAAAGTTTCTTTTTTTCATATCAACAAATTAAAGTATGTTATATTCTCCTGATAAATATTTCGTTATCAGATTATGATAACATTTAACTTCAGATTGATTAAGATGTTAATTAATATATGATTATCAGTATATTTCCATTTCAATATTCAATGAAAATCGTTCGTCGGAAATCTAGTCAGAAACCACACCATTTCAGACAAGTAGAACGAATACAAATAAAAAGCGATAAAAATTACATATATCTTAGCTCCACCAAATGTTTTGCAATAAAGCCAGCAAGATTTGAATACTTTGTAAGCAAAGGAGACGATACTTATTAGCTTCTATCTCATATTTCTGTGCTCAATATGATTCACCTTTCTCTCGTAGGTCTAGAATGTAATATAACTTCTACTATCTTTTTATGTCATTTATTTGTTTATATATTTATATGTTAACTGATAGGAGGGTTATCGTACTGACTAGATCAACACTCGTGTAAATAATTTTAGTCATTAGATAAATGGAGTTATCTTCCTTTATCATTGAACTATATTTTTTTCCTATTTATTTTATTTTGAAATTGATGTTTTTTTGTAATGAGCTCCTAGCTTGGAGAGAATAGATATAGTCAAAGTCTGCTGTTCGACCACTTAGAACAAAATGAAGAATTGCTGTATGAATGAAATAAAACAATCAATTTATAGTAATATTTTTGCTCACTTTCCGGTCATTATTTTGACGTAATAAAAATGAGAAGACTTTCCTAGTAGGGCATACATAGGTAGGTTATGGCTGCTGCAATGCCGGGTATGTCTAGGCATATATAGGCATGACCCGAGAAAAATAACACTGACATGTTCACTTGTAATTACCACAATGTTCTATTCTTGTATTGTGCCAATGTTTCAAATGAAACTCCGCTCATTGTATTTCACCATATAAATTGATTGATTATTTATTGTGGAATTCGTCTGTTATTCAGTTAAGCAATATAAAACATGCCGATACAAGTATGATGAAATAGACACGATGTTATGAAATATAATTTAAGATAACACGTTACGGATATATATGATAGCGCTATCTCCCAAATAATAAATATATCAATTCGGTAAATTTCTTTTTCTGTTTAAGTACATTTTGCTATTTCTCTTGAAATATCCCGTAATATTTTTGAATACGAAGAAGTATATTTATAATTAAAGTTAAAAAAAGCAAATCAAATTATTTGCACTTGTTTTTCAATACTCGAAGAAGCGTTAATCAAGATTTTACTTCAAAAGTATCTTGTAACCCCCCTTTTTTGACAATCCGGGATATTTATCAATATTTTCTGTGGATTGCAGTGCCAACAAGGTTTACTATTGTGCATTTAAAAAAATTACATTTGTCTTTTGAAAATAAATAAAAACCACATCTTCACAAATATTTTGTTTGTTATCGATACGTCTTTTCTCTTGCTGATGTTCCATGAACCACAATTTCAGAATCTACATTTGAGGAATGTTCAATGAAGGGTTAAATGTTGTTTTGTCGACTTGTGGCGACGAATTTAGTCAGACAAATTAAATGAACTTCAAACCAGTGCAATTCATCACTCTATAGAATCGACAAACACGGTTCATTTCTTAAAATTCAAAACGCTTATTTGAAACCTAAACTTACTTTTACAAATCTATTTTTTGGTCACGGGTCTGAAGACATTTTCTTTGATAGCTAAATGCTAGAACATGTGCACGTCTACAAAAAGATAAAACGTCATTTAATGATTATTTTTACAGAACATGATACGAAGTGTTTAGTACACAACACATTTAAAAAAAAAAGAGAAGAAAACTACGCCAAAATCTTTCAACGTATTTATTCGCACGTTAATCTGTTCAAATTAATGGACTAATGATACGGCGGTGACATCCACTTACTGTACACGTTAAGGGATACAAAATGATAAAGTACACCTGATACACACAAAACTTTTCCTCGGATACTGATCGAGGCAGGTACAACAAAATATTATTGACATATGGAAACAGTAATAGGGTGGAAGGATGTTTAAAGTAGTTGTGGCTCAGACTCGAGTTTAAATTGTAGGCCTTCCTAAACGTGGATTTCGTAAGAATTCCATTAGGAAAAGATCATGGTTGTCTGTGAACAAATTCATTTCACACGGTTCCATATGTCACCGCGACACCTGTACAAGTAGTATGAGGAACATGTGTATTAGGCCTTACAGCTTCACACGAATGCAATGTGGGTATTTGATTAATTAATTGTTTTAACATAATTTCCAAAGAGATACTTTATCGCATATGACGTATTTCGTTATTCACAGAAGCTGAACCACCGTCTTCATCATTGACTTAGCAGCTGATTCAGGCTAAGCTCACAAATGCACTGACAAAGTGAATAATGAAACATTTAAAAGCGTTATTTACAGTTTTTCGTGAAAACATGCACATCTGCTAATACTAGATTTTGTTTTACATTATCTCATCAATTCAAACAGAAAACAAATGTAAACCGCAATATGCATCCTTCGTGTCAGGCAGTGCAGACACAACAGGATAATGTCAACACAGATCTATCATAGGAATGTACTATATATATTATATATAAATCCACCGAGCAAAGGGAAGTGGCACAACATCAGCCCTCATGATCGTGACACGCTTAATTACCCTAATTTTTATTTCTCGGAAAGACGATGGTCAAACTATCTGTAGTGCCTGTCTCCACTGATGACCTTGAAGTTATGTGATATTACTCCTTTGAATGATTATGTTTCCATCATTGCGATAAGAAAATTTAACCCTTTATCATTACAATTCAATGAGACAGCGCGGGTACTCACAGCCAATAACATGTCAAACGCTGAACACCTATAGAGGTCGTATTCCAAACATGAATTATCATTTTAATTATGATTATTGAGAAGAACACAAGTCGAATGCACAGTCACGAAATGCAAAATGGCCTTACTTTTACTTAAACAAACAGTAATACCACACAGGCATTATATGAAGTTACAGGCTGTGCTTGCCTCTGCATGTGGTAATATTGTTTTAATGATGAGGTTACAAAGTGGGATATTGCTACACAGCCACCTCTTATGTTGTATTTAGGACTTTCCTTGTCGCATTGATGTGATTTCATTTCTATCAAAACAGTTTCAACAAAAACAACCTCAGGAGAGCAGGCTCGTTAGATATATTTGTAAAGATTATGTCGGCATTAGAGAGTGTAACATACGTTGTATCTTGCAATATTAAAATTATGATGATTAACTTTTTTTTCTCTTTCCTAAAAAATTTCGTATGGAATAGCAGAGATTGGCAATTTGATATGAACGTACATATTTTCTACTGATAAAACCCTTGGCTTCGACCAATCAGAACGGAGCTTTCTTTTCGCAGCATCAAAATCGGCCGATTTTACTCTAAACAATTAAATATTACTGAGTTTTATAGAGAATAGCGGGAATTAGTTGTCTTTTGTCGGCGTCAGCTTGCACGTGTTGTACGTGTTCGAAACGCGAGGTGTCGGTTAGGCAGTAAAATATTCCACCATTCTGTCGCCGTCAATCCTAGCAGTTTTCCCTTCGAAGCAGGAACCGAAAACGACGCAAAACATCCGTTGCCGTAACAGTTACACTACAGTGAATACTATCATAGTATTTTTTCTTGTGCAACAAGGTAAGTTTGTCCGGTTTTAGAGATTGGGATTATTTTCGTTCCTAGTCAGATTCCAACCAGTCTTTCAATATGGTATCGAGCTTTTTGTCATTCTATATAATCAGATTTTTTTAGCCTAATGTTAGTGCCAGGTTCCTGTGCTACACCTAAACACCTAGACTTATACTGTTTTCCCGCCATAGAACACACTCCCCTACACCCTATCCTTCGGAACGCGCTTCCAAACAATAAACTATTTTGACTTACCAAGCTATCTTAAACACCGCTTCACCTCAAGCTCATGACAGGTCCGGAATCTGCCTGAAGTTGACGTTTTGAATTTGGTCCCGCTTTCAGTATGAAATATTATTTTGAGAACACGCTCCGAATATTGTGATACTAGGGAGTGCGCTCCAAAAGTTTTGAAACTGTCCGTACGTCATACCGACGAAAATTGTCCGCCAATTGAGAACCTTAAAATTGTTAAGGATTTTGATTAGTAGTTAACATATCTCATCAAGTTATTCGAAAACAATTACACATCCTTTGTATGTAGACGAATGACATGATAATATTTCCTGCGAAGTGTCGAAACGCCAATTTGTTTTAAAGAAAAAAGTTAACAGGAAAATAAGTGAAAAATTGCGACAAATCAATTTTACAGAAACCAGCAAACACTGCTTATATATAAGGGACTCAAGCTAACGAGTTACAACATCAGGTCTGTTATGCTACCTGTAAAAATATCCATATACTCGCATTACTGGAAATTATCAAAACTCAAAACATGTTTATGCATTCGATTGCCGAAAACCCATACCGTGCGTCCTTTATCGGGTTCGTACCAAATACATGTAGGTACGGTATCATATAGAGGAATAGTAATTTCCCCACATGGATGTCGTCGCTCGCTTCAAACATAAAATGTTTTTTTTTTTTTTTTTACTACGTAATGGTTATTGACTTGTATAATTAATGTTAATTCCTCGAAAATGAAGAGTCCCCGTCTCGTTTTTAACATGTACATGTACATTTGCATGAAAAATGAAGGATCACTGTTCTGCCATCTTGAATCCAAATGGTACGTTTGAAAAAAAAGGATCGTCGAATACCGGTTCGGTTCTGCTGGAACAGCGTGTTCCATTATGGGTAAAGTAGATTCGTACCGATACAACTGGTACTAACTCGATACATGAGCGCACTTATAGTTGACATAAACGTCCATGTAGTGATTTGTGAAATAAGGAAAAAAAACATGATACTGCATTATACATGTTTTTCGTACTTAAAACTCTCATTTTGGCCTTTTAGTTGAGTGTTCGCATCTGTGAAAAAGGTTTTGATCCCTGTACTGGATCATACTTGTCAGTATAATGTGACCTGGTGGGGTGTCCTGCTGGATGTCCTCGGTGGTATTCTTCAGTGAGGTAGCATTGGTTAAGCTATTACAAGTAACATGAACATGCTGCAGCCTCCCAAACTACCCATGCCCCTCGCACACAGGGAAGGCCGAAGCTCTTGATATAACCTTAAGCAAGGCAAAACTAAACAAAACCACCACAAAGAAATAAAAAATATAATATATTTTAGTCATATATAATTTATATAATATTATGAACTCAAAGGTAATTATTGTAAATTAACCGACTAATTAAACACTACCAATAGCAAAACATCATATCATATACAAAAGAAATTTCAAGATGGCAAGATTTTGTTAATGAATATAAAGAATAAACTGTTGGAAAAAAGAAACTGCATAACAGTGATAATAAATTGGATAACATTTCTCGCATGCCCTCTTGACAAATGAATTAATTAAAGAAGTTGTATACGTTTTATGGGGTCATTATACAAACAAATCAGAATACTGGGTCAAGTTTTTTTTATTGGGGAGCAGTGTTAAAGTGCTTATCCTGCCACTGTGGAATAATGCCTTTATTATAATTACTCTGTCTCTCAACACATCAAACTGCAATAGTACAACTGGAGAGACGTGCAAATACACTATAAAAAATACCTTATCTATCACTTCTTAACTTATTCAAGGCCAGAAAGTAAAATGCAGCAAAAGTTGACTTTGTGTGAATAAGATTTACATATGAAAACATGATTATCTATTTCTATCGAGAATACGACAATCAAAACATGATATAACTTTGAATTTCAAGTGTATTGTAAATTATATTACATTACATTAATATTCAAAGGATATCATTAGTGATGAGAGAGATTTGCGCATGCTTTGTGGAATAAACAAGGTCCCAAACTAATGTGTGTGTCTAGGTGCCGTGCGAGATGATTGATGGTGGGTCAGTCTCAGTTACCTGTAGGCGTGCCCTAATAGGACAAGACAGGTAACATATAGCTCTAAATCAGACAGTTCGCAGCAGGTGTGAGCGTGCATAAGGTAAGTGTTTGTATCATTTTATCTATTGTATATTATAAACTCGTATATGTGTTTTTAACAAAGACTTTATCACTATTTTTTACCTTTCAAGGGACGATATATATCAACATATTTAGAATGTCATATTCATAAGTATTTATTCATATAAATGCTTCCTATACAACATTGAAGTAAAACATAGGTAAAGCTAGTCACAATACCCGTGTGTTTGTGAATAAGTCCTAAAATTATGTTATTTACTCTGTCTGTGAGAGTGTTTGGATGAAGATGTTGTATAAACTTTAGTCTTATTTAGGCATATATTTTTATATGCATATGTGTATTTTGATGCATAAGTATGTGGGCTTGGTACGTGTTGTAGTGTTAGCACATCTTGTAGCGACTGCGATTTTTGAGATTGCTTTATTTTTGTGTCGAGGGAATTGATGTTAAATAAAGTAATTCGTGTTAATTGTAGTGTGCGGTAGCAGCAATTGTTGTGTATTGTAGAATTTGTTATGTTTTATAGCGATTTCAGTGATTCTATGTAGGGATTGTTGTGTGTTGTAGTGTTTGTATGTAGCAATCGTTGTGTATTTAAGTGATTGTATGTAGCGATCGTTGTGTATTTTAGTGATTGTAGCGATCGTTGTGTATTTTAGTGATTGTATGTAGCGATCGTTGTGTATTTTAGTGATTGTATGTAGCGATCGTTGTGTATTTTAGTGATTGTATGTAGCGATCGTTGTGTATTTTAGTGATTGTAGCGATCGTTGTGTATTTTAGTGATTGTAGCGATCGTTGTGTATTTTAGTGATTGTAGCGATCGTTGTGTATTTTAGTGATTGTAGCGATCGTTGTGTATTTTAGTGATTGTAGTGATCGTTGTGTATTTTAGTGATTGTAGTGATCGTTGTGTATTTTAGTGATTGTATGTAGCGATAGTTGTGTAGTTTAGTGATTGTAGCGATCGTTGTGTATTTTAGTGATTGTATGTAGCGATAGTTGTGTATTTTAGTGATTGTAGTGATCGTTGTGTATTTTAGTGATTGTAGCGATCGTTGTGTATTTTGGTGATTGTATGTAGCGATAATTGTGTATTTTAGTGATTGTAGCGATCGTTGTGTATTTTAGTGATTGTAGCGATTGTTGTGTATTTTAGTGATTGTATGTAGCGATAGTTGTGTATTTTAGTGATTGTAGCGATCGTTGTGGTTTTTAGTGATTGTATGTAGCGATAGTTGTGTATTTTAGCGATTGTAGCGATCGTTGTGTATTTTAGTGATTGTATTTAGCGATTGTTCTGTATTTTAGCGATTGTATTTAGCGATCGTTGTGTGTTGTAGTGATTGTATGAAGCGATCGTTGTGTATTTTAGCGATTGTATTTAGCGATCGTTGTGTGTTGTAGTGATTGTATGAAGCGATCGTTGTGTATTTTAGTGATTGTATTTAGCGATCGTTGTGTATTTTAGTGATTGTATGTAGCGATCGTTGTGTGTTGTAGTGATTGCATTTAGCGATTATTGTGTATTTTAGTGATTGTAGCGATCGTTGTGTATTTTAGTGATTGCATTTACCGATTATTGTGTATTTTAGTGATTGTTTGTAGCGATCGTTGTGTATTTTAGTGATTGTAGTGATTGTTCTGTATTTTAGTGATTGTAGCGATCGTTGTGTATTTAAGTGATTGTATGTAGCGATTGTTCTGTATTTTAGTGATTGTAGCGATAGTTGTGTATTTTAGTGATTGTAGCGATCGTTGTGTATTTAAGTGATTGTATGTAGCGATTGTTCTGTATTTTAGTGATTGTAGCGATAGTTGTGTATTTTAGTGATTGTAGCGATCGTTGTGTATTTAAGTGATTGTATGTAGCGATCGTTGTGTATTTTAGTGATTGTATGTAGCGATTGTTGTGTATTTTAGTGATTGTAGCGATCGTTGTGTATTTTAGTGATTGTAGCGATCGTTGTGTATTTTAGTGATTGTAGCGATCGTTGTGTATTTTAGTGATTGTAGCGATCGTTGTGTATTTTAGTGATTGTAGCGATCGTTGTGTATTTTAGTGATTGTAGCGATCGTTGTGTATTTTAGTGATTGTAGTGATCGTTGTGTATTTTAGTGATTGTAGCGATCGTTGTGTATTTTAGTGATTGTAGCGATCATTGTGTATTTTAGTGATTGTAGCGATCGTTGTGTATTTTAGTGATTGTATGTAGCGATCGTTGTGTATTTTAGTGATTGTAGTGATCGTTGTGTATTTTAGTGATTGTAGCGATCGTTGTGTATTTTAGTGATTGTATGTAGCGATCGTTGTGTATTTTAGTGATTGTATGTAGCGATCGTTGTGTATTTTAGTGATCGTATGTAGCGATCGTTGTGTATTTTAGTGATTGTAGCGATCGTTGTGTATTTTAGTGATTGAAGCGATCGTTGTGTATTTTAGTGATTGTAGCGATCGTTGTGTATTTTAGTGATTGTATGTAGCGATCGTTGTGTATTTTAGTGATTGTATGTAGCGATCGTTGTGTATTTTAGCGATTGTATTTAGCGATCGTTGTGTATTTTAGTGATTGTAGCGATAGTTGTGTATTTTAGTGATTTAAGCGATCGTTGTGTATTTTAGTGATTGTAGCGATAGTTGTGTATTTTAGTGATTGTATTTAGCGATTGTTCTGTATTTTAGTGATTGTATGTAGCGATAGTTGTGTATTTTAGTGATTGTAGCGATCGTTGTGTGTTTAGTGATTGTATGTAGTGATCGTTGTGTATTTTAGTGATTGTATGTAGTGATCGTTGTGTATTTTAGTGATTGTAGTGATCGTTGTGTATTTTAGTGATTGTATGTAGCGATCGTTGTGTATTTTAGTGATTGTAGCGATCGTTGTGTATTTTAGTGATTGTAGCGATCGTTGTGTATTTTAGTGATTGTATGTAGCGATAGTTGTGTATTTTAGTGATTGTATGTAGCGATAGTTGTGTATTTTAGTGATTGTATGTAGTGATAGTTGTGTATTTTAGTGATTGTATGTAGCGATAGTTGTGTATTTTAGTGATTGTAACGATCGTTGTGTATTTTAGTGATTGTAGCGATCGTTGTGTATTTTAGTGATTGTATGTAGTGATCGTTGTGTATTTTAGTGATTGTATGTAGTGATCGTTGTGTATTTTAGTGATTGTAGCGATCGTTGTGTATTTTAGTGATTGTATTTAGCGATCGTTGTGTGTTTAGTGATTGTATGTAGTGATCGTTGTGTATTTTAGTGATTGTATATAGTGATCGTTGTGTATTTTAGTGATTGTATTTAGCGATCGTTGTGTATTTTAGTGATTGTATATAGTGATCGTTGTGTATTTTAGTGATTGTATTTAGCGATCGTTGTGTATTTTAGTGATTGTATGTAGCGATCGTTCTGTATTTTAGTGATTGTATTTAGCGATCGTTGTGTATTTTAGTGATTGTATGTAGCGATCGTTGTGTGTTTAGTGATTGTATGTAGTGATCGTTGTGTGTTTAGTGATTGTATGTAGCGATCGTTCTGTATTTTAGTGATTGTATTTAGCGATCGTTGTGTATTTTAGTGATTGTAGCGATCGTTGTGTATTTTAGTGATTGTAGCGATCGTTGTGTATTTTAGTGATTGTATGTAGCGATCGTTGTGTATTTTAGTGATTGTATGTAGTGATCGTTGTGTATTTTAGTGATTGTAGCGATCGTTGTGTATTTTAGTGATTGTATGTAGCGATCGTTGTGTATTTTAGTGATTGTATGTAGCGATTGTTCTGTATTTTAGTGATTGTAGTGATCGTTGTGTATTTTAGTGATTGTATGTAGTGATCGTTGTGTATTTTAGTGATTGTATGTAGCGATCGTTGTGTATTTTAGTGATTGTATGTAGCGATTGTTCTGTATTTTAGTGATTGTAGCGATCGTTGTGTATTTTAGTGATTGTATGTAGTGATCGTTGTGTATTTTAGTGATTGTAGTGATCGTTGTGTATTTTAGTGATTGTATTTAGCGATCGTTGTGTGTTTAGTGATTGTAGCGATCGTTGTGTATTTTAGTGATTGTAACGATCGTTGTGTATTTTAGTGATTGTAGCGATCGTTGTGTATTTTAGTGATTGTATGTAGCGATCGTTGTGTATTTTAGTGATTGTATGTAGCGATCGTTGTGTATTTTAGCGATTGTATTTAGCGATAGTTGTGTGTTTAGTGATTGTAGCGATCGTTGTGTATTTTAGTGATTGTAGCGATCGTTGTGTATTTTAGTGTATGTAGCGATCGTTGTGTATTTTAGTGATTGTTTGTAGCGATTGTTCTGTATTTTAGTGATTGTAGCGATCGTTGTGTATTTTAGTGATTGTAGTGATCGTTGTGTATTTTAGTGATTGTAGTGATCGTTGTGTATTTTAGTGATTGTAGCGATCGTTGTGTATTTTAGTGATTGTTTGTAGCGATTGTTCTGTATTTTAGTGATTGTAGCGATCGTTGTGTATTTTAGTGATTGTAGCGATCGTTGTGTATTTTAGTGATTGTAGCGATCGTTGTGTATTTTAGTGTATGTAGCGATCGTTGTGTATTTTAGTGATTGTTTGTAGCGATCGTTGTGTATTTTAGTGATTGTAGTGATCGTTGTGTATTTTAGTGATTGTAGTGATCGTTGTGTATTTTAGTGATTGTAGCGATCGTTGTGTGTTTAGTGATTGTATGTAGTGATAGTTGTGTATTTTAGTGATTGTATGTAGCGATAGTTGTGTATTTTAGTGATTGTATGTAGCGATAGTTGTGTATTTTAGTGATTGTAGCGATCGTTGTATATTTTAGTGATTGTATGTAGCGATAGTTGTGTATTTTAGTGATTGTAGCGATCGTTGTGTATTTTAGTGATTGTAGCGATCGTTGTGTATTTTAGTGATTGTAGCGATCGTTGTGTATTTTAGTGATTGTATGTAGCGATAGTTGTGTATTTTAGTGATTGTATGTAGCGATAGTTGTGTATTTTAGTGATTGTAGCGATAGTTGTGTATTTTAGTGATTGTATGTAGCGATAGTTGTGTATTTTAGTGATTGTAGCGATCGTTGTGTATTTTAGTGATTGTAGCGATCGTTGTGTATTTTAGTGATTGTAGCGATCGTTGTGTATTTTAGTGATTGTATGTAGCGATAGTTGTGTATTTTAGTGATTGTATGTAGCGATAGTTGTGTATTTTAGTGATTGTAGCGATAGTTGTGTATTTTAGTGATTGTATGTAGCGATAGTTGTGTATTTTAGTGATTGTAGCGATCGTTGTGTATTTTAGTGATTGTAGCGATCGTTGTGTATTTTAGTGATTGTATGTAGCGATCGTTGTGTATTTTAGTGATTGTATGTAGCGATAGTTGTGTATTTTAGTGATTGTAGCGATCGTTGTGTATTTTAGTGATTGTAGCGATCGTTGTGTATTTTAGTGATTGTATGTAGCGATAGTTGTGTATTTTAGTGATTGTATGTAGCGATCGTTGTGTATTTTAGTGATTGTATGTAGCGATCGTTGTGTATTTTAGTGATTGTATGTAGCGATAGTTGTGTATTTTAGTGATTGTATGTAGCGATCGTTGTGTATTTTAGTGATTGTAGCGATCGTTGTGTATTTTAGTGATTGTATGTAGCGATCGTTGTGTATTTTAGTGATTGTATGTAGCGATAGTTGTGTATTTTAGTGATTGTAGCGATCGTTGTGTATTTTAGTGATTGTATGTAGCGATCGTTGTGTATTTTAGTGATTGTAGTGATCGTTGTGTATTTTAGTGATTGTAGTGATAGTTGTGTATTTTAGTGATTGTAGCGATCGTTGTGTATTTTAGTGATTGTATGTAGTGATCGTTGTGTATTTTAGTGATTGTAGTGATCGTTGTGTATTTTAGTGATTGTAGCGATCGTTGTGTATTTTAGTGATTGTAGCGATAGTTGTGTATTTTAGTGATTGTATGTAGCGATCGTTGTGTATTTTAGTGATTGTAGCGATCGTTGTGTATTTTAGTGATTGTATGTAGCGATCGTTGTGTATTTTAGTGATTGTAGCGATCGTTGTGTATTTTAGTGATTGTAGCGATCGTTGTGTATTTTAGTGATTGTAGCGATAGTTGTGTATTTTAGTGATTGTATGTAGTGATCGTTGTGTATTTTAGTGATTGTAGCGATCGTTGTGTATTTTAGTGATTGTAGCGATAGTTGTGTATTTTAGTGTATGTAGCGATCGTTGTGTATTTTAGTGATTGTATGTAGTGATCGTTGTGTATTTTAGTGATTGTAGCGATCGTTGTGTATTTTAGTGATTGTAGCGATAGTTGTGTATTTTAGTGATTGTATGTAGCGATCGTTGTGTATTTTAGTGATTGTAGCGATCGTTGTGTATTTTAGTGATTGTAGCGATAGTTGTGTATTTTAGTGTATGTAGCGATCGTTGTGTATTTTAGTGATTGTATGTAGTGATCGTTGTGTATTTTAGTGATTGTAGCGATCGTTGTGTATTTTAGTGATTGTAGCGATCGTTGTGTATTTTAGTGATTGTAGCGATAGTTGTGTATTTTAGTGATTGTATGTAGCGATCGTTGTGTATTTTAGTGATTGTATGTAGTGATCGCTGTGTATTTTAGTGATTGTATGTAGCGATAGTTGTGTATTTTAGTGATTGTAGTGATCGTTGTGTATTTTAGTGATTGTATGTAGCGATCGTTGTGTATTTTAGTGATTGTATGTAGTGATAGTTGTGTATTTTAGTGATTGTAGTGATCGTTGTGTATTTTAGTGATTGTAGTGATAGTTGTGTATTTTAGTGATTGTAGCGATCGTTGTGTATTTTAGTGATTGTATGTAGTGATCGTTGTGTATTTTAGTGATTGTAGTGATCGTTGTGTATTTTAGTGATTGTAGCGATCGTTGTGTATTTTAGTGATTGTAGCGATCGTTGTGTATTTTAGTGATTGTATGTAGCGATCGTTGTGTATTTTAGTGATTGTAGCGATCGTTGTGTATTTTAGTGATTGTAGCGATCGTTGTGTATTTTAGTGATTGTATTTAGCGATCGTTGTGTATTTTAGTGATTGTAGCGATCGTTGTGTATTTTAGTGATTGTATGTAGCGATCGTTGTGTATTTTAGTGATTGTATCGATTGTTGTGTATTTTAGTGATTGTATTTAGCGATCGTTGTGTATTTTAGTGATTGTAGCGATCGTTGTGTATTTTAGTGATTGTAGCGATCGTTGTGTATTTTAGTGATTGTATGTAGCGATCGTTGTGTATTTTAGTGATTGTAGCGATCGTTGTGTATTTTAGTGATTGTATGTAGCGATCGTTGTGTATTTTAGTGATTGTAGCGATCGTTGTGTATTTTAGTGATTGTAGCGATCGTTGTGTATTTTAGTGATTGTAGCGATCGTTGTGTATTTTAGTGATTGTAGCGATAGTTGTGTATTTTAGTGATTGTATGTAGCGATCGTTGTGTATTTTAGTGATTGTAGCGATCGTTGTGTATTTTAGTGATTGTAGCGATCGTTGTGTATTTTAGTGATTGTATGTAGTGATCGTTGTGTATTTTAGTGATTGTAGCGATCGTTGTGTATTTTAGTGATTGTAGCGATCGTTGTGTATTTTAGTGATTGTATGTAGCGATCGTTGTGTATTTTAGTGATTGTAGCGATCGTTGTGTATTTTAGTGATTGTAGCGATCGTTGTGTATTTTAGTGATTGTATGTAGCGATCGTTGTGTATTTTAGTGATTGTAGCGATCGTTGTGTATTTTAGTGATTGTAGCGATCGTTGTGTATTTTAGTGATTGTAGCGATCGTTGTGTATTTTAGTGATTGTAGTGATCGTTGTGTATTTTAGTGATTGTAGCGATAGTTGTGTATTTTAGTGATTCTATGTAGCGATAGTTGTGTATTTTAGTGATTGTAGCGATCGTTGTGTATTTTAGTGATTGTATGTAGCGATAGTTGTGTATTTTAGTGATTGTAACGATCGTTGTGTATTTTAGTGATTGTAGCGATCGTTGTGTATTTTAGTGATTGTAGCGATAGTTGTGTATTTTAGTGATTGTATGTAGCGATTGTTGTGTATTTTAGTGATTGTATGTAGCGATTGTTGTGTATTTTAGTGATTGTAGTGATCGTTGTGTATTTTAGTGATTGTAACGATCGTTGTGTATTTTAGTGATTGTAGCGATCGTTGTGTATTTTAGTGATTGTATTTAGCGATCGTTGTGTATTTTAGTGATTGTAGCGATCGTTGTGTATTTTAGTGATTGTATGTAGCGATCGTTGTGTATTTTAGTGATTGTATCGATTGTTGTGTATTTTAGTGATTGTATTTAGCGATCGTTGTGTATTTTAGTGATTGTAGCGATCGTTGTGTATTTTAGTGATTGTAGCGATCGTTGTGTATTTTAGTGATTGTATGTAGCGATCGTTGTGTATTTTAGTGATTGTAGCGATCGTTGTGTATTTTAGTGATTGTATGTAGCGATCGTTGTGTATTTTAGTGATTGTAGCGATCGTTGTGTATTTTAGTGATTGTAGCGATCGTTGTGTATTTTAGTGATTGTAGCGATCGTTGTGTATTTTAGTGATTGTAGCGATAGTTGTGTATTTTAGTGATTGTATGTAGCGATCGTTGTGTATTTTAGTGATTGTAGCGATCGTTGTGTATTTTAGTGATTGTAGCGATCGTTGTGTATTTTAGTGATTGTATGTAGTGATCGTTGTGTATTTTAGTGATTGTAGCGATCGTTGTGTATTTTAGTGATTGTAGCGATCGTTGTGTATTTTAGTGATTGTATGTAGCGATCGTTGTGTATTTTAGTGATTGTAGCGATCGTTGTGTATTTTAGTGATTGTAGCGATCGTTGTGTATTTTAGTGATTGTATGTAGCGATCGTTGTGTATTTTAGTGATTGTAGCGATCGTTGTGTATTTTAGTGATTGTAGCGATCGTTGTGTATTTTAGTGATTGTAGCGATCGTTGTGTATTTTAGTGATTGTAGTGATCGTTGTGTATTTTAGTGATTGTAGCGATAGTTGTGTATTTTAGTGATTGTATGTAGCGATAGTTGTGTATTTTAGTGATTGTAGCGATCGTTGTGTATTTTAGTGATTGTATGTAGCGATAGTTGTGTATTTTAGTGATTGTAACGATCGTTGTGTATTTTAGTGATTGTAGCGATCGTTGTGTATTTTAGTGATTGTAGCGATAGTTGTGTATTTTAGTGATTGTATGTAGCGATTGTTGTGTATTTTAGTGATTGTATGTAGCGATTGTTGTGTATTTTAGTGATTGTAGTGATCGTTGTGTATTTTAGTGATTGTAACGATCGTTGTGTATTTTAGTGATTGTAGCGATCGTTGTGTATTTTAGTGATTGTATGTAGTGATCGTTGTGTATTTTAGTGATTGTAACGATCATTGTGTATTTTAGTGATTGTAGCGATCGTTGTGTATTTTAGTGATTGTATATAGTGATCGTTGTGTATTTTAGTGATTGAAGCGATCGTTGTGTATTTTAGTGATTGTAGCGATCGTTGTGTATTTAAGTGATTGTATGTAGCGATAGTTGTGTATTTTAGTGATTGTAGCGATCGTTGTGTATTTTAGTGATTGAAGCGATCGTTGTGTATTTTAGTGATTGTAGCGATCGTTGTGTATTTTAGTGATTGTAGTGATCGTTGTGTATTTTAGTGATTGTATGTAGCGATAGTTGTGTATTTTAGTGATTGTAGCGATCGTTGTGTATTTTAGTGATTGTAGTGATCGTTGTGTATTTTAGTGATTGTAGCGATAGTTGTGTATTTTAGTGATTGTATGTAGCGATAGTTGTGTATTTTAGTGATTGTATGTAGCGATCGTTGTGTGTTTAGTGATTGTATGTAGCGATCGTTGTGTATTTTAGTGATTGTAGCGATTGTTGTGTATTTTAGTGATTGTAGCGATCGTTGTGTATTTTAGTGATTGTAGCGATCGTTGTGTATTTTAGTGATTGTAGCGATCGTTGTGTGTTTAGTGATTGTATGTAGTGATCGTTGTGTATTTTAGTGATTGTAGCGATAGTTGTGTATTTTAGTGTTTGTATGTAGCGATAGTTGTGTATTTTAGTGTATGTAGCGATTGTTGTGTATTTTAGTGATTGTAGCGATCGTTGTGTATTTTAGTGATTGTATGTAGCGATCGTTGTGTATTTTAGTGTATGTAGCGATCGTTGTGTATTTTAGTGATTGTAGCGATAGTTGTGTATTTTAGTGTTTGTATGTAGCGATAGTTGTGTATTTTAGTGTATGTAGCGATCGTTGTGTATTTTAGTGATTGTAGCGATCGTTGTGTATTTTAGTGATTGTAGCGATCGTTGTGTAATTTAGTGATTGTATGTAGCGATCGTTGTGTGTTTTAGTGATTGTAGCGATCGTTGTGTATTTTAGTGATTGTAGCGATCGTTGTGTATTTTAGTGATTGTAGCGATCGTTGTGTGTTTTAGTGATTGTATGTAGTGATCGTTGTGTATTTTAGTGATTGTAGCGATCGTTGTGTGTTTTAGTGATTGTAGTGATTGTTGCGTATTTTAGTGATTGTAGTGATCGTTGTGTATTTAAGTGATTGTAGCGATCGTTGTGTGTTTTAGTGATTGTATGTAGTGATCGTTGTGTATTTTAGTGATTGTAGTGATCGTTGTGTATTTTAGTGATTGTAGCGATCGTTGTGTGTTTTAGTGATTGTATGTAGTGATCGTTGTGTATTTTAGTGATTGTAGCGATCGTTGTGTGTTTTAGTGATTGTAGTGATTGTTGTGTATTTTAGTGATTGTAGTGATCGTTGTGTATTTTAGTGATTGTAGCGATCGTTGTGTGTTTTAGTGATTGTAGTGATTGTTGTGTATTTTAGTGATTGTAGTGATCGTTGTGTATTTTAGTGATTGTAGCGATCGTTCTGTATTTTAGTGATTGTATGTAGCGATCGTTGTGTATTTTAGTGATTGTAGCGATCGTTGTGTATTTTAGTGATTGTAGTGATCGTTGTGTATTTTAGTGATTGTAGCGATAGTTGTGTATTTTAGTGATTGTATGTAGCGATCGTTGTGTATTTTAGTGATTGTATGTAGCGATCGTTGTGTATTTTAGTGATTGTATGTAGCGATCGTTGTGTATTTTAGTGGTTGTAGCGATAGTTGTGTATTTTAGTGATTGTATGTAGCGATCGTTGTGTATTTTAGTGATTGTAGCGATCGTTGTGTATTTTAGTGATTGTAGCGATAGTTGTGTATTTTAGTGATTGTATGTAGCGATCGTTGTGTGTTTTAGTGATTGTATTAAGCGATCGCTGTGTATTTTAGTGATTGTATTCATTGATTGTTTTGTATTTTAGTGATTGTATGTGTGATTCGTTATATGATATATAGTGTGGGTGCATTTAATATTCCATGGAAACAAAATACGAAAGGAATTATCAATATATCAAACATACTCGGTGTGCAATACTATCGTGGTAGATAAAATTTATAAACGACTTATGCATACGTGTGGAAGAGAAATTTCGATTTTGAATATGTAAGTGTTCAAATATATACTCGTCGATAAAGGCATATTTGATATTTAAATACATGTAAATTTATCATGTACAGTCTGTAAAACTGGTCGTTTTTACAAACAGAGCACCACACGTGACCAGTGTTATTGCATACCTGCACTAACACCTGTATCGGGGAGTCAAGGCTAAACCTTATCATTACTAGTCTGTAAACACTTAACTCCATTCTTAATAGTCTGAATAATAAGTCCCCCGGACACTGGCACAGACCGGTCTCCTAAATACCCGTATGTAGATAGGAAAACACATGTAAATTATTCGCCAGTTTCCAGATTCATCTTCATTTGTTTTACTTAAATCAAAATACGCGTAGACATCGCGTATGTCTCGCACAGAAGAAAAGGATTAAGCTTTTACGTTAATTTTGTTTTTCCTAAAATAAGGTAAAATGTTTTTCTGTGGTACTGACGAAAAATTACTGGTGAAGAATTTTGTAATTAAGAAAATTAATTGCTATTTTGTGTTGATAAACATGAGATACTTAGCCTTCCATATCACTTGTTCATGTCAAGAAGAATTTAGATATATATATATATATATGATCTTCAAAGAATTTTTAATTGTGTCATGGATGTTTCACCTAACACATCGAACAGAACCCACTTAAAATAGATCGCAATAATATTTTACAAGTGAGGTTTTCTTGATACAAAAATAGCATCATTATCGCCTGTTGTAAGGTTTGAGAAAAAAATCTTTGAAAATATTTTCTTAAATAATACAGTCAACAGTTATATTAACATATGGAATATTTACCGTTCAATGGTATGTGCATAGTTTAAAGCCAATAAAGTACGTATCCTTCATTTTAAACTCTTATGATTTTATATTCGTACGTAAATTTTAGATAAGAAAGCAATGCTATAAACATTATCTTGGTTTGAATGAGAATGTAATAAAACACGTCCCGTGTCAACGACCTTTGGCAAAATTTATATGATGTCGTTACAATGTAATGTCAACGCAGCTATGTTTTATAGGAATTGTACGCATCACAGCCCCGAACGATTCCATCTAACCGCAAAATATGTTTGTTATTTTCAAAATGATATCAAGCTTTTCTCTCTTTTTCTGAACATAACTACCTGACTTTTGGTAGCACTTATCAAATGTGTCATTACATTCACAGAAATCCACGATACAGAGCAATAAATCATCAAAAAGATGTACAAACAAAATACATGTATATTATCTCAGCTAAGACGTCAATTCATCAACATACACTGCAACTGTGTTTTTATTCCTAAGTTTAATTGCGTAACTAAAAGCTACATGTAGATATCTGCATAATCTTTCTGTGCTAAGAAAACAAAAACGTACCGCCTCATCTATATCTTGGAAGTACTGTCAGCTTTGTTGTAAAACAAATCAGATTCTTGATAAGTAATTCTGATCATACGGATCGAGGTGCATATTGTATAGGATCCTTTCAAAGTTGAAAACCTGCATGCGGATTTGACTCAATGGGACCACATAATCGGAATTCGTTAAAAATGTGTTTTCATTAATTCGCTTTTCTGGCCTTGTATCAAGGTAATGCACATTTCAATTTGAATGAAATGTGGTGATGAGAGGAATATATATTCAAGGCGTGATTTTGTTATTGTAGAACCTTGAGCATCGGCATACGATCTTATATCGGACCATATATTTGGAATGTGCAAAAATGATTTTTTTTTTCCTGAAATGATAGGGATTCCAAATGCTATATTTTAATACCTTATAATTTATATAACATTTGCCATAATTAAGTTGCATGGCAGAAAGATACTGTCAATCGGTAAACAAAACAAGTCTAAATCAAACCATCTCAATCGTGTTTTCTATTTTAATTTTCCAGTTCTTCACAGCGATACATGCTGGGAGTAGTAGAACGCTTACGATCCCACAATGAAGTTTGATGATATTCTGGTACGGCTAGGGGAGTTCGGATACTATCAGAAACGGCTCTACCTCCTTCTGTGTATCCCAGCCATTAGTACGGGATGTTACATGATGATGCTGATTGTCGCCATGCAGTCGCCGGAACACAGGTAAATTATCTCCCCTTCTTCTTGTTGTTCTTAAAGAAAATCTTGTGCTATCATAAAACAATACAACGAAAATTATGCCATGTTTACATATTATGAAAATAAATAACGTATCAATTATCGACAAATGTCTCTTGGATCCTACATCTCCGGGGTCAGTAACATCGACATGTTCCGACGCCTGCGGCGACCGTCATCAGGACAATGCGGCCGAAAAACGTCGACGAATTCTAGATCTCATTAAACAAGAAAACTGGTTGTGGATGCTGGGGAGACTTAACGTTAAGATATTATACATAATCAAAACATGTTACGCAAGGAAGGATGGAATCGGACAATTTCATTTCCTCATTTTCAAGATAAGAAAACTAAGTATTTTACAGAACTTACGAATCACTCCCCTATCATAAATGTTCTCCGTTTTTACTGCACAAGATAGATAATAAAGTGATATTTGTTTCAGCGTTACTTTATCATTGCTGAACATTTCACATGGAATTGTTTCTAAGCACACGTAATAGGTAATGTGTTTTAGTCAGAGAATCATTAACGGGATTACAATGTTTCTATACACACTTAATAGGGTGTGTTATGTTGTCATTGCTATGTTTAAGAGATTAAATGTTTTCATATGTAGTCGTAACTGCTTTTGTGCTAGTGAAGTGACTCTTCAGGATATATTGATGTCTGTACCTGTTAAATGTGAATTTCGATGTTGGTAATATGATAACTTGGATCATTGTAGAGTCAAATTAAATATACAAATACTTTTGTTGACGTACTCATTTTCAGATGCTTGTTTTGTCATATATTGTTTTGAAAAAAATAGACATGAATCACATATAAATCACATATCATTCATTGTTTGCTAAGGTGTATGATCAACGGATATCCAAACGACACATATGACATACAGAGCGACTTCCATCGACACCTAGTTAACGCCACCATCCCATCCTCCGAGGCAGACAGCACAAACAAATACGACATGTGTAACACCTATTCCTACCTCGGGGGCGTCAACTTCTCCCACATAACGACGTTAGACAAGGACTCGGCATCTAAAGTGAAATGCAATAAATGGGTTTTCGACAAATCGGAATTCGACGAAACCTTTGCGACACAGGTATTCTTAAAAGAAACAATGTCGTTAACGCACGCATTAATAAAATGCAGATTTGTGCAATGTGTTTGATACTTTTGTCATTGCCGGAAAAAAATGATGATGAAATGGGCAAACATAAAGTGTATCAACTAATTATGTAGTTTAAATGTATTTCTGCCATATGACTATGTAACTCTGATGTTAAAATGTGTTGGCATTTGTGAAAGTTATTTTCTTTCTTACATTCTTACAAGTCTTAATACGACTTAATACTTAATACATAATACGAATACTTTGGAGGGGTGACTTATGTTAGATATTACGCCCAAAGTCTAACGACAATTTGAAGTGGTAGCCTTAGCTTATTACATAACTCATTGTTCATCCACATTTATTGATGAACAGAAGTTTCTTTTTTTTCATTTTAACTTTTCAGTTTTTATCTCAAAAGAGCATGTGTATGTAGATATAGTCTTTTGTGAACAGGGTACTTTGAGAGGTTTTTGGGGGCTAGATTAGTATTTGCTAAAATGGCACCCGTTTCCGTTCATTATATAAGAAGGGAGGCAAACTCGCAATGTCGAAAAGAATGCTTTCCTTACTTCTCTATATACAAATGTAGCTAATTTTTATCTCGCCCCTTAAAATCTACGAATGGCTATGCACTCTAGGATAGGCCCAGATCCACAAACTATCTGATACTTATATCCGTATTGTTTCTCTCGGTATCTGTCTGTGTGTCTGTCGGTTCTTTTCTTGATATCTCTCTGTCATTTTGTCTGTCGGTCTCTGTCTTTCTGTCTGTTCTTCTCTTAGTATTTCGATCTCTATCTCGCTCTTAAGTTAAAATGATAACCTTTTTACTCGTAGCATGGTCTGTTATGTGACGATTCCCTGAAGACCTCACACAGTCAGATGTTATTCTACGTCGGCGTACTTGCGGGTGATCTCGGCTTCGGCATGCTGTCTGACTAGTATGTTACCACACAGATAATCTTATCATTCTAGCAGACGTTTCTTGGGATATTTGATACATATAAATAACATGATAATATTTCTTTCTGATTTGACCGAAATGTATATGACCCGGGTTTAAATTATGCATGTCGTTGGTAAAACAGAATATTCCCATGCTTTGGGCAAACCGGCTTTTATAATCTTTGTACTTTTTCAAAAAACTTCACATTAATATATCTTTTGATCGATTTAAATTGATTCTCTTAAACATCATTGTTAACTTACAAACAGTCGACTTTCACCTAGGATGAAATGTGTAACATTAATCTGAAATCGTTCCGTTTTATTACAGTATCGGACGTAAGAAAACTTTCCTAATCACATCGATCTTACTCGTCGCCTCGTCCGTCAGCGCTGCCTTCGCGCCGGAGTATTACAGCTTCTTAGTCCTGGAGTTTATCGTAGGAGCGTCCATCCACGGCTTGTTTATGGTGTGTTGTGTCCACGGTAGGTACCCGCCTAACGAATTCGGAAAAAGTTTATTCTATCCGAGATAGGAATGCAGACATACCTTAAATGAGGCAATATATCATGCAATTATTGTACATTTGTGGTGTAGTTTAAATCATACAATTCAAATGCATGAATGATTAATCACGATATAAATCCCATATTAGTAAAAGTGAATGTTAGGTGTGTCGTACCTTATGGCTGTTATTAGTTGAGTTTTGAAAGAATTAGACAACACAACATTGCTTGTACAATATTTCCCCATTTATATTTGTAGTTCTCTCCCCTTGAACATGTGCCTTCGTTCATTGCCGTACATGTGTTTAGGATTAACTACATTAATAGGTTCAAATATCGATGCATATGCCTTAACTTTCCTATATTACTCAAGACTTAAAATCCATCGATTCATCTTAAAAATAAAGTAGTTTGCACTGATTGTTCGCATGTCGTTTGCTTTGACGGATCCCTCAACGATGAGAAGATTTAACTTTATTTCGAAATGCATACTTTACAGTCACATTCAATAACAAAATACGCGAGAAAACGAGATATTTGAACTGGTGGGTTTGCCGATATGAGTCGGTAGAGCGATGATTAATGTTAAGGTACAAGGTGACTTGTCGGTCACTTCTAAGATGTGTGTTTCTGATGTAAGCTGAGATCACGAGTGGTTTAGTGTTGGCTTTGTTTGTGACATTGAGTAAGAAACATTAATTCAATCAACCCACTAAAAACAAACATAAAAAAAAAAAAAAAAACTGTCTATAAACCTGCAAATAGAATAAACTTCTATAACAGGCAAGGTATCTTATAAACAAATTTCTTGCCAAAAAGTGAGTATCATGAACAGTGCTATCAATTAGAGGTAAATCAGGAAATGAAAATGAATATATTTGACTTATGTGTGGTAATGCAGGTCTTGAATTGGTGGGGCCTAACAAGAGGATATGGGCTGGAATTGTAATCCACATATTCTTCGCCATTGGACTGTGTTATCTGGCAGGGGTAGGGTACCTCCTCAGACACTGGAAGTGGATCCAACTGGCGGTGGCCATTCCGTGCGCTATATATATGTTCTATTGGTGGTATGTAGGTTTTATTTGTTTCCTCGAATAAACAATGCGAAATAAACAATTGTTTCGAGCAATATAAATTTAACTCAGAAATAGTTTGAGTTTTGCATTATTTCCTTTATTTTGGTAATTTTATTATATAACTGATGCGATATATTATGAAGATTATGATATAGATTTTGTACTAGATTTCTTTTTATTTCTATAGATAATTCAACGAAATTATATATCATATTGGAATTATAATGTCACGAACCGACCATAATGTAATAATGAATCTGTGACTTCGCGGTATTTGTGCTTTTAGACGAGTGCTTTATAGTGTTATTAACTTATATTTATACAATGGCTTTATCCTGATTTAGTTGTTTGCAGCTAACAGTCATTGCGCTGGTCATTTTTATTTCATTTTTCAATGTCCTTCAATTTAGATAACTATCTCATTCTATACAACAAGATTTTTTTTTACAAATGCTATGGCTACCACATTCTTTGTAATTAGCATTTTCATTTCCCCAAACATACTATTTGATACCATAGACAGGATCACCAACGTCATGTTCATATTCAAAGGTTTATACCCGAGTCCCCGCGTTGGCTCATAAGTCAAGGTCGATATGACGAGGCAGAAGAGATCATGCAGAAGATCGCCAAAGTCAACAAAGTGGAAACGAATGAACGATTTGTGGACGAAAAGACTTTAGACGCACCTGAAGGGGGACAACTCTGGCATCTATTTACAAACAAGGTGCTATTTATCAGGACAATGATATTGTTTTTCAATTGGTAAGTTAGGGTCAGTGTTGGACACTTCCCATTAATTTGTAGCAGACTGTATTCCTATTGCTTCTGTCTTTGATTAAGCGTCATGTCAAAGAAGCAAAACAAATACAGTAATGTCATTTGTCCTTCGCTGAACCGGGTTCGTATAAATCACGGCTACGAAGCCTAAATTTGCGCTTTCTAATTTTTACTTTTTTCAAAATTAAATTCAATTGAAGTAAAACACAATATTTATGCATTCTTCCTTTGCTTCTTGTGGTTCTACATTACATAACCTGTTAAAACATGGATCGTATTCGATATCGAGGTATCTGTCCGAAGGTTTAAAATAAAAATTAGACGTGTGCGCGATTCTAGTTCCAATGCTTCCATCTAGTTATCATTTTGCGAATATGACTTGACCCCTATTTCACCTAGATTTGTAAGACGAGTGTCTTCGATGAAGCAGACAACGCGTACTGGTCTGGAATAACTAGTCCCAAATTATCCAAGTACTTTTTCATTGGCCTCCATACAAATCTGTATTTTTCTGCGCTCGTTTTGTCGATTTTCAATTAGAATTACGGTTTTGTTTTAATGTCGGCGTTCTCTGTTGTTGTATACACATGTATGTTGTCCTTCCCTTCCCAAATAGGATCGTTGTCAGTATGGTCTACTATGGAGTAACAATGCATGCTGGCAAACTGAGTGACAGTTTTTTCTTCGGATTCTTTCTTATGGCCCTGGTTGAGTTTCCCGCTGGTGCTGCAACAATTGCCTTGCTTGACCGCTGGGGCCGACAAAAACTTCAATGCGCATGTATGCTTACTGCCGGCATTGCATGTCTATGTACGATATTTCCGGTTTTATTCGGAGGCGATGGTATGTATAACACCGTGAAAGTATGTATTTAGCATTCTGAAAAAAATATCCAGAGTTTTAAATCCATAGCTTAAATCACTGTATAATTATGAACATTCACCTTAAACATCTACATGCAACATATACTTAAAGAATAAATGTAGAATTAAATTTGAGATTGAAGATTCAATGCCTTGGATCAAATAGACTCGATAACCACGTAAAATAGGCTGTAACCTACTTAGAGACCGCTTCGTTGTGTTATCAAGCAATGCTTAGAGTACTGTTAATATTATGATTCATAAAAAATGTCTCCCTTCCTTTAGTAATGTTACTGATATCAGGTAGAATCAACTGTTAAGACATTGGGACTGTGTTCTGAACTCGTTATCATATCTGAACAGACTCTTTCAGGAGGAAAAATGTATTTTTTTTCTCCAAGATCATTAATGATACAAAACTTGGTGAAGTCAGATATATCCCAAATACATTGATTTTTTAAAAAAAATTTATTTAAATATTTATCTAGTCACCAACCAGATTATACAATCATTCATACTTATCCCAACTTTTTCAGAAATCAAAAATCAAATTAATGAGACATTGTCTTTAATAATGACCTAATGGTATTGTACATGTTTTGTTATCAATACAGACCTTATGCCGTTGACCTTGACCTTGTCGATGATTGGAAAGTTCGGAGCTGCGGCTGCCTTTGGGGTGATATATGTATTCTCTCTCGAGTTATATCCTACGGTAGTCCGCAATGGTGGCATGGGAGCAAGTTCGTGTGTGGCACGTTTTGGTGGCATGGCCGCTCCTTATGTGGCACAATCGGTAAGATATTGAGAGTGAAAATCATTCTCCATCCCAACCATCATTTTCTGTTATTCTTGATTGATAACCTATTTTTTGATATCACGGACATCAAAATAACTTCATTAAGCAAAATTTTACTCAATATAAGTGAAATGTGGCTATGATGATGATAACCTGTATCAGGTACTATCTGAAATATAAAATATAATCTTTGAATCTAGGGAACTTTGGTTGACGGTAAATTCGGATTAGCTCTTCCTTTAATGATCTTTGGAGGGGCGTCAGTCGCTGCTGGCCTGCTAGCTCTTCTACTTCCGGAAACACTGGAACGAAAGCTCCCGGAAACTATAGAAGATGCTAAAACTTTCGGAAAGTACGTATTACAGTACAATAACAGAACTTACGTTACCTACTCTATAGATGTTAAAGTCCATAGGGCAATTTTTTCGTTATTGTCCAAATCGGACCTGTTCGTTGGTATTAACTTGTGTGCAACCACGCCATGTAAACATTGAAGCATTTGCTAGTCTGGAATATTTTTCTTCCAGTTGGTAAAGTAAATATGATAAAAGTTATATGACATAACCAATATGGGTCATATAAAATAATGTTTGTTGTGTCATGTGTCATATAACTTCTATCATAGTAATTGCTGGTGTCTATTTCCGAGGTATATTGAATGACTGAGTTTATATAGCAAAATTAAATTCACCGTGAATATTACCAGCTTTATAGTATGTCACGTGTTTATCCTACCCCTCTTATGATTAATTTGTAACTTTTTTAACACTATCCTTAATACAAGTCTTCATTAGTGGTTTGAATGAATAAGCTTATTGAGATCCTTTGCGTATCTTTTGACTGTTGATCTTCTGATGTTAATATCAATATTTATTCTTTATCTTTCCCAGGCCACAGAAATCTCCGTCCAAACTCACACTGCGATTGGATTCCTCAACAACAAGTTTTCCCTCCCTTGAAAATTTTACAAAACTGTGATATAGATGATATATAACGTGTTTAAGTTCATTATTGTGATATATATAAATATATAATAATGTGTTTATAAACACAGGTTCACACAATTGTATGCTTATCAGATTAGATTAGTATGGGTCGGCATGAGCCGCACGTTATTTGTTATGTACGTGGAGAGATTATTTTTATAATTGTGATATCATGATACCAATTACAACAAATTGTTTATTTCCAATTCAAAGTATTTAATACTTTATTGATACTCTTTCGTTTTGATTTTTTTAACGATGTAATCATATCGTAAGATAATACTATACACGACCTATCTGAAACTTAGACAGTTTTCAGAATGTTTACAAAATGAACGATTTTATGCATTCCTAATATATTATGTTCATGCCTTTAACCTTTTGTACATTATCATTTTTGACGTATTCCATTTTCAAGGCTAATACAAACGGTCTGTATTCATCACCACTCTATTAAGATTTAAAACGACACAGCTTTTCACGGAAGTTAATTCAACATCATTTTAAAAAAAATATTGTTGTGTATGTTATTCAGGCTAACAGGAGTGATGAATATCAGTTAATATACAACTTGGTGTCAAATAAAATAAAGTTAATTGTTAATCTATAATGATATTTGGGATATTGATTCATCGAATGTAATATGGCTTGTTAACCATGTTTATACCAGAATTGTACAGATTTTTAAGATTGCCTTTGTGAAAAAGTAAGAGCAAAATAATATCAAAGTGCACAAACTCCACAATTCTAATTCAAAATTGAAAAAAAAACAAGGGCAAAATATTCTTTTTGACACATGGTGAGAATTTTATATCATTATACAGGTGTTGCATTAGTAGTAATCACACTAGGTATATAGTCAGATATTAGTTTTTCTTATAGGTTTTATGATAATATTTTACATTTGTATGTACAAAGATAAATTTCATATCCAGTATAAATAGTTAAGAATATATAAAGACAAGAGTATAATAGTATGCATTATGTTGTTATTATTATTGTGTTGTATAGTATTGTATTGTGTTGTATAGTATTGTATTGTGTTGTATAGTATTGTATTGTGTTGTATAGTATTGTATTGTGTTTCATAGTATTGTATTGTGTTGTATAGTATTGTATTGTGTTGTAAAGTATTGTATTGTGTTTCATAGTATTGTATTGTGTTGCATGTCAGTGATGCAGATCTGGAGATAGTTTCAAATTACATGGATATTTACTAAAGGAATTTTAAAACTAAAAATTGTAGGTCTGAATTTTAAGTTAACTATTTTGTGTTCAACCCTTTTCCGATGTTAAATCACATTTCCGATTACGAGACATAGAAAACGAATTTTAAACATGAATATTATATCAAAATTATATCAAGCTTAACTTTCTGAAAAAAAATGATGAGCTTTAATGCGATCCAATTAGTGAGCTCACACCAGTAATTACGTGGATCAGACGAAAAAGTTCTTCAGTATATTTATTTCCTTAGTTGTATATATATATAATAAAACCAGCAGATGGATATTTTCATTTGTTTTTATGAGTTTATTTTCGTATAAATATATGTATAACCGGTGTCATATATTGTTAACAAATCCATATGCGGTTACACTGTTAAAGATAATTAAGCCAAATAAAACAATTGATTATCACAAGCATATACGTAGATTTAAGATTTTTTCTTCAAAATAAGTCTTTTCATGGAAAAAAGTTTAATATTATAAAAGTGTACACCATGTTCGCGTTGAAAAAGTTGCGCTGACTTATGTTTGTTCCAATCGAAGTTTTGTTGTGTTTTTTTTCTGGATAACATATAATTAAATATGCCAAATCAACACTGTCAATATATTCTATTAAAATTTTATAATTTACTGGAATTTGACTATGCCAAAATAAGTTCGGTAACGTTTTCGAAAGGTGTGCTGGATGACAATAAAGACAGGCCATTGTTTCCAGATCATTGTCAAGATATCACGAATGAAATGTTCTGTTAAAGAGATAATACACTGATATTCTACAATATGCACCCATTGCTATTCACATTCTTAGTATAACAAACAATCACTACCGGGAGTGTCCATGAATGTAAACAGTTGTTGATGACTATGATGCTATGTTAGTGTTTGCTCTTCACCCTTTCCCCCTGCAATTTTCCATTCGATAAAGTTTAATCTATGAAAATTGGCAATATATATTGTTTTATGACATCACCTAGGAAGATATCAGACGACTGATCTTTTTTAACACGCTCCTTTAGGTGCACACTTAAGTTCGCCAGGACTTCCGTAGCCTGGTACAACATATTATCTAAGAGGTGTGTCTCATGATTTTTATCCAACTTCCGGATGTAGGTTTTTTATTTTATGTAATGTATGTTCATCCTGTCCACCTAGATGTCCTAAATACGATTATAGTATATCTTATACAAAAACATGAATAACACAAGTTCTATCGACAAAACAGAAATCATATATATATATATATTTAATAAAAAATATGAAAAATAATCTTAACTGAGTTGTTTTTTTAATCTCTGCGGGACGAAAAGCTACAAATAAAATTGCTTTAAAGAATTATGTGAGCTGACGTGAAGTTCATATCTAGATAATTTAGTTTATCATCATTTATAAACCAAATTCACGGATTTAAAAAAGCTCCAATTTAATATAGAGAAACAGCTTAACATGCTAAGAATTCGTAATGTTAGGATTAATGATAATGTATCATCCTAAATAACCCGGATCAACTGGTACGATGCCCTCTGCAAATACTGTTTGCTTAATAAAACACATTTATGTAAATGTCCTGACAAAAAACGGGAAAACTACATATATACTGGTTATAAAGCTCACACGTCTGATATGGTAATGAGAGGTTGTCTGAGCATGTACCAGTCCGGAAATTGTTGTGGTTTGTGATGTGTAGTAGCGTACCGAGATATTACAGTATCAGTCAGGTATCAGACAGGTTAACCACTTAAAGGCACATTGTCCATCTCATAACCAAGGAATCGACCACTCTTTCCTTTTTTTACGTTATTCTCTCAGTGGCAGTGTCCATCATCCACCATTAAAGAATATTGTCCATCTCATAACCAAGGAATCGATCACTCTTTCCCAACTTAGACATCCACCTCGAAATGACAGTGTATATCTCAAACCTTATAGATATCCAACACAAACATGACACTACCCAACTAATACATTAAACATCCGTCACGAAATGACACTCCATATTATACCTTAGACATATAACACGAAATGACACTGTCCACCTCATACCTTAGACATATAACACGAAATGACACTGTCCACCTCATACCTTAGACATATAACACGGAATGACACTGTCCACCTCACACCTTAGACATATAACACGAAATGACACTGTCCATCTCATACAGATGTACCTTAGACATCTAACACGAAATGACACTGTCCATCTCACACCTTAGACATCTAAGACGAAATGACACTGTCCATCTCACACCTTAGACATCTAACACGAAATGGCACTGTCCACCTCACACCTTAGACATCTAACACGAAATGACACTGTCCATCGCACACCTTAGACATATAATACGAAATGACACTGTCCATCTCATACTTTAGACATATAACACGAAATGACACTGTCCATCTCACACCTTAGACATCTTACACGAAATGGCACTGTCCACCTCACACCTTAGACATCTAACACGAAATGACACTGTCCACCTCACACCTTAGACATCTTACACAGAATGACACTGTCCATCTTATACCTTAGACATCTTACACAAAATGACACTGTCCATCTCACACCTTAGACATCTAACACGAAATGACACTGTCCATCTCACACCTTAGACATCTTACACAAAATGACACTGTCCATCTCACACCTTAGACATCTAACACGAAATGACACTGTCCATCTCACACCTTAGACATATAACACGAAATGACACTGTCCATCTCACACCTTAGACATCTAACACGAAATGACACTGTCCACCTCACACCTTAGACATCTTACACAGAATGACACTGTCCATCTTATACCTTAGACATCTTACACAAAATGACACTGTCCATCTCACACCTTAGACATCTTACACAAAATGACACTGTCCATCTCACACCTTAGACATCTAACACGAAATGACACTGTCCATCTCACACCTTAGACATATAACACGAAATGACACTGTCCATCTCACACCTTAGACATCTAACACGAAATGACACTGTCCACCTCACACCTTAGACATCTTACACAGAATGACACTGTCCATCTTATACCTTAGACATCTTACACAAAATGACACTGTCCATCTCACACCTTAGACATCTAACACGAAATGACACTGTCCATCTCACACCTTAGACATCTTACACAAAATGACACTGTCCATCTCACACCTTAGACATCTAACACGAAATGACACTGTCCATCTCACACCTTAGACATCTTACACAAAATGACACTGTCCATCTCACACCTTAGACATCTTACACAAAATGACACTGTCCATCTCACACCTTAGACATCTAACACAAAATGACACTGTCCATCTTATACCTTAGACATCTAACACGAAATGACACTGTCCATCTCACACCTTAGACATCTATCACGAAATGACAATGTCCGTCTCACACCTTACATATCCAAAGTGAGCTAGCCACTGCCCATCTCATACCTAAAACATCCACCTCGAAATGATAACATACATCTCAAACCTTAGATATCCAACACAAAAATGCCACTGTCCATCTCAAACCTTGGACATCCACCACGTAATGATACTGTCCATATCATACCTTAGACATCCATTGAATTATTTTTATAGGAAAGTGTGATTATACCCGTATCTTTAGCATATACTGGTGACTATATAGTGACTAAGTTGTGTACATCACGGTAATAATAAGGGACATTCAGTTAACGCCAATCTAAGAAAAATAAATCGTTCAGAAAAAAAAAACCTGACCAACTCGGGTTCATTTTTTCTCAGTGGCCCTATTCGGCACCCGTAGTTATAGGGTCAACGGTATTCGTGTGAAAAAATATTAATCCACTTTGCAGGGAAACATTTTACCTTGATTTATTGTCATAATCGTTACTAGTGAGATATTAACGTTTGATTCCAGCCGATTTTCAACATGCCAACATCACATTTCTTGCGTAATAATAAAAACAGAAGAAAGTGTCATACATTTGTCCTTTCTACATCATAACGTTATACCAATTAAACAGACGGTGGCTTGTGTGGAAATGTAATAGATTATATGCGTTTATTACAACATCAAGAACTGTTATAGGTTTGTATCTCATTACGTAGACACGTACCACGAAATGGCACTCAGGCTATCTCATAACGAAGGCATCGACCACGCATATCTATCATAGGTATCAATCATTTGATGACTTTTGTCTATCCCATAATTAAAATTGTGACACGTAATCCATCTCAGGAATTTCTCAAAATGTTCTCAGACCTTGGCACCTCTTGCTCTGAACATGAAATTTTCAATTTTACCAATGAACTCATTTATTCTTATTGTTTAGTGTTTTACAATCAGGAAAGGAGATTGTATACACATGATAGGATATGCAGTATGGGGAGAAAAGATACCCGAAAAAAAATATCTAGATATTTTACAGACAAAAGAACTTGATTGTACCAGATCATACCTCTGTAACGAAGCATTTAAATAAACGAAGTCATTCCAAGGCATCCATTCTGTAGAGAATAGGTAATGAAGCCTCATATCTCCTGACAAATATCCTCAGGCTATAACTAACACGCATTGCTCCTCAAAATCTAAGAAATAAAGGTTATCGAAATAAGTAATAGAGATAAAAGCTGTCTTACTTTCAACTGAATCAGTCACTTATATATACCCTCTACGTTTACTTACACAATTCGGTATATTTAAACATACCATTCACATGTGAGATTTTTGTATCTCTCATTTCAATAACCATTGATTGATTATTTTATATTAGATACTGAAAGAAATTATCCACATAGGCATCGAAAAAGTAACTAGTTTGACAACAAAATGGAATAGAAGCTGATATGATCAACTAAAAGACATACACATCGAATTAACAAAAGAGGTTATGCCTAACGTTACAGAAATATAAGTCTAATTTCTTGATAAATAGTGTATGGCGTTACTATCGCTTTAAATGTTTAGGTCGAATCAATTTAAATCAGATAGGCGTAAAATAGCCTCATCCCAATTACCATAGATCATGGGCTATGTATAGTGTTGTTTACGTTACCGTGGCGTAACAGTAGCGTTGTAGTACGTAGAATGATGCAGCGGAATTTTAATACCCGACTTCTAACGACATTGTTGTGTATATTGTATATCTCGGTAATTATAATATCCTTTGTTACAAAGACATCAAACCACTCGGCCTTGTAATACTCGTACAGAGAGGTCTTACCAAGAAGATATTTCTATTATCAACAAGGTCAGCTTGGTGATATTTTTAACGTGACCTTTTACAAAGTGCAAGATGAATCTCATATTTTCAACAAAAGTTCAAAGGGTGTATAGACATAGATAGTTGTGGATTGACTACACAAGACTTAGGGAAACTATCAAGTGATCTTTGATGTTGTTCTCGTTATAATGCCCTAATGACGAAGTGGAAAACACATGTTCTTTGATCATTTTTCGCAGAGATTCATCTTTTCAACTTGATTTTAGTCTAATTGTGTGTTTAATACAAGAAAAAATACCACAGCAGAGGATGAATAACAGAGGAAAGAGCACGAAGGCATCGATGCATCCGAACTACAACAATGTAGACAAAATCGAAAAAAAAACCCCCTAAAACAACATAAATATGATACGCGTACCACGTGTTCCAGGAGAGTGAGCGTCTACCGATCACCTGTATCTCCGTTATGATATATACATAAATTATATTTATGACCGATTGTACATAAGCATATAACAATGAAAAGTACGCACACCTGTATTCGATAATAAATGTTGAAATATCACTGATGGAATTCCTTATGTGAAGGAAAATTCGTGTCTTTTATAAGGACTTTTCGCATACAGCCTTAGTATCCTGGCAAAGCGATCTTATTTCATTCAAGTTGCGTTTCGAGTTTCTCAATATTAAGTGTTATAGGTGCCAAAGGGGAACTGACCACTAAAGTTCATGCTGTATTCGAACGCGCCCATCATCATGCGAGGGATGATCGTGATTTATGATTCCAACTTTAGATAACTTTTTTCGAATAATGTATATTAACACTGAAGATATGAATACAGTTAATGCCTTCATTAGGATTACATTATTAAATCACGATGTAAACAAGTAAGATTTGAACATCCACAAAATAAAGACATGACATATATAGTCTACAATTTGTTGATGTTAATATTGTGATTGGACATATAATACGTATATCATTTACAGGTTATAACAAACATATAATGCAAGGCATATGAATAAGAAACCTATAAAGTATAGATATGTTTTGTGGACAATGGATAAGTGACGTGTATTTGGATTTGTAGCTAGAATGTGTCATGCATTAGTTTATAATAATTATTGATAAGTTTTAATTAAGTATGTTTGAATATACATATCGTATATATCGTTTATGAACCCTAATTTGTAGTATATCCAAATGTAGCAACATTCACCCGACGTTGAGATCTCTAGATCTACCTTTCTTCCAGTCATTCTTTTTTGCCTTTCTTTCTTTATAATCATTATAAGAATACGGTGTCACTTTCACAATCTTTGTAATATATATTTGTGATGAGAGTTTATATAAGTTGTTAAAAATGTATGCACAATCAAATTGTATCCAAACAATAAAATACGTTCAAATCAAACCCAATATATGAGTTATGTACATATACAATTTGAGCTAACATTAAATTAATAAAGAAATCCTAATTAAGCGATAAGTTAAAATGTTTAGCACGTATGGTTTATAAGTAAGTTTACGTAAATAAATCCCCTTTATTTATTATAGACTGTATTTATTTCATAAAGTTAAAACATACAACACATCTTCCATTTAAAAAATGATCATCAAACAAATTCGTTTTCCAATTAAGCGTGGTGTTGGCTTGACCTTGCGCAGGTCATATCTTACCATTATTCCTGTTTGGACTTAATAGTGCACCGTAAAGGAAGGTGTGGAATTTCTCGAACGGTGTACAAGTTCTTAGATGTCATGAGCATAATACATCCAGGATTCAATGGTTGGAAGACAAGAACAATAATTCGTGACCTAGATATGGGAATGTTATTACGGCGGGTTGATATATTTGTGGTCCGATATTGGACTATACACCGTAATGGTCCGACAACTTACCTCCTGTGAGCGCTTCAAGGTTGAAAGCATTTTAGCACTTTAAGGTGAATTATACCCATATTGGGAACATCAATAATAACAACAGGGGTCCAAGAACTGAAAAGTCATTCCATCAAAGATGCAATGTCAGCCCAGACTAGATACAAGGCTAACACTGACATGCTAATTAATCAACTTTGCATACCCTTGGTATGGGGCAGAGATAATTTAATATCACTCATACATGTTAAATAAATTCCAGACAAGTCATTTTGAACCATCCGTATTTTCAAAATAAGGGCAAAAAGATAATGTAAATTATTTGACACGTTGGAGGAATGCGCTGAATCATATCATTATCATCATCAGCTGGGAACCAGATCTTATTACATCTTTAACACGAGTATGTCGACATCTTAATTTTGTTTTTCTGTTCTATTTTTAAAGGGCTTCATTATATAAACATACGTTAACGGATTTCCATAAGTTCTGAAGCAGAACTTTTTATATGTCACATTCTTCATCGGTGTTTAATTTCAATATTTGTGCTAAAAATTGTGAATACATTACTAAAAAAACATTGACAAGAGAACCATACCTAGTATAATAAAAATGTTTACGGTGAACGTATCCTATCCCGCAAACATGCGATCAGGGTCACTGTTGTCATATGAAGATCCTCTAAGGGAACAAGTGTAGAAAATACAGCACCCGTGGGTGGGAAACAGTGCAAGGTTCAGGCGTATAGTGTTGCAGTAAGCTTTTATTAGACACAGCTGGATATATTAAGATAGATTATCATAATATATGTACACCTACCAATTATAAAGCTATAGAAAATATCTGTTGGACTGCAGCGACATGAATACACAATCTTTAAACACAAACTTTTGAAATTGATATCTGCTGGCAAATATATTAGATGATATAACTATGATTTAAAAAAAAAAAACTTTTATTGTTATTATGTATTTGAAATAGTTTAATTGGAAACAAAATAAAACAAATTCCGTAGTTTTGTCATTTCGAAAAGAAAGCCTTAAATTATCATAATGCATTTAGGAAGCATTCATTTTTAAGAGATTCCACCAGTGTTATATCTATACAATACATTTTAACATTTTTACATTTTTGACTCCCGATGCAATTTGATTGGTGACTTCACGTATGGCTGAAAGAAACAATAATAAGTTAACTAAGAAGGATGTAAATGAAAATTGGAAAATGTACAAAATGTCACAATGCAATTTTCACAATATTTATTTTGCCCGACGTTCTATTTTTTTTACGAAAAAAAGTGTTTGTGATCATTGCATATGGCACAGGATGACCTGTGACCCAGGGGAAAGACAAAACATGACACAAAATGACACTTGAACCTGGATAAGACGTAAATATTATATAGAATGACATGTGACCTTGATTATGACGGGAATATAATACAGGATGACCTGAGACTTTGGATACAATCTGGATATGACACAGAATGACCTATAACATTGGAAAAGATCTAGATATGTTAAAGGATGACCCGTGACTTTGGATATGACGTGGACATGATACAGGATGACGTGTGACAATATACTGGCATATGACGTAGTTGAGACGCTGGATGACCTATGCCATGAATATGACGTTGTTATGACGCTGGATGACCTGTGACATGGATATGACGTTGTTATGACGCTTGATGACCTATGACATGAATATGACGTTGTTATGACGCTTGATGACTTGTGATATGGATATGACGTAGTTGTGACGCTGGGTGACCTGTGACATGGATATGACGTTGTTATGACGCTTGATGACCTATGACATGGATATGACGTTGTTATGACGCTTGATGACCTGTGATATGGATATGACGTAGTTGTGACGCTGGATGACCTGTGACATGGATATGACGGTGTTGTAAGCCTGGATGACCTGTGAAATTGGAATGACGTAGATAAGACTCTGGGTGTAATATGTATTTTTACATCAACCACAAATAACAACTCTTTCTAAATTAGTGTTTCAAATAGAATTTAGTTTAAAAAGTATTCTAAACCTTTAAAACCACAGGCTTCTTTGAAGACAAGTCTAAATATTCTTCATAAATCTTTCTAAGGGAATCAAAAGGAACAAAAAGGACTGTTCACTATAATTAGTTTTCTGAGTATCAATCAGCAGCTTACATGACAACAAATCGCTTGTTTATTCAAATGAAGATCCGAAAACCACACAAATAGTTTAACATAAAAAAGTTGTGAAAAGGCTTTCATAATTTAAGAGGATACTGACTCTAAGTTTGTTTAAATAAATCGAGGAACAACAATTAAACATTTAGATGTATGTGTTAAATGTCATTATGATGCCTTAGATAGCCTGGTACAGGGCGGGGTAGGTGATAAACTACGGGTATCTATGACACTGGGATCTTACAGTGCTGAACCACGACGACCCGGGATACTCTAAATGGGGGTCCTGACACCCGCGTATATCTTGGGATATGTTTAGCTCCTTAATATTCATTACAGATCGCTAGTGATACCCAGCTTCACATGTGAGGTCTCTCGGTTAGGTTATTGGTTATATGGAATCAAAAGGAGATTATGTTCAGTCAAAATTGTCTATTGGTTGTCATAGAGTGTTTTAACCGAATCCTTACATATTTCTCTAATTGTGAATCTATTCACATACATACTTAAAAAAAACCGAGGAAAATATCTCTAAAGAAGTAGACTATTTTGAACGTTACATTATACACATTTTGTTCAGATGAATCTGGGTGAATGGTGACATATGAAAGCCATGCTCTAGTTCCAGCATAACTAGTACTTAGGAAAGTCCATTAACATGAAATTTTCTATAGGAGCGCATTGCAGAAATTCAAGGAAATTCCAAGATTTTGACCTGGAATCCAATAATTTATTTTCAGTTGAAGCAATTCCTAAAGTTGTGGTACGTTGGTGAAACCGAGACCAATTCTACAGAACATATTGGTATTAAACCAGTTGTTTTTACTTTCCCACAATAAAAAAAACTTAACACTCTTTTCTGTTAGAAAAGTACGTTAAAATGTTGTGTGTGGTGAGCCGTCTTTGTAAGTTACAACCAAGTTATTTCTTTGCAAGCCGGTACGTATTCACGTTTCCAATTTGGCATTTCAAAGGTTGAATTATATGTTTTCATGCTCTCTGTTCATTTCAAATGGAAAACTCATTATTTTCTTCGCATAGTCAAACTATTTTATATAGCAGTATTCTATCCTGCTGAAATTCCAGCGACATAACCCGTTAAAGCCATACACTATTGTTATACTCATTACAAAAACTTAATAGAAGTCGTATATGTTTATTACTTCCCTCTAAGGCTGAACAGGTATATACAAGGAAGAATGTTTAGTATGCGGGATAAACCTGTGTACAGGTATGCCTGATTACCTGTTCAATTACCAGGTAGAATTGAATGTGATTGATTCGACATTCCTTAATTCGCACACCTGTCATGGTCTCTGTAATGTATCTCAAGATTTACACGGACTTAATTCAAATCTACATGCATTCCTTTCGAGATACCCATGCTCAAAACTATTTAAGTTATTTCAATTTGCATGTTTCTTTATTCAATAAAAACTTAAATCAGTACGAAGGTATTGGAAAGTTTTCGAAGAAAAGTAAATATAATTAAAATGAAATGAAAGCGTATTATTAAAACTTGTAATTTTATGTTTGTTTATGGCACGACCTGTATTTATATTATATAATTTCCATCTCGATATTCTCTGCTTATTGGGTACATGTAGTTATATGTCAATAGCGTAGTACATCGGCCCAGATTAACATGTCTTATGTCGTGGATGTGTGTCATAATAGGTCAGATTAATCAACAATATATGTAGGATTGTACCCTGGTACAGATTACTGCAATAATAACGTCACAAAGCAGTACCTTTTTACGACATGTGCACAAAATGTAGGGAGATGTATAAAATCAAAAATAATATTTCAGATAATTAATCTTAATTGTCTATTAATATATTGAAATACATATTACTTTCTTACCTTCCACTTCAGGTAACCAATGTCAATAATACCCCAGCTTAAAGTTGAGTCTAAACAAACATCGGTTACATAATGCAACACCTGCTTATCCCTAAACAAGATAACAGTGTAACAGGTAAATCGTTGAGACTTGTTTGAAGTTAAACTCTGGCTACATTTGATTATATTATAGAGGAAACGTTTAAACTGCCAGAACATAAGATATGTTTTTTCTAACAAAAATACATGTTTTCTATTTATCAACAAACCCAATCAGAAACTTTTCATAATATATAGTGTGTCGCAGATGGGACATTACGTGGTAGATATATAAAGTCACTTTAGCTACGGGCTTATAAAGGTGTGAGTATACTGGTATACAGGTTCAGATACACCAAGGAGATCACACGTACCTGTATAATACACCTGAGACCACGTGATCCGTATGTTGACATTATACCTGTGTGTCAGGTGGACCTAATCTTAAAGCACCGCGAACAGCGGTTGGGGCACAGTCTCTTCATAACAAGGACGACTAACAATAATTTTGAAGAAAAAGGAATACTCGGTTAAATCCTACTCTAAAGTTAAAAGGCGTGTCTGCGTGTTTCTTAAGGGATATAAGATGACAAATATTTCACTGCGAGCCGAGGGAAGATTTATTAACTTAAAGATGAACTATTGATATGGTTCTCCTTTCATCGGTGTTGGTTGGAAGAATTTGACGTTTCTGGATTGGAACAGTGTGTAATTATCTGTTAAAAACCCATACAAACAGGAGCCAAAAGCTGACAATCTCGATGCAGTGGCTGTTTGCTATGTAGAAACTATCAGTCAGATTTGGTAATTTTTTGTTTACACTATCACCAATGAAGCTGAATATGTCAAGCCTCAGAGTCGTGGTTCTTGGAGCCGAAAAAGTAGGAAAATCAGGTTTGTATATTTTTTCTATTATCCTGTTTTAATGATTAAAATTGCATTATAGGATACCACTGTTGACTAACTATTCATGTTGCTTCCTTAGAGATTGTGTATTTTTCTAATTTTTTTTTTTGAAATAACGGACACCATTTACATTGCAAATTATGATTGGCGAGCTTGAATTTTGTAAACATGTATTTTGTCGGAAATTATTTGTTTTGGTGGACAGAGTAACAGCGGAAGAGCTCACAATGGATGCCTATATATCAGTGGGTTTCTATTTGATATCACATTAGCAGCTTAACAAGGCAGAACTCTGGTATGGCTAGATACTGGAGTGCCTTACACAAGCCAGGTCGACTCACGTCTAACATTGAAGCATCATCACCATGAAGGAAGAAGGGTTGTGTGCTAGTGTTAAATGTAAGAAATGCGCTTAATACCTCATTGAATAGCAACATAGTAAGATGTTTGCACAAACTTAAGGCATTGCCTTGATAGTCGTTACCTGAAAATTACTATCCGCTGAAAGATTTCAGGTGTCCTCTAAGTTATTTTCAAGTGTCTTAGGTTTTAGAAATAATGAAATTTGTATTATACATCATTATCTAAACTTTTGAACCATTTAGATTCGATGAAGTATTGATTTTGTATTGTTTGATTTCTTTTCTAATGCAAGATAGTGTAACAAATCAAAGAGAAAACATCGACCTAACTTAGGCTATACATAGGAACCATAACCCACAAAAGGAAACAGATTTCGCAATAAACACCAGCATAGTGTATCTCGGTGTTGAGGAAGTTTATCTATCAGACATATCATACCTGTAGACAAAATTCCTCGGTTGTACATGCATAGGCTATATTATTGCCACCTACCTGTAAAATTTTCACCTGTAATCGATATATTATGTGTGAGAGTGTCACTGATAAAGTGTCCTTACTCTAATGGATTTCCGTTGTATGGTACTTCAGTCTATGGCCGACCAACAGGCGACATTATATCCCTTTGATTTGATCAGACATTTTTTAAGACATATTCACAAAATCTTATCTCAAAATCGCTGACACTCAACATATACCTGTGTTAGAATTTAGATGATAATGTTATCCCGTCAGAGGTACTTCATACACATTGTATTGTGTTGACTCAACGACTTATATGTCACTACAAATACTCATCCATCTTAAGGCATTAAGCCACGATGAACGGATACGTCCAATCTGGGTATTAACTGCCCTTGATATTTCTATTAAACAATGTCATCAAGTATGAATATCTTGTTACAAGTGTTATAACGTGACATTGGTTTATCAATTTTCCACAGAAAGGTGTACATACAATAAATTACCTGAATATGAAATTATTCTGTAAGAGGTTGTTTTCTTTAAAATCTGTGTACAGTATCTGAAAATAGATATCAAAAACATATAACGTAACTACAAGGACCAAAGTCGGTACTTTAACTCTGATGGTCTTTTCTGTCATCGATGTTGCTCTAAAGGATAGAGAAATGTCCATCTTTTTATCAAATGAAGTCATTTCCTTTTTCAAACTATACATCTTTCCAGTACTTTATTGGTATTAATTAAGTTTAAATACTAAGTATTTATAGATTACGGACATGTATGTGTAGTATACATATATAGGTATGTCTATATTTACATATGCCTTTTGTTTGGTTTGGTTAAATGTATATGAAGAAAGTGATTTATCTAAGATGTCGTTTGTAACAAAACGCGGATTTACAGGACAAACAACAGGAACTTTCCCCTTTATGTATCTTAATTCCGGTTTACATCCGAAATGCTATTTATCAGTATCGAGATAACGTTCCTTGGTTGACAATTTTGTAGAAGATAAGGTATTTTATTTCAGAAAAATACTAAGTCTGTGTAAATACACTAATGCACAGTTAGTGATTATTTAAAGGTTAAATCATGATCACTGTCAGAAACCATGAGAAATGTTGAATTGTAAGGATGTAAGAGTCAGAAATAGAACAACCTGAATACATAGGTGGTAGATAAAGTTTCAAATGCATATTTAAAATGTTGAAGAACTACGCATATAGCTTATGCTATAATAGGTGTAATCTTTGTATTGCTGATATGTTCATTAATATAACTGTTAAGATGCGCTGAAAATGGAGAATAAAAACTATTCAAACAGGAGCATGCACGCCCAGATTACTTACTAACTTGAAACAAATAGGAGTTCATATGTACACGGTACTAAGTAACTCAATATAAACAGGAACATCGATGTACATATCAAAACATTATACCATACGAATAGGAGCTTTATTTTCCGTTGTTGAAAATGATAACATAGTATCGGAAACCGCAGATTGCATGTTACAAGCTACTACTACAAAGTTTCTGTGTGACAAAATAATAAATGTACATGTATTGTGCAAATAGGAGCCTCAGTTATCGTATCACCAAATGTTACCATGGGAACAGACAATTTGGTTTCCCTGTAACAAAACTGTTAAGGTCGGTTTCCATGTCACAAAAGATTACCATGAAAACAGAAAATGTGGTTTACATGTTACACTAATACCTTGAAAACAGAAAATGTGGTTTACATGTTACACTAATACCATGAAAACAGAAAATATGGTTTACATGTTACACTAATACCATGAAAAAAAATGGTTTCCATATTACACACTAATACAACGAAAAAAGAGAATTTGGTTTCCATTTTAAGCAATAATACCATAAAAACAGAAAATGCGGTTTCAATGTCACAAAATAATTACCACACAAAACGTATAATCGGTCAAATAAACGAAAGAGAGATTGGCGCAAATTGAGGAGTTTAAAATGGTTCTAATGTATTATATATGCAGAATCGTTCGACTTTCATACGATATAAATTAGCTTCTGTTTAACATAACAAATTAAACAGCTCAGTTTAAAAAATGCGATATCCTCGGTGTGAGGTAATGTTACAACATAAAAGGCCGTGGTTCTATGTATAGTACAAAGGGGTATGTTTTACACAAAATGTCCTATTTACAACACTGGCGGATTTTCCTTCGTTTCTCCTAATTATGTAATCATTTTGTAATAAATGCCAATCTTTGTGTGTTTTAAACGACATATTTTCTGAATAGCTTGAGCTATATCTGGCAGTGTTAGGTCAGCTTCGTGAGAAAAAAAACCATGATTATGACTCAAAAAGGTCGTAGAACATTTGGGCATAGAACGCTGATACTCACTGGTAACCTAGAAATCCCATTGTGTAGATACATACAAGGACAACATACTCATTGTAATATATCTTACTTTTGAAGGTTATTACAGTAAAACACGTTCTGTACGTCGCTTATATATCAAACAATCTTAATGTATGCTCAGTCCAGGAATCTTCAGGAAAATTAAAAAAAAAAAAAATTCAAAAGATCAGATCTAAGTTTGTCTTATTTCAAAATCAAGAACAGATAAACCGTCGATTCATTAAAAGATGACAATTATTGTTAACGCAATATATATTTATAATGAAGAAGATTTGAAGATTGTGCTTTGGGTAACCGTAAATGTTTATACTTACAAAGTTTCTCATCAGATATTACGTCATATCGTATTATCATAAATACCTTGAATAAAAGATTTAATTATTCTTAATGCAGAAATGGTCCATAAATAGACAATTGTAGCAAGGTCAGTGTAAAAGGACTATTTTTTAAGGGTGTGTCTACACAGTCACCCTACAGTACCAGCCACTGTGTGCTCACGAATTGACGATGACCGTCTCGGTTAACTGCTACATGGGTATAAAGTAGTGCTACCAATGTGACAACAAACATCTATCAAACATACCCGGGTAGATTTCATATCATGTGCAGATGTCAATTTAAGTCATGTTCAAGTATGATCAACTTCATAAAAAAATTCACGGGGAACGTTTATGTTTCATATTTAACGTATGACATCAGATATAAAACTATTGATAGTAGTTAGTAATTAACCGGCTTTTGCTTTAAAAATAGTTTGAGGTAAATATCATTTTATTTGAGATGAATTTATTTTAATGTACATTTTTAACTTGGTAAAGTTGACAATTCTTTGAACAGTCTCTTGACTGATGGGCTTTGAGTGACAGTCGCAGGTGGCAGCTGAAAAATGTATGTTTCAGGTGTGTTGAAATCGACACCAGTCATCCAGCATACTTGTTGAAATAGAATCACTATCTGTGTGTAACAAACACCATTGTTCCTTTCAATTTCTATGTAAAGTCATAGTATTATTATTTAGTATAACATTTACATCGTAGTTTACGATTAAACAGCTTATGGTGGTATAATTATATGGTTTCACAGTGATGGAGGATACCTATATTTAATCTTAACGAAAAAAATGAGATATGCGAAAAATTACATTTTCTGCAAAGATGCAGACCATTAAAATACCATAGTGTATTTTTTGTATTTCTTGTCAGCTCTTGATTTTGATCGCATGATTTCAACACAATCTAAAATCTAGCAACATCAGAAAAAAGTTTTGCATGCAGGCGGTAATCACTCCACATTGCAGGTATCTTGTTATCTAGATAACAACAGGATATGCATTGACACCTGTTTTTATGTCAATAATTTACAAAAGGAAGGGCACCTCAGGAATGTAACGCCTTCTACCAGATATGATTCAATCTATGCTGAAGAACATCAACAGTGGCATAGTAATTTGATTCGACCATTGGTTTTTCAGTACAAGGACGAAATCTGCACAATTTTCACACTTTGACATTCCTATTTCAATCCATTTCAAGACCTGTAAACAATATATCCACAAGTTTTACTGATTTCTCGAAGTTAACTATGCTTTTCCTGTAAGAAATTTGATTTAAAATATTTCTAACGTTTATTGTTGGTTGGGCAATGACAATTATGAGAAGGAAACGGGATGTTGAACTAAAATAGATTTCATCCTGACGAGTAAAACGCATCTAAATTAAATAATTATCTGAGATTCCATTAGGTAAAAAATAGTATTTATGTCATACATGTCGAATAATGAGTCAAGCGAACGCATCTTGTTTGTCGCTAGCAATATTTAATAGAATAATAACAGAGGCAGAAATATGTGTTGTTAAAATATCGTATCAATTACTTGTCAAACAAAATATATTCTTTCATATCGATTACTTAAAAATGTTGAACAAATATATTTTTTTTGGGGTTAAATATCACTCTATAATGGGCTTAGCTTAGAAGACATCAACCTTCTAGGGGCCAGTTTCGGAAGCTAAGGTACATTGTACAATGATGAACCGGGAACTAGTCTTCATCATGTACTTCCTCTGAATATGCTATCTTGATATAAGTCTTATACAACATAACGTGAGCGGTGCTGTATATACCCATTGTATGTATAATCCAGGCACTAGTCGCTGTGTAGGCGACACTATAAAGGGAAGGCAAAGAAACAGGAACCTAGGCCCACATCTAAGGGGTTGGGTTATTATTAGCTAATTACAGGCTTATGATCACCTTCAACTATTTTTGTAGTCCATATATCACTGATTTTACTGTCCAACCAAAAATAGGCTGGTTTCTATTTTGTATCTACATTCCAAGGTCAAACATCAATGATATTTACTCGTCAAATATGGGTGGCTTATAGAGACAGTTCATACATCATTCGTCATACTTTGACTATATTATTCGGTTAAAATTCTAAAATATGTGATAATCATCTTGTTTATCATGCGGTATTTTGAAAGTTTGCATACAAAGAAAAGGGGAAATTCCAATGGAATATTTCTAGTTTTGCCATGTCATTAAATGACACGTATCATGCAGAAAAGTCTACCAACTAATATGAATTGATATAAATCTGAAATTTGAATGTCATTATTTCTTTTAACAGTACTCATATGGCTTGATTTATATCTAGAACAGACATATATAAATGTAAGAAATTGACAGACGGTAAAGATGAAATGATCTAATATCATATAAACAGAAGACTATATTTGCTCACATGAATCGTAACATTATATATTATCTTTCTTTATTTTTATTTTTTACAGCTGTGACGGTGAGATTTTTAACCCGAAGATTCATTGGTGAATACAATTCAAACATAGGTAAGAAGGCACAATGGACCAGTTTTATGTTCAGAGCGGGGTACCTTAACCCATAACACGGGTAAATTAACTTCTTGATGGAGCATCTTTCACTGACATCCGTTTCTTCCTTGTTAGCTTAGAATATACGCTTAGGCATATACACAGAAAGCATACGTGTATAGAATATTTGAAAACAAAGAAGTTTGATAGGGTAATGTAGATACAGAATGATCAATATATTCTGTCTTCAAGAATAATCAATGATATAAGGAACCGGAAATAAGAAAATCAGAACAGAAACTGGGGATTCTACAAAACTTATTTGTAACTTTCATGTTTCGAATATACTCCCGGTATATGGAGCGCATGGGAATCTCATTTAAGAGACGTCGTTGTTTTCTATGAGAAATGCAAAAATTTAAGAATGGAACTAAGTGATTCACGTATTTTTAAAGAAAAGAAACCAAATTTGCTTTCTGTTTTTTAACGTTGAGCGAAAGTTTTACATCCTAAAAGATCATTTTTCAATTCTCAAACGGAAGGTTGATGGGAAAGTTTACTTTAATACCATACCTGCTGTGGTAGTCGTTTCCCGCTGATATACAGACAAAGAAGGACCACAGGAAGATTTGATTGCTTTCCTGTCACTTACTCCTGTAATAAGAGCATTGAATAGTTTGTTATAATGATATGCAATATCAAGAATACACACAAAATGTCGTGAAATTTTAGATACGAATTGAGGCCCATCAAGGGGGGACTTAACACGACTTAATATACCTTGTATAGAATCTTCTTTATCTTATGATATAAAGAAATGTATTTAAAAAAAAATAAGGTTTTGCTTTACTTTATTGAATGTAACATTTCAGGGTAACTATACTTTAATGAGTATTTGGACCTTTGCAGACTTTTATTTCTTTATTGATCGAAACATTTGAATTTATAGTTTAGGGTTTATTTCCATCTTTCCTGATAATTGTACTTTACGATTGGATAAAACCCACCATTGAAGAATAATTAAAATACCCTATTTCAATATAAATATATTTACTGTTTCTTGAATTAATTCTGCTTGTGGACGCTTTCGTGTGATGCGAGGATGTCAATGTAGCAACTGAGAATACAATATATTTCACACAGGTGTAAAGTGTTCATGTCAAGGATCATCTATCTCACACGAAACCAACCACACGTACACATTGTAATGTTTCAGAAATGATAGACATAGAAATATAACCGTTCTTTGTGTGAATTTCTAAAGTTTGTTATACATGCTATCCTGACACGAAATTGATGTCGGCACACATGCAGAACTTTTGTAATTATGAAATACATCTATATTTATTCCCGAAAAAATGCTGACCTTATCATAACTTGAGTATTAGCCAGAGTCATAGAGTATTATAAAAATGTTTAAGGTATTCGCTAGGTATTATTGTATTAGTTTCTAAGAGATATCTATTAGATAGCCAGCTGTGCGTCGCATCGTGTATATTAAAGAAATCAACCATGTTGCACTTTAATTGACGTCAAATGTCTCATTTCAAATCTTGTTTTTTATTCAAGAAAGTTAAACAGGATGTCAAATGTTCTTTTATAAGCAAAACCTTTGAGTTCAATAGGTACTAGATCAGCTGGAGTTTAACGTTGATCAGTGCGAAAGATGTTGTATTATAGTGATCTGTTACATAAATACGGGAATGTTCAGATCCTGGATCGATTAAACTATATAGATATATGATACTGCTACTCATTAGGTTAATGGCCAGCAAAAATGTGTTACGACCATCTGTCTAAACATCAAAGTCACTAAACAGAAATCTCAAGTGGAGGTTTGACAGAGGTTGTGTACTCGTAGAGTCAATACACCACCTATGTACGTAAGCAGTCTTTTTACGACAGAATTGTACTTTTGATAAGGAATAAAAGTACAAAAGTGTCTAAGTCGTCCAAATCGTATGATGTTGTCGCTTTGGCTTCAATGACCGTTGTTTAATCCTCGGTGAGGGGTTAAGTTGGCGGTTGTTTGTGTGTATACTGGGGAATGCTCAAGGACTGTTTACATATGATCTACCCCTAGGGTGGGAAATAATCGAGTAGATATTTTTTCCTGGCGTTTCACACAGACAATGTATCTCTCTGTAATCTATACTAGTATAATCGAAAAAATGAATCCAAGTCTACAAAATTGGCTGAGAGCTGGAAGAATTTCTTTTTATTAAAATATGTTGTGAATCATGTAATCAGATTTCCCATCGGGTGAAATGCTAATTTATTTATAAAGGCATCAACATCAAACCGTTAATCTCTGTTCATGACCGCCCAAAGTATCAAGGTAAATTAGATGTTTTTCTTACTGATCATAATCTCAGGTTATCTAACAAATAAAATGTTGCATATTACAAATTTAAGTCCGTTTCAAATATAACCTAAAGTTATGCCGTGGAAAAAATATGTTAATGATTGATGTGTTTTTTCCGTTATATGTTAAAGAAAACCCCGAAATCTTCTGATCCTTCATTTAAATATGTGATTGTGATATATAATCTTAATATGTGATGTTTAAATTTAATATGTGGTGTAATATTTGTGATGTAAGATTTTTAGTGCATGATATGTTATATATAGTTTTAGTATATGATATATAATTTTTTGGTGTATGATATGTGACCAAAAGACGGATATTTTAGATATTGTTTTTGTAATTCATGTATGACATATTATTAATTATATTACTGTTATGCTTTGTGTTACAGATCTTCTGTATAAATCAAGCATAAAACAAGAGGATTATATGACGGACATAGAAATATTGGACACATGCACAAAAAAGGTAAGAAAATAAATCATAAAAAAATGTTTTGATTAGTAACCCTAACGATATATGAGACTCTTTCTCATTGCTTTTATTATTCCGTTTTCCAGTTAGACGTTTAGGGTAACTAACATTTTCTAGTCTATGCATGCCGCTACAATGATTATTTGGACCAGTCACAATACAGCTATCGGGGATACAAATAGACATACTGGTGATACGTGTGTAGGACAACCTAAATTAGCTCACAATATTTGGACACTTCTGAAATATTGCTACACAAAGATAAACACGTTTCGTCAACATCAATGTAGGTCATATTAAATGAAAACTGGGCGAGTAAGTTGGTCAGGGTACCTTGTGTCATTGTCAATGCACTCCACTTGTATGATAAATGCCATAGAAAATCATCTGTTCTTGACAAGGAATAACCTGAAAGCATGGATACATGTTCCAATCAAGTCCTTAAACAAATTTGTCTTGTTCTCAACGAGACATGTTTCACGATAAACTAACTGATACCAGAAAGCTGAAATATTTTAAATAATCACAGACTGTTTACGAATTTCCATCTTATTGCTAACGGGATTCAATAAATCGATGATAAGAAAATAATTTTATTGAGATCCACAAGTACATTGTTTTCACTTATATTAACATATTAACATGTGATCATTCGTAGTTATGAAACATTGACAAATTGTCCAAAAAGATTATCCTAGCTTGAACACTTTACATTGTACTGCTAGTATCATTAAGTATTTTTCACGTAGAGAAAACATACAGGCATGTTCCCGTAACTCTCACACTGATACGTTAAATCAATATTTGGTTGATACGTGACCTTAAGTAACAGTTACAACTCTGACGATTAGCGTCTGGTAGTGTCGATAACACAGCAGTCACATTAGGTAACCGATGTGTGGTATAATGGTCTACTTAATATTAAATGTTTATTTAATCAGGTTTTCAAAATATTTTACATTTAACTGTACGACTAACATCATAAGAATGCCATTGTGGTTTCATAGACAATATAGACTAAAGACAGTAACAAAACAGTATTTCACAAATCTGGTAAAAAAACAAGAAGCATTACTGATAATACTAAAAGAAGAATTAGGAGCAGGTGTCCAGGAACAAACCACTACGCAAATCCATATTGACGTATATCATGTTCCCAAAGTGAAATTAAGAAACCACAAGCAATACAAACAAAATCTATCGATCCTCACATTACACAAAAATCGGTCCAAATGATGTAGGCCACAGTACAGATTGTCCAGTTTTAACAAAGAGAACTATCCTCTCCATTCTAACAATCACATGCTGGTATAAAATCTCCAGTTTCATCAACAGAGGATAATAGCAGATTAAGAAATGCATAATGCATCCAATATTAATATCATGGTTACGTAATATGATACAGTTGTGTATTGTTATACTATCCAATATGTAGATTAGGCAAATCCAGTAATGTAAATTATGAAATTAATTTTAATTTTGGGTCTTTTATACCTTCCTCATCAAGATTTTTGCATTTCTTTCGGTCTGTTTGGCGGTTTGGGCTACCCCCCCCCCCCCCCCCCCCCCCCAACATCTCTGGTGAGTCCTAGAAGGACAAAGCAGATGTACGGTGTAGTTCAATTTATTTTGGCTCCGCTGCACCTAACTCTAAATTTGTTTTGAAAGGAACAAATACTTGTATGTCTTTTATTCAATCCTTCCATGAGCCGAAATCTACCAAGGTCTGTAGCACTGTTATAGTGCCACTTGAGGGGGCGATTACATAAAAATATAATACTCATCATATGGCTATCTAATCAATAACAAGGATTTCTTGAAATTAACCACCTTTCTCATCTGCAAAATATTATATACATTGTATGAACGACAAACCAGTGTATAAAGGAAAAAGAAAACGCAATTAGATATTGCCCGGTATGACCTCTCACCGATAGAACATTTATGGAACGAGTTGGACAGAAGGATAATATGTGGGCCGATCTATGTCGCTCAGTTGTCCAATGAGGAGGGTCAAACGAGTCCATGAAACCAATGCAGCTCAGGGGAGCATGATAAACGATATTGAAGGGGCCCAGAACGCTATTCATTTTGAGACGGAAGCCCTTGTATTGGATTTACCCGAAATCTGACCTAAAATTGAGCTATATGAACATGGATGAAATTTTAAGAGATTAAGAGCGGCTCTCTGTCTTTTAGTTTCGATTACACCACTGTCATATTCTACAACATCTTTTATATTTCCCCTTAACCGTGCAATTTATTATTGCGTTTCTTTCCCCATTCAGAATACATGTGATAACGTTTGATAATATTGCTTGAAAATATGTTACAGTACATTACTCACTGTCGAGAGATATACAAATTTTCAAATTCTTATTAATTTTTTTGAAAATTTCTTTCCAGGACTGTACTACACTTCCGGCGGATGGCCAAGTCACGTGGGCTGATGCGTTCGTCATTGTATACAGTATATGTGATAAATGCTCTTTCGAGCGTGCTAAACTTCTCCTTGAGACTGTCAACAAACAGCGATCATCATCATACGTCCCAACATTACTAATCGGTAACAAAACAGATCTAGAACATCGGCGTGAGGTTGGTGTCGACGAAGGCCACCAGATGGCGCTCGAGTTTAACTGTCAGTACTATGAGGTGTCAGCTGCCGAAACCAATATAACTATAAGTGTTGCGTTTCAGGCACTTCTGAGAGAAACAAAGATAGTACAACAGAATAAACCGTTGTTAAAACGGCGACGAAGCTCGCTGGTGACCGTTTCCAGGAAACTAGGTGCCATGTTCGGAAAGAAGGACAATGAGCTGGACAGAAGGAGGACTTCAGTTGATATTGCAAGTCCTAAATTGACGTCATGACAATGACGTCACGAAGAGATTATAAAATCGTTCATTTTCACCATTCGTCTCACATATTAATTAAATTGAATAAACCTCAGTATCAATTAAACTAAACGTGCGTTTAACGGAGTCGAAACAAACTGCGAACTGCCACGTGAAAAAAGGGAAAAAAACTTGTGGATCTCCTTCATACGTTTATGACATGTTTAATTTCATGGTTCTGACAAATAATGTTGGTTCGTGTTGCGTGTATGTCTAGATAATAGATATCCATAAAATGGCTATGAAAAGGGCATATCGAACTTTATAGCACTTTCAGTGTAGTGCAAACACGTTTACCCTGTAATCATGGGGAGGCCGAGAGCATAAACATACCGCCTCCTGAACCTGGTGTTGACGTACAGTTCACGGGTTATATGACAGAAAATGACAGGATTGTGTCGATTTTGTGACCAAGACAACCCCTGTGTTTTGATTACTTTGGCGTGAAACGCCAGATGTGTGTGATAGTTGTTAATCCATATTGTTATTGTTGTGTTTCAGAGATGTTGTTTGATATCTTGTAATTAAAGTAAAAATTATGATTCCATCTCAGATTACCTTAAAATTGTGTTTGTCGTCTTTTTATTCAATATGTATCATTAACTTCCTATTGAATGAACGTTCAACGAACATTCTGGTTTTACAGGAAAAAATCTACTTTATTTGAAAGCAAATTCTAATTTCGCTTAAGTACTGGTAACTGTTCATTATATGACTGACTGAAGTATATACAATGTATATTGCTTATGTCAGTTGTTTATGGAAGCTTGGACCTAATTATATACAACTTCTGCATGTCCAAAGCACTTTCTTATTATGAAACTTACGTGAAACTTACGCGCTTTATCATGAATAAACCAAAAAATGAAAACAGAAAAAGGATGTAACTTAAACATATTTTTTTTCTGAATGCAACAATGTTACTTAATTAACGTACTAGATATATGGATGATGCTCGGTACTGGGAAACCTTACTACATTGTATATGGTAGAAATAAACAACACGATTTATTCAACTAAAAGAGTGTACGATGTGTCCCTTTAAAGTATATATCAACAGAACAGGAATAGGGCAGGAGAAATAACCGACATTAAGGGTTTGTTAACTGGATAGGGTGAGTCGATATTAATGAAGGTGTCACTATTGTAGTAAATGTGTGTCAAGTGTCCAAGTTACGGCGACATTACTGCGGAGTAAACTCATATTAAAAGCAAAGTCTTTATTACGGACAACGAAATGGAATATTTAACATTAACGGATCCTTTATTTGAATAGTTGACGTGTGAAAAACGGCCAGATAATAATGTTTGACTAAATATTTGACAGAATACGCACCCATAAATTCTCGATATTCATTGATAATTTTTTCCCCCACGTCTGCTATTTTTTTTATAGATAAATAACGGTATATTTCCATCATGGTGAGGTTATTGCTATATTAGTATACGTGAAGTGAATAACATCGTGTCGGTGGTACCAAATGTTTACCTAAAGTTGTCTTTAACAAAACTATACCAGAAAATATATTTGTAAAAACTAATTGAATTAGACAACCAAATAATACTCGTAATGTATGAACTTTTGTGGATAAACATTTAACAAAGACGTGCTCTACTCTATAAGGGAAAACATGACTTAATGATATTTGACCTAATTTGGAATTATTGTTTGGCGTTTGACTGTACAAAGTTGAGTATTTAGCCAGACTGAAACCAGATTGCTGTTTACATTGTTTTTGAAGAAAAATCAAAACATTTTACAAACTAAACAGGATATAAAAAATCGCAAGTATTGATGTCAGAACTTTTGAGTTATTATGTAAATGATATAACGACAATCTACAATTTAATTTTGGGAGAGTGGAGCTATGTCCCTTAGTCTTGCATTGAGAAGTATCAGAGCCATCCTTCTCACAAAACCTTTACTTACAGTGGTATAGGACGTTGATAGAGCAACACATTGTACATGTTCAAGAGGGTTCCTCAGGTTTGTGATGAAAAAAGATGCAGAGATCAATACCTCTGAATATTTTGGAGAGGTGTGACATTAAAAAGGTCACTTAAGAGGGTTCAAGAGGGGTCCTCGTATCGGGCCTGTAAAGGAAAAAGATTCAGAGATCAATCTCTCTGAATATTTTAGCGAGGTGTGACATTAAAAAGTTCATTTCACAGGTTCAATCAAAGCTTTAAGGAGTTTTTAGTGAATCAATCTAAAAGGTTTACAAATCGACGGTGATTTGGCATTGAGGGGTTGGTCAAAATAGTCAATGGCGTCCAGATTCCAGTAAGTTGTCGACGGATTTATAATCAGATGAGTATGGCTCTTCGGCGATTGGGGATTAATTTACTTACAATCTCATTAATAACCCCGATAAAAATAAATATAAACTTTCAAAGTCAATAACCAATATTCATGTTGATACATACTGCCTGCTTTCGTTGTACGCCAAAAATGGCAATTTTTCTGTAAACTATTGAAACCAAGTTGACTGGATGATAATCAAAACTACCGGTACCGCGCTATGAACAACATATCTAGTAACATGGGTTTCGCCCAAATACATAAAATGATAGATCCTTTGCGATATGACTGTTAAGCCAAGTACATGTATATAGACCAAATGCTTAAAACAATCGTGATAATCAAGTCAATCGGCCATCTAACGGTAAGACCAATGTATAGAAAGATTGCTGGGGTATCATTTTAGAGAATATCTCCTGTTCCTATATAGGCCGAGTCTTCAGACATTTTTTTTTTGAGAATTCTAAGAAAAAAAAACAGGTATTTACAAACTTACATCAATCACTCTGTTAGTCTGGACAGTAGTGTGCGAGTAGTTTTACTTTGGGAGGAAATAAACGGGAGTACTGAAAGAAAACCAACGTGGTCGGGCAGATGACCCCTTGCTTTTTACGTCCGATCAAGGAACTAGGTGAAGGCGAGTACGTAGCCACACGGCAGTATTAAAAATATCACAACTAGTATCTATATTTCCTGAGCGAAGAAACCCTACGCTGGCCTGACCTCGTGACAATCACGTCCCAGGTCGAGGTCAGGTGTATCCCACCTGTGTGATAGGTCGTGCCAACTTTGCAGGTGATCAAACAAAATATGCTAGTATAACATTATTAATGAAGTTTTCCCGATCAATTTACTTTGATTTAATCTTCAAAGGAATGTCTACGTCCGTTGTCCAATTGACCTATGAAGTGGGATCTGACGGGACACACAAGCATATCAGTGTCACCTTTCCTCCGGTATTAAAATACAGAAAGTCGTGTATTCGGTTAATTACAGGTGAACGACTCCCGCCAACAACGGATATCTTGGTGTTATGAATGGACTGATAACAGCAGATTGTATTCACCTGATATATATTCTCCTGATCTGCATTGCCGAGCGTTCAACCCTTTGTCTGTAAAAGGATATGAAGACAATATGAAGATTGTCAGTAAACATACACTGCGCCTTAACTTAATTCCGGTTTACACCATTACGAATTTATTGATTCAATTTTATGAAATTGTTTGTATTAATTAAGACATATACACAGCAGATGTGGACGTCCGTTTTGAATAAACAAAATATGAAATGTTATTGTTTGGACTATTAGACAAGACCTGAATATCTTCTGACCCCGCGATAAGATATTGATGACATGTTTTAACGTGAGAGCAATACAACACGGGACGATTACATTGAGTCGTCAGGTAATGAAATGATTCATTCGGCGAAACTGTTAATTATTAAAGATTATTTTATTTATTTTTTTAATTTTTACGGGGTGGATGTAAAGTGTTATCTGTGTACCGTGTAAGTCCGTCATGGTCCACCCCGTCCGTTTCCGTTCCGAATATTACATCTTTCCCATTTTTGTTATGAGACGATTATCTAAAACAAATATTCCCTGTCAGCGACGTGTGCCTACTTTGAATAATGAATGTACCATTATGACGTTTTGTGTATTAAAATATAATACATTGGATGTCGATGATAAAAGTATCCTCAGTTAGGTTCACAACTAGAAATTGTATCAGAGATATAGAATAGTAACGCTGTACATGTACGTTGTTTCTAATAAACACAGGGACATCGCAGTCCTCGTTCTGTTTCATAAGAGGGATTATTTTGGTGAGAATCTGAGAAAAAAAAATGCACGTGCATATTCTTATTTCAGAAATATTCTGAACTAACGTTATATTTAAATTTATGTACATGCAATTTCTAGCTTATTAGTAACAGTGATAATGCTTGCTGAGCCTTTCCATTCTGAAGAAAATATTGAAATGAAAAGTGCTTTACAAAGTATATACAAAACAAACACTTTTAAATAAATAAATAAATGAATGAATGAATAAATAAATAAATAAATAAATAAATAATTTTAATACAAAATAGATAAACGAATAACGTATGTGTAAATTGCTTTAAGTGAACCGGGTGTAATACCGACATGGAAAAATAAATTAAGAGGAAAAATAAAAATCTGTTAAATAAGAGATTGATGAGAATAATATTATTGCAGAATGGAATATACAATAATGACCAAAGTCGTTGGATCCTTTTTACAGATAAACTTGTACAAACTCGACATACACATGTAAGTGTGTAAGAGTTAGGTCCCATGCACCTTCAAATAAAACTTCTATCGTTTTTATATCTGTCAATTATAATCATACGTGTAGGTGTTTTAGGAGTGTTTACTAGGGGTAACAGTTTTAGCAATCGCTAAGTGTAAAACACTTTTATTACGAAACAACAAAACATTCAATCGAAAACATATCTGAGCACGTAAACAGTATGTGCCTACAAACTGAAATGAACAGAAAAGATGACGAAAGATGAAATTAAAAAAACAAAGTAATTCGTGTCCTCGTCTAAACAAACAACGTGTCAATTAATAATAGTTCGGCATTCGTGATGCATTGACCGCCTAAAATCGTTGCTTGCAGTAACCAGGCCGACCTTTTAATTTTGCGTGTTATCTATCATAAATTGTTGCAGTGACTTTTAATTTTTGTAATTAACAGAAAGTGTTACTTTTGTAACATACTCATTGGAAAAATAACGTTTTATATCATTTCCTCATAGTGTTTTCTAACCATATACACTGTAGTCCCTTTAAAGGTAAGATGAGAATATTTTTTTTTCTGACACAACCTTCCTTTAAATGTGATTTCTGGGAACGAGTTTTTTCCTTTTTTTTTTTCGCTTTTACAATTTCTGTACACACCAAACATATTCAATTAAAACTAAACCAGGATTTAAGATATTAACAAATACACGATTCATCAAGGGTTATTAAAATGAGATATGAACTGTCAAGTAGTCCTGATATACCCTAGTAATGACAACGAAAATATCGAGCATATAATCGAAAACACCAGGCTTAATATCACACATGGCAATTTCAAATACCATACAGAAAATCCAATTATTGAAATAATGATTTCGCGCAATGCGTTCAGCTAAAGAAAAGCTAATATCAAATTAATCTACTTCATATCTAACTTTCGACATCATGGCATATGTTTTCGTCGGTGGATTCTTTAGCATGACGTACCATAGGAAAGGATCAACTACAGTTGTCGGATCGTCCATATCTCCTAAACGACAATTGCTTGTTTCAGAGAGATTTATATCAAATCCATAGCCATTTATTTCAGCGACATGCATATCTATTATAAGTGTTTCGACGTCATCTGGGTCTTCCAAGTAGTGCATGCATGACACATTTTCCGAGGCTCATTTACATATAGAGAGTGGAGCAACGCATTAGAGATTCCACGAAAACCAATGGTCAGGTTCCCCGTTTTAGTTGCGATTATGAAGAAATATGGCATTGATTCTCACAGCAAATATCATCATTACTGTATATATTATATCATTAAACATATGTTTATGATGTGGTAATCATTTATATGTTACGAAAACATCGAGAGGCTGTCAAAGAGATATATGGCGTTTTGTGTTTCCAAGGCATCACAACTGTATATTGTAGTCATTTTCTTGGAAATTCTGATTTTGATTTCCGATTATTTTACTCGCGACTCCATTAACAATGTAAAGTACAGTCCGTGTACCAATGTTCACTAACATATGTTTGGATCTTTTGTGCCAATTGTGTTTCTACAAACTCTCTACTTTTCAATACTTATCCAAATACCTTCCTTAGGTTTTTATGTCATCTACGTATCAATGGCTTAAAGCACGTGTTTATCTATCTAGGACATATTATGATGTCAGTGAGTTATACAAGTAACGTCAATAATATACGATATTGTTACGTTTTGTTTTCCGACACAATTGCACAAAAATGGATGACCACCACCCTTACTAAATACTTGGCAGATGTACATCCTGTAGTTATCAAGAGCTTCGTATACTCTTAACACTTTATTAACACAATGTATGCATACCAACCGTTACCAGTGAAGGTCTCGCACAACTAATTCACCTGAACCAAAAATGCAAGTCCCTGAAGAAAATGGGTTTCTTGGGTTTGTATCTATTTCCTGGGTCAATAACACATGCAACGGGTGCTTTTATATACGAGGATAAAGCGTAGGGTTTAGATTCTAAAAATCAAAAATATACACGCCTGGTATAAATAGACAGAAGAAGGATTCCAGGTGTAAAAAAGCGGGAATTCCCCAGGTGGGGGTTCTCCTATCCACTGTAAATACAATGTGTATCAGGGTTACCGTCTTTCAAGCACTGGTGAGCTCTTAAATGCTATTAAACCTATCCAATACACACCATTTTTCTGCCCCCTGCCCCACCGCTTCCTATGCCACTGCTTGTATTAATGACAAGCTCAACCACTGGCCTGGACACTTGACCGGGGGAGTCCTTGAGACATCAGTGCATAAAAATAACACGCCGCATTTATATATATAGCGAGATTTGTCCCGGAGCCGAGAACGAGGCCATAACAACGTGAACTGCACATAAACTACACTCATGGCCGTTGTTTACATATCGAGCATACGTGAACTTTGCCTAATAATGCCTTTCATTTAAACATATTAACAGGATATTCGCGATGTACCCAGATAACTGAACAAAATAAACAAATATAGATTACATGTAAATACTTAATTTTAAAATGTAGCAATATACAAACAACTAAACATCAATAAAATCTTAGATCGGTGAAGTTGACAATGTTCAAAAGCTAACCAGCAATCCAATAGACGTCCTGAAAAGTCGGAATTCGAGTCTATTCCTTTTTCTTCTCTCGTTAAGTTCCAACGAATCATTTCCTTTCCTAAGGAAATACTCGTGTTTTGCCTATTCCTACACACTTTTGTTTCTTTTTTGGCAGAATCTGTCTGCGTTTTCACAGTTCAAAGCTGTCGGCGTTCCGCCATTTTGTATGGACTGTAAAATCCGCCGATGCATGGTGGGACTAATTTTCAGAGAAACTTGGTCCGGCAGCCACAGTTATTAATTTTGGTAATTCCCCGTATACTTTCATAAATACACATTTTCTTTCAGTTTCTGATTCACGATAATCTGTTTGATATTTATTTAGTGCGAACACTGTAAACAGCTCAAAACATAAACATTGATATATGTTTCTTCATGAGTATGTGTCTTTAAAGGTTCTACCTTTAAGACCTTCACCAAGGTCGGTCATATTGTTTGTGTCTTGTATTTAATGACATGTTCTTTGCTAGGACACTGAAATTCAACTGAACAAAAAGAAATAATGTGATAATTTGTTTCGTTGACACGGCAGAATCAATTGATGGGAGGAAACCGAATTACATTGTACCTTGCTTCGGTGATATTTGCATTTTCTTCCTACTTGTAGACGTTAAAGCCTTCACCAAGGTCGGTCATATTGTTTGTGTCTTGTATCTAATGACATGTTCTTTGCTAGGACACTGAAAGTCAACTGAACAAAAAGAAATAATATGATAATTTGCTTCGTTGACGTGGCAGAATCAATGTGATGGAAGGAAACCGAATTACCTTGTACCTTGCAAGTTTTCGAGCTACTCGACTGCCTCCGTTTGAAGTTTACAATCTTTGAATAATTCATATGTTTATCCAATAATGTAAGGTAGGTGTTTTTTCACGCCCGATTTTATCTTATCTGCACCAAAATCTTAGCGACACCAAACGGTGTCGGATAATTCCTCGTTTTCATATGGTAGTGCGTTCTGGCCCTTTACCAGGCCAGATAAAATTCAGGCTAGGGTATCTCAGGACTACGCGTCGCTGACGCGTCTGTGTTGAGGAACGTCCCTTCGGCAATCTATGTCAATTTTACATGGTCTAATTTCAAGTATTTGAAGGCTTTCCCGAAAGCAAAGACCATGACAAATAGAAAGAAATCTACCTAGTGTGTCCATTCAAGTTTGCTGTCGGTAAGAATAAATTTCTTTATATAAAGTATTTTTCTTTTCGTTCTAATGTATATACCTATGTATTTAGGTATTTGTGTAAATTTTTCAAATGAAATATTATAAATTTGGTGTGTCTACATTCATCGAGATTAATTTCAATCTAATCAAAAATAGATGTACATTAGTCAATCTGTAAGTAAACTCTGTTCTTTTTAATTAGATTGGATTAATTTAATTCTTCGCTTACCTTTAGGTTGTTGCTTATGGAATCGAACCCGGACCCGTAGGTCTAATTTATTTCCAACTTCTCATATGTAATAATCCTGGCAGTCCGAACATATATATTATCAATACATGTATATGCTTTCTATAATATTTACCTAGACGTGATTTACCTTATATGTCTATGTGAAATACGAAATTCATATCAACATTCAGTAACATTTACAGCTGTAATTGTCTTTTGTTATTTACGCCTTTGCGAAGGCCATCATTTGTTTGTTTGTCTGTTTTTGTTTAACGTCCCATTAACAGCCAGGGTCATTTAAGGACGAGCCACGTTTTGGTGGTGGAGGAAAACTGGAGAACCCGGAAGAAAACTACCGACCTATAGTTTTAAAAGACGGGTCTATGATTTAGCTATTTGAAATGAACGCCATCTCTATATTTAAGAAACCACCACGGGAACGACGAACATTTATATATTTACAAATTTATATTTATATCACGTACGTTCATGATACCAGGGAAAATAGCAGCAATAGGTGTACCATGATGATACGGTGATGGGAGATGGGGACAGGGGATAGGGGTCTGGTCAGGGCGAGGACATCGCGAGGACAACTGCATAAATACACCTAAACAGGTTATGTAATTTGTATCAAATTTCATTAGCTGAATGCGATGCCTTTGCGTAAAGATTTACCAATGCATAATTATAGAAGCATCTCCTTTTACTCATCACAAAATAGACCTGACTATGTCAGGCAGAAAAACCCTGTTTGGGTTAAAACATAATGTCAGTGCTTACAGTGACTCAGAACATGCACTGATGAAGTTTGTATAAAATAACACGCCGTGGCCAGAACGAGAAAGTCACATAGCCTGATCATGAATATATATCAATCCGTCAGTTGTGCACAAACTTGACTACAGGTGTATTGGTGTATCCAATAACATCCTATTTCTGCCAAAGCAAAAACTTAATCAATGGTCATGCTTGTTTGTCACAAACAAAAACAAAAACGAGAAACAATCTCCATATAGGTTTGTTCCTGATTGCACACATTACATTATAATCCTGCTTGATGTAAATCAATTGAATCTTTGTCTCGTTATGTCAACTTATATTTCATACCGATATAATATCATTTGTAAGGTTATATATTTAGGACAGGAACAATGTAAGTCAATTCGAGCGCTCGACATAATACCCCGACATATCCCCTCGACATATCACCTCGACACAAACCTCCACACACCGACATATCACCCCGAAATATCATCTCGACATTTCACCTCAACATATCTCCTAGACACATCACCTCGACACAAACCTCGACATTACACCTCGACACACACCTAGACACACATCTCGACATATCTCCTCGACATTTTACCTCGAGATATCTCCTCAACATATCACCTCTACACACACCGACATATCACCCCGAAATATCATCTCGACATTTCACCTCAACATGTTTCCTACACACATCACTTCGACTTAATACTTCGACATAACGTCCTGAATCACGTAGTAGATTTTCCATCGTATATTTGCAGCAAATGTGTCTCGATTTAGACCTTTCAGATGCGATTTCTTATAATTCCTACAGAAGTCCGTGTACAATACTCATATAGATTCAATGGAGGTTATTGTGAGTTATTCAGACCTAAAGTACTAGGCAAGTTGACCAGTCTCCGAACGAGACTAGTTATTGCAGTCGAATAGGCTATCCGTTCTCAATTGTCATTCCTCTAATCGACCGATTTCTCCTTTCATTATATTATGGGGTACATTGGGACTTGTTCTATCTCCGACAGTTTAGCTCTCCAACACGCGAAGTGAAATCAAAATCGGAGCAGATGAGTCTGAACAGCAGATCACAAATCTTCAGATAATTGCTATTTTGAAATATCTATAGCAATATTTGAAATGCAAAAATAAGAAGAAAAAAAAAACAAAAAAACCAACAAACAAACATACTCATTATCTAAATCACAGACGAAAGTCAACTCCGATATCTGTAATTCACTACAATGTCAACATGTAGAGAATGTATTGATGATATTTTGTGCATGAGAGGTTTATATATTATCACTTAGATCAAGCACACAAAAAGCAAAATAAGATGATATATTTGGATGTCCCCGGATGCTGTAATCTAAGCCTTTTTCATTACTGGTCTACATCTGCCAAAATAATGGAGTTTTGCTGCTAAAATACATTTTACACAGAATTGTTAAAGTTATTCCCAACAAGTCTGTCTGACTCAGCAACATAAATCAATGTCAACTACCCATATTTATACTGAAACAACAGAATATTGCGTTACTACAGCTTCTTCTGTTAAACGCACGAATTCACAGTTTAATCACCCAAAACCATTCTCATCTCATCGCTGTCGGACGGGTTTGTTTGTTTGTTTGTTTGTTTGTTTATGTTTTACGGCCCATCGACAACTAGGGTCATTTAGGGCCAAGCAATATACTAACATGTTTTATTTTTTAAGTTAAAATCAGATAAAAATTGTCATTTTTAAAAGCATCAGTATTGTATATTTAGATCATTATGATAAAAAAAGTTGGTTAAAAATGATAAAATATATATCTGTAGGAATAGATTATGTGAACTTTGTGATATAAATAGAACGTCAAAGACAGTAACGTAAAAGACATCAAAGTCTATAAAATAGATCGATTTCTTTCCAGAAGCTAAATATTGTTCTCGAATCTACGGAACTGAAAAGATGAAAGATTTACATACATAATGGATAGTTTTAAGATACTGGTTTTAATTTGCTTTAAAAGGATATCAATTTGAACAAGAGTGACATTTTATCAAGCTCAAGATTTAAAACACATATTTAAAATGACATCAATTTAGTTTGTTCTGGTAATACTCAACTAGCTGCTACTATCATTCGCAGTATCATCATGTTGCGTCATAAGACCATGTGATTAAAAGTTATAGAGTAATGAACCATAATAAAACCTACAATAATTCAACAAAATATACATTAACCTGCCAGCTTTATATCTATCCCTATCAGCCTTATCGTAGCTTTATATACATGCTGAAAAATACCGCAGCATGGCCTTATAGTTCTTCAATAAAAAAAATCACAATATCATACCGTAATATTCTACATATATCAATTATCATAAAGTACTACAGGCATAACATCACAACAGTTCCAAAAACATTATAATGTACAAAGATATAATATTACCCTTAGCCATTCATCAACTGTATTAAGTTGGTATGATTTATGAATTATATGCTCATCCTTGAAAATGTAAACCGAATATGACATGTAATCAACAGTAATATCAGCAGATATTTCGCTCTTAATTATTAGTATATTTCTGATATAATATATCTGAGAAAAACATTCACTAGCATTCGGAAAACAATGATGTTTTGCAATATAATCGAGAAATGGCAAAAGAGCAATAATAATCAATAACAATAAATCAAGGGCTAGATAAAAGGTATATATCATTAAATTGATAATAAGTTGTACCAAAGCAGTCTTCGCATGTTGTTAATAAAGTCGCTGATAGTAAATTACTAAACAGTTCTGCATTTCTGTATGGAGAGTTCAACATCTGTATGGAGAGTTCAAATATTTGTATGGGGATCCGAAAAAGTAAAATTCAAGTTATCAGACTGGAACTGTATTGTTTATAGTTAATAAATCAAACAGCAAACACATCCTATAAAAGCCATATACTGGAAAGATCATGCCAGGATTTAATATTTAGAATCAGCATCTTCATATATGCCGGTTGTCACGTACTGACGTCTGACGTAGGCAATGTCAGGATAATATTCACATGTAAAACACCAAATATTCTGATGAAAATGTAGACTGCAAACATGAAGGAATTCTTTCCCGTTGAAAGTAAAAGACAACAGGTAAAATATACTGCAGTTTCGAGTGTCACTCATACATCGTTTGGAAGCACATCCTTCGCCATATAATAATCTACTACACACTTCACTAGTGAATTAAAATATCGATAACGCCTTCAACACATCAGTAGACATCGTATGCAAAAATGACGAAAAATAGTAATAGTCATGAAATTTCAGTGCATTGTGCTTTGATATAATACACAAAGTCATTAGTTCAATACAAACAGCATGTTAAAATGTTCCCGCAAAAAAGCACATGGCGTAAATAAAATGTATGACGTCTGGCCGGCGAGATATGACCGACGAGTAAGACTCGCCGGCCACACAGGCGAATACACAATATAAAAGTTACATTTTGTAATAAATAGTCACCGGATTTGGATTCTTCACCATGTTCTGTTGTTGAAGTGAGTTTGTGTTTGGGGACTCGCTTACATGATGATAAAGATAAGACACACAAAAACACGTCTTCACGTTCCAAGTCGTCTATCTATATCTGAAGAAACATGTTCTCTTACAAAGAGAGCTCCAATAAAGGGAAAGAACTCTTAGTTCGAGTTCCAAATTATCTCCCCTAGATCATATGCCTTTACTGTTACATAGAGGATATCTAACAGTGTCTTCAGTAATACCAAATATATTTCACGAGTGGGGCTAATATTTTGATATTTTTCACGAGTATTTTTCACGAGTAGTTTCCCCTGTCCAGGTGCTGACATATATGTCGGGCTTTCTGATTGGTCAATTATTTTGGTATTTTCTAATCATTAATTTGATTGGTCAAATCAGCAAAAGTGATATTTTTCACTGGTGAAAAATATCACTTTTATAGAATGAATAATTTTTGATATTTCACTGGTAAAATATAATAAAAGATATTATGTAATCTCATCACACCCATACAACCATATACACAACAGTTGTCTAAACTGATGCTAAGTTCCTGAAGAAGGTTAGAAATTCTTATGCAGAATGTTGGTAAAAGATTTTGGTTTTGATTAAATATGTTTTGGTATTGCGGATTGACAACAAGGTCAAAAGCCGGATTTTTCGGGTTGGATTTCAATTGGGTGGCATATTGAAGAGAAAGTTTTTTCCTTCTGTCATTTAGGGATGGTTCATTTGCCTCAACATAAAGGCTCTGCACAGGTGTTGTTCGAAAAGCACCAAGTACTAGACGTAATCCTTGGTTTTGGATAGGATCCAGCATCTGCAGGTAAGAATTTCGTGCAGATCCATAAACGATGGAGCCATAGTCGAGTTTTGATCGAATAAGTGCCCAATAAAGGCGCAGAAGCATTTCGCGGTCTGCGCCCAAGTCATTATGGGATAGTACTCGTAAAATGTTCATTGCCTTTGAGCACTTATCTTTCAAGTATTTCATATGTGGAACATATGAGAGTTTCGAATCGAAAATTAGTCCGAAGAATTAAGTCTGCTCGACAACTGGAATTTTGATACCGTTTAATGTTAGATCTGGATCATTATGTGGTTTTCATTTTTGGCAGAAGTGCATGCAGACAGTTTTTGATCTGGAGAATTAAAAGCCGTTTTCATCCGACCATGTTTGAGGTTTGCCTAAACATTGTTGAAGTTGTCGTTCTATCGTGTGCATGTTCTTCGACCTATAGCAGATCAAGAAGTCATCGACGAATAGAGACCCTTCAGTTCACTTACCGAGACATTTAGTTATACTGTTGACTTTCAGACCGAAAAGTGTTACGGAAATGGTCCCACGCTGAGGGACTCCCATTTCCTGTTTTGCTGTTTCAGAATAAGTTGAACCTATACGAACTTTAAAATGTATATATAGTTTGAAATGAATTTTGGGAGATTCCCACGTACACCAATTTCATTCAGGTCTTTCATAATACCATATTGCCATGTAGTATCGTATGCCTTTTCCAGGTCAAAGAACACAGCGACAAGATGCTCCTTTTTCGCGAAAGCTTCTCGAATGAAGGTTTCTAATCTGACCAGATGGTCTACTGTTCCTCTGCGGTTTCTGAATCCACTTTGGAGTGGACTCAAAATATTATTGGATTCAAGGAACCAAACTAGTCTAGTGTTTATCATCCGTTCAAGTGTTTTGCAAATGCAACTCGTTAGAGAGATTGGACGATAATTATTTGGTTCAGTGGTGTCCTTACCAGGTTTTAGAATTGGAATAATTGTAGATTCCTTCCAAGAATCTGGGATCTTTCCAGATTCGTAGACTTGATTAAAAATATATAGGAGACAACGTAAGGATGATTCCGGTAGATGTTTCAGGAATTGGTATAGAATTTCATCAGGCCCAGCTGCTGAATCGTATGATTTGTTTAAGGATTCAAGCAACTCTGGGAGATCGAATGGTTTATTGTAACGTTCTGTGTTGGAGGATTTAAAATTGAGACGTTTCTTTTCTTTCTCTTGTTGGTTTTTGGCTGATGAGTTTTGGGCTATATTTTTGGCAAATACATTCGCAATTTCTGATTTAGAAGAGAAAATTTGTTTTTTTTGATAAGATGGGATGATGGTGCCGTTTTTCTGTTTCCACTTATTTTTCGTATCTGATCCCATACCTTTTTAGATGATGTGCTTGAAGATATTTTAGAAACGTATTCCTTCCAGCTAATCTTTTTATTGGATTTAATAGATCGCCGAGCCTTTGCTCTCCAAATTTTAAAATTATTGAAATTTTCAACAGTTGGGGAAATCGTCTTTCGGCCGGATCTATTAATAAAAGATTCTTCAGATAAAAGAAACTTTGTAGGTTTTGGAACGGACTTTGGTATAGTTTTTTCGGCAATATAAATAAGAGTTCCGGTAAATGTTTTAATTGAATCATCGAGATTAGTTATTTTTTCTACAGTGAGCTCCTCGTTGCACAGGTGTTGGAACTGTCGGGCGGGATGACCTTTATTACACGTGATCTGTGTAAAGTGGTCAGTTCCTGATCTTTGACCACTATTGCCTTTTCTAATAGAGACAACACCTCCGCTGGGATAGTGTCCGAATCGTGGTGAACTTTGACCCATACGTCGCCTATAAATTAAAGTAATTTTCTGAAACTTTAGTAGATATGCAAATATATAAATGTTGGTGCATCATCACTTAGTGCCTTTTTAAAAAGTCAGAAGAACATGTAAAGCAAAACTGATTTTGTTATGCATTTGTCAAAAAGATAATACATTAAGTATTGCGAATATGGCTATAATATAATATCATAATATAACATAATATAATATAATTATGACGATTGGTTGTTTACTAGTGGAAATATTGGAGTGCGTCTATTATCTTGTCTGGGCATTGCAATATTCAAGAGTACGCATTGCAATCAAGAGTTGTCCTGAATATATTACTATTATGAACTAGTTTGTAGCAGATAACACATTAAGAAATAAATAAATAAATAAATAGAATATAATAAATAAAATAATAAAGAAATAAAACAACCTTACCCTTTCTGATTTTATCACCCAGACACACTTGAAGTTCTAAACCAACTCCAAATTGTAGGATGTCATCTGTTTTAGTTCTACCCGCGCCAAGTTTCCAGGAAGCTTTGCCGCATTTTTGGGCATCTATGTCGTGCACATACCCTGTCATTTGTTACAGATATATATTTTTAAAACAAACCATTGAATACTTTGATCCCAGATAAATGCATAGACAATTTATTATTGCTTTATATATGAAAACACACTTCTACCAAACACAGCGATACTTTTATTGTATTATTTAAGTCAATATTTTATAGAGAGGGTATCTAACAGTGTCTTCAGTAATATCGAATATATTTCACGAGTGTCGCTATTTTTTTATTTTTCACGAGCGCGTGAGAATATCACTTATAAAATGAATAATTTTCGATATTTCACTGGTAAAAATGTAATTATTTGTAATTTTATCATTATAAGGGTAGGTTTTATCACTACATGATCTGATTTCATCAGTATATGATTTCAATTTATCATTAAATTGTTTGTATGATATAGTATGGCTAGCAAAGCAAGTTGTCATTTATTCATAGAACAATGTTGATCTAGTATTTATCGTTTATCTTTTATAAGATATTTGATATATATTATGTTCAATATATATTATGTCTACTCTATATGGTACCTTCTTGTTGTAATTGTAGGTCCGTGATCTGCTTTGCTTTAGGAAGTCCCATCCAGAAGTCAGTGCTGGGGTCACAGAGACGTTTAGCCGTGTCCTCTGTGGCGCCCTGAGCGACGATTAATTTTCTGAAGCGCTCCATCGCTTCCCCGCTCCGAATTGTCCCCTCCATCATACCACGAGATTCCTTCATGGTTTTTGTTACTCCGGCTTTACACAGTAAACGTCCTCCTATATCATAACACATTCTGGATAAAGACGCCAACATGTACAACGACATCTTCTAATAGAAATTTGTCTACATATCAAAAGCTGTCGAAAACAATAAAATAAGAGCGATAAATCAGTTTATTTCTAGCAGCAAAGGGTTTATTTCCAAATATTGGACACCCCCCCCCCCCCTCCCCAAAATAAACCAACAAAAAACCAACAAACGTAGTTAAATGATGTCTTTTCCGGTTGAGAAAAAAGGAGCTTTTGTACTCTAATATCGCTTTCCAAATCTAATTAGCAAACAAGAAAATATGGCCCTTATCAATCACCATAATCTCATCTCTACGAAACATATATGCAACAAAAACAAGTATTTAATGCAACCGAATTCCAACTAACATATTACCAGAATAATAACATAACGTACCTAGCTCATACATAAGTTCTTTGATATCTTTACATCCTCGGCACTGTATACATGTGTTAAGGTCTCCACACACAGGGCAGTTCCACCGCAGGCATCGGAGAGCTTCCACTATCTCCAGAGAGTTTCCAATCGCTAGTCCGATAGGATGATCCATTCTCGTGATCAGAGCCGTCGTGTCAATGTTAAAACCATTTGAAATGTCAACCTACCAACAGTCAATAGAAAGTGTCGGTGCCTACTTAGGCCTTTATGCAAAGGATGTGAGCCTAAAACTGTCTGTGATGGTGATGTAAACGCATCTTTTTGTGTACGTATTGAACAGGTACAGGTAACTTATTTGACGGCTACAGGTGATGCCTTTAAATTCTTCTGGGTACATCACGCAAATAACAATGAATGTCATCACAACTGTGACCAGATATTCTTTGTGTGCATTAGGTGTAATGAATTCATGTTGATATTGTTATATTTTCTTTTGTTGTTATCGAAGCATGTTAATTTTATTTTGCACAGTAAGTTTTATAAGTAAATGTTAAAGTCCATTTAATATCCTGTGTCGCCACAATTATGCATAGATATAAGAGACACTATTTAGATTCCCTCTCAATACAACTTTGCCGATTGTGGTTTGTTATTTCAGACTCAGTATTGTGTCGTATCGGATGCATAGCCGTATTGCATCTCATACGGGTTGTAATCTTATAAGTCATGATGCTTAGTGTTAGTTATTTTCTTTACAAAATTGTGACTGAAAGACTGTGTGTGTCTCATAGCGGTATTTATCAAGTCGGGATGTAAAATTCTAAAGTTTCCTTCTCTATCAAAACCATTTTTGTTCCAGCCGATTTAGATTTATGTATTTGTATAACTTCCTTTCTAAATTTCCCCACTTTTGGCCTTTAGCATCACCGACGAGACCTATCTGTACGAGACAGCTGATACGTAATACTGCTTTTAAATTCATTGCTTGACGTAAATGTTCTATTCACTGGTATATATTTTGTAAATTCGTTGTGTTAGAACATCATCCAGATCCAAGTTTTTTTTTTATGAAACTTACCATCAACCTCGCGAGCTCTTCAGCTTCCCCCTGATCTTTATACAAGGCTGCTTTGCCACATTTAACATCCAGAATGAGAAAATCCACTCCCTCTGCTGCCTTTTTACTCACAATAGATGCTACAATACAACAAGTACATTACATTCGTATAATATGAAATAAGTTAATATAAATGAATTGGATCAATTTATCTACTTTCCCAAAATTTGAATATTGCATTTTGCTGTGAGATGAAAAAATAAAAAACGCTCATTCATGTCAATTAAAAAATTATTTCTCCCAACAGAATAAAATCACCGAGTGCGATTTAAAGTGTATAAAACAAAACTCCTACATAAAGCATAACATTTAATGTCTACTAGCAATGCTACTTCTTACAAAATCCTGGATGTATGTTACTAGGAACATCGTTAAATATGTGACAAGATAATTAATAATTACTGTATTTATTGTCAAAATTAATGCTATCTAGTGACAGATACATATTCATGCGCACGTTTTATATTTAACATTTATAAAGGCTAAACTCCGTTTTAGTAATTATTTGCTATATTTTCACCACTTTTTGTCTGTGTTAATTTAGGGGGCCGCGGTGGCCGAGTGGTTAAGGTGTCCCGACACTTTAACGCTAGCCCTTCACCTCTGGGTTGCGAGTTCGAAACCTACGTGGGGCAGTTGCCAGGTACTGACCGCAGGCCGGTGGTTTTTCTCCGGGTACTCCGGCTTTCCTCCACCTCCAAAACCTGGCACGTCCTTAAATGACCCTGGCTGTTAATAGGACGTTAAACAAAAACAAACCAAACCTGTGCTAATTTGAAAGAACAGCGTCTATGAATCAAATTGATTCCCGCGATTATTTCGAAACCAATAGGAACCACAGAACTAAACATTGCCGTGATGAAGATCAACACATTGTCGAAATGACGCCATACGAACTAAACTATTCTCAATGAAAATCTTCGCTGCGTTTAATTTATTCAATACGTAATGAAGTGAAGCGTTTCCTTGATATTGATCAAAATTGTCTGACAAGTCTGCATCTATACGCTTATAAATGCACCCTAGATAAACACTGAGATAATGAGGCCAAATGCAAATAATTGGTAATAACCTACATGCTATTAGCCCGTTGCTTTTTACTGTATCAGTAACGTCCCGAATTCCGTATAAAAGTTTATCGGCCGGGACAAAACTGTCTGTTGGCCCTACAACACAGCATCCGACCTTTCCAACTGTTTCTTTCAAGTCCTTTGTATCAAAGCTCACTTTGACTCCTGGAATAGATTCCAATTTATCCAAGGTGCCTCCGGTATATCCAAGCCCTCTTCCAGATACCATTGGAATCTGAATAGAGTCGAATGTACGGTAAGTATGACAATATACGATATGCACTAACATATATACGATATAAGATTCAACATGAACAAATTTGTTTTAGTTACAAAACCAAATTCTCTAACTCTTAGTATTAAAATAGAAAGATGAAAGTGTTGCCGACAGTGCCACTAACATTCGTGAGGCGGTAAATCTATTTTAGGAAACATTTTAAAAAACTAGCATTGGATTTAAAAAGGACAACTGGTCATAAGCTCTGGCACATCTATAATCAGGTTACAGGCAAAGCGTAATCGAGTCGAACTTCCTACACATAGTAGATAATTTGACAATCCACAGAGTAACCAAATCGTTTTCTAAAAGTAGTATCTATCTTGGCACTCTGTAATGTAGCCGAATCGATTTCTACACAGAGAAGCCCACTTGACACTCCGCGGTGAAGCCGCATTGACTTCTACAAAAGTAGCCGACCTGACACTCCGAAGAGTAGCCGAATCGACTTGTTTACTGTTTACCATCAAGGTGTACATATATCATAGTTTATAAGATAAAGACATGTAGACTCGATTGCAATTTCGTCCAATTTACACCGCACTCTATACTGTCATTTGTGTCCTTTCAATCCAATTCTGGTTGTGATATACCACTCCTTAGAGCACGAAATACCTTCACACCACAACAGGCTAGAATTGGCACGAGGACAAGACTTATTTTGTCACCGACTCCCCCTGAACTGTGTTTGTCCACCATCTTTCCTTTCCAGCTTTCGGGCCAGGTCAAGACCTCCCCAGACTTCACCATGGCCTCCGTCAAACAGGCCGTTTCTTGTCTATTTAGTCCTTTCCATCTGATGGCCATCAAGAAAGCTCCTAAAATACATTCATCGTTAATAGCTATGTAGACAATACTATTTATCTAGTATGACCTTATTGAGATAGGTCTAAATGGCTCAAGTACGTCTCTGTTGCATTAGTTGCTAATTTCAATATTCAACTGATGCACCACCTTCCTATGAGGGCCGTCAGTCATACATAGGGTATCGTTCTACTTCTATTCCCATTTAGTGATATCACTAAAAAGATTTAATGATATCACTTGTGAATGTTTTCACACAACAGAAAACTAAAGATGATCGCTCCTAGTTTATTATGTGATATCACCTTCTCAAGCTTTTAAATGATATCATTTAAACGTCTAAGTAATATAAATAGGTAAATTAGCCAAATTTAAATAGATTATTTTACTTAATTGATAAGTGATATCACTTTTGGATAGATGATATCACTTAATTATCAAGTCATTCATCATGACCACTTACTACTAGATGTTTTTCTCAACGGCTGTGGAAATTGTAATGAAACTGAAAATTTAGCTATTATCTCTGCAGTATCTAAATACATTTCTGATTCAAAAAGATTTAAATTTCATACTTGATAACTTATAACCATATTGGTATAGTACATATACAAAATGTACATGTATGTAAACATGTTATGATATAAAAGACATACATGTACTTATATTTATTATTATTTACTATTTATTATTATTTCCTTTAACAAAATATGCCTGTGTAGTGAGATATAAATAAAAATGATGTACATTTTGTATATTGTGATATACTAGTAGTAATGAATGAATTTTTACAAAGATGGTATATATATTGATACCATGAAACTTGTACCATATGATTTAATGCTACTTCCTGCTTCATCCTACTTTTTTTTATATATAAGTCATATGGTTGTTTACTATAGAGAGTGTGGCTTGGTGGTCAAAGTATATACATTTCTACCTACATGTAAATATTGTGAGGCAGCTCCCGTTAAATACTATTCTCAGTCAAATTATCATTTCAAACTTTATAAACTATCTGGTGATATGGAATTTCTAAATTTCATCAGTGGATGGCCAGTGTGATGATGAAATGGACTATGTGGCCTGTATCTGTTGGGATAAGGAAATTCAATATCATCATATGTTTATTCCATACAGTTTGTATGTTAAATTTTATTCAATTAGGATCTAAATGCCTATTCTGTCTTTTTGCTTTAAATAACTTTTTACCTATTTTAAAAGGCTAGAGTATTCTATTCATAAAACAAAATTAATACTAATCTAATGGAGCTGCCTCTTTGTTAAGCATTGAGATTGTAATATGTAATGTATTATATTATGTCCATGTTTGTACCATTGTGTATGTTACTGTTTTGGGAGAAGACTTATATAGGCTTTGCCTGCTGTCCAATCCTATTGTCCTTATGTCAATAAAATGTTTTGAAATTGAAATTGAATTATCAAGTCATATCGCTAAAAAAAAAAAAAAATAGTACACCGGAGCACGGTGCACTTACAATAGGGGTTCATATACACTTGCTGATATATTCGATGTAACTGGACTACATCAATATGGTGAGTGGGATATATTTAATATCCACATTTCTTTTAGGAATATTTCTCAGCGATGCCAGTACTTACCTAGTTGTTCTCTCTTCGACATTCGCTCTCCACGACTTTGACAAAGCTTTCCATCTCATTTTTTGTAAGAACGCCCCCTCTCGTCTTTTTCCTAATGAGTTCCAGAATGCTGTCGCCCATTGCACTATTGATACGGATGATGTTGCTCAGATGTTGAACAAAATCCAACTTAGTAGACTAGAATGAATTTATGCACCATGAAAGAAGCTTTTGGAAATTTACGTTGTTCAAAGACCGATATTCAACAAGACATCCACACTTTTACTTCTACTGACTACTGACTAGTCGTACATGGGTAGAATGCAGCTAATGACTATTCAGAAGTGTTCAGAATATATACATATATTTTAGATATTTACAAACATGATCAAATATCTATCATTTACCCACTGAATTAGATAAGCGGGGTTGGAGGGTAAGGCGGTGGTGTGGAATGTGGCGATGTCGCGATTGGGATGCGTGTGGATGTAGGGTATATCGGTAATGGGGTTGAGTGGCGGTGGGATGTGGCGGCAGGGACGGGTGTTGGCTTGGGGGTGTATCGGTGTTGGGGTAAGGGTGGTGTGCGATGTGAATATAGGGTATGTGGGTATTTGGGGATGACGTGGGGATATTGCGCGATGGGTGTGGGGGGGGGGGGGGAGGGAGGGAGTCGGTGGATGAGGGAGAATGGTGGTGATGGTTGTGGTTGTGGTGGTAGTGGTGTGGATGTGTGTGTGTGTGTGTGTGGGTGGGGGGGGGGGGGGGTCGGTGGGTGGTGGTGATGGTGGTGGTCGTGGTGTGTCTCTCTCTGTGTGTGTGGGGGGGGGGGGGGGGGGGGGGGGGGGGGGGGGAGGGGAGGTAGGAGTTCGCGGTGGTCGTGTAATAGTCTCTGTGTCTGTGTATATTATATTGTTGAATTATTGTAATAGGATCACAAACATTAACTTTCTTGAATATTATTAATAAGTCAGTGACAATGTCATTTGCCTTTGAAAATAACCCACTTCGATGAAGTTTCGGGGAGTGGCAAGGGAGGGACATATTTTTCAAAAATGTATTAAAAACTATTTCTTAACGATATACCATGATTTTATAATCGATGAATTATATCGTCCACATTGTTTGGTATTCTTTTAAAATATTAAAAATTTAATATAGATATATATATATATATATATTACAAAAATATCGTATTTTGATCATTTACAGGTCTTTAATTTCCGTAACATAGACTATAAGAGCATAATGATAAGTTGTTGTCAGACAAAATAATATTGCCCCAATTTCAAAACAATATCTGTCAAGTGAGTAGGAACGTATGGATGGCAATAGATGATAACGTTATTAAACAGAAATAACGCTACTTAAACGAAAATGAAAGTAGATTTCTGGAAAGATTTTTAATTACAATAAATTATGCAAATCGCTTATCGGAAATATTAATTAAACTTCTCTTTCATGTATTAGAATTGCAGATATAATAGCTATAAATTTTCAGCTGATATATTTACCTTTATTTTCTTGACAGGAGTTTGGGGGCCGCGGTGGCCGAGTGGTTAAGGTGTACCGACAATTTATCACTAGCCCTCCACCTCTGGGTTGCGAGTGTAACGGAAAGCGAAAGTAGGTCTTTTGGCGGGAAATGGAAAACGAAAGTAGACCTCGTCCGGCAGAAGCTTCAACGTTACGTCCCAGTAAAACATGTAAAAGACATAGATATCTATAATCACGTGGTACTTTCGTTAGTATAAATACAGGTGAGCTGAGCTGCTCGGGTTCCATTCTGATTCTGATTTCGACGAGTGAAGATCAGGGAACACTAGTAACGTTATACTATAGAATTGCATAGCATTACCATATACATAGGAAACAGTGTGGGCCTGAATAAGGCTGGAATACTAACACACTGTGGGGTTAGCGGATTGACAGGGTTACGGTACTGTACTTATATTATCACAGCGGTGATAGGGAGCCTGACAGTTGACTGTTGGCAGTGCACTGTTGGCAGGTTAGTGTACAGGTAACTCTGGGAGGCTGACCGACGTATAGCTAGCGGTCGGGTTGTTGTGTATATATGTGCGCATACAGGAGCTCGCTGCAAACAGCAGTGAGAACGGCGGTCTGACGGACTGGTGCTGTATGCGTGGTTAACATATACACAGGCTCTAGCAGAGTGCGTATTGCAGCGGTTTTACTAGTAACGCGGTAGCGGCATTCAGAATCCCTGTTGTTAGTAGTATAGATAATTACGTAGTGGTCAGACAACCACTGGATACAATCATACTCATTGTTTTTACGCCCGGGCGGCGTTACGCTCTTATAGCAGAACACATATATGTATATATTGTACTTAGGGTAATATGTAGTAAATATCTCGAATCCCAAGACGTGACTTGGTAACGAACCCCTTACACGTCACAAGATTTTGGTGGCAGCGGTGGGGATCCGATAATCTATGTATTTTTTACCCTTGGCTTTAGATAAAAGCTGTACTTTATATATAATAACAGTGTTTTGCTGTATTGCTAATTGTTGTTAAAATGGCTGAAGGAGGGTACGATAGTAAAGCTGTTGAGGCTGAGATAGAGAAACTTCGTGGGGAGCTTTCTCAAATACTGGATAGCGGTGTAGCAACCAACACAGCGCTCACTACTTCTACACCTTATGGCCCCCGGACCGGAGATGGGTGTAGACAGGATATGGATAACTCGGGCAGTGGTCGGAAGGACTATACCGACTATTATAGTAGCCCGAATTTCGGAAATTACGATAGGGATGGAGCGCGTGCTGGCCAGTATGATAAGGAAATGTATCAAGGAGTTGGTCCTGCACCACAGGATAGCTATCGTAATAACAGTCCTAGCAGGGGCTACCGTGTAGAGCAGCGTACGGATACCGGGAGAAAAACTGTTAATATAAAACCCGCGACGTACGATGGCTCCGGCTCATGGCGCGATTACCAGTCACATTTTGAGGCGTGTGCCAGTATTAACCAATGGACTATGGAACAGAAAGGATTGTTCTTGGCAGTATCATTGAGAGGACAAGCACAGGGAGTACTGGGTAATTTACCTGATGACCGGCAGCAACATTACTCTGTCCTGATTAAGTCTCTAGAGGACAGATTTGCGCCACCTCACCAGACGGAATTGTACCGTGCCCAATTACGGTCAAAAAGACAAAAAGCTGGGGAAACGTTGCCAGAGTTAGGACAGACAATACGCAGATTAACGACACTTGCGTATTCTACAGCACCAGCGGATGTGCTTGAAACACTGGCCAAAGAGCAGTTTATTGATGCTTTAAGTGACGGGGATTCGCGTATCAGAATAAAGCAATGCCGACCAAAGACCTTGAATGAAGCTGTACAGTTGGCGGTAGAGCTAGAGACATTTAAGCGAGCAGAAAAACGTAAGGATGACGGTACTGGTTTTCTGCGTCAAACTCTTACCGAAAATAACGAGAATGAGGACAGTACGGCTGGTAGCGAGCTGAAGTCCATGATAAAGACATTGACGGAACAGATGGAATCATTGCAGAAGGATGTCTCTAACCTGAAGTCTGGCACCGCTTCTGGAGAACGTAAGCGACCAAGGAAAGAGAACGGTGGTACTAAAGGCACCCAAACATTCCGTTGCTACTATTGCAACAAGGAGGGGCATATCAAGCGCAATTGTCCCAAGTTAAAGAAAAACTCCAACAAACAGGTCCCCGCCACGACCAGTGATAGCGATGATGCACGTCCAGTTGGAGCTGCCTCTTGTACTAAGGAGGCTGGTATGTTCATAAATGTGTCCATTCAAGGCAGTAAGGCTAACCTACTACTGGACACTGGGGCAACCGTTACGCTTATCTCGACCTCACTTTATGAGAAAATGATGGCTAGGCCAGCATTACACCAAGTTTCCCAGACAATCATTACAGCCAGCGGAGAGCCTTTAGATGTTAAAGGCAAAGGTAGATTCTCGCTGAACTTTGGCAACAACGAGAGGATGACAGATGCGGTTGTAGCCAAGATCAACGTTGATGGAATCCTGGGGTTGGATTTTCTCATGGATAATCGTTGCAGTGTAGACATGGACAAGAGTCAGATGATGATGGACGGCGTTATTGTGCCTACCCAATTTCGAGGAAAAGTAGGTTGTTACCGAGTGAGTGTGACTTCTAAAGTGGAACTCCCAGCGCGCAGCGAATTAATAATTCCTGGGCGTATCATAGTGCCCGATGGCATGTTGGAACCAACAAATGATCTCGTTCTTGAGGCATCAGAAAGTTTCCTGAAGTCAGATAGAGCACTAGTAGCCAGGTCTCTAGTCAAATACCAGCCTACTGTTCCGATCCGTATATTGAATACGGCTGATACACCACAGACAATCTATCCGGGTACTTGTGTTGCTAAGGCGACAGAGGGGGAATGTTTACAACAGAAGACAGGCCCGGAGGAAATGGGTGAGCAGCGACCAGACATCAAGCAATTGCTGGAACGATCAAAGACTCATTTAAGCGCAGAGGAAACAAGCCAGGCGGAGGAATTATTATTCCGGTACAGAGGTGTTTTTGCCGCCACAAACGCTGACTTCGGACGTACTGACAAAGTCAAACACCAAATAGACACAGGTATCGCGCGGCCTCTCAAACAACCAATGAGGCGCATTCCTGTGCATCAGTCAGAGGAAGTAGACAAACATGTAGAGGATATGTTGGAAAAGGGAGTCATTGAACACTCAACCAGCCCATGGTCCTCTGGTGTGGTATTGGTCAAAAAGAAAGATGGAACCACTCGTTTCTGCGTCGACTATCGTCGCCTTAACGATGTGACTGTCAAGGACGCATATCCGCTGCCGCGGATTGACGACTCGCTTGATAAGTTAGCAGGTTGCCATTGGTTCTCTACGCTCGATCTTTGCTCAGGCTATTGGCAGGTTGCAATGGACCCTAGAGATAAGCCAAAAACAGCATTTACCACCAGAAAGGGCTTGTTTCAATTTCGGGTGATGCCTTTTGGCTTATGCTGCGCACCAGCCACGTTTGAAAGGCTGATGGAATCTGTCTTGGCCGGGTTACAATGGGACATATGTCTGGTTTATTTAGACGATGTGATTGTTTTAGGTAAAACTTTCAATGAGATGCTGTTGAACCTTGGGAGAGTGTTTGATAGATTTCAGGCAGCAGGGTTAAAGTTGAAAACCAAGAAGTGTCATCTGTTTGCCAAACGGGTTGAGTTTCTTGGCCACATAATTTCCGACAAGGGGGTAGAGACAGACCCCAAGAAAACAGAGATCGTGAAGAAATGGCCAGAACCCTCAAGTGTAACGGAACTTCGGTCATTCCTGGGCCTGTGCAGTTACTATAGAAGGTTTATTGAAAACTTTGCAGGTATTGCCAAATGCTTGCATAAGCTCACTGAGAAGGGCAAGGCGTTTGACTGGAGCAAGGAATGCCAAGACGCATTTGATACCTTAAAGAACAGATTGGTGACAGCTCCGATTCTTGGACATCCACACTTTGACAAAGAATTTATTCTGGATACTGATGCCAGTAACAATGCTCTGGGAGCCGTTTTGTCACAGCGTGTTGATGGTAAGGAAATGGTCCTTGCATACGCCAGCCGCACATTGACCAAGAGCGAGAGACGGTACTGCGTCACCAGGAAAGAGCTTTTGGCAGTAGTACACTTCGTAAAGTATTTCAGACACTATCTGTACGGTCGAACATTCCTTGTGCGCACGGACCATAGCTCTTTACGGTGGCTGCTTAACTTCAAAGATCCGGAGGGCCAACTTGCCCGATGGCTAGAAGTGTTGAGCACCTACGACATGAGAATCGAACATCGGCGTGGAGTCCATCATGGCAATGCTGACGCTCTTAGCCGTATACCATGCAAGCAGTGTGGGTATCGTTCGGATTGGGAGAAACAGTCCCGGGGTGTCGTAAACACCGCAGTAGCTGCCAGCAACAAGAACATTGGACCTCAGTCATCAGAAACATCTTCCGTCATACAACAGCGACAGGCATCCGACAAAGACCTGTGTGTTGTAATAGAATGGCTTAAAGATGGCAAGAAACCATCCTTTGAGGATATCCAGAATCAGAACTTCGTGATCAAATCCCTGTGGTCACAATGGAATCAGCTCGTGTTGGATAAAGGTGTTTTATACAGAAGATGGGTCTCAGACAAATCCAATACAACGCTTCAAGCGGTAGTACCACTTGGTGAGAGAAGGGACATACTTCAACAATACCATGACGGTAGAACGGCAGGGCATTTGGGAGTTCGTAAGACTCTCTGTAAGATAAGGCAGGGGTATTACTGGCCTGGTCTGCAAGGGGATACTAGGAGGTATGTTGCCGGCTGTGAAATTTGCACCAGGCGCAAAAATCCAGTTCGGAAGAATAGAGCGCCAATGCAAATAGTCCAGTCAGGTTTCCCGATGGAGCGTATAGCCGTTGATATACTGACTGACTTACCTGAAACAGGAAACGGCAACCGGCATGTGTTAGTAGTTGGTGACTACTATACGAAATGGATGGAATGTTTCGCAATGCCTAACATGGAGACAACCACTATTGCGACTCTGATAGTGGAGGAGGTCATATCAAGGTTCGGCATGCCATACGCGATCCATTCTGACCAGGGCGCTCAGTTTGAGAGCAGGTTATTTGCAGAGATGTGCCAACTCCTTGGTACGAGAAAAACACGTACTTCACCGTATCATCCCCAGAGTGATGGTATGGTGGAAAGGTTCAACAAAACCTTGGTGACAATGCTTAGTGCATTTGTCAACGAGCATCACACAGACTGGGATGAAATGCTGCCGTACGTGACCATGGCATATCGTTCGGTTGAACAAGAAACCACGGGTTGCACTCCAAATTACCTGATGTTAGGGCGAGAAGTAACAACACCACTCGACATACAATATGAGATGCCAGTAGACGACAAATCCATACCTCAGAATGAATGGGTGTGGACACTTCAAGAACGCATGGAAGAAGCACATCGGTTTGTCAGGTTGCATACCGATGGCGAAATGAGGAGGCAGAAGAAATACCATGACCAAAAGGCTTACTGGAACCAGTACAAGCCAAATGACAGTGTTTTTGTCTTCTTTCCAAGAGTCAAACCAGGCAAATCTAGGAAGCTAACGTCCATGTGGCAGGGACCATTCAAGGTGATGGGGAAATGCACAGACGTTACATACAAGATACCTTGTGGGTACCGCGGAAAGCCGCAGGTTATACACGTGGACCGTATGAGGCGTCATCGGTCACAAGTATTACGCGGCGAGGAGCAAGTTGAAACTTCAAAGCACCAGGCAGATGAGGCCGGGCTTGAGTTATCGGAACACAAAATCGTTCCAGAATGCCAGGACTTAGCGGAGGACACTGATGTCGATACAGCCGTTGACTCGGGACTAGGACCAGAACATGGTCGCCCGCGTCGCAGCAGACATCCTCCGAGCTGGCACCGCGACTTTGTAGTATAGTCAGCTTATCAGAATATTCTCAACAAGAAGTTGGGAGTTCAGATCCAGTGACAGTAACAAATGACAGTTGTTTAAGGAGCAAGTAGTCCTTGTAGTTAGTTATTAAGATATTGTACAATGAAACTTTCACTTGTTCATAATTGGTATGTGGGGACACTTATACCCGGAGGCGTGGGTAATGTAACGGAAAGCGAAAGTAGGTCTTTTGGCGGGAAATGGAAAACGAAAGTAGACCTCGTCCGGCAGAAGCTTCAACGTTACGTCCCAGTAAAACATGTAAAAGACATAGATATCTATAATCACGTGGTACTTTCGTTAGTATAAATACAGGTGAGCTGAGCTGCTCGGGTTCCATTCTGATTCTGATTTCGACGAGTGAAGATCAGGGAACACTAGTAACGTTATACTATAGAATTGCATAGCATTACCATATACATAGGAAACAGTGTGGGCCTGAATAAGGCTGGAATACTAACACACTGTGGGGTTAGCGGATTGACAGGGTTACGGTACTGTACTTATATTATCACAGCGGTGATAGGGAGCCTGACAGTTGACTGTTGGCAGTGCACTGTTGGCAGGTTAGTGTACAGGTAACTCTGGGAGGCTGACCGACGTATAGCTAGCGGTCGGGTTGTTGTGTATATATGTGCGCATACAGGAGCTCGCTGCAAACAGCAGTGAGAACGGCGGTCTGACGGACTGGTGCTGTATGCGTGGTTAACATATACACAGGCTCTAGCAGAGTGCGTATTGCAGCGGTTTTACTAGTAACGCGGTAGCGGCATTCAGAATCCCTGTTGTTAGTAGTATAGATAATTACGTAGTGGTCAGACAACCACTGGATACAATCATACTCATTGTTTTTACGCCCGGGCGGCGTTACGCTCTTATAGCAGAACACATCTATGTATATATTGTACTTAGGGTAATATGTAGTAAATATCTCGAATCCCAAGACGTGACTTGGTAACGAACCCCTTACACGTCACACGAGTTCGAAACCTACGTGGGGCAGTTGCCAGGTACTGACCGTAGGCCGGTGGTTTTTCTCCGGGTACTCCGGCTTTCCTCCACCTCCAAAACCAGGCACGTCCTTAAATGACCCTGGCTGTTAATAGGACGTTAAACAAAAACAAACTTGACAAGAGCTAAAGCCGGAACATTTACGGGAAAACAACCCAGTTAAACAAGTTATGTTGAAATGTGTATTGTGTAATAATAATAGCGCTTTTGGATGAATTGATCTGATGAAAAACGAATTACTAATCACGGCATTCATGGGTAGTAAATACACACGGAAGTTTTCCTAAGCCTTATAAATATTAATTTTTAGTGTTCAGATATACCATTGACTATAAAATGCTTCATAATACCTACATATATTTACAACATGCTCACCTTCCTGTACAATATTTCCACACCGACCAAATAATATCCTCGCGATTCACTGGGTGTTAGCCAACTGTGATTCAAGCAGTTAAGACGTGTCTTTAAAAGCCCCATTCACACCGTAACTAAAAACTAGGTAGATCAAAAATAATTTCAAAAGGAATACTAGAAGTACGTTAAGTTGGACTATCCTTTATGAATGATCAACCAAGCGGAACATATTGCGAATTATACATACCTCTTAGGTCATAAAAAAGTCGAAGTTGATAATTTATGATAAAATCTTATATAATATCATTTCATCAGTTCATATTGCTATTAGCATAACGTATACAATTAATGATATTGTAAATTAAAAGTCTGTTAGACGTCACTTACATGGTCAGAGGATACCACTCGCACAGAAAAGTAACGTTTGAGTTCCTGGTGTGGGCACCTTTGCACGGACTCCTGCACGGGTGCTCTGATGTATGGGATTCATTAGAACCTTATTCTGCCTCAAGGAGTGTTAATGTATTTTTTTTTCATTCTTCTGTCAATAAGATGCAATCATGTGGAGGATTCTGACGTTTTCTGATATGCCTGATGAGGTCATACCAAAACAATGCTCAATGGGAAACATGCCTAGGCTATATAAAGGGACTGGGCATAAATATTATTGTGCCTTTTGTACCGTCCTTTGATATTGCAGGTGGTAGAAACTGCTGGTGGAGTTTTCAGTCCCCGAGGTTTACTTAAACCTGCTTATTATGTTTTAGTTTATTTGAATAGTGACACAATTCAAAGTTTACACATTAATGTTCCTTTAAAAAACAAATCCAATACCGATAATTAAGAAATTTATCGAATTATGGGCCTTTCTCATTCAGATTTTGACATTTCCTCCCACCTATTTTGAATGTTTGCTTCTGTACAGTCATACCAGAGTCATCTACACTCTCTTTCTTTTCTTTGAAATATATCACCAGACCGCCATATAGATTATGTCTCATCGCTATAAAGACGCCTTTCAAAGATGTGATTACATTAAATCATTAAGGAGTCGTTTTCACAACCATATTGTTCGTATTCATTTTTCCTGTTAGTTACGCTATGTTTGTTTTATATAATTTTCATAATGGGCTACAAGTCATTATTGCTTATTCATGTGATTGGATGCTTCAATAATAGACTGATAAACTGGAGAAATTGCACAATTCGTCATGAATTGCAATCACTGTTTAAGCTTTGATTACGGAAAATTACCAATATGTCTGTGGGAATAAAAAGCACTGTACAACACCGGACCATTGTTTGTTACGTTGACAGAATCGTTTTTTTTTCCTTTTAACAAATTGCTTTGTTCACTAATTTTACATCAGGTTCAAGAAATTATTAATTTGATTAAATTCATCAGATAACAAAAATGAAGCACATAAATCTTAACCTTTGCAATACAAATCAGAACTGTGCATATTCGCAATCGTGCGGGCTATGTGCCGTCAGATTTGACAGGGTCATCAGTCTCCTAGGCGGGAGTCGTTGATAAAGCAAAAGATCCATAACCTTCAAACATCTGGTCTCAATCCTTTGCATGCACATCTTTTTTTTCGCATTTTGTCTTCGTTTTGTCGGTTTTTAATTATTAGAATTAAAATTTCGTTTGATGAAGGTATTCTTTGATGACCATGTATTTATCGTTGCTGGTATCAGAGATATCGGGAATGTTTATCGCAAAGCAATTTAGCGAAATTTACAGAATGTATTTATTCTCGTTAACAATGACAATAAAACAATACAATCAAAATACAAAACAAGCGCTTTATTTCCATAACTTGGAAAAAAGGTATAATGATAATCAGAAAACAAAATCATAATTTGTGGCCTTCATAATAATCACAAACCTTCCATCATTCGAATTTATTTTGAATACTTACTGGTATTGAACTGATTAATTATGTTGAGCGTAAAGTTACAAACAATCTTCATAAGTTGAATTAAATGATTGTCATAAAGTACTAAATACGACCAATATGCGCAAACTTAAACACATAAACAAAACACCGAAGCAGTAATAAAGAGTATGGATACTCACTTAACACAAGTTAAATGGGATGATGTGATTCAAGGTACATGTGGTGAACAATTGAATCCAAACTGGTTTATCTTTTTGATACATTTATAATGATTTATTAAATATATATATATATATATATACAATGTATTATATTTGACTTGATTTTTTTGTTGACCTAAGACAGATCAAGAACTTTACCCGAGGTACAGATGTGTTCCTAATGTTGACGTCACAGCATAAACATTCACGCAACATAATTCACAAGTTACATATCTAGAACTTTTTGGCGTGAAATAACATGTCTTACCAATTGCTCACTGTCGCAAATCCTGTATTCATTAACAAACATACCCCCTTTAGCGTTGATAGATACATGACTGCCTTTGAGAATATGATACAAATTAAACTATATAAAATATTGATCTATTGGTCCATCATCCGCAGCCCAGAAGGATTGAGCAACTCATTAGAATGTAAAGAATACATTTCTCTCTTTGGGCACGTGATCAAGCAGGAGAGTTTGACAAATAAAAAATATGAATAGGAAACTATGTGTATGTATTAACACTTATTGGGATGCAGAGTTCAACTAGCACAGGATACTCAACTATAAATATTTAAAGATCATAAGTATCCATATATCATGAGAATAGAGCTTTATTCGAAAACTAAACACAATTAGTCAGGGAATTTTTCGGACAGGTGCGATAATTACGATATGACTGTACATTATACTGAGGTAAGTTAATGCATAATGAATTACATGACGGAGGAAAAGTGAAGCTTCATTTCGAGATGAATTACGCGAGGTTTTCCTTTTCCTTGATTAACTTTGAAAATTGAACTACAGTGTGTACGTCAAAGTTTTTTTGTCGATGACTGGAAGCCGATCACTATCAAAACTACAAAACCAAGAATCCCCAACTCCTTACTACAAAAACAACAAACAAGAAAGTTAAAACGAAAGTAGACTGGTAACTCACCGCTACAGATATTGATTACGACAAAACAACGTTTAACATATTTTGACAGCCTAAGAGATCATTAATTCTAGCTATTCTACCGACACTATATATATATATGAAATACAAAGTAACTTAAATGTATACCATGTGGCATGTATTTAATTCACACAAAACAATTGAAAACACACGTGATAATATGTTGTTGTCATTCGCCTGATTCGATCATATGTAACCAATCGGAATGAGTGGGAGGGAGTCGGCACAACGAAAAAATATATCTTGTACTTTGTACTCCCAAGGAACGCGGTGATATATATTTCAAATGAACCAAAGGAGGTACGTTTCAACCGTCATGCAATTCATTGTAAACCTGAGATTAAAATACACTCTGTATGCTTTAAACTTTAGCTGATGTATTTGTTTTTATTTCAGCACGCCTATGTCAGTTTTTTCCCAAACAACATCATGACGGGGCACATATCCATTATCCAACATCAATATTTTGAAGCGAGAATCTCTGCTGTTGTTAGAGTTAGCAGTATACATCACAGCCAATATTCTTATAAACGGTGACCACTTCATGTGAACACTTGGTGCCCTATGTGATGACCTTCATTACGCGTGATCCGTTTATGTTGGTCAGTTTCTGGTCACTGACCACTAAAGCCTTTTCTAACAGGGACAGTACCTCTGCAGGGATAGTGTCCGAATCGTGGTGGATATTAACCCATATATCACCTGTAACGAAATGACATCATTTTAAATCGGATTATATGTACCTATAATTAAACATACCAATCTTACATGTACATACCTATAATAACAAAACATTGTCTTTTGACCTAACCAATCATACAAAACTATAAAAAAGGACAGCATTGTCTCCTGACCTAAACAACTATTTATACCTATAAAACGATATTTCATTTTGACCTTAAGAATTATGTATATCTATGAAATGGCAATGTCGTTTGACGTTTTTGTAACACGTACCAATCTCCGTATAGGCCTAGTTACCATTATACTGAAGGTACATATATATGTAGGTTTGAAACTAGGGCCTGACAAATCATGTACACAACATACGTCTATTACGTTTTTGTAACACGTACTAATCTCCGTAAAGACCTAGTTATCATTATACTGGAGGTTTGAAACTAAGCCCTGACCGTTAGTAAAAATAACGTCCATTTGGAATATTTTGTGTTGAACTTTTGAAGTGAATTTAGGATGATTGTTGTTTTAATTATCCGTGTCCCGTGAAAATCGCTATAGACAGGTTTTTATTGTTTGTCAGTTTTATAGATTTCCAGATTGTTTACCTTTGTCAATAGTGTCACCAACACAAACTTGTAATATAAGGCCGACGCCGAACTGAATAGCGTCACCACTCTTGCTTCTGCCGGCACCAAGTTTACCAGAGGCAACCGCACACAGTTTCGAGTCGATTTCGTGGATGAATCCTGAAATAAATCAAATCTCATTGTGTATTGATTATATTCTTATTGCGGTTTATTCAATTGCACAAATAACACTAAGTCGCGTTAATATCTAATACACTCACCAATTATGAATCAAGGAGCAACATCCATATGGTTTGTTTGGATGCTATTAGGTCCCATCATATCAACACAGTAAGGTAATTTAAAGACGGTGTCCAAGAATTTTCGAGGCAATGACGGTCTTTTGTATAGTACCATCACATCGCAACGAAATATCATGACAAGGACGGGTGACACACCTACCGGACATATTAACATTAAGCTGACATTGGCAGAACCAGTCCATCAAGCCATATTGAAGTAAAGTAAGCCGATAGTGCCATTTATGTAGATTTAGTTTTTTCTCATCCAGAGCACATAACATAAAACCTTTATGATAGGGACAAATGCTAAACTAACAAGAGGCCCATGGGGCCTGTATCGCTCACCTGGTTGGATTAGACCAAATGTCAAAATATTGTTCATATTCAATTTGTTTAATTTGTAAATCTCAAACAATGCTATATATGGTTATAGTGTGGGAATCCGAACTGCTTTAAAGATTAATGAAGTCCAGACTCTCTAAGGTCTGAAAGACCTCAAGAATTGTTTTTAGAACATGCATTCATCACTTTATGACTAGTAGCGATTTAAAGGAATTACCACTATTTCCCCTATTGGGCCCCACCCCTTTGGCCCCTCAGGGGTCAGAGTCACCACTTACGCAAAATCTGTTCCCCTTCCCCCAAGGATGTGTCTGACCAAATTGGGTTCAAATCCATTCATAACTTTATGACTAGTAGCGATTTAAAGGAATTAACTCTATTTCCCCTATTGGGCCCCGTCCCTTTGGCCCCTTTGGGGTCAGAGCCACCATTTATGCAAAATCTGTTCCCCTTCCCCCAAGGATGTTTCTGGCCAAATTGGGTTCAAATCTATTCATAACTTTATGACTAGTAGCGATTTAAAGGAATTACCTCTATTTCCGCTATTGGGCCCCGCCCCTTTGGCCCCTCGGGGGTCAGAGTCACCATTTATGCAAAATCTGTTCCCCTTCCCCCAAGGATGTGTCTGACCAAATTGGGTTCAAATCCATTCATAACTTTATGACAAGTAGCGATTTAAATAAATTAACTCTATTTCCCCTATTGGGCCCCGTCACTTTGGGGTCAGAGCCACCATTTATGCAAAATCTCCTATTGGGCCCCTCCCCTTTGGCCCCTCAGGGGTCAGAGTCACCATTTATGCAAAATCTGTTCCCCTTCCCCCAAGGATGTTTCTGACTAAATTGGGTTCAAATCCATTCATAACTTTATGACTAGTAGCGATTCAAAGGAATTAACTCTATTTCCCCTATTGGGCCCCGCCCCTTTGGCCCCTCGGGGGTCAGAGCCACCATTTATGCAAAATCTGTTCCCCTTCCCCCAAGGATGTTTCTGGCCAAATTTGGTCAAAATCCAATTAGAACTTTTTGACTAGTAGCGATTTGAAGCAAATGTTGACGGACGGACGGACGGACGACGGACGACGGACGCTGCGCCATGACATAAGCTCACCGGACCTTTGGTCCAGGTGAGCTAAAAACTCAAAATAGTAGAGTGCCAAAGGAGACAGCAGACTGTTTAAAAGAAGAAATGGGGATAGCAGGCACAAGCATAACTCTTCCTCTAATGCAAAAATCTAGAAGCATATATGGTTTTACTGTAAACAGTTTCAACGAATACCTACGTAAGCGTAAGTCAAATAGTACAAAATGATAAACACAATACCTTTGTCCTCGCTTTTTAATCCCGTCACGTGTTTAGACTTGGGTAGAATGGTCCAAATATCAGTTTCAGGGTCACAAAGACGCTTTGCAGTATCTTCTGTGGCGCCCTGGGCAACAATCATTTTCCTGAAGCAGTCCATTGCCGCCCCATCACGTACACGTGCCTCCATTAAACTATGTGACTTCTCAATCGTCTCGGTCACACCAGCGCGAGACAATAATTGGCCACCTAGAATGAACACGGGCACATACAAATAATGGTCAGTTACAAACTAAGCAAACAATACACCTCTCAAAATACTCTCTCTCCCTAACCTTTTTTTAAAACAAATGTGTTACGTTATAAATAGAACGGAATGGACGTATTCTAATATATAATGTGACAAAAAGACAAAATAGTTGCAATGTGTCTTAGAAATTTACACTTAAATACATATCTCAATTTCATCTTTGTATGTACCCAATTGGTAGACGAGTTCCATGACGTCACTGGGCCCTTTATCGAGGAGACATTGGATGGACTCGGCTACCTCAAGAGAGTTACCAATCGCTTTACCAATGGGATTATTCATTTCAGTCAGCAATGCCACAGTGTTGATACCGAGACCGTTTGCAATATTGACCTAGATAAACAAATAAATATCAAATAAAATTTGATTTTAATGCTGCCTAAAGATAGATTTTAGACATCAAGAACGTTTCCTAAAACCGAATCTCCAGCGATATGAATTTTCATAAATTCATCTTTTAAATAATCTATTAGTCATGAACTGCATACCTGTTTAAATCCAAATAGTTTAGAAAAAAAGAGAGAGATTTTTTTTGTATTCTGTTCATGCGCCTGTCCTGCTGTTCTGGAATATTTGTTCTAGTTCATTTTGATTTCCCTGACTTTTCTTTTTAAATTCCACATTTAAGCACTATAATCACTCACTTACGACGAGCTATAGAAGGACGAAACAGTTCCAGTATATAGTTTTACATTCACGCATATATTGTATCTGTCAGTAATTTCTTATTGAGAAGTGCTTAATTATTCATGTGTTGGTGTGATAGAGAAATCTTCAACCCGCGGGGTGATATCCTAGGTTATTTAACCCAAGACTCTGTCGAGTGTAAGTCGACCAAGAATATTACCCCGAGCGTTGGATATTTTTCTGTCACGTTCTCACGATAGGGGCTGATTATTTTTGTCCCATTATATTATTTCTATTTATACAGTGTCCAGTTATTGCACTGCAATATAATGCTGAAGTGACGTGATTGAATTGTCGACGTGACGTCATTGAATTGTTAGCATGACGTCATTATATTGTCGTGTTGATGCCATTGCATACATGTAGTGAAACGGTAGATAAATCTGTGAATGATTGGAGAAAAAAATATTGTCAAAGCGTGTCATTGTGAGTGATCAAATAGTAATCTAAAAATGTATTGTTTAGAAATTATAAACCCAGCGTGATTGACACAGGATACAACTATTTATCCCCGTCAATCTCCTGATGAGTGCGGGTCCGGTTATATCAGATGATCATAATACGGTTGCAAAAACTGGCGCCATATGCGCCTCATCCTGCATTATCCGCATAGTCTTAAATATGGTAAGATAAATGAAAATATCAAGTTATTAAGGTTTTTATGACTTGCAATTAAATAACAATAAAGTATACATAAAAAGAAATTTAAACAAAAAATCAGTTTTCGAAATTATACTTTCTGCTCTTAGGAATTAAATCATTGAGGCAGTTATGGTAGGTTTTCTGAATTAATGTTTTTGAAATCTTAACACACCTAAATGTCATTTTTCTTTTGCATAAAAATCTGCTCGACTTTGATCAAAGTAAAGGCATTAGAATTTCTGGACCTTAATGCTCTGAAAACAATTGCTCTTGAAACCTTTGTTTTTTTCAGTATGATGCTAGTATACTAACAGGATTGGTCCCTGACAGCTGAATCCTTAATGCTTCACTTATTGTCGGTCTATTTTTATCAAGAAATTAAATGAGTTTTATTTCATTTTTCTGTTAATAAATTAAACTTAATCATATGTCAAAATCAAATATGAGTCATTTACGATAATAAAATGTGTGATTGATTTGTGTAAAGCTTATTGAGGCGAAAGACCGTTATTATACATGTTTTTTGACCGTTTTAAGCTTGAATGAGAAGAACAAGTATTGAAAAGGATTCTTGGTGGTTTGTAAACGAACAAATATTCTTACTGTAGAAAATCCGATAAAATGAGGGTTAAATACAGAACACAAAATATAGATTTGAATGAAGACGGTTGACAAAGCACAAGAATAATAAGACCGAAAGGAAGCGTTCTCTTTACTGTCTTCAGTCATCTCGATTCACTCAAGTCTTTGATTCTAACCAAAAATGTAAATATCGATAATATTTGGAATCGCCTTTCGTACTCAGAAACTCCCTGCAACATGCATTTGTTTGTCAGTTATACTTTTCACGTGAGCTGTTAAATACCTTGGACATGGATTTGAATTTTTCATGAAAAATATATCTATACATTAAGATAGACAAACATTACAATTATACATGCGTTACATCATTGGCTTTCTCTTTTGGTAGAATGTATTTTGGCCATTGGAGGTATATTTCGTACAACTCTAAGAGCGAACAATGATAAATGCTTAAAAGAAATACCATGCGAGCGCCCAACACCAAAGCATCTTCTTTCGAATTCGTACTCGCCCCTTTTCCACACTTTACATCCAAAATTAGAAAATCCAAATTTTCTGCCGCCTTCTTGCTAACAATGGACGCTAAAATATAAGTACACCAACATATTAAACGGATGTTAAGTGGATTTAAGAAATATTTTTTATGAAATCATTATATTAGTTCTAAGACATTCACTTAAATATTCATTTTTGTCCTGATAAAATTGGCAAATTCGTTATTCATCAGTAAGCGGAAAACAGCTGTAATTAAACTGACCTACTTCCAAGTGAAACAACGTTTGAAAGGCGAACACATTTGGAATATAGTTGATACCGCTTCACTAAAACGTACTTATCATTGACGACTGTTGCAGGTAAATAGAACACATGATCAGTGTCTTGAAATATAAGCTGTTTTTTTTTCGATCAGGACAGAGTTAACCTCACTAAAATAACCTTATATTTTAAGTCACTTAGCATGTATTCTCTATACATTGTCATTACGTTGAATGTTCGTTACTCCCTTACCTGATATCAGTCCGACACTCTCCACTGTGCCTGTGACATCACGAGTGGCGTATATTTTTTTATCGGCGGGTACCAACGTTTCGGTTTGACCGACAATACAGCACCCGACTTCCTCAAGTATCTTGGTCATGGCGGCCGTGTTGAAAGTAACGCTGAATCCTGGGATTGATTCGAGTTTGTCCAGGGTCCCACCAGTGTGTCCCAGACCTCGGCCAGACACCATAGGTACCTAATGTAGGGAAAGAGTGTGGTATATCATATCATTTGGGACATGGAAAGCGTCATTTGGGACACGGAGAGTGTAGTTATCGTTGACCAGGTCTTGATCTGACTTTTTAGACTTTCAAGTAAAAGCTTGCAATTTCAGATTGATCACTAGTGAGGTTTCTATATCCTCCATGGCTACTGATGTCTTCTGTGATCCTATGGTATTTATGGCAAGCCCTTTTATCATTCTATCTTATTTCCTCTAAAGCCTCCCTATGTTTTTTTAACGAGCGTACTAACATTAAACGAAGGTTGAGGTCACTCAGGGACGCATGGGTAAATATGAGAATGATGATGTTTTCGCAATGATTTCTGCTTCAAAGGAGACTATTTCGTTCACTAAGTGTAAAACAAATATAATATGAAACTTTATACTGGAATAATCAGGTAAATTTTCTCCAAGAGGAAATGGAATAATTAACAAGAATATAGGTAAACGATGGGAGGCGGGGAGGTGATGCTTCTGAAAGTTTTAATAATTATGAAAACGCAAAAATACATTAAGAACGTTTCCTAGACAAGCGTTTTACGGATATATGGCCGATCGGGATCGAACCAGAGACCACTGGGATACTAGTCTTACGCTCGACCGATCGAGCGAGCCGAGTGGTGTATTGCGAGGAGTATCAACCAGGGCTAGATACTGTTCCTCCAGCAAAACTCGTTATCGAGTTTTTTCGAGGGATATCACCCGTGCTTGTGGAGCAAGGCTGAGTTTTTCTTTTCCCGAGTCGCTACGTGCGAGCCAATGCAACAGGAGAGGAAACAATTGCAACGACCAGGCAGGGACTCGAACCCGGGACCTTTGAACTCTAGACGGACACTCTAACCATTAAAGCTACATGTACCTGGCCACCGCCGTTCAGAACTGTCAAGTTCAGATACATTCCTCCTCTCTTCAAGAATATATGTCAAAATCAATAAAACAGGTGGGTGACTATGTACATATGAGCATTAAACATATGGGAATCTTCTATTCTAAAGTCACTTGTCCAAATAATTTAATTTTGGAATCAAACGTAACTACATACCAGGCGATTTTTGAAATGGTGTAGTTGTAAAGTAACGGCAAACCGAGAGCTGATCCGAATAGCTATACCATTGGGTTACCCTCTTGACCGTCACTTTTAAGGAGGTATTGGAGATCAAATTAACTAAGAGAATAGATCTAATTCTAAATTCGAACACATATTCCAATATTATCAACTATGTTTATCAGACTGGTTTATGATGTATACTGACCTCATTTACGAGAATAAGTGAATAAGAAATTTGAGAGAGGTGAAGATGTGTATATTAGTTTCCCTGACAGCAGTAACGCATTTGATACAGTATGACATGCTTACTTGTAGTATAAACTGTATAAGATGGAATTAAAATCGAAATTGTGGATGGTTATGAAAGCAATTTATACAAATGTAACTAGTTGTAAAAATGTAGATTCTTACTGTTGTTCTACAAAATGTAACATTGTAATATTTTCAAGAAGAAAGAAAATTGATGAAAATGAAACAGTTCGTCTCTTTAATTGTCCTCTTCTGGAAAAAGACAAGTTGGAATAATGTTATAAATTTTATATTCGTCTGTACAAATAAATATAATAGTACTGAACACTCACTCTGTGCATGTAATAAGCTTCGTATCGGACGTCTAATATTGTCTAACCTTTTTACAAGTGCCTTTAACCCTATAACTACTTGTAAGATAATTATAAAGCGCATGCTCCAACGTTATACGGCTATGTACATGTACTTTGGAATCTCACAAACACAAACGTAGTATTGTTAGAGAGAAGGCAAAAATACATTTTTAAATCTCTTCAGAGGAGTTTCGTACGGAAGAGCATTAGGGCCATGAAGCAAAAAAAAAAAAAATTCATTTTTTCGTGTTAATAACTCGAAATTTCGACTTACTAACTCGAAATTTCGAGATAATAACTCGAAATTTCGAGATAATAACACGAAATTTCGACTTACTTACTCGAAATTTCGACTTACTAACTCGAAATTTCGACTTAGTAACTCGAAATTTCGACTTAATAACTCGAAATTTCGAGTTATGATAATAACTCGAAATTCGAGAAAATAACTCGAAATTTCGACTTACTAACTCGAAATTTCGACTTAGTAACTCGAAATTTCGAGATAATAACTCGAAATTTCGACTTACTAACTCGAAATTTCGAGATAATAACTCGAAATTTCGACTCAATAACTCGAAATTTCAAGATAATAACTCGAAATTTCGACTTAGTAACTCGAAATTTCGAGATAATAACTCGAAATTTCGACTTAGTAACTCGAAATTTCGAGATAATAACTCGAAATTTCGAGTTACTAAGTCGAACTTTCGAGTTACTAAGTCGAAATTTCGAGTTATTATCTCGAAATTTCGAGTTATTATCTCGAAATTTCGAGTAACTAAGTCAAAATTTCGAGTTATTAAGTCGAAATTTCGAGTTATTAAGTCGACATTTCGAGTTATTATCTCGAAATTTCGAGTTACTAAGTCGAAATTTCGAGTTATTAACACGAAAAAATGAATTTATTTTTTTTGCTTCATGGCCCTAATGCTCTTCCGTAGTTTCGAAACCCGATAACCGATATGTTTGCTAGGCTGGGCTAGACAATGAAAGAAGGTTATATGTATAGATACTACAGTGTATTAATATTTTCGGTCGGCTAAGCAGATTGCATAATGCGTCTCGTATACTATTCACAAAACTTGTTTTGGGTAAATGTGAATGCAGAAAATAATGTCAGGTATGGTTTTGCATGGGATATTGATAAAGTATAACTTATATGAACCGGATTAGGAGTATACGACAGTAAATTAAATTCATTTTCGAATTGGAGAGATTTGTTTTCTTGTGTAGCTCAAACCTTGAAGAGTTCTGAGTGTCCTAGGCTCGGTCATAAACGGAACAAGGACGTTAAGCCCCAGAGCTCTGTATAAACTATGTTTATCAGACTGGTTTATGATGTATACTGACCTCATTTACGAGAATAAGTGAATAAGAAATTTGAGAGAGGTGAAGATGTGTATATTAGTTTCCCTGACAGCAGTAACGCATTTGATACAGTATGACATGCTTACTTGTAGTATAAACTGTATAAGATGGAATTAAAATCGAAATTGTGGATGGTTATGAAAGCAATTTATACAAATGTAACTAGTTGTAAAAATGTAGATTCTTACTGTTGTTCTACAAAATGTAACATTGTAATATTTTCAAGAAGAAAGAAAATTGATGAAAATGAAACAGTTCGTCTCTTTAATTGTCCTCTTCTGGAAAAAGACAAGTTGGAATAATGTTATAAATTTTATATTCATCTGTACAAATAAATATAATAGTACTGAACACTCACTCTGTGCATGTAATAAGCTTCGTATCGGACGTCTAATATTGTCTAAATTTTTTACAAGTGCCTTTAACCCTATAACTACTTGTAAGATAATTATAAAGCGCATGCTTCAACGTTATACGGCTATGTACATGTACTTTGGAATCTCACAAACACAAACGTAGTATTGTTAGAGAGAAGGCAACAATACCTTTTCAAATCTATTCAGAGGAGTTTCGAAACCCGATAGCCGATATGTTTGCTAGGCTGGGCTAGACAATTAAAGAAGGATATATGTATAGATACTACAGTGTATTAACATTTTTCGGTCGGCTAAGCAGATTGCATAATGCGTCTCGTATACTATTCACAAAACTTGTTTTGGGTAAATGTGAATGCAGAAAATAATGTTAGTTATGGTTTTGCATGGGATATTGATAAAGTATAACTTATATGAACCGGATTAGGAGTATACGACAGTAAATTAAATTCATTTTCGGATTGGAGAGATTTGTTTTCTTATAAATTGTGTAGCTCAAGCCTTGAAGAGTTCTGAGTGCCCTAGGCTCGGTTATAACCGGAACAAGGACGTTAAGCCCCAGAGTTCTGTATGAAGTCTGCACAATTAGATGTTCGAATGATAACGTCTTATTACAAATGACACATAATCTTATACTGATGATTGTCAAATGATCAAAAGGGCCTGAAATGCTAACTTGAACCATAGCCCTATGTTAATAATATAGACTTATTGTAAAATACACTGTACATACATGTATATAACAAATTGTATCAATTAATGCTTATGTGACGATTGTATAACAAATGTTAATGTTATGGTGTTATGATTCCTTTGTGATACTCTATCTTCTATTTTAGAAGAAATAAAGAACATTAATGTAATTTCGTCATAATTCATTCCTGTGTTTGTTATGAAAACATAGAAAGGCTTTAAGATAAATTATACTGTGAATTTATTTCACTTAAGGTGAATACATTGTTTGCAATATGTTTTTTTCCCATTTAAGTGAAATTATCTTTCACCTTGGTAAATAAGAATTTGATGGTTGTGTAAAAAATATTCTCGTAAGTGGAAATATAATTAAATCTGAAACAGCTTACCATAGGTATCTGATAGACATATAAGAGACATGCAGTTTATTCTATTTGATTATGTGCCGCCGCGTTGTGCAGTTTTATGAGGTATCATGGGTTCATACTCGTCATGATTTTGCTGACTCTCGGATTTTCACATTTTTGACTCCAACAGTAGCGTCACTGACACGTCATATAAGGACTAAACAGCTGTGCTGTATGATACAGTTTAATGGTCCTTAACATACTATATCTATCACTAAAAATGTGCAGAAAGACACAGAAGACATTACTAATTTCATTCAAAACAAATTTGTGTTTGCTATAATAGAGCCGAAAATAAATTAAACTGCATCATACAGGTATTTCGTCCTTGTAGAAAGCGAAAGTGAAGCTAAAAGTCTATAGGAGGGTAACCAGAACTCGAAACAGGTCAAAAGAAAGAAATATGATATTCCGCACATGTATGCCATCGTCAATTCTGACATGATATTGACCGATTCCGTATGAAACCGTTTTTATGCGCGTGAGTAACAATATTTGATCTACGAAACATCAAAACTGGCGTCGACTACACATCGAATAAGATGACGATTTATATTTCAGGATGGGCAACTGGAAGGCGATATTGCAATCGTCATAGTCCGTGCTTCTGTCAGACTTATATTTCCGAGAGTATAAATTACTATGCTTTATCTTGTTTAAATAAAGACATTCTTCAATACGTTCTTAAAAGTACACAACCTTCAGAATGTTACCTTCATGCCACAAGATGCTAAGATTGGTGCCAGAACGAGGCTGATTTTGTCGCCAACACCTCCTGTACTGTGCTTGTCCACAATTTTACCGCGCCAACTTTCCGGCCAGCTCATAACCTCACCAGAGTTCATCATTGCACGTGTCAGGCACGTGGTCTCAAAGTCATCCAGGCCTTTCAGAGCAGTCGCCATTAACATGGAGCCTGAAATAAGAATGAGTTTGTATGGAAATATTTAAATAACTCTGAACCTTTTTTTCGTTTCAATAAAAATATTTCTGTTCCTTCTTAATTTGTAATTGGTAAGGGTAATATTTCTGTTCCTTGTATGTAAGGGTAATATTTCTATTCCTTAATTGGTAAGGGTAAATCTAGGTGAAATGCGTGTGTGTTCGAATATTTCAAATCACAATCAAACGAGTCTAAGGATGGTGACAACGGAACCACTAGGTATAACAATAAGCATCAAACACGTCTGACTTAATATCACATAAGGAAATAGAGTATTTCCAAATGAGATCATTATATTCCAATATGTATACGTACTACGTTTATGAGAATCACAATTCAACATTGGACTTATTTTTGCATATACTTGCACAATTCCCACTGCATACTTGCGAACCCATGTCAGTTTAAGAAACTATATGAATCTTGTAAATTCCTTCACACGCATCCATGAATGTACGTAGATTACGATCCAGGTATTCATGTCATCTAATTGACGACTTGTTACATTGATCGTGTCACGGAATCGGGAGGACCATCACTGCGCCATTGCAACGTTCCCTTTTGAGAATGTGTTCAGAGAGTCATCCACTTCATGTATGACGTCATCATCGGACTGGAAGTGGGTTTCAGCTGTTTTCAGTTTTGGAAATAGATGAATATCTGATGGTGCGAGATCAGGTGAATTAGGCGGATGCTCAATCAATTCAAGGTCACAATCGTGAATGGCAGCCATGGCAATGGCAGACTTTTGAACAGGAGCATTGTCCTGATGGAATAACACACATTTAAGTGAGCTTTCCACGGCTATTATTTTATTAATATTTTCCGGTAACTGTCTCAAAAGTGAAGCATTGTATGTGCCATTGATTGTTTGTAACTTTTGTAGATAATCTACCAGCAGAATACCATCTGCATCCCAGAAAACTGATGCCATAACCTTCCAAGCTGATAGAACAGCATTGGCCTTCTTTAGCGGGGAGAGCAAGGGTGCTTCCATTGTTTCGATTGTTGTTTGGCCTCTAGAGTAAAATGATGGACCCATGATTCATCGATAGTGACAAATCTCTGAAGAAAGTTGACAGAATCTTCCTAAAAAAGATTACCACGCGATAATGCGCGCCTGGTGTGATTATGATCAATACGAGGGTCACAACATATCAATCATCCCTCGTATGTCTATGAGATATTTGTCTGTATAAGATCTCTTATTTAAAGTTTATGACATACCAGATATAAGATATCCTAATAAAGGTCTCTTTATAAGATGTCTTATTTTATATAAGATATCTCTTAAATTTGATAAGATACGTTTTTGTATCTCTATTATATATTTTTCTTTGAAAGATACCTCATGAACAGTATTTAATAAGAGATATCAAAAAGAAAAAAGATATCTTATAACGAAATTATGACATAACTTATAAAAAACAAAATATCGCGAGACCGACCAAGTAAAAACGTAAAAAAAAAGTGTCTGCTCCAATTTGGGAAAGACGAGACACAACATCGCGGAGAATTGGCGACGATTTACAGGATCAGGCAAAATCAAGATAGAAAAGGGCCGTTATAGAGGTGAATATGCATATATAATCGAGCCTTTAAATTTTGTGAGTCAAGTTTTCTTTTTTTTTTATTGAATGGATACATATATAAAACTTAAAAAGTCAATTTAACAAAAAATATATAAATGTTCTTATCAGTTCGCTGAGGATTGAAAGAAAATGAACAGGATCGGATTTAATTGAAACAAACCGATATCATTGTGTACCACTAGAGGGCTTCGCCTCTTGTACAATTCTCCTGCACTATAAAATATTCTAAAAATGAAATGAATTATAACCACATACACTGCTGAATGATTTAATTGTTTTACAAAGATATTATGAGAAATCTTATATAACAATACATTGAATATTTGATAAGTATATAAGTTATCTCATATAAAGTATATCATAAGATATCGTATAAAGTATATCAGTTATCTCATATAAAGTATATCAGTTATCTCATATAAAGTATATCATAAGATATCGTATAAAGTATATCAGTTATCTCATATAAAGTATATCAGTTATCTCATATAAAGTATATATAAGTTATCTCATATAAAGTATATATAAGTTATCTCATATAAAGTATATCAGTTATCTCATATAAAGTATATCAGTTATCTCGTATAAAGTATATATAAGTTATCTCATATAAAGTATATCAGTTATCTCATATAAAGTATATCAGTTATCTCAAATAAAGTATATCAGTTATCTCATATACAACATTTTATTGTAAGATAAAATATTTTATGGTAAACATTGCTTTTGATTTTTGGGTAATTAGTGGTGCACACATCTTTGATGCGAGTTGTCTCCCTTGTCAGAAACCCTTTTACAGTTTCCGGTTACAGAGGCAGCGGGTGGACGTTGAATAGCTCCGCTCGCCAGTTTACGAAATACAAGGCATCCAGAGGACGTCCACAGTGTAGTAAGATTGTGTATGTACAGTAAAGGTAAAGTATCGTACTTTTTAGAGGTTTTTCATGTTTAAGAGGTTGTCAATCTAACCAATACAGGTCCAATATATCACGTAGTAGCTAGGCACATGGGGGTTTTCCCGCCGCTTTGGCTCACCGGATATAGATACATGTGGTCATGATCAGCAGCCGGCAAACTTTATTGACTTGTCATCTCAGCAAAATGAAAGTTCTAATAATCGGACATTCACTTACACGTCGTCTGGAACGTTATGTGACTTTCAACCCAGAATACGACAGGAACCTGTCTATGGCAAATGTGAAGTGGACATTGTTTATTACGGTCGGTCGGGTGGTACGTTACCCACTAGTAAGAATGCATTCACTAACCAAGTGATCAAAGCTAAACCTGACATATGTATTTTGCACATCGGTTGCAATGATTTAGATAGTGCGGGTGTTGAACCTGAAAAATTAGCACAGCATATATTTGCATACGCGGAATTTTTACACGCTGGTTTAGATGTCAAACATGTTATTATATTACAAATGTTACAACGTAGGAAAACACGTTCAATACAAGTGGAAACATTTAATAATAAGGTGATTAAAGCCAACCAACGTTTAAAAGAACTCTGTAAAGATCTTACATGGGTTAACTATGGGAGGTTAAGATGTTTGAAGAATTCCCAGAGGGAATTTATGAATTCAGACGGAGTTCACCTGTCCCAACACATAGGTATCCCTCGATATATTAGCAACATCAAGAGGGCCATAATTTTCAGTCGTGACAGGATCCTGCCTCCCAACTATGGTAAATACAATCTGAGGTGTATTTGGATTGATAAAAACTACTTGAAAAAAAAAAAAAAAGAGGCAGGTATTGATTATAACAATTTCTACCACAATACCCTGTGTTATTCAACTCTCAGACCATCAGTTAATCATTACAGCTGTTGATTAACAATCTGTTTATACCACACGTGGTATAAACTCTGTACGCATTTTGATTGGCTAACACGGTGAACTTTGACCCAAGCTGCAATTGTTATTGACGTCATCAATAATCTAATGACGTCACATCACCGGGTCCCGGACGTCACCGGTACACTTTATTTGCATACGCGAAATTATACTTGGCCTCGTTTCCCTTTGATTCAAGCCGATATTATTGTGGTAGAAACAGGTCACACGACTCGAAATTGTTGGATATGGAATTTATTTCACACTCGTAAGTTATTTTTTAAAAGTTGCAAAAAACACTCGCTAAAGCTCGTGTCTTTTGTAACTTTTAAAAAATAACTTACTCGTGTGAAATAAATTCCATATCCAACAACCACTCGTTGTGTAACCTCTATTTATCCCATAACTACGCTTGTTTCAAAACTGAAATGGCACGTGATAAAATTCGTAGCAGTGTGTTATTGTTTTTGTTTACACACCGCAGTGTGTAACCACTTTCTAAGCCTCCGATTGGTCATTTGTGATCTTCAACAAATCTGATTGGCTAACCTCTGGCCTTTGACCACGGACTTTTTTTATTACTGTCTTTTTTTTTTGTCGTCTGTCTTCAAAAGATCAGCATGAACGCGTTTTGTGGATTTGACGGTGCTCAACATTAGCATTACTGGGTGAGAGGGGTGTCCTCATGGAAATGTCGATTAATCTGGGGTTCGAGTCGTACGAGTTATAATTTGATGATAGCAAAATAGACGACGCACGGAAGCGAGATATTTCATCGATTATAGGCCTAGCGAACCAAAACTGACACCCCCTTGATAATGATTCTAGATTGCAGCGGCCCCCGATAGCCATGAATGAATTATCAAAACAATGAACAAATGTAATACAAAATAGTTAAATAGCTGTCTCTAATCGTAGTCATTTGAATGAAACGGTCGCAGCATCTAACGTTAACTGTTAGGCAGCTTCCCCTTTAGTTGGGTATCATTCGGTACGGTATTGTACCAGTAGCAAAAAAAAATCAACGAATAAACACTTTCTTATCATTCACTTACCTTTATTACGAATAGATTTATCCCAAACACAAAAATGTAAAAATCATCTTGGAACATTTGTCTCATGTCAGTAAACTGACGAGAATTCGTGTAAACACACTGACAAACGTTAGTCTAGGCCTATGACGTTATTGCTCAACACTCCAGCTGTGTTTCTGAAGTATTTGTTGAAATGAACGATGTCTTGAATGAATAAATCTCAGAATGAACATTTTACATCACAATTACCAGTAACCAGTACCTACGGAATCCAGGAAAGGACCAATAATTGAATCTGACAATGATTAGTCTAACATTCAGCGGTGACGTTCGACTTCGCGATGACGGTGTCGTCATCGAATATTTCGAGCGGAGTTATTTAAACAAGTTACCTATTAATAAATTACAAAGACATAAGGACTTTCAGACTAATATTTCGTTTGTAAAATAATATCATTTACAAATATAGTACATAAGATATGAGTCGTGCATCTAAAATAGATGAAAAGCTTTCGTTCATAACGACCTATATTTTGTCGGGTAGTGATTTGGTTCACGGAATGGAATTTAGTTGCCACGTTGGGAGAATTTGAACATGACTGGCTTACATTTGTAATTAAAGAAGTTATGGGATAAACAAGTTCCCCTACTCGTTATGATTGTCATTTATATCCAACTCTCGCTAGTTAATTTTCTAATTTTGAAAAGAGTTGGATAAAAATGATAAACAATCTCCACTCGTTGGGGAACCTCTATATATTAATACAACATATATGTGAAAATATATCCAGGGGAAAATATGGCAAGGCAATTAGCTACGTCATCCATGTTTTAAGTTAATAAGTGGCTTCTATGTCAGGTCAGAGGTTACATGACAGGGCCGTTAGTCATATCATTCATTCAAGTTTTAGTTGGTAGGCCCTGGGTCATGTCATAGGTAACATGGTGGGGCTATTAACCATGTATTCTTTCTAGTTCAGCTGGTAGCCCCTGGGTCATGTCATAGGTAACATGGTGGGGCTATTAACCATGTAGTTCTAGTTCAGCTGGTAGCCCCTCTTTCATGTCATAGGTAACATGGTGGGTCTATTAGCCATGTAGTTCTAGTTCAGCTGGTAGCCCCTGGGTCATGTCATAGGTAACATGGTGGGGCTATTAGCCATACCTGTAGGACAACAGGTAGACCTTGTATGTATAATGCCACCGAACTTGTGGCATTAAATCCATTGGTCAATATTAATGTCGCATGCATTTTTTCTCAAAAGCATTTTTCAATTACATAGGCAAAGTACAATGCTTACCAGAAAGCGGAAGCAGCCATCTGGCTCCACCAAACAAACAAAGCAACCCAGGGTTCGACGGACACACTCAGCAATACCCATAGCCAACCAGCAGCCACCACAGCCACAGCCACAGCCGCAGCCTGTACCAACAGCTAAAGAAATAGCTCAAGAGCTATTTAGCTTAATGACAAATAGCATGCAAGATCCCAGCAAGGGCACAACACCAACCCCTACACCAACTGCCCAACCACTAGCACAAGACCAGGAGATATCAGTAACCGATCTTCTAGAGGAGACCACAGAGGACACTCCTGTGAGCCTTATACCTGAAATAACAGTGACAGGTAGCAATCGACCGCTAGATTGCAACATTGACCCCAAAACTAAGAGCCAGATATGGGCAAACCAATATGTAGATTTGAGGACTTTAGTATTTGAGGCCAAACCCCAGGTCTTGGATATCCAAAGTACCTCAGGGAAGTTTGGCCTTGTCCCTAGGTATAAATCGTATAGAATCAACACCATAGAAAAATGGAATGAGGCTTTCAGGGTCTTTGTTGCAATCTATGCGCAGAAATAGTATAGTTCCATGGCAAATACAATAGCCACTGATAAAGGGGATTGGCAATTCTATGACACTAACTTTAGGAAATGGAAGGCACAGGAAAACCTACAATGGGGTAGTTTAAATACTGAGTTGTATACCCAGGCAATCACTAAAGGGTTCACGAAAACGAATAATTTTCGAGGCCAACAAGCTAACGAAACCACAAACACCAACAGCCGCATGCGTAAAGTTTGTTTCCCCTTCAACAGAGCAGTATGTTCCAGACAAAACTGCAGATTCCTTCACAAATGTGAGCAGTGTGGGGGAGATCATTCCAAAAAATCCTGTCCAGGGTCCACTGGCAAGGCGGGGTCAAGCGGTTCCTCCTCCCAGGGAAATAAAAACAAATAACCGTAATACTGGTATATACAGCTCAGCCCCAGTAGTTACTCCTATCAATGTACCTAGGCTTAAATATTGGCTAAAAGGTTATCCCTCACATTTAGCAGACAATCTCATTGAAGGGCTTACCAATGGTTTTCATCTCCATTTTTCTGGTCCAAGATTATTTAGAGATGCAGATAACTTAGTTTCAGTAAAACAACATCCAGAGATGTTACGGGCTAAAATAGATAATGAAAAATCCTCAGGCAGGATTGAGGGGCCTTTCGATACCCCACCATTTCAGAACTTGCATGTTTCTCCTCTAGGTTTAGTACCAAAAAAAAACCCTTATGAGTTTAGAGTAATCCACCACTTTAGTTACCCAAAGGGTTCTTCTATCAATGATGGTATTCCTTAGGAGGAATGCTCAGTTCAATACCAAACCATTGATCATGCAATATTCCATATCTGTAACATAGGAGTAGGTGCTATAATGGCTAAAACCGATATTGAATCTGCATTTAAATGTATACCTATAAATCCTGAAGATCATGAATTATTAGGCTTTAAAGTAGATGGAAAATATTATTTTGACAAAACCTTACCGATGGGAGCATCTGTGTCATGTAGTTTATTTGAAAGTTTCAGTACTGCACTACATTGGGTGGCGGAGCATAAATTGGGGATAAATTCTTGTGTTCATGTGTTAGATGATTTTTTAATAGTTACCTCCCCTGAAACAGCAAAATGCCAGTCAGTTGGACAGTTAAAGGTCCTTCAACAATTATTGTATTTTTAGGGATTGAACTGGATTCCATTCTTATGGAAGCTAGGCTACCCATAGACAAAATAAACAATTAAGATAAGGAACAACATCAATCACATGATCACTCGTAAAAAAGTTACTCTTAAGGAAATACAATCCTTGATTGGTCTCCTGAATTTTGCGTGCAGAGTTGTCGTCTCTGGTAGAGTATTTCTCAGACGTTTGATAAACTTGACAAAAGGGGTTAAACGCCCTCATCACTGGATTCGAATCACTCAAGAGGCTAGGAAAGATTTAACAATGTGGTTAAGTTTTATCACAGATTTCAATGGTAAAACCATGTTTTTAGATTACATATGGGAAAATTCAAACCAGCTCCACCTTTACACTGATTCCAGTAATATTGGCTTTGGGGCAATTTTTCAAAACTTATGGTTTTGTGGAAGATGGGCTGAATCTGTTCTTCCTTGCCATATTTCAGTGAACGAATTTTTCCCATTAGTATTGGCCATAGAAACCTGGGGGCCCAAGTTCCAAAATAAATGCATTATGTTTCACTCTGACAACTTGGCTGTAGTAGAAGTTGTTAACCGTCAAATAGCTAAGGACATTAACCTAACTTCCGTAATTCGCAGATTGGTTTTAATATGCCTAAAGAATAACATTCTGTTTAAAGCATGCCATATTCCTGGTATCCAAAATACTGCTGCGGAAATGCTCTCACGATTTCAGATCAGTGCTTTTCTGAGGAACCATCCCCAAGTCAACAGAGAGCCGGAATTCCCCTTAGGCCAACTCTGGACAATCTTCTGATGCATAAGGAATTGTTACTAACCAGTGCACTTGCTCCACGGTCACGTAAAGTTTACGAGAAAGCATATCGTGAGTTACAGAACTTTGCTAACTCAAACGATTTAGAGTCTGAACTGTTTCCCACTAGTGTTCAGTGTTTATCCTTATTTATTGCTTATAGTTCTACACGAGGCCTGGCAGCATCAACAATAGCAACATATGTATCAGCCATAGGGTATTATAACAAACTGGCTGGTCATCCTGACCCTGGCAATAATTTTGTTATTCACAAGATGTTGAAAGGTTATTCAAAGTTAAATCGAGCTACAGATTTACGCCTGCCCATTACTTACCCTATCTTATGCAAGTTATTAACAGGTCTGAAACACACTACGGGTAGTCGGTATGAACGAACTCTGCTGGAAGCCATGTTTCTCTTAGCATTCCACAGTTTCCTGAGAATAGGGGAGATAGCTCAGAGGTCTAAAAGTGATGATCCCTGCATCACATCAAACGGTCTCATTTTTACCAAATCCAAGGGGATTATTTCCCAGTTTAGTTTTACATTACAACATTTCAAAGGTCATTATGGCAACCCAGTGACCTTGAATGTTTTGGCCAACTCTTCCATTAACTGTCCTGTTAAAGCCATGTTAAATTATGTAAAGATGCGTGGGGCCAATTCAGAGCCCCTTTTTGTCTTACCAGGACAGATACCAGTTCCCCGGACTTGTTTTTCCCACCACCTTAACCGTGCCCTCATTTGGGCGGATCTGGACCCTGCTAGATTCAAAGGACACAGTTTCCGTATCGGCTCGGACACATCTGCTCACATCGCGGGAATATCTGATGATCAGATACAAGTTATGGGCAGGGTGGAAATCGTCTGCATACAAAAAGTATATTCGTAAGCTGGGTGGGGGGTACATCCGCTAAGGGCAAAATGACCTTTCCGGATGTACGGTGGCGGTATTGAACCCCACCTTCGTGGCAAATGCATATAATTCTTGAAATATCTAGTCAATTTGGTATCTAGTCAATTTGCTAGTAATTTGTTAACCAGACTGATTACATAAATGTTGTGTCTCCCTTGGGATTATTGGTCTCTGGGTGACTGGATAGTTCTTCTAAGTCATGAAAGTCTAGTCAATTTTTGTATTAATTGATGCTACTACAATCATTTGACTCATTACATATTTTGTTGTATTACCCTTGGGATCATTGGTCTTTGGGTGAATGGCAAATACCTATGGAGAACTGTAAATCTTCAATAGCTAGGTATTTGGTTTTTTGTAATTGAATTGTACCATTTATTTGGTCACCCATGGGATTATCGGTCTCTGGGTGACACTGACGTCGTTAGGAGTTTAATAAACGACCTTTTTCATTCAGTACGTTTTTGTCATTTCATTATTGGCCACGAACTAGCAGCTTACGGTGATTTAACATAAAAAGTATATAAGTTATCTCATATAAAGTATATCATATATATGGTATCGTATACAGTATATAAGTTATCGTATAAAGTATATAAGGTATCTCATATAAAGTATATTATATAAGGTATCTCATATAAAGTATATTATACATGTATAAGTTATCGTATAAAGTATATCAGTCATCTCATATAAAGTATATAATACAAGATATCTTCTATAATTTGGGTGATAACTGGATCAACATCGCTCTATTAATCACTCATGACAGCTTGAAATACCATAAATAACAATTCTTTTGTAATTCTGATTTCATTTTCAACTCACCCAAACCGTTTCGAACACTTAATATATATTTTCTGATGTTTTAATCTGAATAGTTGACAATGTTAGCTCAGGACAGAATTACTAGCTCATTTTCATCAATGTCCAACCAAACCTCATATTATCAACTCAGATCTTCTCATCGGGTTGAAACCCTCGGTCTTATCTCAAAGGGGAAAAATAAACATAATATATTAATAATTTGTCGGGTTGAAACGAGGGATTCGTCTTACATTTATGACGTCACATCAACAATACAATCGGCATACCGTTCGTGAGCGAGGCAAGCGGGTTTCGCAACACGTGTTAATATTCTCAGCTGCTAAACGCTCAGCAAATCAAGTTACCCCCTTCAGGTCTAGCAACCCCTCATCATTTATCTGTAGGGGATCTATTATCCTTTAATCTTCGATTGTTTCCACGACGCTCGTTTTTGACTGGAGACTCCGTCTGCCTCAACTAGCCAGTCAGTTTTTAAAACTGGGATCAAGATAATCCTGTCAGTGGATCTTTCTGACTGTGTCAGATTCTATTAATCATTACAGATGTTTTTAAGCTGACATGTTGCCTTAGACCGGGCCATGAACTCCAACGTGATTGACGGTGACTGGAGCTAGGTTACGTAACAACTTTGGGCTCTACCAACCGAATTACTGATTAGCTCCATTCACAGAGACAGAATGTTATCTCGGCTCACATTTATTTACAGCCAAGAGCAGATCTTATCGGTGTTGTTGGAACTTAAAATGTTCACAACTGCAATGAAAGAAAAGAAGTCCGTAGATATGTACCTAATCTTTAGATACGGTCGCTATATACATATGTACATATTATTTACCTGTTCATTATATTGTGTTTACACCAGGACTCAAGAAAATCACGTATTCACAATGCGTTCATACATATGGTTCTCTATATGCATATCACATGTTTTCTTTGAATCATGTACTGTAAACCCTATGCTTCTGATGGTTAAAATATTTGCGATTTCACCGAAAGTTTGAAACAAAAAGCATATATTAGTTGAATAGAGGATACAGTTGTCTATTAACCTTACCTGTATTTTCAAGGTTCGGTGTTTATTTTTGAGATATTTTTTATTCTATTCATGAAACTAAGGACGCTTCAAAACCGTTTACCGGTCGATGGGCTTTCTGAAAGCGCAGTTAAACAAATACATGTTTGCCTATATGGATATTCTGGGATATCTCATTCTAGTGCAGTAATACATGTTTTGAGCAAGTGTGTGACCAAATGACTTCGCTTGTTGCAGTCAATAATTCTCTTGACAACTAATTCGCAAGCGGTCTAGTGGAAAAGCAATATTTAATCTAAACACAGCTACCGTGTAACTATAAGGTTAATCTCGCTTTCAAACCATTGGCAACTGTACATGTTTTGCCCCATGCATATAGCCTTTAGTAGGTAAGGCACGTTTATAAGTTTGGTCATGATCTATGTGAAGAAGTGATTTATGCTAGAATTTGCCTGACTATGAATCTTAATCATGTGTATCTTGTGAAATAAATATTTAACATTTATTCAGTAACATTCATTTCCTTTCGATATCTTGCTATAAACTCATGCTACCTGGCATACCCTCTCCGATGTACATAATATATTGTAGCTGCGATAACGTAGCTCTGGACGACGGACGGACAATTTCTGACAGATGGTCCTGCCGGAGAGCAGTGTAGGCAGGTTATGAATATTCGTTCTAAATATATTGATGTTTTTTGTCCGATTATTAGTCCCTTGCCGTTTGAAAAACGGGGGGACTTTAGGTTTACCCTCCATCTGTCTGTCTGTCTGCCTGCCTGCCTGCCCGCCCGCCCGTCCGTCCGTCCGGCCGTCCGTCTGTCTGTCACGCAACAGTTGTGCATCCCACATTTTTTTTTTTTTTTTCGAAAAAACATTTTTCAAAATGGCCGCCGGCTTCTCATTGGTTGAGGCTTGTCCGGACAACTCCTCCTAAAGAACTTCTCCGATTTTAACGAAACTTGGTATACATTATCAGTATAACATGTAATTGTGCATTCTTTTTTTTTTTTTTTTGAAAAAGAATATTTTTCAAAATGGCCGCCGGCTTCTCCTTGGTTGAGGCTTGTCCGGACAACTCCTCCTAAAGTACTACTCCAATTTTAACGAAACTTGGTATACATTATCAGAATAACATGCAGTTGTGCATCCCATATTGTTTTTTTCAAAATGGCCGCCGGCTTCTCATTGGTTGAGGCTTGTCCGGACAACTCCTCCTAAAGTACTACTCCGATTTTAACGAAACTTGGTATACATTATCAGTAGTAGTTGTAATACATAATACATTTCTTCTTATCTTATGAAGGGGAGCATTGCTCAAAAAGAAAACAAAATAAAAAAAAAACCAAACTCACATCTCTATTTCTGTTTTTTTTTTTTTTTTTTTTTCTTTTACTAAGCGAAACTTTACATAAAAAACCTTCTCACATTTACTCTCAATTTTTATATTCTTTTTATTATTATCTTTTACTAAGAGACATTTTACTTAAAATATCTTCTCATGGTTACTGTCAAGCATTTAAAAATGTCAGTAAGCAGAAATATTCGGAAGATGCGGTATTAATTACTCCAGCATTTGAGTGATATGAGGAATAGAATCTGTTTTTATTATAATAACAAACTCGTATAATAAACTTGCATCAGAATTTGTAAACACACAAGCAAATATTACTTTAAGTTGTAAATACCGAATTACGAATAGTCCTAGAGTTCGTGAATGATGAAATAGGAAAAAAATATGGAATTCCAAAAAGCATGTCAGAAAATCTCAAAAGGCATGAACAAAAACGTTTATCATTTATGCATGTTTTGTTTTAAATTTTTAAATGGTTGAAAGACGTTGGTCAACTGATCTGAAACAAGGATGGATAGTATTGCAACAGCAGTACAAAGTCCCCTGCTTGACCTGGGAGTGCACCTGTTCATTTCCCATTTTTTAAACTGTTATACTGATCCTGTATACCAAGTTTCGTTAAAATCGGAGTAGCACTTTAGGAGGAGTTGTCCGGACAAGCCTCAACCAATGAGGAGCCGGCAGCCATTTTGAAAAATGGTTTTACGAAAAAAAAAGGATGCACAACTACATCTTACACTGATAATGTATACCAAGTTTCGTTAAAATCGGAGTAGTACTTTAGGAGGAGTTGTCCGGACAAGTCTCAACCAATGAGAAGCCGGCGGCCATTTTGAAAAATGTTTTTTCGAAAAAAAAAAAAAAAATGTGGGATGCACAACTACATGTTATACTGATAAGGCATACCAAGTTTCATTAAAATCGGAGTAGCACTTTAAGAGGAGTTGTCCGGACAAGCCTCAACCAATGAGAAGCCGGCGGCCATTTTGAAAAAACAATATGGGATGCACAACTGCATGTTATTCTGATAATGTATACCAAGTTTCGTTAAAATTGGAGTAGTACTTTAGGAGGAGTTGTCCGGACAAGCCTCAACCAAGGAGAAGCCGGCGGCCATTTTGAAAAATATTCTTTTTCAAAAAAAAAAAAAAAAAAAAGAATGCACAACTACATGTTATACTGATAATGTATACCAAGTTTCGTTAAAATCGGAGAAGTACTTTAGGAGGAGTTGTCCGGACAAGCCTCAACCAATGAGAAGCCGGCGGCCATTTTGAAAAATGTTTTTTCGAAGAAAAAAAATGTGGGAAGCACAACTACATGTTATACTGATAAGGCATACCAAGTTTCATTAAAATCGGAGTAGTACTTTAGGAGGAGTTGTCCGGACAAGCCTTAACCAATGAGAAGCCGGCGGCCATTTTGAAAAATGGTTTTTCGGGAAAAAAATCTTGGATGCACAACTACATATTATACTGATCATGTATACAAAGTTTCGTTAAAAATCGGAGTAGTACTTTAGAAGGAGTTGTCCGGACAACTGTTGCGTGACAGACAGACGGACGGACGGAGGGACGGAGGGACGGAGGGACAGACAGACAGACAGACAGACAGACAGACAGACGGACGGACGGAGGGTAAACCTAAAGTCCCCCCGTTTTTCAAACGGCAAGGGACTAATAATCGGACGAAAAACATCAATATATTTAGAACGAATATTCATAACCTGCCTACACTGCTCTCCGGCAGGACCATCTGTCAGAAATTGTCCGTCCGTCGTCCAGAGCTACGTTATCGCAGCTACAATATATTATGTACATCGGAGAGGGTATGCCAGGTAGCATGAGTTTATAGCAAGATATCGAAAGGAAATGAATGTTACTGAATAAATGTTAAATATTTATTTCACAAGATACACATGATTAAGATTCATAGTCAGGCAAATTCTAGCATAAATCACTTCTTCACATAGATCATGACCAAACTTATAAACGTGCCTTACCTACTCAAGGCTATATGCATGGGGCAAAACATGTACAGTTGCCAATGGTTTGAAAGCGAGATTAACCTTATCTGTGTAAAACAAAACCAGGCCGTCAACAATTTGAGTTAAATTGACCTAGACTCTTTTTCTTGATATATGTATAAGACCTGGTATACACGTGCAGTAACGGCATGGCGAGCTGACAGATTAACATGAACACAGCACTATCTACATACCCAGCTGTTCCTTAGCTATGGCATCGTCAACAACTCCCTGTACAAAATACTCAATCTCCTCTTTACTGAGAGCCTTCCCTTGTTTCTTCTTAAGGATTAAGTCTAAGATAGATATTGTAGCCATTCTGTATAGAACTTCTGCTCACTGTTTCGGAGCCTCTTGCTGTTGTGCAAAGTTCCCGCCAAAGTTTTGGTATACAGATGCGTACACACAGTAGTCCGTTATCGGGGATACATCACCTGAGAAGTGTAGTGCTTTTGGTGTGTAAGGTGGAGTGTGAGGAGCTGGCCTGTGTACGTAGTGTTAAGGGCGAGTAAGTGGGAGGGAATAATGAACGACTTTCGTCTGGAACTTTGCCAAATTTACCAAATCTGCCAGACCGTTATAAATGTTACTGTTTTGGACTGGACATATTTACAATGCTATTGACAACGGCGGTTGGTCTTACAGGATACGAGTTTTCAACTTGAATATCCTGTTTGTTTATTCTATTTATAAAAATATATCTAGTGACAATTATTAATATTTGAATTTCAAACATCAATTTGTAATATACATATATTGTAAGATTACGTTCCAAAACATACATGTGGGAAGAGTGTCACAATATACTAGGCCTATATTATGTTATACATGTATTATAAGTACCAATGTATACGGTATATCTAAATGTATTAGAAATATGTTTTTCGCTATTCTGTACAAACTTATATATCGTATAATGCTGTTGTAATTTTTGTTGACCTCTTGTTGCACAAAATAGCTTGCCTAAGTGCTAATAAAAAATCTTGAAATCTTGAAATCTAAATTACGCAGAAGTAACCTTAAATTATTCGGTATTACATACGCTGGCTTTCACTATTACCTTTCCATGTGTTTATTTTCAAAATTTCTTGTCTTCCTCTACAAGCTGTTTTATAGAGATTCCAGTTATCACTGACAAATGATAATCCGTCGATGGAACAAATAGAGGTTACACAACGAGTGGTTGTTGGATATGGAATATATTTCACACGAGTAAGTTATTTTTTAAAAGTTACAGAAGACACGAGCTTTAGCAAGTGTTTTTTGCAACTTTTAAAAAATAACTTACGAGTGTCAAATAAATTCCATATCCAACAATTTCGAGTCGTGTGACCTGTTTCTACCACAATAATATCGGCTTGAATCAAAGGGAAACGTGGCCAATTATAATTTCGCGTATGCAAATAAAGTGTACCGGTGACGTCCGGGACCCGGTGATGTGACGTCATTAGATTATTGATGACGTCATTAACAATTGCAGCTTGGGTCAAAATTCACCGTGTTAGCCAATCAAAATGCGTATAGAGTTTATACCACGTGTGGTATAAATAGATTGTTAATCAACAGCTGTAATGATTAACTGATGGTCTGAGAGTTGATTAACACGGCGTATTGTGGTAGAAATAAGCTTCATCCCCGGACCGAAAAGTACAGGTAATGCATTAACCCTGAAATTCAACGTCACCTTTAAATTGTTATATCAGATACTGATAAGGTTTATGAAATGATGAAGATGAACGACGGCGAGGAAAATGTTCCATTAAGTTTTAATGTTTTTCAATTTACACTTAGGTACAGTCGAAATCAAAATACATACACTTATTATGTATCTTACTTAGAGATGGATGTATACAGTAATGTACTAAAGAGAGTACAGTTGTCCGAGCGTAACCTCTCGAGCCAGATACTCGGCTAAATAACAATTTTCTAATTATGCATTCAATTTACATAACATACCATGTAACAGAGCGCATGATTAATTAAAATTTAAATCACTGCCTCCGCTAGGGATCGAACCCGGGACCTCTGGCTTACTAGTCTTACGCTCAACCGATCGAGCTAAAGAGAAGATCTCTCTAGCCGAGCGATATATTGCGGCTAGTATTTACCAGGGTTACATACCAGGTCATCGCCTTAAAGCCGCATACTCCCAATTAACCTAAAATTCTAGTTTCACACATGTATTAATGGCAATCTCAGATGAGATGCTCATTCACGCTCTCCTAACATTAAAATAACCATTGGACAGGAGACATGACCGGGTAAATTCTTGCGACATAAGTGTATAAAAATAACTCGTCGCATTTATTTCTAGAACGAGGCTTCAACAACGTACACAATACACATGGTCATTTCATATCAGCAAAATATTCTCGTAATAACTCATAAATATAAATAAGCTGACAGCTAAATACTTAATTTTAAAATATAGCAATATGCATACAAAAAAACATCGATAAAATTCAGTTATGTAAAGTTGATAATGTTCGAGAAAAAGCTTACCAGCAATCCGATAATCGTTCGGCAAAATCGGAATTCGAGTCTATTCCTTGTTGTTCTCTTGCTAAGTTCCAACGAATCAATTCTTCATCTCGGAAAATCCTTGGATTTTGCCGATTCCAGTCCCTTTTACCATTTCTTGGTAGAATCGGCCTGCGTTTTGGCACGTCAACGTTTTCAGCGTTTCACCATTTTGTGTTGACTGATAATCCGCACGTTGAATTGTGGGACTAATTTGCATACAAACATCATCCGTTGGGCCCAGTTATTATTTATTGGAATTTCCCGTATACATTTATAATTACGCATTTGCTTCCTTTTTGTTGATTCGCGATAATTTTTTAGGTATCTGAACTGTAAAGATGTAAAAATGTAAACATTTTAAAAACAGGAGACGCTTTTCCACTCCGGAACGCATGGTCTTAGCCTCCTTTTACTTGTTCTATAACGGAGGAAGGGGGTACGTTTAATGTTTAATAAAAAAAGCGATATCGTAAAGATGAAAGAAATAAGCTTACGAAAAAACATTGATCTCTAATATGTTAAAATTAGTTCAGTTGATGAGAACAGATAAAGCAGTTTATTACCTCAAAATGCAGGATAAGATTGTAGATGCGATGCCCAAGTCGTAGACATAATACATTTGATGTAATTTTAGATAAATGTAATGCAAGATGCCCTTTTACACTATACATATATATGATAATGTTTCGTCTGCTTGTACTGTATATATTTAGTTGATAAAGAACAGAACGACGGGGTTCGATTTCCCGGTCGGACGTAAAAAGGTTCGGGATTACCTGCCCGACCACGTCTACTCCGGTTTCCTCCTGCATAAAGATCCTTCGCTGTTTCGCAGTTCTTGTTTAATAAATGAAGCTGATACATAAGTACATATAAGTATTAAACTAACAGGACATAAGACCGATATATCTGTGGGTTTAAACTTCAAGTCTATTCTTCTAGCTTTTCCACTCAGATGACGGAGAGAAAACCCTAACCAGTAATTTAAGTTCAAGAAGGTATTATTGTACTAGAGAAAAATTCACAAAATGTGGCAAATTACACATATGCAAATTCTGCTGTCTACAGTCACACCATGCCCATGTCAATATAAATGTATTATATTGATGAATCTAATAATGTATCGGGCAACCAGATATAAACTCAGGAAAACACAACACATATTCCTACAGGAATTTATGTCAGCTAATGAATCAGAAAATAAAGTGTTATATTCTGAATGACGTTCAGTTAATCAAAGGGAAATAACCTGTACTGAAAATGGATATCCTCCACTCATACAGACCACTTACAGAGGCCAAAAGCTGCACTACATAAGCTTAATTATGAGTGACTACCTAGCCAAAAAAATAAATAATTAGATATCAAACAAAAGCCAAGAGCCGCACTCTAGAAGGGTATGGGTGTCTAACCTAATCTAATACTAAGTAAGATACTAACGTCGTTGTCGTGCGCAGTAATACATGTCGGTACCGGTAAAACAGAGAAGCCCACGCCCAATGTGTTATCCCTGAAGTGTTCGTGAACATTTGCCTTTGTTTGAGGCCACGTTAGCATACTAGAGTTCTAGATAAAGCATATAAAATACACATCGTATGTTATGCCCGATTGTCTGAGATATATATATATATATAAAACAATTGTTACAAACATAAAAATGAGCCCAAATAATATCAGTTACTCTCGATCTCTGAAGTATTTATTAACTTAATTTATAAGACTATTTTAAACATAACGTCGCCCATGACAAACTTCAAACAAACATTGACTAAAGAAGTATATCAATTGATCGACACTACATATCATCGTTACGTAAAAACCTGGTAAATTCATCAAACATCTTACCATTTTAATCTCTAATATAGATTAAATCTAGATATACTGTTAATCTGCTATAAAAAGACCTAGACCTGATGTATTAGTCTATTTCATCTTCCACTACCCATGCTATACTTAACATGTAATACAATGTAGTTCATAACATACCAGATAATATCAGAGTGGCAATGCTCATAATTTTTAGCCATGCTTTACCAAGATCGTTATTTATTCCGGAATCTTCAAATTACGAAACGTAAACAAAACTGGGTCACTTCGACCATATCAGTTGGACGAGTGTCTACCCACAAAAGCAACAGATTATATCCATGTGTTTGTTACAATATCTGTAAACAAAATAGACAAATTTGTAATGATTGAAAATGAAATGTCTTCAATGATTGAAAATAAAGATATCTAGAAAGGAAATAGTCTTCACTTTTAGAAATATTTAATTTGGCAATACAACTATCTTAAATTTTATAAGGATACTATTTATCAAAATAAAAATGGATAATGAAACACAGCAGCCCCTAACTGAAACATGTCTGTCGTTTTTTGCTATGAAAATACCTGTTAAACAGATTTCGCCTGATATTCGGGCGATTTCTGCAGCCCTACTGACAGGGGACAGGCTAAGCGGTTTTCAGTCTCATGACTGGGAATTATCCCAAAGTCTCATGACTCGGAATTATCCCAAAGTATCATGACTGGGAATTATCCCAAAGTCCCATGACTGGGAATTATCCCAAAGTCCCATGACTGGGAATTATCCCAAAGTCCCATGACTGGGAATTGTCCCAAAGTCTCATGACTGGGAATTATCCCAAAGTCTCATGACTCGGAATTATCCCAAAGTCTCGTGACTGGGAATTATCCCAAAGTCTCACGACTCGGAATTATCCCAAAGTCTCACGACTGGGAATTATCCCAAAGTCTCATGACTGGGAATTATCCCAAAGTCTCACGACTCGGAATTATCCCAAAGTCTCGTGACTGGGAATTATCCCAAAGTCTCACGACTCGGAATTATCCCAAAGTCTCACGACTGGGAATTATCCCAAAGTCTCATGACTGGGAATTATCCCAAAGTCTCACGACTCGGAATTATCCCAAAGTCTCACGACTGGGAATTATCCCAAAGTCTCACGACTGGGAATTATCCCAAAGTCCCATGACTGGGAATTATCCCAAAGTCTCATGACTGGGAATTATCCCAAAGTCTCATGACTGGGAATTGTCCCAAAGTCTCATGACTGGGAATTATCCCAAAGTCTCACGACTCGGAATTGTCCCAAAGTCTCATGACTGGGAATTAAATATATCAAAGTCAGGTGAACGAACAAGGTTGGCATAGGCGGCAGAGGGTGTGGCGTTCTTTGTCTTGATTGACTTCAGGGCTGGAGGCGTCAACGTCAATCGCTTCCTTGAAACCACATTGGAACCAGACTTTTGTCTGGTCCTGACTGACACTGTACAATGTATATACAAATGTAGAGTGGGGGTACGCAATTTCGCACACTTTCGGTATGTTTTGAAATACATTTCCGTCAAATCAATTTCAAATCAAGAAAGAATACGTCACATTGTTAGATGTACAAATGCTTCGTAACATACATGTGTGCAACTTGATATGCGCACACGTATCACTGCGCAAGGGAGCTGTTGTTAACTTGAGTTTATTGCTGGGTTTGAAGACGATCGGGTACGTAATTTCGCACACCCATCTAACTTCTTTAATTTTGTTGGTAAAAATAGTTTTCAGTCATTTTGTAGACAAACAACATTCTAAACTAAGATAAAGCCCAATGCCATAATAAAAAAAAAATCTTTAAAAACAAAATAATGTAAAATTGGAAAGTGCCAATTTACCGCCATTTTTGCTTTTAATAATGACCGCTCCCTACGAAGGTAATGTAAACAAGGCGGTGAAAATGACGGGGTGTCTGCAGGTCAGCGCTGTTATTAGTTATACTTGGTGGATTTGTAATAAGTTTTGTTTATAATCTGATCAAATTGTATTTTCCTTAAATATTTGCGAATTCACATGCCAATCAACAACTGGGATTATTTTAAATAAAATATTTAATCATCCGGTATCCATTTTATCGGACGAGAGTCGTATCAGTTAAAATTTGTTTTCAAAACGAACTTAATCTGAAAAGATGTACTTAAAACGGCAAATGTTCCATTAAAGGTTGGCAATAGTCAACATATAAACAAAAAAGCACAGTCCTCGACCACTTGGAGGAAAAACGCAAAAAATCGTCAGGTGTGCGAATTTACGTACTGTGCGAAATTACGTACCCTTGCTCTATATCTACTTTGCAGATTTTTCATTTGAAATCCTTAGAAACTCCTCCTAACAATAACAAAGTAATGTGTCCCTTGGGTGATTGGCGGTCGCTTGACCGTTCAGTTGTTCCGTCCTGCTGCTAGGAAGGTCTGCTACACTGAAGACTTTCTTGGTTTTCTTCATGAATGTTAGCCTCGTCTGTGGAGTATATACAGTTTACTCACATATGTTTTGTACAGAAACAGAGATGAGAAATGACGGGATTTGATGAACATATTTGGTGGAATATCAGGTAATACAATATTGACATATTGCTGCATTTTACGGGGTCTAGAAACTAGCCCTGAGGCGCTGCAGACAATAATGAGTTCGTAATCTCCTAGATGTCACTGGGAGGAGGAAAGTAAACAATGAACGAAGTAAACAAAGTTTCCTCGTCCCAGGTCAATCCGAATTTCATAAAGAAATAACAAACGATTTATATAGAATAATCGTGTTATGTTTATTATATATTAAAGTAGATCTAGTATTTATATGTATGTACAGATTACATAAATAATATAGTCGGGGCCACTGGTCGGCATAAATGTTGGGGACCGTAAGTTGGGGACTTGGGGCTTTCCCCGAGAATGTTGGGGGGAAATCCTCCTAATACGTCACTCCCATTCGGGGCATCCGATTGGGGGACTATTCGGCCTACTTGGGGCTACTCGGGGCAACCCCTAGCAGACGAAGTAAAAATAATACTTTAAATGAATTATTAATAAATGTAACGTGTCTGGTGCCGTTTAACAATTTAAAACATGTAACAAAATTATGGAGCTTCCAAAGTGGTAAAATATTACCTTGCTATCTGGCGAAACAATAATACTGCCGCACAGATGACTGGAGTGGAGGAAGACTCCCCGATGCGACTGCTGAGACAACAGACATGCGCATCGGAGGTCTAGCGTAAAACCGACCGACCAATGACCCGACGCGATAGATACAATCAACCAATGATATCCTACGTATGTACTTCCATAGCTTAACACAGCGGCAGATAAACAGAGATGTCAGCGCCCAGAAGAGGACGTATTAAATCACTTCTGACAGCATTAGAGGATACTTAGACGTAAATATGACCTAGCGATTGCTGTTATAACAAAGCTTAGATACTATCCTAGATTTAATACATAGGAATAGCGTAAATACTTAGTAAAACAACAATTTAGATAGCGAGCTACAATCAGCTGATCTAACACTACTGTAACAGTAGACTAACAATACACACATTTTCGTAACACTGCCCTCCTCCTAGACAACATTTGGTCTCCAAATTAAAGAGGATAATAAGATAACGACGAAAATATCTACCTATAAAACGATAATGGATGTACATACGACAGGTATGCCCTATAAGAATCCGTGACTCGACACTCGCATAACATTTAATAGCATGTAATGTCTTCCGAGACAAAATAAGACACGAATATTTAAAAACTGTCATAAATCTTCTTACAGTAACAACATTGCCATGAATGTCACGCAGTGATGGACATATGGAAATTGAAGCATTTAACTTTATATTAGAACACAACTTTGATCACTTCAATTTCAACTGTAATAACAATATCATTGATTATAATTAAATTCAATAATGTAAAGAGCATTACTATTGATAAAATGTTAATACTGAATGTTTCAGTAGCTGCGAATAATATCAATTAACCAATAACAATAACATTGTAGTACCAAACAATAACATCTCGATACTACTATAGATACTATCCAACTGTTTACAATTGCATAGTGTAACATTAACAACAAATGATATTTAATATCTTCAACTGTTTAAGAGAAAATAGCATTGGAACTCTTAAATTACAGTTAAATTAATATATAACACTTTTACAAGAACAGGTTGTATTCAATACATGTTCTGCCCATTCCTGATAATAAGTTAATTAACAATAACACAACTTCAAGATATATAAAACTATTATGACAAGCATAAGAATTTAAGAAAACAAATGAATTTCTAATAACAGGTACTGTAAGTTAACATAACAACAGAGTAGCTTACAATGTAGTTTAAACCTGTTATGTATAGTTTAATATCCCCCGACTATCCCAGATGTTACAATATGACTAATATCTAAATCTAAAATTCCCAAAAATATGTACAGTATGTATCTCCAAATGTAACTGTTTAGCCTAGATCTAACACAAAATATCTAATTTTTTCAAGGATGTCTTCAAGGTCCGTGCATGTCCTAGGGCGTTTGGCTGGTGTGATCTCCTGATTGGTTACTGGCTGTGGAAACTTTGGGAACTCCTCTGGCTCCTTAGCTTTTAAAGATGGTATGCGTCTACGGAATGCCTCCAAAAGGGCACCCGCCTCTGCTCCTTGTTTCCCCGTCTGGCGGCAGTACAAAATCAAGTTGGCAGGCTTGATGCCATTGCGGCAACCCTCCTGGTTGGCATATGGACGATTGAATGTCCTTTGGCATACTGGGCACATGTATCCCAACATGGAGTGCTGCTCCAGGAGATGGCGCCGGGCATGGTCCATCTTTGTGAAAGTTTTGAGAGGGCACAAGGTGCACTTAAGTCTCATCTGAAAGATGATGAGGGACTGGGTAAGTTATATATTTTCCTTAAGACATAGGAATTTTCATACAATGTATACCATTATATGTAGTTTTACAGTACATATTTATCTGATTACAGGGAAATACTCATTATCATTAGTATGGATCTGCTCCATAGTATAGTATATACAATATTGATTTGACAATTAAGCAATATAAGCTGCTTGAGTATTAAAACTCCTGACAACTAACTGTGATGTTCATTCACATTATATTTTAAATCAAGTTCATGTGAACTTTTTATCACACTTATTCACCTGTTTTCAGGTAATTGTAATTGAATAGTGTCTCATAACAACAAATTTAATAAAACAAAACTTTTAAACACAATTAAGAAAGTGAAAATTGTTCAACACAACAATTTCATATCATTTCAACCAGTGTTTTGCTGTATCACCTTGGTAGGGTTTTAAATTATCATGATGGACTACCTTAGGTTTTGACCTAGGTGTCTCTTGGTATATGACGTCATTCAGAGCGTCAGTAACAGTATATGGTCCATGCCATAAGTTTTGTAATTTCTGGCATTTACCTACATGTCTTGCAGGATTGTATAACCAGACTAAGTCACCTCTATTATGTGTAGATTGTTTACTTTTACTGTCGTACTGTTTCTTCATTCTAGTGTGTGACAAATTCAGGTTTTGTCTAGCCACTTCATGTACTTTCAGTAAGTGATCTAACATATTTCTAGTGTACTCTGATGTTTTATTTGTATAATTCTCTTTCGTAGGACTGCCATAACATAGATCTACAGGAAGATTGATCTCCCTTCCAAGCATCAGTGTGCAAGGACTAAATCCTGTGGCTTCATGCTCTGAGGACCTGTAGGCCGTCATCAGCATAGGAATATACTCATCCCAATCGGTTTGATTTTTCGAAATAAAGTTTCTCAACATATTTACAATCGTTTGATTGGCTCTTTCTACCATGTCATCAGATTGGGGACGATAAGCTGTCATTCTAGTCTTATCTATACCCATGATCTGACACATTTCCTTAAATAGGTGCGATTCAAAATTAGTTCCCCTATCTGTGTGGAGTTGCATTGGCACTCCAAATACACAAAACACTCTTTCTACTAACTTTTTGGCTATTGTAATAGCCTCTTCATTGGGAACTGGAAACGCATCAACCCACTTGGTGAAATAATCACCTACAACAAGAAGGTATTTGTTACCTTTCCTACTGCGTGGAAGTGGACCTAATATATCCACAGCTATCCTTTCCATTGGTGCACCAGCACCATATTTTTGCAAGGTGGCATGTGGCACTTTGCCTCGCCTTTTCCCTGCAGCACAGGAATCACACATTCGACACCATAAGGTGACATCTTTACGTAAACCACGTTCTGGCCACCTGTAACACTGTCATGCAGTTGTTTAAGTACAAAAGGTCTGTGCTTCAGTGGTAGAACCACTTGCCAAATACATGATTTACCATCATTTGTTTCCCATTTCCTATACAATATCTCATTCCGTAGATGCAGTGAATCCCATCTAAACCAGTAAAATTTCTCTGCCTCACTATGAGAGTAAACAGACGACCATGATGGTCTTTCATTTTTCTCTTTCCAATGGTATACAATACTTATATCTGGATCACATAACTGAGACTCTCTCAAATCTGTCAAACTGTTCAGTTCAGGACAATTTCCTGTTGTATCGGTATCTATATTCTGTGGAGTTTGTTTTGATGAACCAAGGGTTTGGTCATCTATTGTCTCTCCTTTTTCAAGTTTCGATCTTTGCCTAGTGCAAACATGTACATTACACGAGTCATCACTAGATGATTCTGTGTCATTAATAGAATCCAGAGTAATATCTGGAGATGTTTGGAGAGAATCAGGACAACTTCCTTTGCAACATGAATTTGGTTCTTGCGATATGACATCGCCCATATTCTGCTGACTAATTTCACCACCCGCTGCCTCTCCATGGTGATAATCAGTGTTAGTAGAACCCTTAAAGTCAAAGGTTACAAATTCTACAATACTCTGATCAACCATGCTATCTTGAGAGGTCCTCGTAGCAAGTATAGCTGGTGAAATATTCACCTCATTTGTTTTATTTCCATTACATTCTAGCTCTACTTCCTGAATAGGATGTTCTGACTCTACTAACTCAACACTATTACACAGCTGTGTATGAGTTGTCTCCCCTGACTGTAATTGTTCTTTGGCTTCTGCACGAGTGCAGTGTCCACAGTTTTTTTTCAAAACATGGTCTTCTAGAAAGGGCATCTGCATTAGAATTCAAACGACCAGCTCTGTGTTCTATTTTGAAATCATAGGTTGCGAGAACCTCGAACCATCGAGCTATTTGACCCTCAGGGTTCTTAAAATTTAACAACCACCTCAAGGCACCATGATCACTCCTCACGAGAAATTGTCTCCCATATAGATAATGATGAAAATGTTTGATTGAGGCCAAAACAGCCAACAATTCTCGTCGAGTTACACAGTATTTCTTTTCTGTTTTTGAGAATGTTTTACTAAAGTAACTAATCACTTTTTCAGTGTCACCTTGAACTTGAGACAGGACTGCTCCCATGCCTTCATTGCTTGCATCAGTATCAACTATGAAAGGACCCTCAGATGTTGGGTATCCCAGTATCGGAGAAGTTGTCAAAGCAGTTTTTAATGTGTCAAAAGCTTTCTGATATGGCTCTGTCGATGAAAATGGACGACCCTTTTCTGTTTGCTGATGCAAAGGTTTGGCAATATCTGCAAAGTTTCGTACGAAACGTCTATAATACGAACATATACCAAGAAAGCTTCTAACATCTTTCACATTCTTTGGTTCTGGCCAGTCTTTCACTGCAGCTATTTTCTTAGGGTCTGTAGAAACACCCTTTCCACTAACAATATGACCTAGAAAGTCAACCTCTTTCTGAAAAAGTGTACATTTCTTTGGACTCAACTTGAGACCAGCTTCATGAAGTCTGGTAAAAACCTCATCTAGTCTTTCTAACTGTTCATTAAATGACTTTGCAAAAACAATGATATTGTCCAAGTATACTAGACATGTCTTCCATGATAACCCACTTAAAACATGTTCCATTAAATGTTCAAAAGTGGCTGGAGCATTACAAAGTCCAAAACTCATGACATTAAACTGCCAGAATCCACCACCTTGTATTGAAAATGCTGTTTTGGGTTTGTCTTTTTCAGCCATTTTCACTTGCCAGTAACCACATTTCAAGTCGAAGGTACTGAACCACTGTGAGCCAGAGAGGGCACAAGTGTATCAGCAATCCTAGGTAGAGGATGAGAATCTTTGATTGTGATATCATTCAACTTTCTATAATCTACACAGAATCTGATACTATTATCCTTTTTGCGGACCAGAACAGTGGGAGAGCACCAAGGACCAGAGCAAGGTTCAATGATATTACTCTCAGCCATATCTTTTATTTCAGCCTCAGCCTCATTCATTTTTACCAGAGGAACCCTTCTTGGCCTCTGCTTGATAGGGGGAGCATTACCAGTATTAATTGTATGTTCAACCAAGTTAGTGCAACCAATATCAGTAGATGACTTGGGAAAAGAATGTTGATGTTTTTCCAACAACAGCTTAAGTTTTTCTCTTTGTTCAGTGTCAAGATTTTCACTACTCTTTGTATACATGTTTACCAAATGTTTTGGCAATTTCTTTCCACATTGTTTAATATCACTGGTTTCATTAATATTGATATTCCTGATATTTTCAGTTCTGAACACCATATCTTCATCTACTTGTTCACTGACTGCAGCTACTGTATATTTAAGAAATAATTAACGATGATTCGTGTATTGTTGCAGGATATACAACGAGGACGAAGATATTTTGCAATTAAATTAATAACGAAGGCCGCAGGCCTGAGTTATTAATTAAAATTGCAAAATATCCGATTCCAAGTTGTATATCCTGCAACAATACACGAGTCAAAGTTGATTATTTCTATTCTACCATGTACTGTTTAGTTCTGAGATCGACCTCTTTCTAATAGAAAACCAGCAAAGAAACCCCAAGAAAACCTTGTAATTTATTTCTTGAGTATTGCATTATTTGTTGATGAAATATACAGGCAATACAGTACTATGATCAAAAGCATCAATTATATGGCATTGATTTTGAAAATTAAAAAAAAAAAGGATAAAAATAAAAGAAGAAAAAAAGAAAAAAAAGGGGGGGCCTCCGTAGGATTCGAACTCGCGTCGTGATAAAAATAAATTGAAAGACTAACCCATTAGCCCACTCGGCTATAGTTACCTTTTATAAAAGGGGTGAATATTAGATATATAAAATTGTAACAGCCGTGACTCACGACTGTGTATTATTGGCACGAGCGTGGGTTATTGGAAAGTAATACATGGTTTTAAACTAATCAAAACTGGCGTTGCATAGCAAACATGGTAGAATTATGAATAACCCGAGGTTGTTCAGATAGATTGATTACCCGTATGGGTACCACTCCTTTACAGGGATCAACTAATGATTTTGCTACCAGCAACCCACTCCGTTCATTAAATGAAGGAGCTGTTTCTAATACACCACTCTTTCCACTAGACAAGGTATCAATTGGTCTACCTTGAATTATCATCTGAGCCTCGGGAGGTACAGTCACCTTTTGGTCAATAGCTATTCTACAACATGTAAGAACATTTGAGTCTGATATCTGAAAGCATGGCACTTTATGACCATTTATTGACAAGCAGTTCTTGCTTAACAATACATCACATTTATGTTTCTCCATAAAATCCACCCCCAATATGACATCATTTTTAATGTCTGCTAATAACACACAATGTTGCATTTTATGATTTCCTATTTCTATAAACATATCTGCCTTCCTATAGAATGGAGAAGACTCACCAGTCGCAGTAACAAGTGTTGAATTAACATCTGTCACTTCTATATCAGAAATATTTGGTATTTTCTTGAAAACTTCAGGTTTCATTATTGTGACATTTGATAGAATCAATAAAATGATCCAGTGACAAAACATCAATGACAGATGATGGTGCTAAAGGATATGCCTGTCTTGTAAGTTTCTTTATTGCTTGAGCTAAATCTGGAATGGTCTCATTCTTCCCTTTAACTCTACTTTGTAACTGTGCTCTGAATACCTCTGCTTTGTTCGCAGATCCATAACGACTGTTGAGTGCATGTACTAAGCTATCATAGTCTCGTTGCTGAGCTGAGGATAACTCACTAAGTAATGCACGAGCAGAACCTTTCAAACTACCTGCCAAATACAGTGACTTGACAGGGTAACTCCAATTGTTAATTTCAGACAATATTTGAAATTGAGTTAGATAATCTTCAAGATCATCTCTACCATCATATGATTGTGGTTTCAAAACACTTTTCACAGAGGCACTAGGTCTCTCTGTTCTATGGCTTACATGTGAACCAAAGTTAATATAAGGCTCATTGTTCTGAGCATTATTGAGATCAGTATGTATTTGTGCCCGAACACCTTGTGGAGTGCTATTTGACATTTCATGGGTGCCATGCCGGTTTGTATTTCTATCAACACCATGTTCTACAACAAAACTTCTGCTTACCTCTGAAGAATTAACCTGTGGCGAGTTCTGTTGAGACTGATGAGAAGAATTTTGCATTTTCGAATCAGTGTCTTTGCAGAAAACAGAAGTTTTCTTTCTACGAATATTGTCCATATCTTTTTCAAATTCAGACAGCTGTTTTTTCATCATTTCAGTCATACTGGACTGAATTTCATCAAACTGATCTTTTGCATCATTAACAAATGACTTTAATTGATTCATCAGTTCAATACCAGCTAAACCTCCATTGGAGTGAGAAGCTTCACTCTGATCATAATTATGATCAAGACTTGCATTTAAAGAATCTGTCTCATCAACAGTCTCATAAAACTCTCCATTGTGTAAATTAGGGAAACTTACAGTCCCAGACCCATCCATTTTGTAAATGGTTCACAGTTTCACAGGTAAAAAAACAACTTTTCAACAAAACAAATTGTTGTAAATATAACAAACAAATAAATAATATTAGCACCAGGCGTCAGTTTACACTTGTTTATAAATTCAAAGAAAATGCTTCCATCGCTGCCACCAATTGCTGCATTTTACGGGGTCTAGAACCTAGCCCTGAGGCGCTGCAGACAATAATGAGTTTGTAATCTCCTAGATGTCACTGGGAGGAGGAAAGTAAACAATGAACGGTGTAAACAAAGTTTCCTCGTCCTAGTAGGTCAATCCGAATTTCATGAAGAAATAACAAACGATTTATATAAAATAATCGTGTAATGTTTATTATATATTAAAGTAGTATTTATATGTATGTACAGATTACATAAATAATATAGTCGGGGCCACTGGTCGGCCTAAATGTTGAGGACCGTAAGTTGGGGACTTAGGGCTTTCCCCGAGAATGTTGGGGGAAATCCCCCTAATACGTCACTCCCATTCGGGGCATCCGATTGGGGGACTATTCGGGGCTCTACTAGGGGCAACCCCTAGCAGACGAAGTAAAAATAATACTTTAAATGAATTATTAATAAATGTAACGTGTCTGGTGCCGTTTAACAATTTAAAACATTTAACAAAATTATGGAGCTTCCAAAGGGGTAAAATATTACCTTGCTATCTGGCGAAACAATAATACTGCCGCACAGATGACTGGAGTGGAGGAAGACTCCCCGATGCGACTGCTGAGACAACAGACATGCGCATCGGAGGTCTAGCGTAAAACCGACCGACCAATTACCCGACGCGATAGATACATGTACTTACGTAGCTTAACACAGCGGCAGATAAATGTAGTGTCTCGGGCCGAGTTGACCTGATTGTTTACGCCGGAAGTGCGTGACGGTCAACTGGCCCGTGTCGGATAAAGATCAACCCCGTGAACCGTGTAAGCGTCTCTTCACACCTGGTCGGCCGCGGGACCACACGTGTGTAAGACGTCCTCCGTTTTTTACGGAGCCAGTATTCTCTACGTAAGTAGTGCCAGTTTCCTTAGTGCTCTGGGCTTTTAGCTAGGACACTAAGCCGGTATATTCTATATTGGACATGTATTCGACTGCTATATCATCACCTTATCCTGACCTGTCCAGCGATCCGTGGTGATATACATGTAGAACGAATATTCATACCCTGCCTACACTGCTCTCCGGCAGGGTATGAATTCCCTCCCATTGCCGATAGTGTAGCAAGCCCCGATGTGATTCACATCGGGCAGTATTAGCAGTGGCAAAATTTTTCTCGGATAAAAAAACACACGTAAATTGATGATTCTGGTATCTATTATGAATATTCAAGCAACAAACCTGCACATTACTTCAAATGTTTGACAATAAATAGTAAAATCCAAAACGAGCAAGACACACGGAGATATCAGTTCAAACATACCGCCATCTTTGATACAAGTGTAAAGGTCAATTTCCTTATAAGGAAATCAAAATAAATTGATGCTAATGAGGTTTCACGCGAGATTTCAACAGAAAAACAGATTCGGAGTAATATATCTCGGTAAGGAAGGTCAATTCATTCTGAAATTATTTAATTACGCAAAGTAAGATTCGCTTTCTTCACAAGAGTTACAAAAGAGTGGTTAAATATCTCTGATTATGTATTTATTTATCGTAGTAGCTTCATCCATATATGGATTACGGGTTCCATATTTGGGTTAGAATCCTCGCGAGAGTTCTTCGAGAAGTATCATGGCGGATCACGGAGACAACTCCGAGCAGTAAGATATCAGAATATGCGAATTAAAGATTTCTAGATTAGACGGTAGGCTAATACATTGCAAAATTGTATTAGAAATGTTTAATTATACGAACTATTACTCCAAAATTAAACGATATCCGCTATTTGTAGCATTTTCGAGGTTCACTGTTTTGCTACATTACGAGCAACGGGAGGGAATCGTAGCTCTGACGACGACCATCTGTCAGAAATTGTCCGTCCGTCGTCCAGAGCTACGTTATCGCAGCTAATATACATGATGTACAGTGACTTCCATAGTGAACCATTCCACGTGCTCTACAGCGAGGTAACTAGCTTGTAGTAAGACAGCAACGTTACTTTAATGGTGTCAGAAGTCTTGGCTAGAAATTGATAAATTAATGCACTTTATTCATTTAATCCTGTGTTTATCAATTTTCGCGCAGTTTTCCTGATTTTTCTGTGGTTTCAATTACGATTTTATCGAATTGTTCCTCAGCCAGCAGTCACGTGGGTTCACAGATTCATGATACCGTTCCCGTGTGTTATTTTATAATACGAGGATTAATTTTGTATCATTTTATTGCACAACATTATTCTTAACCACATATTCCAGTGTTATTTTATAATACGGAGTATTTTTTACGGTGGAATTTTGTGATTATTGTATGCCTATTTTTTTTTAATAAAAACAAATTCAACCCAATTGTTTTCCAGTAAGTCTAATGGGAACCTGGATCTTCTAGTATCCCGTACAGCTCGTAATGCCAATACTAAGTCGTCGTTTGTTTGGTAAATTTAGGCGACAGTTTTAGGACCATTATAATAAGAAAGTGGAAATACTAGTTAACGCTTTTGAGGTTCGGGGTTATTTTAACCCGAAACAGCGGATTTTATTCGCTCCGATATAAGCGCCAGACCTATTCAGAGGCATACAAATGATAGAATAACAAGTCGCAATGTCGGCGAGTCAGACCAAAATAAAACCTCGTCATATACTGGAAAGGTACCCGAGCATCTCCACAGTATAAGGACTTAGTTGAACTTCTCCGTCATTATTCGGACGTTTTCGCTAAGAATGAATTTGATCTCGGGATTTTTGACAAAATTGAGCATGCAGTGGACACCAGCGACGCCAAGCCTGTAAAACAGCGAATGCGGCGTACGCCAGCATCATTAGCCGGGGAGGAGGAGGCGCATCTTAAGAAAATGCTGGACGCAGGTGTCATCCAGGAGTCCATGTCGGAGTGGGCGCCGGCACCTGTATTTGTTGGACAAAAGGACGGCTCAATGCGTTGGTGTAGTGATTACAGGGCGCTCAATTATGTCACTGTTAAGGACACCTTTCCATTACCGAACATGTTCGTATGGGTTTTGGTCTGACTAACGCTCCCGCCACATTTTCTCGTGCAATGAATCTCGTCTTATGGGGTCTCCCCTGGAAAACAGTTCTTTTTGGACGACATCCTAGCATTAGGACACACCTTCAGGGAACACCTCGATAATTTGAGAGAAACGTTGGAAAGATTCAGACAACATGACCAAAAAAGTGTCTACTTTTCCAACCGGAAGTCAAGTTTTTAGGTGGAATAGTCGGGAAGGACCAAATAGCGATGTCGGAAACAGACACCAATACGGTAGCTAATTGCCCTTTACCAGCGTCCTCTAAAGATATGGAGCGGTTTCTCGGATAGGTGAATTATCACCGTACCTTTATCAAGGATTTCGCCGAGTTAGCTCAACCCTTGTATAATCTCACAGGAAAGAACAAATTTCATTGGGACATGGAACAGCAACAGGCCTTCGAGAGACAGAAGAAGGCGCTGACAGAACCTCCCATCTTAGCGTTGCCCGATACTAAATAAGGATCCATTCATCTTAGAGATGCCTCGGATGTAGCAATTGGAGAGGTGTTGAATCAAGTACAAGACAGGGTTGAGAGAGTCACTGCTTTTAGCAGTTTCCCTCTTACAACCGAACAAAGGATACTACACCACTCGGAAGGAACTGCTTAGTATTGTGAGATTTACATGACAGTTTAAATACTACCTTTAAGGTAGACAGTTTACCGTCAGGACGGACCATTCAAGTCTAACATGGCTGTTACGATTTAAGGAGCCGCAGGGACAGCTTGCACGATGGATGGAAGACCTTTCTCAATACCATATGATTGTGAAGCACAGACCCGGAACCAAACATGGAAATGCGGACGCGCTATCCAGAATCCCGGATGAACTGACTCCATGCCCATCGTACATAGCTGGAATCAAGCCTGAAAACTTGCCCTGTGGAGGCTGCAGTTATTTTGAAGCGTGCTGACAGACAGTGGGGCGAATTCTCACTGGAAGTAGACGACGTAACCGCCCTGACGGGAAGTAATACTTGCGGTGATAAGGGGTACCTTATAGGTACCAATAATGTGGCCACATTAGCGAATCCGCAAGGCCGGTTAGGGGACTCTAACCCTATAGAGCCTCCTAAATGGACAATCAACTCGACACTCATGCCAGGGGTCAATTCATTCTTGAGTGGTTAGAGTTACCTTGTTCACCCTCCAGGTGAACATGACAGCTATCTTGCATGTCAAGGTACTCATGACAGTCTTCCTGCTAGCGATCAACGCCCGTACGAAAGTGCCACGGCTGGTTCCGTGTGTAACTCTGCCGGTATAGAAAATAAGCCTACCAGTTTCCTTGAGTGTCCCCTGAACATGCATGCCAGTAAAATATCTTCTGAGAGTCAAACTCCGGGTAGTCATCAGGTAAATAGGGCTACTCCGGTTTTCCTTGGTTATCCTCACCCTGATTGTGGTAGCCATGACAGTGGACTTAAAGATGCCAGTTCGACCCAACCCCCTTCTGCAAGTCAAACTCCGGGTAGTCATCAGGTAAATAGGGCTACTCCGGTTTTCCTTAGTTATCCACACCCTGATTGCGGTAGCCATGACAGTCGGCTTAAAGATGACAGGGCCATTTGTATTGGCCAACCACCTTCTGCGAGTCAAACTCCGGGGAGTCATCAGGTAAATAGGGCTTCCTCGGTTTTCCTTGACTATCCACATCCTGATTGTGGTAGACATGACAGACGACTTAAAGATGACAGATCACACGGATAGATCAAGTTTCGATATGAGCTTCTAGACAACCAGCTCCAGGTTAGGAAATGTGCCATCTTGTTGGGGGTTCACTTACCGTGAACTCGAAGATGAACAAGAAAAAGATACAGACCTCCAGTTTCTCCGGAAATATCTACTGCATGGATCAGAACCTGGACAAGGAGAGCTATTTCTAGCCTCCGCAGAAGCTAAGTACTACTGGTGGAATAGAAAAGTTTGTAAACTCAGATGGTGTGTTTTATCATATCATTGCCATCAAGGTCAGGATTACACCCATGTATTTTACAGGGTTGTGTGTGATTAGAGACAATCCACACCTTAATCCATGATTTTACTGCAAGGGATTTTATCCCTACTTATTCCTCCATTTTGGAGGAACCAAACACCAGTAGTACCCAGAGTGACTTCATCACAACGGTTTTAGTGTGCAGAGTCAATTTATATAGGAATTTGATCAGGACTCGGAAGATCTTTATATTACCATTACGAAGCCTCTGACCATCAAGGACTTTCATTATAAAGTTCGGAGGAATGTAGTGTCTCGGGCCGAGTTGACCTGAATGTTTACGCCGGAAGTGCGTGACGGTCAACTGGCCCGTGTCAGATAAAGATCAACCCCGTGAACCGTGTAAGCGTCTGCTCACACCTGGTCGGCCGCGGGACCACACGTGTGTAAGACGTCCTCTGTTTTTAACGGAGCCAGTATTTTCTACGTTAGTAGTGCCAGTTTCCTTAGTGCTCTGGGCTTTTAGCTAGGACACTAAGCCAGTATATTCTATTGGACATGTTTTCGACTGCTATATCATCACCTTATCCTGACCTGTCCAGCGACCCGTGGTGATATACATATTAAATGTACAGTGACTTCCATAGTGAACCATTCCACGTGCTCTACAGCGAGGTAACTAGCTTGTAGTAAGACAGCAACGTTACTTTATAGACAAAGATGTCAGCGCCCAGAAGAGGACGTATTAAATCACTTCTGACAGCATTAGAGGATACTTAGACGTAAATATGACCTAGCGATTGTTGTTATAACAAGGTTTAGATACTATCCTAGATATAATACATAGGAATAGCGTAAATACTTAATAAATAATTAGTAAAACAACAATTTAGATAGCGAGCTACAATCAGCTGATCTAACACTAACAGTAGACTAATAATACACATATTTTCGTAACAATATTATTAATTAAACAACAGAGAATACCGACATTAAAACGAGACCGTATCACTTACTCGAACTTAATTTATAAAACGAAGGAACATACATGTATGGACATCATTCTGAATTATTTGAAGAATAAGACTAAGCGTGTATACGTCTTTTGCTTCATCGACGACATCCGCAATACAAATCTAGGACACGACGAAACCCGCCACACAAATCTAGGTCACGACGAAACCCGCCATACAATCTAGGTCACGACGACACCCGCCTACAGATCTAGGACACGACGAAACCCGCCATACAAATCTAGGTCACGACGACACCGGCCATATAAATCTAGGTCACGACGACACCCGTCATACAAATCTAGGTCACGACGACACCCGCCATATAAAGCTAGGTCACGGCGACACCCGCCATACAAATCTAGGTCACGACGACACCCGCCATACAAATCTAGGTCACGACGACACCCGCCATATCAAGCTAGGTCACGGCGACACCCGCCATACAAATCAAGGGAAAAGTCTCATTCTCAAACTAGGGTGTTGACTTCTTTAATTTTAAAACAATCGCCAAACAAGTTCTACCAACTGATATTAATCTATGAGTTTTAGTGTGGGAGGAAACCGGAGTACCATATATATCCCACATGGTCGAGTAGATGATCCCAAACCTTTTCACGTCCGATCTGAGAATTGAACCTACATCGTATATGTACTAAATCAACTGAGACTATTTACTTTCAAACGATATCGTAATTATAACTCGAAATCTATAAAATGAGGCCAGCATACAAATACAGATTTACATGGAGATCCATGGAAAAATGGATTACGACCAGGTGTTCCTGAATAGAGGCGTGTTTCATCGACGACACACTCAAGGTGAATCTAGGGAACGTTTTATGATGTGTTGCATCCCTTTATCATAATGCAAGCAATGACTGAAGTTAAGATATGACTGTAATGTTTTTTCAGATGAAGTGCAGCTTTGTAAACGTATTTGCCAATGACCTACAGAGGCTCGGTTACACTTTCATTGGAAAGACGGTGAAGATTCATCAAGGTTATGACATTTTCAAACAGTTTCTGCGAGCAAGTGATACTGTATATTTGGAAGACATTTCTTTCGAACTATTTTGCGTTTCTCAGTCCCCTCCTAAGTATCAACATTCTAGGCCCTTAACATCCCTGACGAGTACTAGAAGAACGAAACAGGTCTATGATGTCCCTAACATCACTGACGTGTCCTAGACAGGCGAAACAGTATTATGATGTCCCTAGAATCACTGACGAATCCTATAAGGACGAAACAGCTTGATGATGTCTAGCATCACTGACGAGTCCTAGAAAGATTGAATAGCTGTATGATGCATTTTTCAAATCCATGCTATTTTTCTACTGTATCTAAATCTCAATTTATTACGATGCTAATATGTGCTAATACCTAGTGTTTTTAGGTAAATTCGAATTATCAGCTGACGATCATAAGTTTTATTATGTATAAAATTAGTTTTGTCCATTTTATAAGTAAATACAAATATAGGAAACGGGAGATGAATTTCAGTTATATTTGGTTAATGAAGGTATTAAAAGAGAGAAGTGGCATGCTGTTGTGAAATGTGGTCTGATCATCAGGTATTGCTGTTATACCTAATTAAATTCCACAATGTACTTTGTTAAGTTTTATTTTTAGTGTTATACATTTGCACGGTTCTTGATGGCCAAAGGTCAGTCAAGTCCATCCCAGTATAAACCCTCTTTAAGACCACTTTCACATTAATACGTAATTAGCTGGATGTAATGTTTATACTCTTACAATTATAGATTGAGTGGCTAAAATGAATGAAACTTTTAGGCTTTCTGACAGAATTATCCAACAAAAAAGATTCCATTCAGTTTCTTTTCCATATATTTTCAAGCTATTTCAGGACTAGCAATCAGAAAAGTTGAGCATTATATTTTCAGATATTTTTGGTGAAGAAATGTGCTATGTTAGAGAGAGAAGCGGCGCGCTTGTCTGAAATACAACCTGATCATCATGTGTTGGAGGTCGGCTTTGGACCAGGACTCGGGATTGAAGCTGCTTGCCAATATGTCAAAGGTGCCGTGCTTGATGATTTTTATAACAAGCCTTTAAAAAAGTAACTTTATACTTAATAATGCATGAAAGATGTTTCATTGTTATTCGGAAATATTCAACACACTTCATTCCTGGATACATCATATTGTTTTATCAATTGAAAATGTTTCTTCAAATATCAATAATCAAAATATTTTTTTTTATGGAAATGTTGAATATTAAGATTTACTTGTGTCGTAGCTTATCATTTTGAATCATTATACATGCAGGATTATAGAGACAAAAAAATAAAGGAAGAGTCGTTTTAATTTGCTTGGAAATAATACGCACATTAAGTACATGTACTCACTCAATGGATAATCAGAATTTTAAAGACGATGGTATATCATTTTGTGTTGTTCATTCAAATGTAATGGTTTACAATATACACATGTGACAATAATATGGGACCTCCAATCATAAAGAAGTTGTGATCAACATAAGAAATTTGTTAATTACAATTTCTGATTTAGCCTAGATCTTTTGTAGGCGGCCAAGGAAAAATTTATGGAGTTGACTTCTCAGAGGAAATGGTTACCATGGCGACAAAGCTTGTAAGACAAGACGTCAACGACAGAAAAGTGAAACTTATACTCGGTGATGTAGCAGATTTATCCTTTTTCGAGTCCAACAAATTTGACCGTGTTTTTCATTGTAACACTTACTATTTTTGGCCTGATTTGGACAAAGCAGTACGTGAACTACATCGTGTGATGAAAACAGATGCCATTATGGTTACCACTATGAACTACGAACGTTCAATACGCATGCGAGATATAGGCCTCTTCCGGTATGGTGATATTGATCAAAGACGATACATGAATGCCTTGGAAGCCTGTGGATTTAGAGATGTGTCTTTAGAGAAAACAAAAAATAAAGAATCTGGTGCTGCTTATGACGTCATGTATGCGAAGAAAGTCTGAAACTGAAGAAACTGTGCAGTTTATATTTTTTTTGTTTTTACTTTTCTTGAAGTAATTTTGAGAGTTTTTCAAACACCTAATCAGCAACGTAGGATTTTGTTTGACAGTTCCATAATGTAATAGCGTGTCTTCATCTTCTCTGATTAAGTAGCTTTACAATACTTTCGGCCGCCCCTAAATTGATGGACTGATGTATGACATCAACCAATTTTCTCCATTTTATTTTATTTTTTCCATATATGAAATTATAATTTTATAGTGTGTGTCGTCATCTCCTTAGATGAGGTATCTTTACAATACTTGCTGTCGACCCTAAATTGATAAAATGATGTATGATATAATCTTATTTTCTCCACGTTATGCATATTTTTCCACAAAGGAAATTATATTGTAATAATATGTGTCTTCATATTTTCGGATTAGGTAGCGTTACATTACTAGCTGCAGGTAGCCCATGAGTTTATAGAGAGAAAAGTGACATCAAACATCTTTTTTCATTTTTGTTTGTTAATTTTCCAAAATAGAAAGTTCAAAATATACATGTTTACTGTTGAGTGATGTTCACAAATGTATTGTTTATGTATACTTGTATTTTGTTTTATGATTAATCTTTTATCATTTTATCTACATTTACTTTATTAACCAATTATTGTTTTTTCTGTGAATTGATTAAAGCTCAGAATATGCTATTTATCATGAAAAACTGTTGAATTTGATTGCTGGAATGAGCGGCATCATTTACATGAAATAAAATAGCTGGTATTTTATGTAGCGGATGGATATGAGAATGCCGTAAACTATTTTATCAACAGTACACGCTATTCCTGATAATAATTTCATCAAATCGATATACAACATGTAATGATGTCATCTTCAACTATTTATAATTCCTTAAATACAATTGTATTGAAATCAGGTAAAACACACACTCTTTATGAAATACACATATCCAGTATAACAGCGAAAGGGAGAAAACTCCAGTTTGTTAGTGACTATTGCAATCAATCGAACGCATATGTAAAAAAGCATTATAAAATACTTTTAGGGTTTTTTAGAGACTGTTGTTATGATGAAGTCCAAATCCTTATCTATGGAAACAGAAAAAAACAATCTTGTTGATTATAAGTCATGGGATAGTTAATTCGTTGAAATGCTACAATATATACTGAGATTATAGATTAAACACAGTTATTTCTAGGGAATATCTTTTTATATATCAATTCTGAAATATATGAGGCCATTTAATATGCGTCAGATGCATCGAGACCTGTATATGATTATGTCTATCGGGATATAAATGGGTGAAGTACTTAGTACAGTAAAGCACACAACCACTATGACAACACGGCGTGATGATCTAAACGTATTCCGGGTCCACTTACACAGAATAGCGGTTATGAAGTCATCTTCAAAGGAAGATGTTCATAACATATCAGTTTTAATCATTGTTTCAATTGTAGATATAAAGACGCACTTGCGCTATCTTACCCACATACATTAATATATAGAAGTCCTATTAATGGGATTTGCACTACTCTAAGAACTAAAAGGGATTAGTTTAATAATAATCTAATTGTACAAAATGAATCTCATAACCACTTAGGGCTAACCTTTAATAGTAAAGGAACATGGGCGGACCATATTTCTAATGTGTATCAAAAAGCTAACTCTAGATTAAGTTTACTTCGTGTATTAAAAAAATTAGTTGATAGGAAAACCTTGAAAACTTTATATACTTCATACATAAGACCAATATTAGAATATGCTGATGTAGTTTGGGACAATTGCACTCAAGCCGAATCTGATCTTCTTGAATCTATTCAACTGGAAGCCATGCGTATAATAACAGGTCTCAGAAGAGGTACTTCTCACCATAGCTTATATAATGAAACTCAACTAGAACCTTTAAGTAAAAGAAGACAGAATCATAAACTTGTATTAATGTTCAAAATTATTAATAACTATACTCCATTGTATCTCTCTAATATTATACAACCATATTTAAATGTAAACAATATATACACCTTTAGAAATAACAGAGTATTTAATATACCATAGTCACGAACTAATAGCTACATGAAAAGTTTTTTTTCTTCAACTATGACTATGTGGAATTCACTTGATATTTCCATTAGAGACTCTATTACAATTTCTTCTTTTAAATGTAAGTTAAAAACTGCTAATGATATAACTATTTCTGAACTTTTCATTAATTCTGCTCCCAGACAACTTAACATAATTTTATGCCAACTTAGAAATTTTAAAAGTGACCTTAATTATGATAAACATTTTGATCACCTGATTGATAACCCATCCTGTGTATGTGGTGCTCCTAGTGAAGATTTAGTGCATTTTTTCTTTCAATGTCCCATGTATTCCAATTCTAGGCACCATATTCTATCCATCTACAACTTGTTAGGTTATATAAATCTTCAATGCCTAGTGTGTGGCATCATTAATGCTCCTGATCATTTAAATATCTCTATTCTATATCATGTAAACTTATATATTAAATCCTCAAAACGTTTTTCTGTGTATAAATAAGAAACTATATGTAATACTGTCTTTAGTAGTAATACAATTATATACATTTACTCAACTATTATAGCAAGTTTGTTATGTTAAATACTCATCCTTATAACATTCTAGTATGAAAGTATGAATGAATGTGTGTGAGTGAGTTATTGTTGTTTATTACATTACATATAACTTTTCATTTTAGGCTTGGTGGAAATATGTTGTGTCTTCACTTTATCAAATAATAGTTTTGTTTTCTTACTAAGTAATTTTGAATAGTAGTTATCTCTATAATTATAACACCTATTCTATTTAATTTCATGATGAACATATAATTCCTTACAGTAATCCCTTTTTGAATTAGATACTATACATGTAATGATATATAATTTCTGTAGAAATAATAAAGGGAAACATATCATCTTTCTACCAAACCTAACCGGAAGTAATAGAAGAAGACTGATATAGGCATTGCGCCTGTTGTCTTATTCTTTTGACAATACTTTGTAGTTATTTATATTTGTATTGTTAATAAAATATTTCTGAAATAAAAAAAGGGATTTCCTTTAGTAGATATCTAGTGAACAGTCTTATTTTGTTGGTCAAGCTGAAAAAATCAATGATGTAGTTTCTGTACATGCTTCATAGACATAATCCAAATATATTATCAATGCTTTGATGTCGTGTATTATTTTTGAATAATCAATAGGCCACTTCCGTGACTAACAGTAATCTTAGGGATGTAATAACAGTAAATGTAACGTAGTTCACTGCTAGATACACACACAGAAATGACGTCAGATTACGTGAGCCATGTTTTGATGGAGCCCTGTATGATGACTCCACACACAGGACAGCGTCTCACAGCTTGGGCGCAGACTTGACAACACACGAGATGGGCGCACGGGAGAAACGTAATTGAGGCATCCTCTTCCTCACATATTCTACAAGTCTTTTCTTTTGTCAAACGACGGTTCTCCTCCATTAACTGTCGCATCTCACGTTCTGAAAATAAAAATGAAAAACGGTTTTAAAACGTATTCAAGTTTGAAGGATTTTTGAAGCTAGACTTAAGCTATCACTAATCTTTCAGGATGTAACATCTGTAAATTTTATTCGCGAAAATCCCATATCACATATGAACAGATTTATTCAAATTAGAACAACTAGCAATTAATGCTTGTAAACTATTAAAACACGCTAACGAGATCTATTGCTAATCAGCGTGATTATTATTCCATTGCTTGTTTCTTTTGATGATTAGCAGGATTAGTACGCCCTTAGCATCCAAAGTTGTACGAGGACGAGATATTTGTTGACATTTAGCACATTTTACCGTCTGTGTCCGTGATACGTGTGTTCCCTTCATTCCCTCTTTGTGTGTACCCCAGTCTACAATCACCTTGGTTTTCTCCGCTGTTCTGCCTTGATATTTCCTCGAGGATGTCTGAACTTTGGATATCCTTGATACCTACAAAGACAATTTTTAACTTGACAAACGCATCGGCTTCATTTCATTGATAAGTTGTTTTTGTTACAGTATGGAATGGTAACATTGCGAGACAAAAAAAAGTGTGTTTATGACATGTTCAATATATATTTAACAATTTCTGCTCCCCTTTAACACCATTTTCTACACTTCATTAATTACAATTCAAGAATAAAACTGTAATTAAAGCTTAAATAATAGCATATGATTATGATAGTACATGTTTACCTTTATCCACCAGCTGTTTTACCGCTTGTCTGACAAGTTCCGTGGAATGTCCTTGTTGTACGGCCTTTTGGAATGCTGGTAAGTTCTCCGTATCTTTCTCCGACAGGAAATTCTCCGAGGAACTTCCGCCGACTACTTCCTGTTGTTCTTCCCTGGTTCTTGAGGAATCATTAACCTGTGGATGACGGCGTATTTTTCAAATATGTTGTAATTGATAAAGGTATCGAGCAAAGATTACACAGAAAACAAAGAATAACTGAAAGGCCATAAAACAACTAGGCATGAACGTAAAAGTAAGATTTCATAACAAATTTGACAGAATTTGTTCAAGTTTTAAGGACCTCATCCATATATAATTTACACTGGATAAGAAAGGGATATGATATTTTTCTGAAAAAAACAATTAAGACATTTTGTATTGAGATAGTCCGAAACTATATCGAGGTGTGCGGACAGTTTATACTGTATATGATCTATCTATATATATTCATTAACAAGGTTGCATATAAAATAGTGATAACGCGTCTTACCTGTTCTTGACCATCTAGTCTTTCGTGTACCAGCTGTATAAATTCGATACCCTTGTTTTGTCGTAAGTATGCGCAGTTAGGAAACCACCGTGCATGCTCAATCCATGGGTCGTCCCCATCCTCCCAGTTTTTCAGTCCGCCCCCACAGAAGAAGCATCTAGTATAATCTGCATACCCAGCATACACAAAACCTGCCTCAGCCATCAGGTTTGGTGTCTGTGAGCATGACCAACCACTGAAGGAACTCATCCGAACTGTTAGCACTGCATACGCCGGGTACTTTGGCTTATCGAAGTTGACACCAAGTGGGACTAGCTTCTGCATAGCTGAAGCACTAACGGAGCCGGAAGTGACTTTGTTGGTATAAAATGTGCTAGTTTGATTGGACGGATTCATAGGCAAAGGGTTACGAGTATTCAATTGAGAATTTCTGTTTGTATTATCACCAATACGACTTCCGTTGTCAAGCTCTCTTCGTCTAAATGCATTTCTTTTTTGGTTTCTTGTTCCGGGAATAGGACTCGAACTATTTCGACATTGAGCATGTAATTTGTTTTTTGAACAGCTCTGCGTTGACGTTGAAAAGGCATAGGATTTTTTTGTCTCCTGTGGGGATCTAGTAGGGCTAGATGTCACAGGAATATGTTGTTTAGTTTGTTTAGACATATGCTTCGGAGGGGCATATATCCCGTTTCCGGTTTGTTCCACAGATGGATTCTCTTGGTGTATATCTAGATTCCGGACTGGTGTGTTAGGCTGATTTTGATGTTGATTTTCGATACCGTGCTGAACCATGTCATCTCTCGCAGACGTTGGGAATTCACAAGAACTGTAAAGATCACTATCTCTCAGAGGAAAAGACTCATTATTGATATCTTGAGTGGTACCTGAATTCGCTGTAGGAGAATGCATGTTTTCGGCGTTTCGTGGTATTGGAACGTTCGTATCATCGGTGCCACATACATGCCTACAATGGGGAGACATTTGTCGGTGAAGATCAGCCGGATCGTCTCCAACCTCCCAGTTAGATCTTCGTATGCCACAAGAATAACATTCTACCTCATCAGATGTACCCGTGTAGTAAAATCCGGCTCTCGATAATCTAATAGGTCGAGCGTTAATCAAAGACGCACTTGCAAATGACTTCAACCGTAACCATTCGATATTCATCGGTGATGCATCCCCGGTTCCGTTTTGGGCGTTTTCAAAATACAGTTTAAGACTGGACGGAAAAACATTCAAAAACACTTTTCGGGGTCGCATTTTCAAAAGCCAAGATATCTTTTCTATACGGTAAGGTTTGCATCCTTTATATTCCTTGAGATTCTTAGTTTTCATATTTTCATTAAAATCCAAATTAAAATTTCCTGAGGTAAAACTGTTTAGTTTAACACTTTTAAAAATACCCGATATGATGCAAAAATGTAAGAAGATACAGCACAGGTTCCTGTTGGATATAATGCAAGCGATCATTGTAACAATTATAAAATATTTGAGGAATTTTAGTGTCCATACATGTCGGTTCTCTTTCCCAAACCTTCTTTTCTCAGTAAAAACAACGGATAGCAAATGTTTTAAGAAGGAAATACATCCCACATATGCATGTTTAAGCAATGGTGAAGCGATTGCAATCACTTCATATGCTGTCAATTGAAGGTTTAATTCTGAGTCCATTTTTTTTACTTTCGCATCTCTTCGGTTTACTGGTATTAAGACACTATCAGTACGAATGCTTCTGTGTGGCAGCGATTTAACGTCGCTGTTATCATTATCACAGTTATCACTTGGAAACTTAGGAAATCCCAAACAATGGTGTGATATTGTAAGATTTTCTATTGACTTAGTCATTTTCGTTACACGCAACGATGTTACTGTTAAGGAGTTCGAGGAATGATTGCAGAAAAACAAACACCCATCTGACTTGGACCTCTTCAATGTCCTTTTGTTGTCTGGTAGCTTTAGTATTGCGGATTGCAACGTGGCTTCCATATTATCACCTGGAAAATGCATACAGATATGTTAAGATAAGATATAGGATATTATATGAATATTCTTATGCTGGCCATATAGGTTATAAAAGTAGGGTAAACAAAACGCAAACAATATCAGCACCTTGAAACACAACCTACATGTTCGATACTGTGGGCTCATTTTAAAACAAGTTGGAACAAAATCGGTCCCCTATAACAGCCTTTATTTCAAAGTCTCCCTACTAGAATTGATCTCTGGTGGCCATATTGGATTACCAATCGAGGTACAAAAGTTACCTTGTGCACATTGAATTCTTAATGAGTATGTCTGTATTTTCATGACAATCCTGCAGTAGCTTCTGAGAAAGGTAGAAGAAATTAGCCGCACGAAATAAGAAACAAACACTACATATGGAATGCTATCCAAATTAATTATAAAATACATGTCAGGTAAATACCCTAGACAATATGACGTAATATGTATGTATACTATACAACGCATGTTTACTATATCATCCACTGTTGATAGAATATTCGTCATGAATGGAATCAGATGGAGTGCTATCCAAATTAATTCTAAAATAATATGTGTTCATTCAGGTAAACGGTCTCCTGTCAATCTTAGACAACATGACGCAATATGTCCGTACACTACAAGACATGTTTATGATATCCTCAATGTTGATAGTGTATTCATCAGGAACGCTGACCTACATTACTCCGAGGTCACATGCGTACGATATATCCAAACATAATACATTTATCACATCATTTCTTTGACGGTTGTGAACAAATGTAATTACAACGTTCGTTATGCTCGCTATACTTACGTGCCTGCTCAGATCAATACACACATATACCAAAACTGATATCTACGCAGTAAGTTCTATTTATATTGCTCTATTAGTAGACATATCCATTGGTTGGCAATATACCTAGAAAGCTGTATGACCGGTATTTATATTTATACAAAAACAGAACATCAAATAAGTGATGCAGAGCATGGGTAATGTAGCGTTCAGTTTGAAGTATACCCTTTGTCAGCGCACTAGCGACTTCGTTTTTAACCGAATTTCTATCATACTTCAGACATTGGTTAATTGAGAAGACAACTTAAAAAAGTCCGTATTTCAGGCTGCCAAGGTCCAGGACAAGGTCGCTGTTACATTTTAGAATATCTGTGTCATTGCTCTAGCGACTTTAACTGGATTTTTATCTTATTGCTTATAATGATCAAAACAACAACTTGAACGAGTTTGTATCAGGGTTTATCAAGTGCTCTATAATTCATCGGGATACGAGATGGAAGCTGTATCGTTTGCGATACCTTGTTCTACATCAAGATAAAGAAAAAGGAAAAATACTTTCTTTCTTTTTATCAACTGATTTACTTTTCCCGCTTGTTATCCTTATTTCACAACAAAAAGCGATACTGATCACGTCTTTGTTTCCTAATATTATTAAGATCAAAGGATGAAAATTATTATAATATATAAAATACTGTTGCGTAACTATACGAAAGTCTATGTTTAAAAACATTACATATTTTTTCTTTTCAAGAGTAAATGCATACATACATTACAGAATAGTATTATATATATGTATGTGTGTATTTCTACGTGTTATTCCCAAGCAGAATTAACTGCGTACATATCATTTTTAGTTCTCTGGGGCTATTTATAGCCCCGAGAACTATAGCCAGCGGTCGAAAAATTTATGCTTTGCACCCTGTAAACAGATTTTTAGCCTAATTGTGCATTCATGGCTGTATGTTGAGATGCCAGATTATAGGTATTGTGTAGTTGCTGTGTTGATAACAATCACAATATTCGATATCAACTGGAATTCTTTTAATTTAAAAAAAAAAAAAGTTTTAATGTCTATTTTTAGTAACAACAGTGAAACACAAGCTATACCTTCCAATAGGCGACATCGTTTGGCGGAGATTCAGTGCAATTTGTGTATGTTGGTGTTATCTGGACCATTGACAGTATCAATTAATTTTGTCCAGACAGGCCTTCAACCACTGCTCCCTAAGGTATAGTTTACACTGAAGGGGAAAACACATACGTTTGTCTGTGGTCTACAGTGTAGTGAAGGGACAAGTCCTGAATGTGTTTGCGGACAAATACCTCTGCCTTGGTACATACAAATGCATTGCTTTATATCATCAAATGATGAGATTTAATTGAAGAATTAATGTAGCAAATTTATAATATATTTGACAAAGTTTTTTTATAGCAAATTTATTGTATGTGGTTCACATATAATCAATATCACATACATTTTTATATTACATTATTTAATTCCATACTACGAATATTCCATATAATTTGCATCAAATATAACAAATTATAATTACCAAATGCAAGAAAATTGACAACAATAAATTGAATACTAATACAATGCCCAGAGAACTACGTGGCCCTTGGCCACTTGTTTGTGTATGTGTGTATTGATCTGAGCAGGCACGTAAGTATAGCGAGCATGAAGAACGTGGTAATTTCATATGTTATATTTCACTAGTGGAATATGACCTTCTGGTCTTTTGATTGGTCAAGAATTCTAACTCTGATCCGAGCTGCAATTTTTATTGACGTCATCAATAATCGAATGACGTCACACCACCGGGTCCTGGTTGTCACCTGTACACCTTATTTGTATACGATTTGTATACGCGAAATATGACTTGGCCACGTTTCCCTTTGATTCAAGGCGATATTATTGTGGTAGAAACAGGTCACACGACTCGTGATTTTTGATATGGAATTTATTTCACACTGGTAAGTTATTTGTTAAAGTTACAAAAGACACTCGCTAAAGCTAAAATCACTAGTTGCATGGGTTAGATATTTTACATACTGTATATGTATTGTAATCCGTGAAATATATATTGTTTAATAACAAACTAGGTTATTAGAGCATGTATAATTTTAAACACCTTTGAGTAAACCATATGTAGCGTAAACAGGAAAAATAGAACTGCATACTTGTATTCCGGTCACACGTCACTGAGTAAAATATATGTACATAAATGTTTGGGAAAACCACTTATATAAATAGCGTATTTGACAAGAGCAATAAAATAAATCAATAAAAATAGCTGTGAAAACCGGTTTCTAAAACTTCAAAAGAGATTTCATCTCGTATGCTTAACGTGACCTTTCGAGCATCTATTTTTGCCCGTTATTGATTCGAAATGGAAGTAGAGAGTACACAATGATATGTAAATGGTGTCAGGGCAAGAGGAAAAAAATAATACTAATATTCTTCAACTTCGATAAAGTCTAAGGTCTCTCTGAAGGAAGGAGTGGTAGGTGGGTTTTTTTCCAGGCCGCATGTCAACATGCCCGTTTAACAGATGCAACCTATATCGCAGAAACTATCAACATTGTTTGGATACCGGAGACAGCTAAGTATGTCAAGAATGTCGATTTCTTGAGAGCATTAAACTCGTTAAGAGATGATTTGACTGTTTAAGTTTTCTTATTGTGATTCTCTAGATTATGTACTTTTGTACAAAATGATAAAAGAATGAAGATATAGAGATTTTTGGTTGTTACGTTTGTGAAAATTACAAATAGCTACGATGATCGATTAGATAATCAAAACATGTTTTTGCAAATTACTTACCCTTTGTTGAAATGCGTGTTGGTACTTGTGATCTAATACAGAATGTAAACAGCAGAACATAAAGATTGCTTGTTTGAAAAAATATTACTTTCATTTTGATTCGAGGTTTCCCCGTGACTAAAATCTATAAATAGCTTGCATTCAACCTATTCTATATTCTATTTTATACTTATAAACAGAGGTCCTACTGACCAATGATGACCATGTATATATAGTTACATATGAAAACTCAACTGACAATACGTCATGTGCTATAAATAGCCACATGACGATAATCTCACCGTTATTTTTGTATATTTTGTTTATCTTGTGTGAGATCTGGATGTATTGTGAGCATATAATTTTTATATCCATATGAACATATTCTGACAAAAATGATAATTTAGATGAAAGAATAAGTAGAAGAAAACAACATTTATTTAAAAGGAAAGTATATCCATCACAATAGTATATTTGTTTGAGTCCCAGTATCAACTTTGTAGTATTGAGGTTTTTAATAAGGCTATAATTTTGATATTTTGATCTATTTTTGATTTAGTACATGCTATGGTTTGTTTCAAAATCCAGCATAACACGTCAATAAATATCTGACAAAAACGTGTCAGTGTCAGAAGTATATATCCACGTATATGATTTTTGCTAAGCCTATATTAATAACACTTGTTTATCAATATAGAATAATGTGTGTTTATTTTTATTTCTAGTTTCTTTTTGTGTTTCTGTTTTAAAATATACATGACTTGAATTTAAAATAAATTATACAATTATACACATATGGAATTTACCTGTAGTGGTGGTTTCTATGCCGTTTAGAAATTCCCTATGCATTCTTGAATGAAAAATGAAAATCCCCCCCCCCCCCCCCCCCAAAAAAAAAGTATCAAAAAAATCACGAAGTAGAAATAATCAAGGAAAGGATATTTTTCTGATGCCAGGACTTTATATATATATATATATCAGCAGGGCTGTGTTTAAGTAACACAGGTGTATTGTATTGTGGAAAGGTAGGCGTACATAAATACCTACAATGTATTGAACGATGTGTATTGTCGAAGTATAATAGAACGATTGGGAAAATATCTGTGTAAATAGATAAATGAATACAGAATAAATAGATAAATGTACAAAAAGATAACACTATACTAAACAATAGTATCAATATGTGTTTAGGTCACAAACAACGTATATCACTAACCTTTATGATATGTTTATATACAGATATGAGACGAAGATAGTTTACAAACCTGTGTTTAGAGGGAAATTTCCATTGCGATGTCTCGCTGAAGGATTCTGACGTACTCCTCGTCCCAGCAACTATAATAACATTACAGTACAGGTAATCGATTGATCCGAGAATACCATCGAACTGTTATGTTTCCCATCGCCACGGATCAACTCACACTGGGAACACGGACACAAGATATCATAAAACGACTTGATACTCAGGCATTTTAAATACGTTTAGATACGATTATAAACGTTTTTTTAACGTTAAGTGGCCAAATAATTGACGAAATGCCAGATACTATTCTGAGTGTTTTTATCCTTTTTAAGCACCAGCATTCGTATGATATGAGAGGATGTGTCAGTATAGTATCCTTGAACTTGGTCTTAAAGACATTGATGTTGCAATACTAGTACCTAAAGCTGTTGCTTCAGGTGTTCTGGTTAAAATGTATTTATTTCTGTGTAACGTGCATGAAATATTTGTTGTTTATCAGCATCCGTTATTTTCCTAGTTGGTACGTACGACAAAAATATGTCAACAATTTAATCGTTATAGTCGTATTTGTTTGATAAGGAGTATCCACGAAAGTTTGTACAATGAAAATATCTTAATTGCCTGAAACCACGAAATTAAATACCCTCAAATATTACATGCTGTACGGTAATATTAGGTATACCAGTAAGGTACACTTACAAATAAGCAATACCTTTTCACTGGTGTGAATAAACTGTTCCACAATTGTATTCATTTCACGAAAGAATATGTTTCCAGTCTCTGTCATCGATTATAGATATTTCAAAGAATAGGTATCTACATAATTCACGGATGAATCAGATGTGCAGATCACACGAACCAGTCCATGTTAAAAGCAGGCAATTGTTAGCTTGATGAGTCATGTTTGTTTTCCAGTGTTTGTTGACTAAATGTCGTGTGAATCATGATAGACAAATCTTATCATTAGAATAAGGCAATTGTACCATACTTAAATATAACTGACCAGTCATCCACATAATATAATCTGATGAATAAACATTGTGTACTACACTTATAGCGAAAATATAATCTTGTTATTTGATATGATATAAGGACCAAATCTTTAATCTAAGGGATGATAAAGAATATGATATTAAACAGTCATCTTATAATGTTTTATCATATGTATTGTACATCAAAGCATTTTTTCCTAAGTGTTTTAACAAAGCCGAGTAAACAAATATCACTTCTGACTTGAGAGAGCTACTTATATTGTACATTTGATTAGAATCGCGGACTCGTGTTTAGCGGTTGCTTCGATGGGAACTAGTTATCATGTACACTTATACAGCAATAACATATAATTTATATATCCATGATTTAAATATTGATCCGCCGTATTCACTAAATGCAACGATAAAAAACGAAATTTCCATTTGAGAATAAGAATCACAAAAAGTTAATACTTCCTGAGAGTGCGACAAGCCATTGGAAAGTTTACCCATAAGAGACAAAAGATACCAATAATTGTTTACTTTACGTCTATGTATGGTACATGTGCTTTAACTTTGAAAGGTCTAAATGCATGGTTTTAATGGAAACACTACAGCTTGTTCAATATTCATAAGGAAAAAAAAAACCCAAAAAACACACTTTCAATGTGGAATGATGACTTTGTTTTCAAATCAAAGAAAGAATGTTTATTTCACAAACCTCCGAAAAGTTCTGACAAGAGCTATTTTCGCTATGTCTACTCTTTGTGTCACAATTGGACGGTAATAGACTAGACCAACCTATAACAAACTCCCTACAGGTTAATGACTTTTTCTAATGCAGCGAATAAAGTACAGAATTTACCTAGAGTACAAACACACAAAATATGTCGATAGGGCAGCGATGTAAAACAATGTTTCTAAATAATTTAACAGTAAACGTATTAGAATGGGGATAGTACGCTGTTTTTTCACCCCCATCACTTTTAAACTCCCAAGAAGAGAAAGCCGAACAAGCGCTTTTAAAATTGATTTTTATCAGGTTACATATGTTCGAGTCGCTATTCCAACTTTATGATATATCAACGTAAAGAGAAATATTTCATCTTTCCAACAAGTCCTGGGCTAGTTATGACAACGAATGAAACATATTTGAATACAAAAACTTTGAAAAACGCAAAAACTAAGGTCTAATTGTGATATGCCGATATGTCTCTCCATAGTATTTCCTGTGATATACACATGGAGTCCGGCCAAGGTGTGTGGGTTCTTTATCAAATAAGACGTCAACAAAACATTGTTTGAGATGATCCCTGTATTTGACGCTATAGGTCTCCTTTTTCTTGCTGTGTACTAGGTCTACCTCAAAATGAGAAATGTCCATAAGGGCCACTATAGAATAGATTGTTTATCCTTTCCGTACAACTAAGTACCATGTATATACAAGATAGATAACATTTTATAGAGACTCTCATACGCATTAGTGAGAACAGCGCTTTATTTCATAATTTTCAGTATTGCAGTCAAAAGCACGTGGCATCTGTGTGTGTATTCTGAGCCATACCACTATTTTTACGATAAAACAATTTTTTTTAGACTTGTGATTAATACAGAATATACAAATAGGTTTATGAAAACAGGTTACAAGCCTAGTCATTTATATATATTTACATTGATATCGAATATCTCTTTAGTAGTGGTGTATTAAAACCTGGATATATGGATATATTTATACTGTACTTGCGTTAATGTACCCCAAATTGAGTCACCTTTATTTATTAAAATCCGTTCATTATATACAGTAGAAAAGGCAGGTGACATTTATTTATAACATAAATAATATCATTTATGTAACCTCTGTAACATGCTAACACCGTGCTTTTTGTTTGGCTTGAAAAGTAAATGTGTCATAGTCAATTGACTTTCACTACTGAACTTTTGATGTTTGTACGAAAGTATATGCCTATTACACACACAATCATTATTTTGAAATGTTTTAAGTCTGGTATTTTGGCACAGGAATAGCTTTTCTACCAGACATTTATTACCTAGCCTGACAATATATGTTTTGAATATAACTCGTGTTGATCAACAGAATCAAAGTTCTTTATAGAAAACAAAGGCACTTAACACATACTACGCTATAATTCAATTGTCCCTTCCAAGTATAATCTGCCCTACGGTAGAGGGGGGCAATATACAAGATTAAACAGAAAGACTGAGCCGAATAGATTTTTGTGTACATGATATCAAAGTTCGAAACAAATATCAGGCATTAGAAGAAGATTAAAGACGATTTGCCAAATAAATTCAAGCAAAAATAGTTATTTGATTTAGACCTGACACCCAACACCTGGTTAACGTATGTACAAAGTATATAATTATAATCCTAGTACGAAAGACTTTAATTAGACTCTTTATGCCTGGTTTTCCCTTCAGTTATATGATTTATGTACTCAATATTTGTTGCTACATTTTTAAAAAATATTTCTTTAAATACATATTTTGCCCCATCTAATAGTTTCACATCAAATGCAAATGTATCTATTAAAAATATTGAATGTAGAAAACGTTTTTGATATCAAGATGAAAATTACAGAGTATGCTGTATAATAATGCATATTTCTAGCACAATGAGTTTAAGCAGTCCACCTGGAAATTTTTATCCTCATGTGACAACTGTTGTTACGAGAACGCTATATATAGATTACAATGTGGGCATTAGATTACCGCTTAAAATATCAACAAAATTTGAAAGAGACAATAAAACAAAGCTTCAATCACCATGAAAAGGTTCTTAATTTAGAACGATTACTCACGCATTCTATATAAGGTATGACGCCATTGTCGGTGCAATACTGTAAACAGATGCCTATGATGGGGTTTTCCTGTTTTGCTATTTTTAAACACTGAAATCCCTATCATAACATAATCATACCGCAGATTCTGCTGTTATCAGTTGTAGCAACGCTTACTTGTTCTTCTTTCTCTTCTTACGCTTCAATTACTGTGTCATGTGGATGGTCGCCCTGTCATTTTTATCTGTAAATCTACGTCAATATGAAAGTGTTGTTAGTTCTGAGATAAAGATATCTTCTATTTGCTTTAATCTCACGAGTTATTCTATGGAGCTCGTCTCAAAGGTTTAAAATTAGCTCGCGAGTTTCAATGTTTCGTTTCATAAAAATCGTATAAGAAATGTCGCCTTATTTAAAATCTTGTTCTCAGCGCGTAATTACCTCATTCTTTTATGTATTAAGTCATAAATAACATCATTCTGAAATCATAAATAATTAATCACGTCACAATAACTATATGATGAAAAATCCAGACTCTAAATAGATTTCTCATGAATATGAGTCATACGATAAATAAAATCTAACACTGGTGACTATGTCACATGGAATTAATTAAATGAGCTTTATAATTTGATATTGAGGGATGCTTGGTATTCTTTCAACGAACAATATTATCTTTAACAAATACCTTCAATGCCAAGAACACGTGAAAAATCAACATATTAGAATTCTTTTCACGATTCTTTTATCACACCTAGTTCAAAGTCTGCATGAAACAATCTTTGTGCGTCATCACAACAATTTACAAAGCATCACCCCTACTCTAAGAAATAGTTTGTAAATAATTGGACTTGTTTTTGTTTTGTTTTTTGTTTTGTTCATTGGAAGAGAGTACTTCTACTTATTTTAGAATTTCTGTTGGCAGTTGACAAATACGATATTTCTAAATCGGGAGAAACTGTATGAAATATAAGTATATGTATATTTAGTAATGGCACAAAATACACATATAAAAAGGAACTATCTAAAACTGTTCTTTCTGTTTAATGTAAAACGTGTAAGACGATGGCGTCTTTTTCTGTCGAGCTTTTATACTTTAAACACCAGCGTCAAAACCTTTACATAAATGTACTGTTAAATGTATATAGAGATGTGTTTAATGTAGTCTTCCTACCAGTCTCCGATAGTGTCCGCTGATAGTTTGCAATACTGGCTCTCAAAATAAGGATGTACGTGATCTATATCTATATAAATACATCTATATTATAACACATAATATTTAATATGATTTACATATAGGTCCAAATATTGTTTTTATAGTGGCCTATATGATCTCCCTAGGTCCAGTTTTAATCTTTTATAGCCTCCAATAATATCTCTCATAGTCTCCAGTATGGTCTATCATAGATGTCAACATCGTTTGTCAGTTTTCAACATTATCTATGACAGTCTAAAATATTGTATTGCATTGTCTCGATGTGATATTCACAGTCAGTGGTGAATTGATATTGTCAACTCCATTGATTTCAACCAGAGGCTAATTGAACTTAATATTTTTGATAGAATCAGTAGAGCATGTGCTGTTTGGAGCTACGCGGATGAATATGATGGCCCAAATTCCCGAGTCAATAGACAGCATATAAGGTGTTGGGGATGGCGGTAGAGAGGGGGTCTGTTCTATATAAATAGGCATAAACTTGAACAGGTTTGCAAACATATATGCAAAGCGCATCAGGGTTAATGTTGCACCCTATGCCTTTGCTCAATGTATGTCTCCATGTATCAATATTTACATTGTTGTACATTGTTGCAATTTGCACATTCCAGTGACATATTTTTGTTTCCGTGTCAAGGAGTATATTTACACGAAGTATATAACGCCGCATTTCCTTTTCTTTTTATATGTTTATTTGTTTAAATGATTTACATTGTCTAAAAGCAAATATCAAAAAACATCAAATACAATCCGTTATCGTGTTAGACACTTGGCTATCTCCTGGCGTTGATTTGTCGCGTTTATTGCATTGGAGGAGTGTGTTTTCACATTCAGCGTTTTGTTTTCGCCGTCTAAAAAAATGAACACAAATTAAGCAAACAACAAGGATCAAACTTTGTCAACAACCTTTTCAGCAAAATTATCACTCATTATCAATAAAAGATTATAACTTTATGGATTGGTTGTCTTAAATATGTTTGCCTGGATTAAAATGTCAGTGTTAATTCAGGGTAAGCGTTTTCAATAGTATCTATGAATTTTGTTTAAACAGAGATACGCACTTGAATTAAGTAACAATCGATCCAGAGTACCTGAGACATTTTGTCTAAATGATTAAAGTTCTATTTCTACCAAATAATATATTTATGCATATATATGAAACACATCATTTAAACTGCTTATATATAACGGTAAACAATTATGTAATAATGACACGTTTTTACATCTAAATATAGTATATCGATAATTTTGTTTTCAAATTTTAACCCCATCTAATAATAAATCGAATCAAGTTCAGTCTGAACTGCTGCAGGAATCTCGCAATATTGAAAATAAGAAGGAAACCGTACCTCCCAAACATAATGCCGTCTTCAATCGTCTCTGGTAATGCCATATCTAATGTTTCTGGTAAATAAAGGGACGACAATCCGGCCAAGATGGACATCACTCCAAATACAGCTACAGGGAACACTTTACCTACCATACCGCCTATAAACGCGGACTGAAAAAAATAAAACATTGCGTTTTAGGCGTACTATTCTTACAACATTGCGTCATTATGTACAGTGATTGTAAATAAAGCATAATTATATAACACACAATAGGTAAACAGTTCATACATTTCTTGTTTATGAAGTATTTTACCTGTAATATAACTCAACATTGATATGTAAGATCTTGGGAAATGGGATACATGGATACAATAATCATAAAGTGTAGCGGAAAGCTGTATGTTTTTCTTTTTTTTTCCGATAAGATTATAACTACTTTTGTAAGTTGTGACGGATTATATCAGCGTAACTTGCCACCAAACAGAATGTTTGATCCTCACCGAATCCGCTATGTATGGCGCCACAATTCCTCCTATTCTTGACGCACAACAACTGGCACCCATCCCGGCATTCCTTACCACGGTCGGATATAATTCGGCAGAAAATAGGTAGAGTGTATTAAACCCTGTAGATACGGCAAACTTACCAATCATGGCCAGTATGACAATTACTGTCTGGTTCTCTGAAAATTAATTGTTACTATAAGTAAGCTAAATATTACAAATATCAAATATTACAAAGACACTAAGTAACAAAAACCTATTAAAAGACATTTAGTCGAAATAACATTTTAAAAAGACACTAAATCAAAATAAAATATTACAAAAACACTTAGTCGAAATAACATATCACAACAAAACAAAGTCAAATAACATATCACAAAGACACTAAGTAAAAATCTAGGTGAGATACACTAAGACATGTAGAGGTAAAGTCAGCTGAATTAAAAAAAAACATGCTTAATCGGGTGATGAAAATGAAAAACATATTGTAATTTGTGTGATCTGCTTAATCCATTTCCGTATATAGTAACCACTTTTATTTTCAGTGCCTTTATCTTTCTCCATTTTTTAAAAATATAATATAATGATAATGATAATTCTGCAATATCCTACCTAATTCACCATACATCGTTGGAATTATTATCGATGCGCATGCGCACCCTGCTGATATCATACTGAGGCAGTAAAGCGGTTTCCGGCCAATTCTATCCACTAAAATTATGATAACGGTAATAGCTGGAAACTCGACTAGTGCAGATAAGAACATATTCAGATGGAAATTTCCGCCGAGGTTCCCTGTATTTAGATACAATCCGTAGTAAGTCATGCTTGCTATACACCTGTATAAAGAGGAAAGAAATCCAGTTCAAAATACGTCTGTAAAAACATGGTTGTAAGGACAACTGTACTGAAATTGCCTTTTTGGGAGTATTCTAAGTTTCAGAAAATTGGAATTGATATGAATAACCGCCTTACAAATTTGATATTATGAGGAATATATTTACAATTTTACAAAATACTCCAAATGGAAACTGAAATTAATTAAAATATGGGACGCGATTATAATGCGGAATTTTTTTCTTGTGAAATCCAATCCTTAAAAAATGAAACATTTCACACACCGTTAACAGCGAAATCAAGTTAATGCGCGTAGTAGACAATACCACATTATTATATAACTGTACGCTATATCGATATCAACGTGTAATGAAACAAAATGATGGTCCGTATTCACATGTATAAATCTCATCATTACTTACCAGTTGAAGAGGATGACGAGTGTGCGCATTAGCATGACACGTGACGAGAACAAGTGCCACACCTTTCCGGCGGGTTTGATCTCCTCATCATACATGTCTTCTAACAGATTCCTTTTTATTGCCACTTTGTTGACCTTTGCCATTTTCTGGAGTATAACGTTGGCTTCTTGATACCGCTGTTTTGTAATTAGCCAACGAGGGGATTCTGGGAGAAACCTAGTCGAAAATACAACAGGAATGTTAATCGTATTGAACAAATGTTTTTTTTTACATCAACAAAGAATAACTAACACAACATATGAATAAATTTCGAGAAAGGTTATTTTTGAATAATGCCTTGTGTTCTCCGACAAAGCTGCATCAACATCAAATGGAATAATAACGATAGTGGTTCTTGTTAAAATGTAGTACCTCCCCCTTACTAAGCACTATTATTATAACAAAAAGATAAACAAAATAATATACATTAAAGCTAAGCCTTTCTGATTCGTTTATCATTTGCAAAACACGTTTATTTGTAGTCGTTGGACCGTTCTTAGAGAGAAAACAAAGTAATGCGGTATTCGAAATTGCGTTTAATATTTTTTATTTATGTTGTTCTCGGCAGAACAAGTTAACATTCTTGTTGTAGATTAATCAAAACGTATCATGTACCGATAGGTTTATTCGGGTAAAATATTCGAGAGTACGTTGTCTTGAATCAATACACCACGTCTTGGTAGGATGTGACACACTAGAATGTACTATAAACAAGGATTGTACATACCACCAGTAGAAAATGAAAAGAAAAGCCGGCGCTGAACAAATAATGTTGATGTAGTACCAATGTCTGGCCAGGTAACTGACGGCGGGTAGAATTGCTAATCCGACGATGAAAGCATACTGCAGAATCATACCAGCTAACTTCCTTTTTGATGGACCAACTATCTCAACACCTGAAAATGTAAAATGTAAAAATAAACATAATGGGTATATTTGTATGCATTATTCCTGAAATGATCACTGTTTAAATTATATCGTCTTGAAGGAATAAGAATGTAAGAAACACAATTTCCTTTTTTTCGGAAGGCACATCATTATCAATTTGATAAGTAAAGTATATATTTGAGGGAATAAATTCAAAATCATATATAATTATTTATATCGACGAAATCTAGACAATCTTAATTGTATCTATAATATAATGGTTGTTTTTACTCAGAACCATGAATATATTACATGCTTCAACGACCATGCTTAATATATATATTACATTTGCTGGGATCACAAACTGATACTTTATGAACTATAATGCATATTTTACCAAGGACAAACCCCACAATAAAGACACCCTGTGCTGTAGCCCCAATAGCCACCGTTAAGATAGCGTAGACGATGTAGGATGAGGACCAAGATGAACCAAATGTCGCTCCCAAATACGTAACTAGCGACAAATAAAATGTCATTTTGCGGCCAATTCTGAAATTAAAAACACCAAATAATTCAAAGTTTATCGCAAGTAAATTTAAGAGTATAATAACGTAAGATGATCAACATTAAATATGCTGCACTGCCGACGGCGTTAATACCAATGGTCATAAAATAATCATAAAATAACATCCGCGTTATCAAAGCTTATCACATGAAAAAGAAATAACCTTCTAAGAGGATCGATTGTAAGACAGATAATTACGCACTAAATATAGAACTAAAGAACGAAATAGTTTCTTCATGTACCAGTTTACTTTTTAGTCACTTTAAATTCAAAATATAAAAAAATGAACTTACACTGTTGGAGGGCGTTGATGGCGTATAGTATGTACTTTTTCTTGTTGAATTAAAATATACAACGATCTATAAACGATTAAAACTACTCTTTGCTATTTCTGTATTAACCACCTTTTAACTCAAACTGATAAAAGATCATACCTCAACACCACAAGGCCATATTGATATAAATAGATATAATACATGAGGTAAATAGGATAAGTACTTACGTGTCTGAGAGAGTGCCAAACACAACGGCACCGATGAATTTGCCAACGAAGAATAGTGACTTGATTAATGACGTTATATTTGTCTCCTCACAGACGATATTGAACTGTTGAGAAACCATGGTGTCTTTTAGAACAATGTCAATTAAAATGGATGTTATTTTCGTATATCTTTATACCTAGTTATATTTCCAAAATTTTCACTTGATATTAGATACATATATTTGAAACATCTTAAGCCGAATTAACCTGCAGGAAGTATATATAAAAGTAACAACAAGGTTGATGTAAATTGATACTCAATAAAACAACTATACTCTATGTTATACGTTGGAGCTTTGTTTGAGATGTGATAAAACACTTCCTCACGTCGGACAATTCGGACACACGTGTCCAGAGAAATAATGAACTGTTGCAATACAATCATTTTTCAATCAGTACATACGGCACTATATTCAAAGAAAAACAGGTTTATCTGAGTGACCACTGTAGTCCCATAGAAACTAAGTATATACGAAAGTGTGACCACTGTAGTCCCATATAAAATCAGTATATACGACAGTTTGACCACTGTAGTTCCATAAAAAATCAGTATATACGACAGTTTGACCACTGTAGTTCCATATAAAATCAGTATATACGACAGTTTGACCGCTGTAGTTCCATAAAAAATCAGTATATACGACAGTTTGACCACTGTAGTCCCATATAAAATCAGTATATACGACAGTTTGACCACTGTAGTTCCATATAAAATCAGTATATACGACAGTTTGACCGCTGTAGTCCCATATACAATCAGTATATACGACAGTGTGACCGCTGTAGTTCCATAAAAAATCAGTATATACGACAGTTTGACCACTGTAGTTCCATAACAAATCAGTATATACGACAGTTTGACCGCTGTAGTCCCATATAAAATCAGTATATACGACAGTTTGACCACTGTAGTTCCATAAAAAAATAGTATATACGACAGTTTGACCGCTGTAGTCCCATATAAAATCAGTATATACGACAGTTTGACCGTTGAAGTCCCATATAAAATCAGTATATACGACAGTTTGACCACTGTAGTCCCATGTAAAATCAGTATATACGACAGTTTGACCACTGTAGTTCCATAAAAAGTTAGTATATACGACAGTTTGACAACTGTAGTTCCATATAAAATCAGTATATACGACAGTTTGACCACTGTAGTCCCATAACAAATCAGTATATACGACAGTTTGACCACTGTAGTTCCATAAAAAAATAGTATATACGACAGTTTGACCGCTGTAGTCCCATATAAAATCAGTATATACGACAGTTTGACCGCTGTAGTCCCATATAAAATCAGTATATACGACAGTTTGACCACTGTAGTCCCATGTAAAATCAGTATATACGACAGTTTGACCGCTGTAGTCCCATATACAATCAGTATATACGACAGTGTGACAACTGTAGTTCCATAAAAATCAGTATATACGACAGTGTGACCACTGTAGTCCCATATAAAATCAGTATATACGACAGTGTGACCACTGTAGTTCCATAAAAAATCAGTATATACCACAGTGTGCCCCCTGTAGTCCCATATAAAATCAGTATATACGACAGTGTGACCACTGTAGTTCCATAGAAAATCAGTATATACCACAGTGTGCCCCCTGTAGTCCCATATAAAATCAGTATATACGACAGTGTGACCACTGTAGTTCCATAGAAAATCAGTTTATACGACAGTGTGACTACTGTAGTTCCATAAAAAATCAGTATATACCACAGTGTGCCCCCTGTAGTCCCATATAAAATCAGTATATACGACAGTGTGATCACTGTTGTCCCGTAGAAAATCAGTACATGTGTATATACCACAGTGTGACCACTGTAGTCCAAAACAAATCAAGTATATACGACAGTGTGACCACTGTAGTCCCATATTAATCAGAACATACGACAGTGTGAACACTATAGTCCCATAGGAAAAAAAATTACAAACGACAGTCTGACAACTGTAATTCGATAGAAAAACAAGGTAATCTCACCATTTGAATTAACATTAACTCAACGAGGAAAAATACGGCAAAATTCTTTCGATATTTCCATGAATACTCTTGAAAAAAAAACAAGGAGAAGAAACCAGTTGTTCCGGCGAAGTAAGCGTCTTCAGCTTCATTGACGAAACTGGCCAAATAACTCTAGGTCGGATCGGGGTTAAGTCACATTCTCAATGTTATGACCGTGGCGACCACATAAATTACTTCATAATAACAAAACTGTATTATCATACTCATTTAAAGAAGAAGGAGCAATTGTATGATATTTAAAGGAGTAACACGTAAAAAAGGTGAACAGATCAAGTTGGAAATCTAAAAGAAGATAATGCTATGTAGATACTAAAGGTAAGACAGAATTAATAGAGAAAACAATACCTTGGATGTAAATGTCTCATCAAATACGGAATCACTGTAAACCCACTCATTGCATTGAACAAGTGAGGCATTTACTGGTCTGCTGGAGTTGTCGAACTTGACATTTTGGTGATCAAACGAGTATAAGTGGCACTGGTCATAATCGAGGGTGTCGTCATCCCATGAGGGAGGTATATAATTGTTGATCAGGTTCTGTTGATAGTGACTACGTATAATGTAAGTGTCATTCTCCAGGTCAGGAATTTTACACCTGCACATAAATAAAATCAGGGAAATTGTTTTGTTACAATATCTGCAATACAGAAATATAATATTACCGGGAAATACATCTGAACCAGCCATTAGAGTAACGATTTAAATTTCAGGGCACATATTCAACTTCTGTAGGGCAAACTTTAGTGCGAATGAAAAGACATTTACATATCAAATTTAAACGTTTTCAAACTATTATTTAAGACACTTGTTAGGTCTCATTTGGAATATGTACCGGGTCTTACAATCTTCATATTTTCTGGGTCACAGATAATTTTATTAGCGTATTAAAAATTTACATAACACCAATGACAATCGCGTCAAGTCCGTTATGTTTCCAATGAATTTCAAGAATAGAACAAGAGGCCATAAACAGTAAAATATTCAAGAAACGTTGTCGATTAGAATTAACTTTTTTGAGTTTCCGTTTAGTAGACATTTGGAACAATTTGGCACAGCACGTTATAATTTGCTAAAAAAAGCCGGCCGTACCACATTTGTTACACACAAGAATTGGTGGTATTTTGCATTTAAATAGTAATACATTTGGTAGGCTTTGTCTATAATAGCTTCAATCGGAACAATTTTACCCTATTATCATGTAAGTTGTTGAAACTGAAATCTAGTGTGTCCTTTAAACTGTACGAAAAACCTTCAGTGATTTGTTCCTAACATAAATAAGTGATTTTTTTTATATATCTTTTTATGTATTTGTGTAACATTTACGACCTAGTTGATACTAAAAAGTTCCATTTATTTTGATAATTTGTGTTAATTGTAAGCTACCTTTTTATTTATTCACATATTAAAGTTTTACTTTATTTTTTTCATTCTTGGGGAATACATTTTCATTAATACAACTTCACATATATCAAGTTTTATTTTTGAAATTTATTTATTTAAAATATTTACATTATTGACATACCCGTTCTCCACAATTATATCATGGGTTCTTGTAATTTCACTTTTAATCCGTTTCTTTTTTTAAATAAGAAGTTTGTTCTTGTGTTTTATGTTTTCATTGTGCTATATATGCTGTGATGATATGTCAAGGGACGTTTTACTTTTACGTTTTTAATACTGTTAGGGCTTACCTCAATCTAAGTTGTCATTAATTTTTGGTAGAAATTACTGATTGTTTTTGTTATTTCCTAGGCTTTTTCGTTTTATTTAGATTCATTTTTAACATGAAGAGGTCACACTATATGCTTATTCATGTTTTAGGATAATCTTCCGTTGATTTATTTTTTTTTCTTTTTTTTTTTTTTTTCTTTATTGTATTGTTTTTATATGTTTGTAAAAAAAAACTCCCTCGTTCTCATAATTATTGATTTTTGAATTCCTTTAAACTTTCTGTCCCCTGTCCAAAATGAATTTGAGCATAAGTCTTTCTATTATAGAATTATTATCAGTATTATCTTTTATCTCTCAAATGAATTTGTATTCGTCATCTAAATGTGTTTAACCAATGAAAATATTGAAACAATAAACTGGGTAAGATCAGGTGTTCGTAACAATGACATTGTTTGCAGAGTAAACATCACATCATACCACCGTCGATCATCCTAGTCACCTGCCACAATATTAAAAACTTTATCATAGTTTGTGAAAAAAAATTATGCTTTTTTCTAAATTTCTTATGATTTTCAGCTTATATGTTTGTTATACACTATAAAGTATCAATATGTTTTCACTAATACTATTTCTCCCATCATTATCCACTCAATGAACTATACGCTAATACTAATAGGACTTTGTGATTATCCTAGACTGTGTATGACACCTCTTATTTCCTTGTCCCTTTTGATATATATATTTGAAGTGGTTTTTTTGGATAATATTTGAAAACACAATAGGTCGAATATGCTGGTTAATATAAACTACCGATACTAAATCCACCAACAAAGCCCAGCAAAATAATAATGATAAAATCTAAACACTATAGGCATGCGAGAACTCAAAATCATCCAGACGTCAGTCGGACTCGTGATCAATACAGAGATGAATTGGTTGAAATGCAGGCAACCGTGAAATAGGACTATATGAGCTATGGATACGATCTATAGAAGGAAACGGAGGTCAGGAATATGATTACTTTATATTTTAAAACTTTCTTCATGACTGACTTAATTCAGAGAGTGCCCCCAGGAATAGTGATTTTCTGTCATGTCCTTTACATATCAGGATATTAGTATAGTATTAAAAATATCAGTCCATAAAATAATGTTAAATTTTATGCAGATGTTTCCAATATTATAGTAAAATATGAATCGTTCAATCATGCTTATTTTAGATATAAAACATAAGTTTGTTAACAGTTGAGGGTTGCTACTAAGCGTTTTCATATTTCTTGCATACAAATCGGACTAGTTAAAGTTTGCTATGTAGTTGATAATGTAAATAAACTATCATGGTTACCTACCTGTGCTGAGGAGTATTCAGAAATATTACTGACATCACACCATACAATCCAGCGGAGATTGAACTAAAGCATGTCAGAGCCAAAACAAATTTCTGATATTTTCCAACTTCACCGAGACTTCTCAAAATGTCGTCTAAAGCCATTCTAAGGATACCGCGTGGTGCCTTGCCGTTACATTTGCGATACGTAAATGTGTTGAGCAGTATCCAATCTCGTCATCTATGAACTCGTCGGTTTAAGATGACAGGATCTCAGTCATAACTAAGAAGAGTACTGGGGTTATAGCCAACCAACCGGATAAAAGTACGATTTCATCGAGTGTGTTACAGTACAAGTACCATAAACCGGAGAGAGTTTGAATGAGTTTGAAAAATTTCTACATCGCTAATGTTTACATAAGTTCATACAGTGCAACCCGTGAGTCGCAAACTTTTAGCAGCTATTACCAGCTAAGACAGATGTTTAGGGTCAAACGGACGAGATAACGGTTATTTTATCGTATTGATACATCATTTATACCAAATACTAAGTTATAACTGTAAAAATGACAGGAACTATATGCAGTAATAAACCTAAGAGGTATTCATACACCAAAACACAAAGATTAAAGTAGAAGTATGAATTTGAGATGCATGCTGAGCAGAAACAGTTGCGTACACCCTGCCGTGCCTTAGTAGTTATTAGGTTATAGTTGTATATCAAAGGCAATCGGCTGTCAAAGCAGGAAAGGAAATTATTCTCTGAACGGTCCACACAGAGGAATTTTATCAAACACCGCATGCAGGTCAAATTATAGTTCAGTGTTACCTACTTTTGGTACTTATAGAATCTTTCACCCCTTGAGGATATTTCAAACTGAGGGAAAGATCAAGTTTACCCCGAGGTATGAGAGCCCCTGTCGCTTTTCCAAAGGGGGAATTATTATTTTTCCATTACCATGTCTACGTTCATACGTAAACGACGTCATCATTATTGAAGACAAGTTTTAACTTCGATGTAGGTAAAAAGTCAAAATATACATTTGAGTTAGTAAGAGTGACTTATTTTGGTAAATGACATACCGCCTAATCCAGATAGAGACGAGAGTTACCTACTTTTGGATCACGACACTCCGCCTTACCTATGCGAACGTATATACGAAGTATGAAGACCCAGTTAAAAAAAGTGCAAAAGAAACATCAAAATAAAGGCAAGAGTGACCTACTTCTGGGCCATAACACCTAGGTGAACACATGCCCGTAGTATACAAACTGAGAGAAGTAGTGTAAACGAGAGAAGCAGAAAAAAACTATGGTGCCCCTTCCCCATCGCCGCTACCGCCGCCACCACCACCGGCGCCACCACCACCACCAGTTCCCCGATGTCTATGTGGAAAGTAATGAAATAAACAGTTTAGTTTATAGAAATATGACATAAGGTAATGCATATTTGATTAAAATCTGGTGTATATTTCTTGTGAAATCCCACTCTTTAATTTTTACATTGCATTGAAGAAGCCATGACATTTACCTTCGTTGTTTGGAAATAAACTTAATAAGCTATATTTGAAATATTAAAAAAACATATGTTAATGTTCAAATGTTTAAGATACTTTCGTTAAGTATGTTTGTATTTCCCTTGCTGTTATCACTGGGAGAACACAAGAATGACCCATTTCTTTACTAAAGCATTTCGTGCCGCGTAATGTTTGTAAAAAACCGCATGCATCCAGACGGGAGGTGCCTTGTCTGGGGATCATCAAGTCATGACATGTCCTATACCATCAAAATCCCAAGTTTCTAAAACGTGAAGACAGCTGTATAGAGTTTATATAGTATGTCTATAGTAGAATAGCAAATAACACACTCGTTTCAAGTGACTGTACATAAGGGCGCACCACCATTATCTACATACGTTATCAAATGCACAAATTGTAGCACAACTCTTTTGTGCAGAAGAGGATACAAAGTATTTTTTGCCATAACATAAAAAGTTTTCTGCAATCAAAATGAGATTAAAGGCTATGTTCGTATATTTTTAGAAAATCATGCAAGGCATGCGCTCACACGAAGAAAAACGATACTTCAAGCAGGCAACAGACATAATCGACGAGGAAAAAATACTAGATGCAATTCAACAGCATGCTCTGTAATCGTGTCCCGTTTAATGGCCGCGTTCTCCATATGCTATATATCTGGCTAAGTAGTAATACCTTATAACATATGTTAACCGTGTGAAGTATCGTATGCTCAATAATGACGTAACTATGACCTGCAGTGACATAAGTAGTATGAAAAGGCTCCGCATGATTATACTTAAAAAAACGTAACGCCTTTCCAAAAATAACATTTATATGTAATAGTTAAATCTGTTTTAAATCGAAAGGTTTATATAGAAAAAAAGACATGACAGGAAGTCTATTATTAGTAAATATGAGTAAGCTTTCACGATAGAGTGCCCAGTGATGACATAATAAATCCATCGTGGATTATGGAGAGAAAACAATATCTCATCAAGTTTTATTATGAGATACGTATGTTCTGATATTTATATTTGATTTTTAATTATTATTGCTTTCTTTTTGTAACTTTAAAAGAAAAAAGAAAACGAAGAAAGAAAACAAAGTTGATATATAAGTGTAATATTAATGAGTTAGATAACATTAAAAACCGTCGACGGGAATACCATACGAAGGTTAACGATGGTATTGTGAGATATGGCATTGTTGATATACAGTAAACTACTGTGACATCTCGTTATGGACAGTGATAGTTTAAATTTACAGTAGATAAATGCAGTATACACATCTGTCTGGTCAATGATTGATCCTCTATGTTTGCTTAAATACACAGGTCACATCTTTGATTCAATATGTAATGGATATTAGCCTCAAACTGTCCAATATGAACATAATATGCCATTCAATGCTGGCTTAAAACTCTTAGTTAGAACATATCTCACTTTGTGTTGATATTGGGCAGTCTCAATATCTGTTAAATATGTGCAATCAACCAAGAAGGCTATTGATACAGAATAAGGCAGTTACGGTCAGTAGTATATGTTGCTTTATTTTGCACATTTGAATACTTTAGTACATTACAGGGGCGTGGAATATACGACATGACAGAAATTTTGTGCAAATTAATTTAGGGGAATAAACAAGATTTCAACTGGAACTCAAAATATTAATTGCTAAAACTATGAATTCAAAGGAAATAATAGATAATGCAGGAAATGCGTCTCTCAGTAAAGTGTTAGTATAAGCGTAAATATATATATATATATATATGTGTATGTAGGATTATCAAGTGTATGTAGGTATATGTATGAGTATATTTGTGTTTCATGTATAACAAGGAGTAGGTAATGTATGCAAAACAAGAGAAGGTACCGTCATTAAAACGAAATCGCAACCTCAAAATCGACAAAACGAGAGCACGTAAAGCACAAATAAATACTAGACATTGGATGGAGACCCTTGATAATATGATCAGATGTAGAGAAAGGGCCTACTTCCTCATCGACAACACGCCTGGTGCAAATACAGGTCAAATAACATCTCATTCTCAATATGAGAACGGTGGCGATGCCAAAGGAACCACTAGGCATTTCATCAAGCCTCGAACGCGTCTGACTTCATATTAACCAAGATTTTTTTCTTCTAAATTATATCAGATGTCGACCATCAGTACAAAACTTAAATTATTTTGGTATTGGTTGACGAATGAAACGTTATGGTACAGAATGTATGATATATGTTGTGCTTCAATGAAATATACAATTAATATGCTAAGAAAATCATTGTTTAATCTACCAACATGAAACGTTACTACAACGCTAATATGATTTGAATAGGCTTAGGCATATCACAACCAGTGTATGATTTAAATGTTACTATAATGTTAATACAATGTGAAGAGGCTTGTGTACATCATAGCCAGTGTATGATTTCAATATTACTTTAATGCCACTCTCATCCGACAAATGACTAGTGACAACAGCAATATACGTTTATATTTTTGCATTACTTAACATTACGAAAACATCAATTTGATAAAATACTCACCATCAAAATAATCATATACACGGTAACATACATGTTTTAATTTCAAAAGAAAACGATCCCGACATTTGATAATCAGAATTTTAAATTTGTAGGTCATGCTTGAGTAAGACTGAAAGAAAATCTGGAGACTCCAGTCAGATCAAGCTATTCACAAAACTAATTAAATCGATCCCGATCTATGTATGATATGTTTTGATGTAGAATACATTTTTGTTGTTTATTTTACAATTATTTACGGATCTGTATGACATCATGGAAATCTATAGGGATAGTCGGGCACATCTACCCGGAATGATGGGTGTGGCACAACTATACATCTCATTAATTGCTCTCGCGTCGTTCCCACTCATCTCTGTAGCTTTGCCGATTATATCCAGATAACGTCTTCTGTTTCCTCGTGGTCGCGGTACGATAGTGTACTGGTCATTTCTGCTAAACGCCTGAAACATACAGGAATACAAGCATAGTGAGTTGAGGTCAGAACAAATAGTCCCCAATCCCTTCATAAATCAAATAGATGTGTTAAGGAGTTTAACAGAGGAACATCTGACCATTTATATAAAATTTCACGCTATGATGGTTTTTTAAGAATATGAACCAGGGATACATTATAAAAAAAAAATCAAAAGTGGTCAAGTGTGACATTTTACCTATGATCTTGACTGATAATCACCGAAATATAACAAGGAGTAGAATTCCATGCTGTGATTGTTTTGTGTTAATGTAAACCAACTATCTATATGGAAGATCTATCTTGTACACAAACGTTTTGATCTCAATATTGGTCAGTGTAAACTTGAGCGAAATTCACCAAAGTCTAATAGGGTAATTAATTTTAAACTTTTCATTGTGCGGTTGTGAGCTAAATCTGTCCAATGTTTCCCTCATGTTTTTAAAGCTCATGTATGACCTTTAATTTTATTTCCTGAATAATACCCGCCAAAATATTACTACTTATAGAGTGTGTCCTGGGGCTCAAGTTTTTTAAGTGGTGAAGTCTGACCTTTGACCTTTAATCTTGACAGATGTTCTCCAACATAATAGTACGTGTAGAGTGTCATGCCCTAATGGTATTGTGTGAATATAAAACAAATGGGTCCAGGGGCTCAAAATATATATTGTATATAAACGTTTTGGTTTCAATAGTGTGACCTTTGACCTTTAATCTTGACCGACGACCACCAAACATATATTGTGCACAGCGTTTTAACGGGCGGACACGCTGACAATTTTAATACTAGTTATCGCCTTTAATAAGTTTGGGGCATGTATAAAAATATATTATCACAATGATATCATACAGGTGTATTAGAATCGTTGCATTAATATATATCCACATCACGAATAAAAATAACCTGTGGTAATATTCTATACTCGTATGTTTGAATGCAGGCAATTCATTATCTTGAAACAAGTGGTCTTATAGTGGGGCATGTGACCTCAAGCATGAACATGACACAAGGCGAACAAAAAGAATTAACGAGCAATCCTTAAACAGACATATCTGCTTTATAAAAGTCTAGACCTATTTGATTATTTTTTAATCTTATCTTAACATATACCTGCTTAAAATATAGCTTAACTTTCTTAAATCATAAATAATATTTCCTATATAAAAATGAGTATTTTTATATTTGTTGTGTCGCTTTGGTAAACGTGTCGTGCATTATGCATTTGTATATCGAAATGGTATTATATGACAGCATAGTTTTCGGACTGCTTATTGACCAACATGTGAAAACCTCTGAGTCTGCCGAAAGTGGTGTGGGCCAATCTAATTTCACGTGGAAACATTCATACACTAACCGTTAAATATAGGTAACAAAAAGCATGCTTTGAATTTGGAGCATTTACGTCACGTACTGTATACAAATTGTGCTTACTCTGTTGCTATAGTGCATAATGCTACGGTAGTCATACGGGATTTCTAAAGAGTCAATTGTTGCTCGGCTGTACCGCCTAAAATTTCCGCGTTTGCCACGCTCCACATTTCCTCTGAATATGCGCACAAATCTCGTTCTGTCCGGTCTAGACTGCTCGTGATACAGGCCTAAGGCGTGGAGTAACTCGTGCGTAGCGACACGTTTCTGGAATATAAGAAGAAAACATGTTTTAGATATATTGACATTTATGTCTGATGTACTTTTCATTAAACATGGTCCATATGTCACTGGTTATAGGCATGGATATGAGAGCTCCACGAAAGCTCCTATGCGTAACTCTTATGATCTACTTGCTTTATTTTCTAGTAATTTTATAACACTCAAACGTGATTGCCAATTATATACACAATTGTTTTGTCGGGCTTGATATTTATTTTGATATTTTTTTCTGAAAAAGTAGGCCAACCTTAGACTTTCAGTGTTGACAGAAATGTGGTATACTATTTATCAATAGGAGAATTCATTTCAACTAAATTCATGGTGCATTAGTAACAGCTTAGATTTTTACAATTGGTAGTATCAAGGACGAATTCCAAACTACTACATATCTATTTTAAGGGTTACTCATTTTCCTTTGAAATTATTTTGCCAAGATTGAGGCACCTTTTCATGACACACGTCATGTTCACTGGTGTGTGTAAACTGCATTTTCAAAGAGATTTTAAATGTCGCTCGTTTCATGTAACAATATTACGATTGCATTTGATGTCGAAAAAAAGAAAGAATTGTACACACCGGCAAAGGGTCTCCTGATATAGTCATAGATTAATATAATTTTCACAACCTTGAGGGGGCGAAAACGAGGGGAGATATACTTGAATGTATAATCTTAAGAACCATCGAGGACTGAATATCCCGAATCTTCACCCAAGATTTAAAACTACATGTACTTTGTTACACCCTGAACAAACAGGCATTGTCTTACGATTTATAAATTAATGCCATTGGATAGCTATTAATATCATCTAAAAATACTAATCGCATCATGCTTCAGCAATTTGTACATGAATGTTTTACGCAAGATTATATGGATATCAAAATATAGGTATCTTTACTACACCCTAAATAGGCCATTTCAAACCGTTTCTAAATATAATTCTCTGTCGTTAAATGCATAATACCGAAAGTTGTAAAAGCGTTTCGAATGCATCGCAACATCACCAAAGCGCTTGAATAATACGACGAAATATATCTGCGTATGAATGTCATCTTTCCAAACCCTTAGCTTCAGGGAAGATACATCCCAATGTATCACACAGGAAAATATTGATCTCCAAGAATATTACTTGAATTGTCAAGACATGAAAGTATCGATATTTGTTGAAATGAAATTGTATCTTTATACATGTATGTAACATTCAAAATCAACGTTTTTAAATTTCACTTATTTTATGTTTTGCGGTTGTCACAATCTGACCTAGGTCGCTGTATTAAATGTTGCACAGCAAAGCCTGAAAATAATTCAAATATTTTTTATTGTATATATGTACACAAATATTTGCTGGGTTTTGATTTTCGCGCTACATTTAATTACAGCGGATAAAGCAGAATTATATCCCCCACGATTGTTATCAACTATGCAGTTGGTCCGCTTCATAAAATCATGAAATCGCCATATAGTTGATAGACATTATTGGCTTGAAGATGATAAGAAAACTGATTATTTTTCTGAATATCACATCACAAGGTATTCATTGGCGATTAACAAGTACATATTTTATCACAATGTCATCAATCAAATCAGAAGACAGACACTGACAGCGATTAGATAGAAAAACTACAATTGTCGTCCCGAGCATAAAATGTCGGTTACCTACATTAAAAGGTAAGATGATATTATCCTAGGTTAAACTCAAGTAATGATACACATTTAAACGAAAAAAACATTATGCTGATTAACAAATACGTATTGATAAAAATGGAATAAATTATTCAGAAGACGAATAGTAAGTTTGATTGAATAATTAATCATCATCATTTTTCATTGTTTTTCTTCTTAATATTACGTCAACATACATTAATCTTGAGTCATTGATGGTGGAAACGTGTGAAAGCCACAAAGTATTCTATTCATTTATATTTGATTTTAGTTCAATAACACAGAGATGTTTAATCAGAAAAAATATACAGTTAGAAAACGCTTTTCGTTATTTCCTGTGATAAGTTTTTTGATGGCGCCGTCATAATCTACCGTATTTTGACTTTTTAGTTAATTTTGTCTAGAATTGGCATCGCCGTCAACCTTGTGTCAAATTTTCAGCTTGTCAATGTTGCAAAAACGATTTCTTGTCAATTAGATACACACTTTTGTTTAAAAATGCAGTGATTGCTTTTGAAGTCATGGCGGTTCACATGCCGATTGATCTAACTACTGTGACCCATACAAATGACCAACCCATTTTGTTAAAATACAAAGAAGTAATTAATATAAACATATCATAGTTATTAATATTAGTGTCAGCAAATCTGTATTATTGCTTCATTTCGGCTTATTGACCAAAGAATCGATGGGTACCGTGAGAATCGTATGTCTACACAAATATTCGACATTTTTATACTTATGACGTTATCATTTGGTGTGTTCAATTTTGGAGCTTTCGTGTAATTCGCCAAATACTGTAAACGTAAGTATTTTAGCGGTAATTAAATTTCAGTGCTTGTCACGTTACAAGCATAACGCTTAATTATGTTTGCGCTATTTGCACTTAATATAAACAGTTTTTTATAAAGAAATAATTTTGGCGCGCCTATATTCATTATTGCGCCAATCTGATAAAATTCAACAATGCGATACAATTTGAACACGCCAATAAAGTATGTGCACAGTACACCACACATAATCATAGCAAACTCACAGTGCAATACAGATTAACCTCGGATACTGGTATATTTTAATATAGAGGTGATTTACTTTTACAAACTATGTACTCACAACTCTACATCTTGGTGCCAAGGTAAGATCCTGAGAACGGGTGCCATCCTGATTCCGAAGATTTCTACCAACTCGAGAACGACATCTGCGTACAAATGTATGCAATAACAATAGACATTTATACAAGCAATGTATTGATATAATGTTATGGTCAGAATTATCTGTTCGTCTGCCCGTTTGCATTTTCATTCATTTCCACAGAGCATATTTTGTGAACCGCTTTGAGACGGCCGACTGTATTGCTGTGATATAGAGGTTTATAAAACTCCAAATCATTATTATTGTTTCAATGTCGAATGATAAATTTTCATTTAGAACAATACAAACCAAGAAAAAGGAAGCTTCAATATTGACAAGAAACAGGGACCAGATAAAAGAACCTATATCAAATTGAATGGTAGGTGTGATCAATGAAGCAGGAAACCTTTTTCTAATCACCTGGTATTATCGCACCTAGAACAGGATCGTTGCATTTTGATTGGTTAAAATCAGGTCACGTGGTGACAGCCTTTGTAACAATGGAGGGCCAGGAAAGTGTATTAGGGGGCAATATGACGTCCGTTGTCTGTCGCTTCGAAATTAAAACATATCAAATCTAAACTAAGCACTCCCAGATATATCTGAAACGAACATTTGTCTGTGTACCTGTTAATAACTTTTAAAACATAATAGTTGCCTCCTCTACGCCGTTTGAAAAATGTTAACCTCCCGCTTGAAATGACGTCATATATTACTTCTAAGCGTCTCGGCGACCAAGCTTGTTGACAAATAAAAATTCAAAACTACAATGGATGCAATTTAGAATTAATCATCATGTCTTAGCTACAAACACTTATTTGAAAAAGATTCATTTTGTTCAGTCTGATTTGTGTAATTTCTGCTTCATAGAAAAAGAAACAATACAGCATGTACTTTGGGAATGTAATAAAGTCCAAAATTTAATTATGGCTTTCCAAATTTGGTTGCAAGCTACTTGTAATGAGACATTTAATGTATGTAAAAAAGATTTCATTTTTGGTAAAATAGCACAAAACCCACACCAAAATAACAGAGCAGAAAATATTATAATACTAAATATGAAGCACTATATTTATTGTCAAAAGTGTTTAGGTAAAGCTCTGTACTTACCCACTCTAATTAGTAACCTTAAAACTTCATATAACATCGAGAGATACTTAGCAAAAAAATGTGACAAGGAAGCTACTTTTATTGAGGATTTCAGTGCTTACCATTCAGCTTTTAGAAAATAAATATAACCATTACATTAAGGTAGTGTCTTTCATTATGAAATAGATTTCAATTTACCAACGTAATTAATTTTTATATTTTTTCAATTTGCTTGTGTTTTTGTTGGACTCGTTTCTTTTCCATTAAATGTTTTTATTAGCAATAGTCAGTTATTTTTTTGTCACCCTTTCAGAAATTGCCTTTGCTTTCGTCGGAAATCTCGTTCCCTCTTCTCTTCTTCCTTTTATGTTTCCTTTCTCTCTTATCTTTGTATTTCCTTTTCAAAATCAGCTTCTACTTTTTATCCAAACTATCCCCCAATCCCATTTTTCAATTAGCTCCAGGCAATATATTCATTGGTTGATTGTTTTCAATTCTACATACACTATACTGCCCAATAATTAAGAATGTAATAGTAGATTATAATAGATTTAAAATACACCAAAAATGTAGGAGTATTCATAAAAATTGATTACATGTACATAATTAAGAGAGTATTGATGTATATGTTTGTCTGGAACTAAAAAAAAAAAAAAAAAAAAAAAGCTTGTTGACAAATATGGTACGATTTTGGCAGACGACAAGAGAAGACATTGACGAAAAAAAAGGGAAGAAGATGCACGTAGTGGAGGCGATGAGCTGTAACAATTATTCTGCGAATTCGTTGTAGTAAATGATGGACATGATGCAGGGTTTGAGAACTTTAGTGGATTAGATGAAGACCTTTCGCATTTCTACCTGGACGCAATGAAGACTTATTGAACAGGATAGAATATGTTCCAGACGTATCAAAAGGGGATATGAAAATATCTTCGGTGTGATGACTTCATCATATGGTTTGCTACTGGCCTTCGACCTCGCCCCCTATGCATTTTACAGGCCTTCGACCTCACCCCCTATGTATTTAACTGGCCTAAGACCTCACCCCTATGTATTTTACTAGCCCTTGACATCACTCCTATGCATTTTATTGGCTTAAGACCTCACCTCTATGTATTTTACTGGCCTTAGACCTCACCCCTATGCATTTTACTGGCCCTCTTTTGTTCCATAGTAGATCAGTAGCAAATCATATAAGCGATATCCGTATTTGCCCTCGTTTTAACAATTTTTAGCTGAAGTACGGTTTCGTGTATATAGTATTCCTCTGTCTTTTTCAAAAAATGATAATCTATACATGAGATATTTTACACAATGTATGTAATATGACAATAAAACATACCCGTTGCCGTTTACAATTCGTACGTGAGGGACTCTCTGAAGAGCCTGCGTCCTGCTGATAATGTTGAAACAGATGCAGGTTCTCTCTGAAATCTCGTTCATTGCTGCAGCTATTCTATTTTTCTGTGCTGTACCTACAAAGTTGATTAAACGTTTTTTATTGTAGCAGAGTAACCTTAATTTAGTGTTTATTATACTGACAATTATAACTGTACTAATGACACTGTCTTTGTTTTCTGAGTCAAACGTTTTCAGTGCTCTTACTAAGCATTGAGTTAATCTGTTAAGTTCAGCAATAAAAGTAAATCCCAACATTAATGGTATTATAATAAATAATTCAGAATTCTTGATCAATCAGTTTGCTGATGATACTTCCTTTACTTTGTCAGATGATGAAAACTCCTTAAACACTGTTCTTGAGATTTTAGATGATTTTGGTAAAGTGTCTGGTTTGAAGATAAATTTAGAAAAAACACAAGCCATATGGATTGGGGCAAAACGGGGTTGTGGAGAGGAACTACTTCCGGATAGGAATTTGAGTTGGAATCACCAGGGGAAATTTAAATTATTAGGTATTACTTATAACTTTTCCATTGGAAAATATTTTTGAGGATAATTTCAGACAAAAGTTTAGCAATGTTAAAAAACTTCTAAATGATTGGTCATTCAGAAATCTAACATATATTGGCAAAGTAATTGTTATAAAAACTTTAGCTTTGCCTATTTCTATTCAAACTTTTACTGCATTACCTATCCCACCATTAGAGTTGATCAAGGAGTTACAGAAATGTTTTTTTTTTGAATTTATATGGAATGAAAAGATAGACAAAGTTAAACGCACAGTTATGTATGGAGATTATATCGAGGGAGGCTTACGTGTACCCCATATTATGACATTTTTTCATGCTTTAAAAATGTGCTGGATTAGAAAAATATTGGATCCATTAAATACATCTCCTTGGAAGACACTTATACTAGACGGAATTGAACCATATAGTGGAGATAAAAATTTAAGAATGAAAAAAGAATTTCCAATTTTTTAACTAGTTTTTGGAGAGAATTATTCATTACATGGTCAGATTTATCTGGTGAAGAACTCTCCACAACCCCAGATAGTGTGGCTTCTCAGCCGATATGGTTTAATAACTTCATAAAAATTGATAATACGATTTTTATTTATAGACATTGGTGTGAAAATGGTATTTTATTTATTGGGGACCTTGTTGAAAATAACAAGTTTTTATCCCATCAACATTTCTGTGAGAAATTCAATTTAAATGTGAATTTTGTTGAATATTATGGAATTTTAGATACAATACCAAGGTCATGGAAATTAAATTTTTTTCAAAGAAATGAGCCAATTGATCATGATATAAAAGAATGTAAATTTATTCAATATTTGAAGAAACATGAAAAAGTTACAAAGTATTTTTATAAATTGTTTTCAAAGTCAGTCATAGAGATACCAATGAAAAGTCAAAGTGCATGGCAGGAAATTTTACATTTTAACATTCCCAATGAATCCTGGTGTACGTTTTATTTAATTCCAAGATATGTTACAGATGACACAAAACTTCAGAATTTTAAATTCAAACTCTTTCACAGAATTATATATACTTATTCCAAGTTAATGAAATGCAAATTGATTGAAACAGAAAGATGTACTTTCTGTAGTGATGGAAGAGAAACATTATTACAATTATTCTGGGAATGTTGTCATGTACAGTCTCTTTGGTCATCATTTATGTATCTCTTAAGATCCAGATGTAGAATAGTTTTATCAAAAGACCCAATAATAATGATGTTTGGTACACTTGAAACTGAAAACAAATATGAAATCAATTTTTTTTTAAATTTTAATATTGAAATATTACATATATTTGTGTAAACTAAGGAGTAAAAGCCCTACAATTTCTGAATGGAAAACTTACATGCGTTTTTACAAAAAGGTAGAAGAATGTGGTACTATTACATATGAAAATTCGAATAAGAAACAGAACATGGTGAATCAAAAATGGATTTTCATTGAGAGACTTTTTAATATGGATATATGAGTGAACTGTAAAACAAAATAATTGAAACATTGTACTATGTAAAATGAAAAAATATATTAATGGTGGAAAAAAGTACTATATTTCTACCAGTTGCAGTTTAATTTATGGAGATGCATGTGTTTGGTTTCTGAGATATAGTAACAGACATACAGTGGCCCTTTACTATTACTATTACTATCAATATATATTATACATAATGTATATTTTGAATGTGACAACAACAAATTTGAATAAACAAAAATAATAATAATCTGTTTAAATTTGGTTGTACGCTGACATTTGACTGCGTTCAATTAAGCATGTTTACAGTAATATTTTCGGATTTATTTTGTGTGTTACTGGAGTTCAAGAGACACCTGTATGGATCCCGTCAAATCTGTATTGCTTTTTTCTGCTGATCATTGTCTGAAATTGTATTTACCAAACGTTTAAAACAATGCAAATATACAACAATTACATACTAAATCCAGAGCTGGCTATTCTTACTCCTACTTGTGCTCGTGGCCATCTCCTTCTCCGTCTCGCAGCTCGCTTTCGTCTCATTGGGACTGTTGCTTCTCTTTGCTCCAGTATAGCACGGATTCGGTCTCTAAAAGCTGTATCAGTCTGACGAACTGCTGGGAATCTTCTCAATATTTGCTCTTCCAAAATATCAAAGCGTCTGGAAATCAATAGTTTCGACGTATTTATTCAGAATCATTACTTCTATGAAAAAATAAAGCATGAACCGTGGTATTACTATGAAGCATTATTGAATGACATTCATGTATGGTTAAAAAGTTTGATTTTTGAAGTTTAATGGATAATATTGATTATTTTCTTACATTTGTTTGTCTATATCTGCCAATTCTGACTGATCTAGAACAATATCGCCTTCAATAACAGTGCTTGCTTGTCTTCTCATCTGTCGCTGATCATCAAGACGAATTATTGCAGAGTCTGAAGTTAAATAGTGAAAAATGGGGTAATTTAATTGATTTTATGTATTGTTACGAATTAAGCTGGCACTAGATTACATCCTTGTGTATCTACAAATCTTTAATGACATGCAAGTTACAGTAAAGTTATTGAATATGTAGATATCAGCGCAATAATGAGGTGGCGCTACAAAATATATATAAAAAAAACTTAAGCTAAAATTACGAAAATTCAATTAGACCAATAAAACTGTAGCATTACATATAGTGCGAAAGCAGTTAAATTTCCTTGAAATTTAAATTGTCCACCTCTTCAAAGGATTATACACAAGAAAAAATAGCCCTATTAATGTCAGATATATGCTCAGGTAGATCAATGATGGTAGATGGTAGAGTTAAGTACTAATCCAGCAATGAATATGGAAATCCTTATGATTGGGCGTTAACATGTAAAATATAGGCTAGGGTTGCATAACCACCATTTATCAAGAAATTCCTTATATGTTCAGGTATATTTTAACAAGAACATCAGATATCTTTGTACATGTATATTCTGAAACCGGTCCCACTATCCATATAACCTTAAATGAAAATATAACTAACTTGACTCGGCCTGTTCAATGATTTCGTCTATTGGCTGTTGTTGTCGTATAAATGCATCTGTCACCAGCAAATTTCTTGAGGTGGTCCTTAACGGGTCAGGTTCCATTCGTCTGCCGCTACTTCTTATCTATAAACAGTATAATATTTCGTTGATACATTGTATATAACATTTAAAACGTGTTTGATAACTTATATGTTCATTGTAAATGAAGCATATTTAAATTACATCAGTAATTGGATAAACTCCAAGATGCTCAAGCATAATCAGGAAAACACTTAACTGATTGTTTCTTACCAGAAGCGCCAGCACAGGTAAAGACTATCGCATGCTCATGTTATAACCAAATCAATTGAACCAGGAAAAATGGATGAAACAATCACTTGTTACAATGGTAATATTTTAATCTTTGGGGTATCAGAAGCTCTATTCCTTGCATTGGCTACCTATGCGTTTCAGGTCACAGTACAAGTTTTTTGATGTATTCTAAAGAAACATTCGATTCATGTAATTTTGTTATGTCATACCTGCTTACCGAATATGATTTTTCAAAAAACGTACAATATCATAAGGTCTCAAAAATTTAAACAACAATATTTTGATCGCTTTCCCTATTTCGATCTTCTTTAGCAAATATAAAATAACACGTAATTTCATCTATCGTTGTCAATTTTTACTGCGACAATGCTTCGATCTTTCGATCTACGTGCCAAAACGTTTTAAGTCTTGCAAGAAAAGCTACACAATTTTAAACAAATTTGCATAGAAAATTGTAATCTTCCGTTAGGTACAGGTTTTATTACATTACAAAGCATCATGCAATTATAAAGGGAAAACACACAAAAATAATCTACAGCGACATACACCAAGCTGACACACACTTTTCCAAAAGGTACCACCTACACCCGGTGTCATCGGTCTTGCAATATAAAGTAAGCATTTCAAATAAATGCTTGCGTGGAGACATTGTCTACGACATTTAGCCATTCTAAAGCGCGTCCAAGAAGACAAGATCTGCAAGGTTACTCTTGAAGCAATAAAGCGAATGACGGTATCACCTTAAATATCAGTTGCTTATATAATCACGTTTCATTAGAATTGAAGGATCAAACAAAAAGTTCACATACATGTATGGACATGTGATTTGGGACAACCATACCATGTTAAATCATGTGTAAGCTTACAGAGCCTTCCGTGATATGAACCTATATATAATAGGTATAATAGATGCTATGTCCGTACCACGTTTCATCTCTAATAGTCATTTAGGGTTTGACATTCCCCGTGTTCCTCGTTCTGTATATCGTCCAACTAAAATGATGCTTCTGTACTTATCTGATACAACATTGAATACAGTCGAGTCGATGTTCCTATAGGGAGAGTCGGACAGATATTTGCATGGTTTTATTTAAAATCAGTCATGACCACAAACGCGTTGCCATTATGAAGGAGAAAGTTATTACGAAAAGGATTCCACTCAATGGATATTTCATATTAGAACGCGTTGACGGTAAAAGTAACCGTTAGTCATATTCAAACTTCAAACCTGCTTTGGTAAGTGTATTAGCTATCTGTAAAGATATCCACATTTTTACACTTGACATAAACTTAAGTTTCTTGAAAATACATATTTTCATTAGAACCTTCCAGTATCATCTATTGCATTTATCACTTAGATAGAGGCACTGTGACTTCAACTGTAGTTTAACACGTCTCATAACATCAGAAAAAGGCACTTCGATGTAAACAATCGTGCCTAAAAATGGAACAAAATCTTAGAATAGGATATTCAGTATCACGGACAATATCCGCATATTGGTCAAACATTATCAACTACATCTTATTTTGAATGAAAATAGCATTACACTTACCGTTTGGCGATTCAATGCCTGTATTATAGCATTGATGACGGTATTAGGAACCAGTGTGGACCCCCTTGTCAGTGACGTAGATTGACCAGAGACTACCCCACTCAGGAGGACTGACCCCAACAACACTCGAGCAATGATGACTACGATAGACATTGTCTTCACTCTGTAGATATCCGTAGAGTGTTTATACTAAAAAATGATATTGATTGTAAAAGTAGTGGTACACCGGCTCTACGTTGTACTGTATGCTGTTATGAATTTTAAACTACCTAACGATATCGTTACAATGTATATATGTATTTTTATTTTGTAGTCATATCAAAAGCACTTGGTAGGTGGGAGCTTAATAAATTATCGATCAATAAAAATTAAGCCAATGACATTTTGATGGAGTGTTTCGGTTACCCAACCTAATAACATACAAGCACACAAACAAACCACACATTGTATTAAATAACAAAACCACAGTTATATTATTTACAGCACAATACAGAAAAAGTAATATGTATTCATTGATCAAATAACATAAAGCGATCTCTAATTGTATTTATTGGTCGATTACAAATAATCACTACTTACTGGGCGGCTAAAAGTTGTTGTAGTAGATATATGAAGCTGAATAATTTAAAACACTACAGCCATTCCTACCTGGACCTATGTTTCGGGGATTATAAGACTCTTTCATATGTGTGTATGTAGGATAGGGATATTCCATTCCACCCGAGGGGTCACAAAATGTGATGAAACCCGAGGCTTGCCGAGGGTTTTACCACATTTTGTGATCCCGAGGGTGGAATATCCCTATCCTACATACACACATAATGAAAGAGTCTTTTTCTCTCATATCATTACCGAATTTCTGGCGAAAGTGTCCCTCAGCCATCCATTTTCTTCAATTTTTTAATTTCTTTATTTGACGTTTTTACTAAATATACTTGTGATATTCTGAAAGATCATACCCTATTTTGACAAACTATGTTTGAACACAAATTTCATTCATTTTGTGGTTAAGTGATGAACGAATGAATAATTCGCCGATAAAAATTACCGTAAGTTGACCGACTTTTACGTGGCCGTGATGAAATTGTCAACATCCGAGAAAAAGAAGTTCTATCAACAATACTGAAAGCCAACGCTGAAATGAGTTTTCCAACTTCACATATAATTTGATTTGCACCTCGACATGTTTAATCATTTCACAGAACACACTGTACTTTTAAATGTCAAGTCAAATTTTTTTTTATAAAATACTACGTCACTGCATGACGTCACGAGTGTCATTGGAATTCCATTCATAGTTCAAGGATATTGAGAGTGATGTCGATCTCGATCGCCATGACGCGGCGATGTTTCGTGGCTGGTAATTTTAAATTCACTGTGATTTTGGCAACTTCGTGTGTGAACCAGCGAACAGCGACTCTATACGAGTATTCGATCTTTTCTGTGACATAGGATTATATGTGTTTAATCGGTTGTCTTTGATGGAATGACGAAGGTAGGTCAGTCGATAGGCTAACGATGATCATATTGAAAGGCTAGGATGGCAGTTAGTTTTCATGGTTACTCTACACAAATATAGACTCTGAGTTACAATTAAAATAAATATTTTTATATGAGCATCGAGGGGTGTCATTTTTACCGAATGTTCGTTCATTTAAGAGCCAATTCCCAACTTCCAAATACACAGGCTACTGAGTAGGCCTAACAGTTACTGACAGTACAGTAGAGTAAACAAATTCCAGGACCCCCTGCTGACACAAACGGAACCATTTCATAGGTTGTGACGTTTGACATTTTCTTTTTTATATATTTTTTTATGTATGGCTTTTATTTTACTTCCTCTCGTTGCCAGGTGATTGTGTGTGTTTACATGTTTTTAATGACAAATGACACATCTGTCGGGTAAGCCAGTCTGTACTATACTACTGTAACTGTTACAACAGGCCTGTAGGCGTAGAGTGGGGGTACGTAATTTCGCACACTTTCGGTATGTATTTAAATACATTTCCATCAAATCAATTTCAAATCAAGAAAGAATACCTCACATTGTTAGATGTACAAATGCTTCGTAACATACAAGTGTGCAACCTGATATGCGCACACGTATCACTGCGCAAGGGAGCTGTTGTTAACTTGTGTTTATTGCTGGGTTTGAAGACGATCGGGAACGTAATTTCGCACACCCATCTAACTTCTTTAATTTTGTTGGTAAAAATAGTTTTCAGCCATTTTGTAGACAAACAACATCCTAAACTAAGATTAAGCCCAATGCCATGATTAAAAATATCTTTAAAAACAAAATAATGTAAAATTGGAAAGTGTCAATTTACCGCCATTTTTGCTTTAAATAATGACCGCTCCCTACGGAGGTAATGTAAACAAGGCGGTGAAAATGACGGGGTGTCTGCAGGTCAGCGCTGTTATTAGTTATACTTGGTGGATTTGTAATAAGTTTTGTTTATAATCTGATCAAATGATATTTTCCTTAAATATTTGCAAATGCACATGCCAATCAACAATTGGGATTATTTTAAATAAAATATTTAATCATCCGGTATCCATTTTATCGGACGAGAGTCGTATCAGTTAAAATTTGTTTTCAAAACGAACTAAATCTGAAAATATGTACTTAAAACGGCAAATGTTCCACTAAAGGTTGGCATTAGTCAACATGTAAACAAAAAAACACAGTCCTCGACCACTTGGAGGAAAAACGCAAAAAAATGTCAGGTGTGCGAATTTACGTACTGTGCGAAATTACGTACCCTTGCTCTAGTCTAACTGTTTGTTACAGTAACGGAGTTATATGTTCGCTCAGATGAAATGTCTAATCGTTTAACCGTGTAGCCCTATTGATTTACTGCTGATATGATATATATTTATCTAAGAATGTATGTATTTTGATAGTTAAGTCCAACGTTTCAAAACCGACACCGACGATAAGGACTGTCGGATGTGAACACAAGCAGACGACGTTGTGAGAGTTGTCCCCCTTGAACGCAGATTAATCCGCGCGCGTGAAATGCTATGTAAGATAGATTTATCTTACATAGCTATCTTACATGGGTAAACTCTATCCAACGTGGCGAGATATGAGAGAAAACATCTCTCCTTCATAAAGCCATTTCTTCATTCCACAACGTTCTATGATGTCACTGGTACTGTGGTACAGCTATGATTAATGTTTTGTGTGTTCCTCTATGACGTCATCATCAGGGTTGTCCATCTATGTCATCATAAATTTGAAGGTCTGCCTTAGACTGGATAACCTGCCTTATTAGCTTTCTCCCGACAGACTGTGCTTATGAATACTAAGGGTCGCTATCCTGACCAAGTTAGGTTTGACTGGTCAATTTGATTAACGAATCGCTGATTTGATTATAGGTTCAGGATTTCTTCTTGTTTACAATGGTAAAATGTGTGATATGAAACATGTGCGTTGTTTAGCATTAAGATTGGCCAAAGAATTCAAATATTTCAAAATCATCTTATTTCAATTTCAAAGACTACCTACCGATGGTTGTCAATCAGCAGGTTCAATGAACATAAGCTGTCATGATGTTTAAATCAAAGCAAACCTCCAAAGTCTGTTTGAATCAACCATGTTTGATCTTAACTTTATACACACATACAGCAGTATGTAGAATTGCTTTCCGTGACAGACAAGTAATTTTATGTCAGACAAGAACGCGGCGATTGTAAGAAATATATGTTTGTTTATTTCCTCGAACAATTCTAAGTCGTCATTTTGAGAATCAATATTCAAATAAATGCCAGTCAAAATGGCAGTATCGAAAGCCCTTTGTCAAATGTTCCGTAGAGAAAACTAGCGGAAAATAGACAAACAAGGGTAAGCAATCTGGTCTAGGTCCGTCTTTGCCTTCATCGATAAAGAGAAGGACCGAATATGTAGGTATCTATTCTGTTTTAGTTCTGAATTTAATTTCATCACAATAATTACACGAAAAAAAGTATCTCTTCTAGGCACAATATAAGGACTGATTACATATACTATGTATCCAATAGGTATTTTAAGGTTTTCATAAAGCAAATGAATAGGTGTGACTAAGAACACTGTAAAATCACACTTCCTAATAAGGAAATGGCTATAATTTAAATAAATCAATAACATACAAAATTTTATTAAATCACATAAATAAGAACATGACAACAATAATTTTTTAATTTTATATTCAGAATAAATCTTTATATTTATCAATTATAGATATTTGATGAAGTTATTATGGTGTTATACTGTTGTACCAACCTGGCAGAATCAAGTATTAACCGAGAAGGAAACCCGATGTTAAAACTTTAGGTTTTATAAGGTCGATAGAACATCATATTGACCGAATCATTAAAGATCCTTAAATTTTCATGTAAGATATGAAATTTGCTTGCAAAGGGATGGGATTATATTATATTTTTCAAAGTAACAACCTTCGGTATTAATTATGACGTCACATTGATTATGATGTCATGAACACAAAAATCATCCTTTTTTCCTTTCCCACTTTTGGCATTTAAAATCTAAGAAAAAAAAAAAGAATTTTAATATTTACTTCAGTAAGAAAATATCTGTAAATTTCCGAACTGAGCGAAAATATGTTTGTAATGCTAATATTAGCCTGATTACTTATAGTTAGGTAAAAAATATAAAGATACCATTTAACTAGCCAGAGTTTCCTCTGGCCCTGACACCATGTCTGGTGTAGGGCCAGAGCGCACTACTATATGAAAACGTGGAATTATCCGACATCGTTTGGTGTCGCTAAGAATTTGGTGCAAATACAATACAATCGGGTGTGACATAACACCTACCTTACATATCTGGATAAATGAGATATTTATTTACCCAAGAACACCCATTTAGTCCCATCTAAATGTTTTGTTTCGTCCGTATAGACCCTCGCTTTACGCTAGTCAAAATTTCATACTGTTGACCCGCCATTTTGTAAGTGACAGTACCACTAACCACCTGAATCGGAACGAAATGGACCGAAAAGACCACGTATCATTTATTGTGTTTTTCTTCTTAAATAGTTTAAATTAAGAAAACTAAGCTTCGTATTTCCCAAAACCTGTTATATTCAATTCAAAAATTCATTATTTATCAATTATAAGCGGTAAAATATATAAAAATAAATGTTGCATTTTTTTTCTTTTCGCTCCATCGCGCCCTCATTAGGGTAATTATTCCACCCGCGACCTACATAGTTGACAATATGGTGTCGGATAATTCCACGTTTTCATATAGTAGTGCGCTCTGGCCCTACACCAGATATATGGTGTCAGGGCCAGAGGAAACTCGGGCTAACATTTAACATGGTTAATTCAATCGTTTATTTCAATATAAAAAGGTACAATAGAATAAAAATTTATGTTGCATTTTGCTAAAATTTTTGTATATTCACTTCTCTTTTCTTTGAATACAGTTGAAAAAAGGTAAACTTTTGAATGTTAGATCTATTACGTGTGATTATTATAATTCCCGGACAGTTTGACAGGTGTCTTCCCACTCAGCCAACATATCCTATTTTAACATTGGGGGTAGGAACAATAGAGAACAATAGGCACCAATTACAGGTAAGTTATAGCCTGTTTTGGAGAAGTACTTGATTCTCAGGTTACCTGTGTTACCGGTATTACCTGTGCTACATGCTGTTATCAGTTTGTAGATAATGTATACGAAATGTATATGTATCACAAATACTTTTATTATATTAAAAAATTAAAATAAAATAACTCAAATTTTCATAAATTACTGAAAATAATTCATTTTTCTATATCTTTCATTGTTAAAAATTTCACACTTTATCATAATTATTATGTTTTATAAATAAAACAGAAAATACGTTTGTTCAATTTTAACCTTTACATTGAAAGGTCACATTATCAATACGTTTAAGTCAACGTTACCTGTTTCATTGTAATATATAACAGGTATATATAATGTACTTAAGAGAAAACGATTAAAAACAAAACACTTTAAATCACATTTTAATAGTTCAAGTAAAACAAATCATGTATAATAGTGAAACTGATTGAATAATAAAGCACAAATCAGTATAATCCTAGAAAGCACGGATAAAGTTCACAATATCACCAAAGTCAATTAATCATATCGGCGGTTCTCATATATGCAGTCTTCACATACGAAATTATTCACGTAATAAATAGTTCAATCTTATTATTACAAAGAAATACTAGTCTATATAATTGTCACTTCCTTTAACACGAGTATATGGTAATCATAACCCTTGCAAGTTCAAGTTGCTTTATGAAATTGAATGTTAAATTACGCTTGTATATAATGTTTAGAATACACAAGTTCCATTTCTCAAAGTATATCATAAACACTTAGGTCCCTTTATGAAATTGAATGTTAATGTTCAGGAAACAGTAAGTGTTCAGAGAAAAATAACTAATGGATCTGGTAAAATGATTGGACCAAGGTGTATACTGTTTATTGTAATTTTGAGGGAATAACAATTGGTTGTTTTTGTGTTGGTTACATACACATACTCTTGTAAACAGTTTTGACTACATATCATTAAGTTTATGCCGTTAACTCTTTATGTGATTTTAACAAAATGCACCTTTATTTTTGTTGAAACAATAATTCCATTTGTAAGAATTAGTTGCTTATTATAAGATAGTAATCATATCTAATTGAAAGGGGAAAAAGAACAAGGGAAAAAATGATTGAAAGTACTCTGTATATCATTGTTACCTGTATATGGTGCATTTTTAATTATGAAAGATTTTTCCGTTATTTCATTTTTGAAGTGTTGTGTACTATCATTATTAATATAAGTAATAAATTATCAGTATATGTATTCTGTTATTAATACGTACACATGAATGTATATTTTTAAAGGTATTCTTAAACATTTTCATCACTTTTATTGTTAGTCACCTTTGAGTCCCAGGTATACGTATACTGAAACAGACTATACCTACATTTTCCACAGGTAAACTCAGGTAATGTTTATATAGCAAAAACAACATGTTGGCTGAGTGGGAATGAACCGTTTGACAGGTGCGAAAACGGCGGAGGACCGGTCTCTTTGAACGGAAATGGCCCAGGGCACGGCGTAAATAATTGCCCAAAGGAGATCAAAGCTTTGTCGTGCAGCAGTCAGACAGCTCCAGGACCAAAAATCTAGGTTATCCTCTTTTCAGCCGGAAAGATGCGATTCTCTATCTTGTAATGTGACATTTCATAATACCACAATTTCTTAATTCCTTGAACGGATAACAGCATGTCATGGCTTTCACTTTGTGTCTCACGATTTATGAAATTGTAGTTTTTGTAATCAAAGTTGGCTATTCAATACATTAATTTATAAACCATCTGGTTCATCTTTTAACAATAACAAGTCAACACGAAAAATAAACAAAAAAAAAAAAACAAGTCAACACTTACGTTTGTGGTAAATCCGTTATCCATGTCAGTTAAAGGGAAAGAAAAAATAATTTGATTTGAGGTACATGAAATCGTACGTTGAGCAGAAAAGGTTTTGAAATTGAAGGTGTGAAGGAAGCGTTGAATATGTAGCTTTTGAAGGTTTTATGTTAAAGTGTGTCTTTCCGTGCGTGTCATTGACGATTGTACAAGTGTGTTTAGTCGGTTATACTTTTGAACTTTAGAGATGGAGAGTTAGACACCAATGTTCGTAAAAGATTTGATATACCGGAAGTTGTCTCTGGTATTATTAACCGGGCGGACTGAATCTCAGCGAGAGATCCAGGGAAAATATTGCAGGCGCAATAAAACTATTCCGCCATTGTTTAAGTGCCAAATGTCAGTCTGCATGCCCACTTTAGTCAACATGATTTGTACAGGAGCCATCGGATTTTGTTTTCATGTATTTTAGTTGGCCATATTACAAAATAGTTATCGCCTTTTGTGTTCGGTTAACACGAGACTATAAGGACCTGCGATATCAAACTTTTGACCAGGTGTACCCCAATTGATTATTATCTACTGTACCCCGTAAAGTATTATCTCCCTATACTGAATATTATCCTTTGTATCCTTGTAACAGAGTTTCTTCCTCCATTGAATATTTTCTACTGTACCCCTGTAAAGGATGTGTCTACCCAAATTGATTATTGTCTACTTTACCTCAGTAAAATATGATCTACCCCCACTGAATATAATTTTTTTGTATCCCTGTAACACAATCCCCCCCCCCCCCCCCATTAAACATTTTCTACTGTACCTCCGTAAAGTATTATCTACCCCCACTGAATGCTATCTTTTGTATCCCTGTAACAGAGTTTCTTCCCCATTGAACATTATCTACTGTACCCTGTGTACCTGTAACAGAGTTTCTTCCCCGTTGAACATTATCTACTGTACACTGTGTAGTATTATCTACCCTATTGAATTAAGCTATTGCTTCCCTGTAACAGAGTTCTTCCTCCATTGAACATTATATACTACTGTAAGGTATGATTCTACCCCATATAATACTCATTTACTCACATTAAGTGAAATACTCATCTACCCCAATTATGTGCTCATCTATTCTCATAAGATACTCAATAAATTACACATCTTCTCTCATAAAATACGTAGCTACTCCCATTAAATACTTATTAACCCTTATAAATTCCGTATCTACTCCTATAAAATATTTACCCCCCCCCCCCCCCCCCCCCCCCAATAAAATACTCATCTACTCATACATATATTAATCTATTAATCTACCCCAATGAAATATTCATCTACCCCCATTCATTACTCATCTTCCCTTATAAAATATCCATCTATATTTGTTGACTACTCTCGAAATTTCCATGACAGTAAATACGCAACTTCATGTTTTACTCGTCAATACAATTAATGTGTATCATACCCAAATGTAAATTTTAACACAATAACCTGTGTTATTCCGCTCTCGGACCATGGTGTAGGTGAATATCGACATATCACTTGTCCTATTTAACTTTTTCTCGCGTGATTTGGGTCACGATATCGTTGGTTTACACTATTTGGAGTCCCATTGATGCCATGTCGTATCCAGAATGTGACAGCTACTGAAATTGTTACGTTTTCTCCATCCGTTGGAATATATTAACTTAAACTTGATAGCATATTATATGAAGATTTCCACAGAAACCAAGGAAAATGTACCAGACAGTATGTCTGAAATATGCCTTTCAAATCGGTAACTATTTGAATGTTACTAAAATGCCATTTTCATCCCAAAAATGACCAGTGCAACAGCAATGTCCTTTTATATTTTTGCATTACATAACATTACAAATACATCATTTTGATAAAAAAAATCACCATCAAAACATTCATGTACGCATCAAAATAACTGTTTAATTTTCGAAAGAAAATGATCCCAACATTAAATAAACATGATTTTAAAAGTGTGTCCTGCTTGAGTTGGACTGAAAGAAAATCTGAGGGCAGTTAGATCAAGCGATGCACAAAACTAATAAAATCGATCCCGATCTATGTATGATGCGTTTTGATTTGCCTACATTTTTTTCACATCAGCCTATATTTTACGGATCTGTATGACATCATTGAAATGAATAGGGATAGTCGGCACATCTATCCGGAATGATGGGTGTGGAACAACTGTACATTCCATTAATTGCCCTCGCGTCGTTCTCACTCATCTCTGTAGCTTTGCCGATGATATCAAGATAACGCCTTCTGTTTTCTCGTGGTCGCGGTATGATAGTGTACCGACCATTCCTGCTGAATGCCTGAAACAAAGATAAATAAAAGCAAAGTTAGAGGGGGCCCTGAGATAAATATACTCCCATCCCCTCATCAATCAAACTAATTTGTCGAGGTTTCAACAGATGTTTTTTTTTTTTTTATTATTTCAAAACTTTGTAACTTTGGGTCTTTTTACTCTTGACTGATACCACCAAAATCTAACCATGCATGTAAAGGATTCCATGTTGTGGTGTTATGACATGAATATGAAATCAGTCTGCCCAAGGTTTCAACAGATCTATTGTACACAACCTTTTTCATTCATAAAGTGTGGAATTTTACCTTTCGACTTGACTGATAATCATGGAAATATAACCAGGTGTACTTTTCCATGCTTAGATAACATCGTGTTAATATCATATAACTCTGTTTAGGTTTATTGTACGCGAGCGTTTTGATCTCAAAATTGGTCAATGAGAACTTTGACTTTTAATTTTGACCAAAGACCAACAAAACCTTATTGTGCAGTTAATTTGATTATTTCAATTTCATGTTGTCAATGTGAGCTAAATTTGTCCAAATCTCTCCCCACCCTTTTTCTTAATTTAAAGTGGTCAAGTCTGACTTTTCACTTGTAACTTTGACAGATATTCCCTAACATCTAAGAACGTGTAAAGTTGCATGCTCAAGTGCTATTGTGTGAATATAAAACAGATGTGTCAAGCGTTTCAAGATATATTTTGTTTACAAGCATTTTGGTTTCAAAAGTGGCCAAGTGTGACCTTTGACCTTTAAACTTGACCGATAACAACCAATCTGGGGTAAACTCTGATGATGTGATATTCAGGTGAGAATACGTCTGTTTAGGGGCCCATGATATACACGTACATACGTTATCTCAGACGGTGTCTTCCCACTCAGCCAGCATATCCTATTTTAACATTGGGGGTATGAACAATAGAGAACAATAGGCACTAATTACAGGTAAGTTATAGCCTGTTTTGCACTTTACATATTGTATACTAAATATATATCACAAATACTTTATGCAATTTAAAAAATATTCAAATAGGATAACTCAAATTTTCATAAATTAGTGAAAATTTTTTTTTCTATATCCTTCCTTGTTATAAATTTCACACTTTTTCATAATTATTAAATATAACAGAAAATACATTTGTTCAATTTAACCTTTACATTGAGAGGACACATCATCAATAAGTTTAAGTCAACGTTACCTGTTTCATTGTGATATATAACAGGTATATATAATGTACTTAAGAGAAAACGATTAAAAACAAAACACTTTAAATGACATTTTAGTAGTTCAAGTAAAACAAATCATGTATAATCATGAAACTTACTGAATAATAAAGCACAAATCAGTATAATCCTAGAAATCACGGATAAAGTTCATAATATCACCAAAGTCACTGTGTAATCACTGAATATGATATATCGCTGGTTCTCATATATGTAGTCTTTACATACGAAATTATTCACGTAATAAGTAGTTCATTCTTATTATTACAAAGAAACACTAGTCTATATAATTGTCATTTCCTTTAACACGAGTAGATGCTACTCATAATCCTTGCAAGTTCAAGTCACTTTATGAAATTGAATATAAAATTACACTTGTATATACTGTTTAGAATAAAAAAAAGTTCAATTTCTGTAGGTATATCATAATCACTTAGGTCCTCATAATGAAACTGAATGTTAATGTCAGGAAACACAAGTATATGATACACGTGTATATAATTGTCATTATCCTGGATTTATTACTCCAAGTAGATAAGATGTGAAGCTGCATCAGCATATTAAGTCACATCCATCGTGTTATTTCGTAGTCTCATCTTGAGAGTCTGGAGTCTCGATTCCAGTTGGTGATATTTCCTCTTCTTTGCGCATGGTTTGCCTCCAGCTTGATACTGTATGATCTTTGCATCATTGGTACCTTGAATGCCCTGCAACAGTTTTATCATGGCGAATATGTTCGGATGCGGACGCTGACATAACTTGTTCAGCTTGCTGTGCCATCCTTCTACGTTGTTTGTGGTTCGCGGGCCGTCGTGATCATAATGGTTCCAGTGTTGCCTATCACCTTCTACCCATGTCTCAGTTACATAGTCTGTGAAGTTGGTCACATCTTGGCCCACATCCTCATTGTCCTCGAGAGCCTCAAACCACACATCCTCAACTTTCTCCAGTGGGACCAAAGGCAGGACGGCTGCACGACGTACCAGTTGCTTGAGGTTGTCATACTCTCGGTATCTGATGGCAAGATCACCAGCTTGCACTTTTCTCCATATGCACTGAGTAAAGTGAAAAAACATCCTCTAATGTTCACTACTGGAAAGACAGCTCTCACAGCGTTCTTTACAGCCACTTCAAAGTCTAGAAGCATATACTCGTGGTTGAATATCAAGTTCCGTTGTGTCATCTCATCTTTTAGAAGGGTAAACAATCGAACGTATGTCTGTTCACGTTTGTTTGGCAGCAGAGCAAACACTAAAGGGAAAACGTTCTTTTCCACATATCCATAGATAGAATACAGTTGACAAAACAATCCCGGACAAGAATAGAAAGTTCCATCTATAAACGTTGTCGGTGATGCGAATCAATCGTCTCAGGTTGTCCTCTGTAGCAAATATAATGATCCTCTCGCCTTGCTGATTGGTATTATCACACAGAAGGAACCGCTCCCCTGATGCTGTCTCTGTCCAGGCTCCTTGAAGGTCTATATCTCCTTGTCTTGTTGGCAGCTTGGGGATGATCTTGGCTCGATTTCTGTACAATGCGGCTTTAAAGCCGCTAAAGGTTGGGATCTTTCCAATAATTTCCTCGACATCATCATCATCAAATTCTCTGTTGCAGAGTTTGCCAAGTTTTTCATCAAACAATGATGGGATTGGAACAGTCTCCTCGCGACATCGCTTCTTTAAGTTGTTCAAAAAAGCATGTGCAGCCAGACTAATGTTATTTCCAGGATGGTTATGGACAGTTCCAAATGTGACAGGGATGTTATTCAGAGTTGTTACTCTTGCTGGACACTGTTTATCTACACATCTCCAATAGCATCTATCGTTGTGCCTTGTCTTCATTTAATATGTGAATCCATCTTGGACCAAATAATATCCCCCTCTACCATTCTCCAAGAAGTCAACCCTAATCTGGGCATTTGCCATTGCAATCTATTTTTAGGAACGTCATGTTCAGTAAGTGTTCAGAGAAAAATGACTAATGGAATTGAGGGAATAATAATTGATTGTTTTTTTTATTGGTTATATACACATACTCTTATAGACATATCATTGAAGTTTGTGCCGTTAACTCTTTATGTGATTATCACAAAACGCACCTTTATTTTTGTTGAAACAATAATTCAATTAGTAAGAATTAGTTGCTTATTATAACATAGTAATAATATCTAATTAAAAGGGAAAAAACAACAAGAAAAATTGATTGAAAGTACACTGTATAACATTGTTACCTGTATATGGTGTATTTTTAATTATGAAAGATTTTCCATTATTTCATTTTTAAAGTGTTGTGTAATATCATTATTGATACAAGTAATAAATTATCACTGTATGTATTTTATTATTAATACGTACATATGAATGTATATTTCAATTTTAAAGGTATTCTTAAACATTTTTCTTCACTTTTATTGTTAGTCACCTTTGAGACCCATGTATACTGAGTCCCATGTATACATATACTGAAACAGACTACACCTACATTTTCCACAGGTAAACCCAGGTAATGTTTATATAACAAAAACAACAAGTTGGCTGAGTGGGAATGAACCTCTCGGACGGACACGCAGACAGTTTAATAACTTTCTTTCGCCTTTACTAAGTTTTATGGGAGGAAACAAATATGTTATCACAACGAAATTAAACATGTGTATCAGAATCATAACATTAGCATATACATCCGCCTCAATTATAAACAAAATGTGGTAATAGTATATTCAATATTCGTATGTTTGAATGCAGGCAATTCTTTATTTTGAAAACTGTAGCCTTATAGCGAGGCGGTCTACAATCTCCAACAGGAATATGACTCCAGGCGAAAAAAAAAATAGTCAAAACGCTAATGAACAATCCTTATACAGAAATATCTGCAATCACAATTTTCTTAAACCTTAAATAATATTTCCAATATATGTATTTTTCCTTGACAATACCATTTCTTTAAATACTTTAAATTTCTAATACGAGTGTTTGTTGTTTCGCATTGCTATTTGTATGTCGAAATGGTATATTATTACAGTTTTTTCTTAGGCCACCATTGAACATTGGCCTTCGAATATGTTGATAATGGTTAGAGCCAACCATGACATTAAAATATTCAAACAATAACCTCATAATATAGGCGACAAAAAAGTATGGTGTAAATTTGATGCATTCACGTCACGAACTGTATGAAAAATAAAAAAAGTTGCTTACTCTGTTGCCATAGTGCATAATGCTACGGTAGTCATACGGGATTCCTAAAGAGTCAATTGTTGCTCTGCTGTACCGCCTGAAATTTCCGCGTGTGCCAGGCTCCACATTTCTCAAGAAGACGCGTACGTAACGATTTCTGTCCGGTCTGGATTGTTCGTGAAACAGACCTATGGCGTGGAGCAGTTCGTGCGTAATGATACGGGTCTGAAATATAAACACACAGTTAATATCCGTAAAAGTGACATTCCTTTGTTTGAACGGAACTTATGAGTTACACAATAACTTATCAGATTCATAAATAAAATAAGTTAACGCTCATATTCGTGCCTAACTGTGATGGAATATTTGCACAGAAAATCAATAAAACTATGTAGCGGTGCATCCGCACTGGAATATTCCGCCGCCAATTCTGCTTAATCTAGATATCACGTGACACCACAGACCGTCGTAAACACATCACAACATGCCGTATGACGGAGGTGTATCGTTTTTGTTGTGATAACTAACCCCAATTTCAGCTCCTATTTCGAGAACGGGTATTTATGTTTTTTGTGGCATACAAAGCTAGTTGTTACTATTTAGAACATTAAAAGCTTTAAAAAAGTGAATTTTACAAAGTCTGAAACGGGCTCCACAAGGCACAAGCACATCAGTCATGTAAACAAAAAGTGTGACATGCATGTAAATAAAGAAAATTACTACAGATTTTAACCAAGATAAGACAAACACACAATAAACTTACAACATCATTTCACATGGTGCAATGGGGGTAATGTTTAGTTTGAATGTCAGCGCGGTAGCAAATGTAACTACAAGCACAACTTCTTTACGAACCTGTTAGGCTGTCGAGTTTGCCACGAGTAGAAACAATGCGAATACCTCGGTCGACTCGAGAGACGCGGCCTTCTACACTCTCCTCCATCTGACTACCTATACCTATACGACTTTATATCGAGTTCCTTTTTTGTCATGCCCCCATTTCTTCCCCTAGTTCCGTTTTCAGAAGATCTATTTGCTCAAATCTACCACGTAGTTCCACGTCCGTCGTTTTCCTTTTTGTTAGTGAACCCGTCTGCGCATGCTCTTATTTATTGTTATTGGCGGCAATTACTTTTCGCACGTACGTTACATTTTCAAAAAAATAAATTTTCAAAATTAATCACTTATCTTCGAGTATTGTATCATGGTTAAGTTTATAACATTTACTTATTTCTTTTTTTTATGTGGGCCACCCCATTTTTTTCAGCAGTGACATATTTCATATTGCGTACACTAATTATTAAAGGGAGACTTCATTTGATCTAAATTTATGAGTTGTTATAATAATTTAGTTTGTCACATTTGTTAGTATCGCGGGCGAATTTCAAACAACTTTATATCTATTCTAACGGTTGCTATTTTTGTGCTAAATTTTTGCCAATGGTTGTGATAGATACACCGTACACGAGTGTTTCAATATTTTCGCTTAAGCATTCCTTTTGTTTAAAGATATTTGTCTTTGTTGTGTACTGGTGTGTGTAAACTGTATCTTTACAGATATTATAAATGACGCTCGTTTCAAGTAAACAGCATTATGATTTCATTTGAGGACGAAAAACAAATTGTACACACCAGCAATAGGTCTCCTGATATAGTCAAAGATGTATATTATTTCACAACTTTGAGGGCGCGAAAACGAGGTGAGAAACACTTGAGCATTTAACCTGAGGAACCATCGGGACTGGATATCCCGGATCTTCACCCAAAATAAAAAATACTTTGCTACATCCTGAACAAATGGGCGTTGTCGTTTCACAATTCAGTGAGTTCTATATTAATATTCTATTATTATTCTATATTATCAATATTCTGTATTACGCAAGAGAATAGATATCAAATAATAATATCTACTCCCCAAGGTTTGGAATTTCTTAATCACACCCTAAATAGCTTTTTCCAAAACTTTTGTAAATATAATTCCCGGTCGTTTTAAGAATATACCGATAGTTTTATCAGCGATCCGAGTGCATTATTCCATCACCAAAACGCTTGAAATATACGACGACATATACAAGGCACATGTCAATGCATCACAGAGGAAAATGTAGATCTCAAGTAAATTTTTTTGTCAAGACACGAAAATATCTGTATGTCTTGAAATGAAGTTTCTCTTTATTTATCTATTTTTTTTTTCTAATATGTAGAAATTTGTTATTTTTGTATGTTGGGGTATCTTATCTATTAAAGTTTAATTGTAAACAAATGCATGTCTATGACACACGGGGTATGACGATAGAACGGAACTGGGAGGAAGTAATCTGGACACATTATCATTTGTCAGGGAGATGGAGTCAAATACAAGATGTGTGAAGCTGATATATATTCCACTGACCAACGTATCAATACATGGCTCAATGCCCATGCTTAGACATAATATACACGCATAAAATACTGCAGGAAAAATAAAGACAATTTAACATTTTTAAATATCAATGAATTAATGTTTCGCGGTTGTCACAATCTGACCTAGTCCGCGATATTAAATTTAGCTTAACAAAGCCTGACAATAATGTATTATGTATACATTTGATTGTATATTTTTGTAAATAGTTGCTGGGTTTTGATTTTCGTAATATACTTAATACCGCGAATAAAACAGAATATAATCCCCGCGAATATAAATTATGCAGTATTGGATCTGCATCATTAATCTTTGAAATCGTCATATACGTTGATAGACAATATGGGCTTAAAGATGATATGATAATGGGTTAATGATTATGAATGTCTCATCACAAGGTATTTATTGCCGATTAACAAGTTCGCATTTCATAACAACGTAATCAATCAAATCAGAAGACAAATACTAACAGATATAATTGACAAACTGCAGTTGTCATCCCGCGCAAAAAGGGTCGGTTACCAACATTAAAATGCAAGATAATTCGCCACAGCATATTATTATGGGTTAAAAATACAGTAATTATACATATTCTAAAACCAACATGCCAATACGTATTTATAACAAAGGAATAAATTAAATCAGACGAATATTATGTCAACGTACGTCAATCGATTGGTTTGGTTTGTTTTTGTTTAACGTCCTATTAACAGCCAGGGTCATTTAAGGACGTGCCAGGTTTTGGAGGTGGAGGAAAGCCGGAGTACCCGGAGAAAAACCACCGGCCTACGGTCAGCACCTGGCAACTGCCCCACGTAGGTATCGAACTCGCAACCCAGAGGTGGAGGGCTAGTGTTAAAGTGTCGGGACACCTTAACCACTCGGCCACCGCGGCCCCTTGACGTCAATCGAGAATCACACTCTCATGGAGGAAAAGTATAAAAGCCACATATTATTTTATACTTTTTTATACATTTTATTTTTAATTCAATGACAGGGGGTTATTTCCCAAAAGCCCATACGTGCCAAAAAAAGTCAGATTCTAATAAAGAATTCATAAACGCAAAGCGATTACTACAGAAAGACAGTTAGACAACGCTTTTCGTTATTTCCTGTGGTAAGTCATTTTAAGGGAGATTATACACTACAGTACATTTGGATATTATGGAGTGTGCAGATATTGGCGTTTCATTTTGATGTTCTGAAATATGCGTTGACATCAACCCGGTGTCAAATTTTTCATTTGGCCATGTTGAAATACCGATGTCCTATATTCCGAATCGGAGATAAACTGTTTTGTTTCCCAAGAGGCTTGAAATTTTTATATAGACATCCTTATGCACTACATCAAACCCTTCAGTCCACAGACCTGCTATACATTTATATAATAATCTATATTCAATAAGAAATCTCACTTGCAGTTTTCTGGTGAAAAACGCGGTGATTCCTTTGAAGTCATGACGGTTCACAAGATGATAGAACAAAGACTCGATCGATACCATGTGAATCCTATTTCTGCACAAATATTCGGCAATTTAATACTAATGACGTTATAATTTTATGTGCTGAATTTTAGAGCTTTCATGCCATTCCCCAAATACTGTGAACATAAATATTTAAGCGGTAATTTTATTTTAGTGCTCTACTCGCTAGAAACACTCTGCTAAATAATGATTGCGCTATTGCACTTTCTATAAACAGTTTTTGTATAAAAATCATTTTAGCGCGCAAATTCAGCAATACGCTGATATGTTGAAATGCGGAAATGCGATATGAGTAAGCCAAATTAAGTACGTGTACTATACACAGATCATACCTCAGTAAATTGACAGTATTATACATGATAACCTCGGATATTGATTGATTTTACACATCTATGCAATCTATGTACTCACCCCTCTACATCCACGTGCCAAAGTGAGATCCTGGGAACGGGTGCCACCTTGATTCCGGAGATTTCTACCAACCCAAGAACTGCATCTGTGGTAAAATGTTTACAATTACCAGGACTTTTCTATAAGCAATATATCGATATAATGCTGTGGTCAGAATTTGTATTCGTCTGTCTGTTAGCATTGGCGTCCATTTCAATGTAAAATTTCCTTAGCAAAACACAATTCAAATAGGTACATGTATATCACTGACAAGAAACAGGACCAAGATAAAAGTCGACAATAACTTGCGAGTTAAATACACAGGGGGTGAGGTAAAGCGCCAGAAAAATACATAAGACATGAGGCATAGGGACAGCAAAATACATAGGGGGTTAGGAAGAGGGCAAGTAACATACATAGGAGCCTATGTAGAAGGCCAGTAAAATACATTGTAGTTAGGAAGAGGGCCAGTCACATACATAAGGTTGGAGGTACAGTGACAGCAAAACGAGGCAGAACGCCAAAAAAAAGACATAAGGCACGAGGCACAGGTGCAGAAAAATACATAAGGGGTTAGGCATAAGAGGCTATGGAGACGGCCATTAAAGAGCATAGCGGGTGAGGCAGAGGGCCAATCAAATTACATTGGAGGTAGGGCGGAGGGCGAGTTAAATGCATAGTGGTTATGAATAGGACCAGTAAAATGTAGAGAGGTTAGGAACAGGGTCGGTAATGTATAAAATTATTGAGCAGGTAATGTACAAAATTATTGAGCAAAGTACTAGTAAAATACATACGAGCTGAGTTTGAGTTAAAAAAATGCTTCTGTTTTGATATAAGTATTTCTGATACAAGCATTTCTCTGTTTCTTTCTAAAATGATAAACTATGTATTAGACATTTTTCACGATGCTTAAAATATGATAGGTAAACATACCCGTTGCCATTTACAATTCGTACGTGAGGGACTCTCTGAAGAGCCTGTGTCCTGCTGACAATGTTGAAACAGATGCAGGTTCTCTCTGAAATCTCGTTCATGGCTTCAGCTATTCTATTTTTCTGTCTTGTAGCTATGAAGTTAATAAAATAGCGTACAAATATATATAATTTCTAATCGTGTTAATGTATATATTGTAACAGGGTAACCTTCATTTAGTGTTTAGTGTTGAAAACATTCCTGCACTAATTACACTGTTTTCGGAGTCAATCGGTTTGAGTGCCCTTACTCAACATTGAGATTATTTGTTTGAATTCGTTTGAGCGCTAAAATTTGACTGCGCTCATTTAAGCATGTTTACAGTGATATTTTCGGATTATTTTTTTTATTTTGTGTGCTTTACCATAGTATAAGAGACGTTTCACTGTTTAACTGTGAAGTTTTTATTCATTTTTGTCTGTTGTCTAATGTTTTAAATCCTCTTTAAAATCCGTTCATTACAACGCCAGTAGAAAACAATAACATACTAAATCCAGAACTGGCTATTCGTATTCCCATTTGTCCACTTGGCCATTTTCCTGTTTGTATCGCAGCTCGCTTTCGTCTCACGGGGGCTGTTCCCATTATTCGTTTCAGTAATGCACGGATTAGGTCTTTCAAAGCTGTGTCAGTCCGGCGAACTTTCGGGAATCTTCTCAAAATTAGATCTTCCATTAAATCAAATCGTCTGGAAATCAACCGTTTGGACTATTTATTCAGAATTATTAAACAACTCTGGAAAAAAATAAAGCACCTTCCGTGTAATCCCTTTTTAGCGTTATTAAATGAATTGCAGGTATCGTCAAAAAATTGATATTTGAATTTTAATTGATAAATATTGATTATTTCCTTACATTTGTTTGTCCATATCTGCCAATTCTGACTGATCAATAACAATGTCGCCTTCAATTACAGTCCTTTCTTGGCTCATCATCTGTTGTTGATCAGCAAGACGAACTATTGCAGAATCTGAAGTTAAACACGGACTCTTTTTATTTAAAAACAAAAACACACACACAAAAAAAGCTTAAAACTAAAATGAAGAAACAGCAATCAGAATCGCTGAACTATATATACAGTAAAACTTGAATACAACTAGCCCGGTATTTCTCTGGCCCTGTCACCATGTCTGGTGTAGGGGCCCTACACCAGACATGGTGTCCGGGCCAGAGAAAACTCGGGCTAGAATACAACGAACTCGGTTAGGACGAATTTTTACTTATAACGAACTAGGAATTAATCTCCGACTGTAGCACGATATAATATTAGTAATGTAACCATTTGTACAGCGAAATTTATATAATGCATTCTTAGTCATAACGAACTAATTATCGGGTCCCTTCATCTCTCTGTCTTAGTAAATAAGAACTCATGTTGAACACATTTCATTTTTTTTTTGTGGCTTAAATGTTCCCCTTTTTACGATTTCTTCAGTGGATAGAAAAACGCTGTTAACGCAAGTTTGATAACAGATACGTCATAAGCTCATTGTTTAAATGTTATATTAACAATGGCATCAAAACATGTTGGGTCGCTCAGGTCCTTTAACGATGGTAGAGTTGTGTACTAATCCAGCAATGAGTACGGACCATGTCAAAAAATGGGGTTGTCTTATCACCATTTATCAGGATATTTCTTTTCTTTTCAGGTATTGCTACTTTTGAATAAGAACGCTGTGATACCTTTGTATATTCTAAACCGGCCCCACTATTCATAAAACCTTAAACATCAAAATAACTCACCTGACTTAGCCTCTTCAATGAGTTCGTCAATTGGTTTTTGTTGTCGTATAAATGCATCAGAAGTCTGCAAACTTCTGGAGGTGGTCCCCAACGGATCTTTAACCATTTGGTCAGGTGATGGTACCTATCAACAGTTTGATACTACGTTGGTATATAACATTTCAAACGTACTTGATATCTTATACGGTTATGGTAAATAAATTGTGATACCATTATAAGACTTTTTTTTCTATTGTTTGGAATGTGATTGTTTAGTTGTATATACTAGTTGGGTGACACCTAAATGATGTCACAGAAAGAATGATGCGTAGTGAGGGGCGATAGCTCTGTTTCAGCAGTTTTCATCAAAATCGCTCAATATCTAAATTTCAACCAATGAGAAGACTATGTGTTAATTATTGAGCAGCGGAGGCCGAGTGGTTAAGGTGTCACAACATTTTATCACTAGCTGTCCATCTCAGGGTTGAGAGTTCGAAACCCACGTGGGGCAGTTACCTAGCTGGTACTGGTTTTTCTCTGGGTACTCAAGCTTTGCTCCACCACCAAAACCAGGAACGTCCTTAAATGACCCTGGTTTTTAATAGGACGTTAAACAAAAATAAGTAAATCTGTCTTGTTGCCAAGGAAATGAAACTCATAAAGATGAATTTGCTGTCCCATAATACCTCTTTTTCATTGAAATCCGACAATATCTAAATTTGGACCAATCAGAGGCCAGGAAATGGCGACCATTTTGGTAAAATGTGAAAATGAAGTGACCAGAGGGACGATGTCCCATGATGTACATACATATCAAATTTCATTAAAATCGAACAATATCTTAATTTGGACCAATCAGAGGCTGGAAATTTTTTGTGAGGTTACAAGAGTAACCTGTGTCCCATGATGTACCTACATACCAAATGTCATTGCAATCTTTTTTAGATAGGAATATCCAAGATTTGATGGGAATTGACTCGCCCCAATATTAATCTTGGAGAAAATTGTCAATAAATCACACTTGAGCGAGGAAAATTCCCATTTTTATATGAATTCCCCAGTGGAACATAATGATACAAATCAGAGAAGGAAAATTGTTTGTTTGTTTTAAAAAATAGGTATTTTGAGACTTTCCCAATAGTTCAATGTCAGTATCGGTGTCATTGCCAGTGGTCCATGTCGTGCAAATTAGGAGATTGTTTATTCATTTTATTTACTTGAAAATTTTGTAACTTCTTAAGTAATATGTATCAAGGCATTAAATCAAACGTAATTTTAAATGGTGAGTTTTCTGGCTATTTCCCATGTGAAAATGGTTTAAGACAAGGGGAAAATCTATCTCCATTTTTTATTCAGTCTATACCTGAACGATTTTGAGGAATTTATGACCCAAAATAGAGTACATGGTTTAAAAAGCATCAGTGCTAAATTAGAATCTGACTTCCATATTTACTTAAAGTTTTTTATACTACTTTATGCTGACGATACCGTACTTTTTTCAGACTCTCCAGCTGACTTGAAATTGCAACTAGATGTTTTTAACGAATACTGTAAACAATGGAAATTGAAAGTTAATGTAGAAAAAACAAAATGTATGGTTTTCAATTAAGGACGTAGAAACAATACAATTGAATTTTTATTTAATAATGAGGTGATAGAGTACGTGGATAACTTCACCTATTTGGACGACCCAAACTGTAAGCTTTGCGGGAGGCCAGCAAACCTGGACCATACCTTATCTTCTTGTTCAGTTGCCTTGGCAGATGGGAGGTACACGTGGCGACACGATAAGGTCTTGTCTGTCCTTGCAGATACACTGGAGAGGAGCAGGAAGAAACCAAGGAAAAAGAAAAGGGGCCTGCGATTTGTAAACTTTGTCAAGGCCGGGGAGCAGACTACGAGAAGCACAGTGGAAGGGAGCGGATTGTTAGGAACAGCAGGAGATTGGCAGATGAGAGCAGACCTCAAGGGCCGCATGCAGTTTCCACAAGAAATAGCAGTTACCAATCAGAGGCCAGACATCGTCCTGTGGTCTACATCAATCAAACAGGCTGTTCTTGTGGAGCTGACCGTGCCATGGGAGGAGAGAATCGAGGAAGCCCACGAGCGGAAGCGGAACAAATACCAAGATCTAGTAGCAGACTGTCAACAGCAGGGGTGGAAAATGTGGTGTCTTCCAGTGGAGGTGGGATGCCGAGGTTTCGTTGGGCAGTCGATGAGGAGGGCACTTCGGATCATCGGTATCACAGGGCCAGAGAGGAGACAACTTACAGGACACCTGGGCACGGAAGCAGAGCTGGCATCTATGTGGCTGTGGAGGAAGAGAAACGACAAGTGGACAGGAAAGACTGATCAGTAAGACCAAGATAGTGAGATATATATAGTGCATAAAGACAGTGAGGAAAGACAGCGAAGTGATTCCGGGCTGGGACTTGATCACCCCAGTCGGCGCACCTCTGGAGGTTGTAGTGGACAGCGCCGAAACGACCTAGGAAAGAGGATCCACCTGAAGACGGAATCATTAAGCATCTAATCCAGCAAGATGTGTACAGGTAATTTAGGCTCGATATTTTGTCGTACAGGTTCTTTTAATGAAACGAAAAAATACAATATCAAAAAGGCTACTATAGCAATGTATGACGTTATTAAGAAAGGTAGACAATACAACTTATCGACTCATTGTATATATGACTTATTTGAAAAGATTGTCAAACCAATTTTACTGTATGGGTGTGAGATTTGGGGTTTAACTGACCTCAAAATAATTGAACGTGTCCACCTAAAATTGTGTAAGTTATTACTTGGATTAAAAAATAGTACTCCTAAGTATATGGTATATGGAGAACTTGGTACAACTCCACTAGAAATTACGGTAAAAACAAGAGTAATAACATATTCGTCACAGTTGACTCATTATAATTTAAGTAAGATTAATATAAAACTGTATAAACTTCTTTGTTATTGTCATCATTTTGATGACAAACCTGTTCCTTATATAAGATTTGTTAAAAGTATTTTAAATGAATGTGGGGTGAGTTACTTGTGGGATATACAATAATCTTCTGAATGCAATCCAGTATGGCTAAAACATGTTATTAAGTTAAGACTTTATGACCAGTGATGTACACAATTCCTTAAAGGCTATATGTTATAGAATTTTTAAGGATAATTGTAATTTTGAAAAGTATTTAGATATTTTACCTGATAAAGATAGAGTAACATTTTGTAAATTTCGCACTACTAATCATACATTTATTGTTGAAACTGGCAGATGGCACCAGATTGAGTATAAGGAAAGAAAATGTCCATATTGTAATTGTCAACAAATTGGTGATGAATATCATTATTTACTTGATTGTACAGCGTTATCTACTCAAAGAATTTCATATATAGACAAATACTATTGGTCAAGACCAAATATTATTAAATTTAACAAATTAATGAATATGACTAATGTTAAAAAACTAATGAAAATGTGTATTTTTACCAGATTAATTAACAACATGATTTGTCCTCGTTGATAATTAAAAATGAAAATATTTTGTTGTGAAACTGGGCCATGTAACAACTACGAACACTACTTTAATTGTATATATCATATTGTAAATATGCTTTTCTCTATATATCATGTCAATATGTGAAAAGAGAATAAAATGAATTTGAAATTTGAATTAAGTAGTGTTGGGAATCACCTATAATTTCATGATCGATCATCGTCAAATCGATAATTGATCGATCATGAATAGAACTTCAGGGAAATATCTAGTAAAGCATTAAAATGAATGATACATTATAATTACCCAGGTAATTTAATATCAAGAACAGGTGAGCGAGTTAGCTCCCTTTTTCTATCACATATGAAAATTACGTAATTAGCAAGTTTAAAATTGTTTTATGTGAATTTGAACAATAATTCATTCAGAGGATACATAATAAATCATGTTTTTATCTTTAAATAACTTTTTCAACCTATTATCAGGTAGTAGTTTGCCACGTTTCTGAAAATTAAGTGGCAATTATCTCTTACTTTTACATATATTTGCTTTGTTAGCTTTGTTTATCACCCTGTGCATAGCCAGCTGAGTCAGTTTGAGGTAGGGTCTCCTCTTAGTAGTTAGTGACTACCTCTGAACAACATGCAGGAGGCCTGTCTGTCCACATGCCATCCAGGAAATAGGGCAAACATTTATGAAAATAATGTTTTCTTTTAAAATAAATGTTTTAAACTTCTTATAAGATAGCAGTGTTGACCAGTTTGCCCGGTTTCTGAAAAATAAGTAGCATCTCTAAGTATGAGGCTGGATCTCCTTGTAGTAGTTGGTGACTACCTGACTGAACAACATACATGTACAAGATGACCATTGCATGCCATTCAGAGCAATAAGGGTAAAGTGGTCTTGCCCAAAGACACAACCACAACAGCACATACCAGTCTGATTGTCAGCTTCCCTTTTCTTCTGCAGGATAACTGTTCAAACTTTTCTATACTTCTGCTATAAATATAATATTAATAAATTTGGTGTATTTGGTTTAACGTCCTATTAACAGCCAAGGTCATTTAAGGACGTGCCAGGTTTTGAGGTGGAGAAAAGCCGGAGTACCAGAAAAAACACTACCGGCCTACGGTCAGTACCAGTTAACTTCCCCACGTAGGTTTCAAACTAGCAACCCAGAGGTGGAGGGCTAGTGTCATGACACCTTAACCACTCGGCCATCGCTGTCCCTCAATTATAGATAATTAATAAACTTATCTTACAGTGGCAATAGCACCAAAGAAGTGAAAATTGTTTCTTAATATCTAAATGGCTTGAAATTGAGAGAATAGTTCTACAAAATGAAATGTGAACCATATGTTATGCACAGTCTCAAAAACATTTTAATGGGTTTTTTTTTTAAAGTAGAACATAGAGGGTAATTACTTGCGGTCTAAGGCCTGCAATTACAGTAACTGTTTAAAACTTTTTAATTCTTATTTGTCACAATTGCAATTGTTAAAGATGTGAAAATTAAAGAAATTGGTGTCACCCCAATATCAAAATAATTTGATATTGAGAGAATAGTTCTACAATATGAAAATTAAAACCAGATTTTAAAGTTTCGAAATTCTGCATTTGTTTCTTCAGTAGAATATAGAGGGAAATTAACTGTGGTCTTTGGCCAACAATTCAGAACACCATTCTAATGTTAATATTTGCATATGATAGTGTTGGCCTGAAAAAAAAGAAACATATAAACTTTTGACATGTACACTCTTCCCTGTGTTACTGTATTTTACCTGTGTGCAGATGACATTATGAAGAAGACTATTTTGTAGATTTGTTATCATTAAATCCTGGTCATTGTTTGAATTTGTCAAATAACTTTCTATAAAACATTGATATAAGTAAGTTTAAATTCAAAAGATGGAAAAAACTACATGGTTCCCCAACATTGAATTCAACTTAGTACGATACAATAAATACATAATAGTTCAAAAAACTTTGGTATAAATTTGTTAGGATTGGTTTCTTGCACATTTTTTCTTTGGTATATGTAGGAGAAAGGTTGAAATATGTTGGTATGGTATTTAAAGCAAAGATAATTCAAAATTTACTAATTGCTACCTGTGTGCAGGTGACATTTTGAAGAAACGCTATTTTGTAAAATAGTAATAACAAAATATTAGTAATTCTTTAATTTTGTCAAGTAGTTTTCTGTAATACCTTTTTTAATAACTTGAAAATTATTAAAAATTCAAAAGATAAAACAAAAATACAACAAGGTTCCACACCCTAAATTAGTTAATTAACTTAATGTGATATAATAATTGACATAATTTTAGTAAAATTTTGTCAGAACAGGTTTCTCGCACATGGTTTTCTTTGGCACATGTAAGCAAAGGGTTGAAATATGTTGATATGGATTTGATAATAAAGCAACTTATAGAAATTTGAAAATTTACAATTTTTTTTACAAAATGTCAGTCAGGATTTACACCAGGGGATTCTTCAAGTAGCCAGTTATCAAGTATTACAGATGATATCGGAAGGGCTTTAGATGCGGGTAAAGAAATTATAGCTGTATTTTGTGACATTAGTAAAGCTTTCGATAGAGTTTGGCATAGGGGTCTTATACACAAACTACAAAAATCTGGTATCTCTGGAAAACTATTGTCTTGGTGTAAAAACTATTTATCTGACAGGTGTCAAAGAGTTGTACTTAATGGAATTTCTTCTGAAACTCAAAATATTACTGCAGGCGTACCTCAAGGCTCAATTTTAGGTCCTCTTTTCTTCCTGGTATATATAAACGATATAGTAAATGATATTAACTGTAAAATAAAATTGTTTGCAGATGATACTGCATTGTACATTTTAGTTGAAAATCCTACAGTTGCTATTAACACTATCAATAATGATTTATCCAGAATACATACATGGGCGAACAAGTGGTTAGTAAAATTCAATCCAGACAAAACAGAATCGTTATTATTCAGCAAAAAAACTTCACAAAGAACTTATGACCCTATAACTATGAATAATATAAATGTAACTAGTGTAAAATCCCACAAACATTTAAGAGTATTGTTGTCTGATGATGGTACATGGAATAACCATATTGATTATATATTGAAGAAAGTTTCACCAAGGCTGGCTGTATTAAGAAGTTTAAAAAACATCCTCGATAGAAATTCTCTTGAAACAATTTATCTCTCTTTTATAAGACCTATATTGGAGTATTCTGATTTTGTCTGGGATAATTTACCAAATTATTTAAGTCAAAACTTAGAAAACATACAGATAGAATTCGAAGCTGCGAGAATAGTTACGGGTGCTACAAAATTATCAAGTGTAAGTTTATTATATAAAGATGTTGGGTGGGAAAAGCTATCTTAAAGACGGGAAAATCATAAAATTTTACAGTTTCACAAAATCTTTCATAAAAAAACTCCATCATATCTATCTGAATTAATCCCATGCCGAGTGTCAGAAAGCCACAGACATAATACCAGAAATTCAAATAATTTACTTTCAATTAATTGTAGAACTCAGTATTATAAAGACTCTTTTTTTATCCTCATCAGTACATTTATGGAATCTATTACCTTTAGATATTCGCAAAAATCCCTCGGCCAATAGAATTAAAGGTTTTTTTACAAAAAGACAAAGTAATCATTCCTAAATACTTTAACATTGGAAGTAGACATCTTCAAATTTTACATACACGTTTAAGACTAAAATGTAGTAATCTAAATCAACATTTGTACATTAGAAATCTGGAAGAAAGTCCATTATGTACCTGTGGATCAGTTGAGAGTACTCATCATTATTTACTCTCATGTGAAAAATACACCAATGTCACTTTTAATATGATATTAAAAAGTCCTGGTCCTGACGGGAAAATGTAATACAACTCACTTAGACTGCAGTTAAAGCCTGGAGTTGAACGAGTAAGCGCCGTGAAGTCCCCGGTGTTATTACATCCGGAACTCCTCGGGAGCCTGAAGTTGGTTCCAAGTTCCGAGTTCCGTTTAAGAAAAACGGAACTAGGAATAAGTTTCCAAATTCATTAAAGAAAATATTCTACGTACTTTATCTAATTACAAGACCCGAATATGAAAAGAAATGATATGTCAATGAGTGTAGGGACAATTATCAGTTAGGTATAAACTTTACGAGACTAGGTCTTTGCTCCCAGTTCCGTTTAAAATAAATGAAACTAGGAACCAGTTCCGAGTTCCGTTTAAGATAAGTAGGAACCAGTTCCGAGTTTCGTTTAAGAAAAGTGGAACTGAAATGTATTAGTTTTGGTCCCAGTTCCGAGTTCCGTTTAAGAAAAACTAAAATACTATGTATTAGCTTTATTGGTTTTGGTCCCAGTTCCGAGTTCCGTTTAAGACAAACGAACTACTATGTATAAACTTTACGGGACTTGGTCCCAGTTCCGTGTTCCGTTTAAGTTAAACGGAACTCGGAACCAGTTCCGAGTTCCGTTTAACCAGTTCCGAGTTCCGTTTAAGTAAAACGGAACTCGGAACCAGTTCCTAGTTCCGTTTAACCAATTCCGAGTTCCGTTTATGTTAATGTAGGTATGTAGAAGATTTACGGGACTTGGTCCCAGTTCCGAGTTCCGTTTAAGTAAAAAGGAACTCGGAACCAGTTCCGAGTTCCGTTTAACCAGTTCCGAGTTCCATTTAAGTAAAACGGAACTCGCAACCAGCTCCTAGTTCCGTTTAACCAATTCCGAGTTCCGTTTAAGTTAATGTAGGTATGTAGAAGATTTACGGGACTTGGTCCCAGTTCCGAGTTCCGTTTAAGTAAAAAGGAACCAGTTCCGAGTTCCGTTTAACCAGTTCCGAGTCCTGGTCCTGACGGGAAAATGTAATACAACTCACTTAGACTGCAGTTAAAGCCTGGAGTTGAACGAGTAAGCGCCGTGAAGTCCCCGGTGTTATTACATCCGGAACTCCTCGGGAGCCTGAAGTTGGTTCCAAGTTCCGAGTTCCGTTTAAGAAAAACGGAACTAGGAATAAGTTTCCAAATTCATTAAAGAAAATATTCTACGTACTTTATCTAATTACAAGACCCGAATATGAAAAGAAATGATATGTCAATGAGTGTAGGGACAATTATCAGTTAGGTATAAACTTTACGAGACTAGGTCTTTGCTCCCAGTTCCGTTTAAAATAAATGAAACTAGGAACCAGTTCCGAGTTCCGTTTAAGATAAGTAGGAACCAGTTCCGAGTTTCGTTTAAGAAAAGTGGAACTGAAATGTATTAGTTTTGGTCCCAGTTCCGAGTTCCGTTTAAGAAAAACTAAAATACTATGTATTAGCTTTATTGGTTTTGGTCCCAGTTCAGAGTTCCGTTTAAGACAAACGAACTACTATGTATAAACTTTACGGGACTTGGTCCCAGTTCCGTGTTCCGTTTAAGTTAAACGGAACTCGGAACCAGTTCCGAGTTCCGTTTAACCAGTTCCGAGTTCCGTTTAAGTAAAACGGAACTCGGAACCAGTTCCTAGTTCCGTTTAACCAATTCCGAGTTCCGTTTATGTTAATGTAGGTATGTAGAAGATTTACGGGACTTGGTCCCAGTTCCGAGTTCCGTTTAAGTAAAAAGGAACTCGGAACCAGTTCCGAGTTCCGTTTAACCAGTTCCGAGTTCCATTTAAGTAAAACGGAACTCGCAACCAGCTCCTAGTTCCGTTTAACCAATTCCGAGTTCCGTTTAAGTTAATGTAGGTATGTAGAAGATTTACGGGACTTGGTCCCAGTTCCGAGTTCCGTTTAAGTAAAAAGGAACTCGGAACCAGTTCCGAGTTCCGTTTAACCAGTTCCGAGTTCCATTTAAGTAATACGGAACTCGCAACCAGCTCCTAGTTCCGTTTAACCAATTCCGAGTTCCGTTTAAGTTAATGTAGGTATGTAGAAGATTTGCGGGTTTTGGTCCCAGTTCCGAGTTCCGTTTAAGACAAACGAACTACTATCTATAAACTTTACGGGACTTGGTCCCAGTTCCGAGTTCCGTTTAAGTAAAACGGAACTCGGAACCAGTACCGTTTAATCAGTTCCGAGTTCCGTTTAAGTTCCGTTTAACCAGTTCCGAGTTCCGTTTAAGAAAAACGGAACAACTATGTATAAGCTTTACGGGTTTTGGTCCCAGTTCCGAGTTCCGTTTAAGATAAATGTATATGGGTTATATTTTTGTATTTTACTATGCTGAAAAACTTGAAAAATAAAATAAATAAAAAAAAAGACGATTTGTTAACAAGAATACAATTTATCGCACGGAAACAAACGTATGAATAAATTTAATATTTTCAGTAGCAGTACATGTGAGCTCTGACTTACAAAACTCAAATGCAATCCCAAGCATCCCTTCCTCGCGGGAACAAAGTAATATGTCTCTCCGAAACTTACGGGGGAGACATAATTAATGGATATCATTTATTCGATTTATTTATATGAATAATTCCATTATTGATATAATTAATTCAAGGAATAAAGTGATACCAATACGAATTGTTGATATAATTTATTCATTAAATGATATCATAAATTAGAATTCATGATATCGTTAAATCATTTAATGATACCATATATTCGAATTAGTGATATCACAAATTGTAGATTTAATCTAATCATTTAGTCTAATCATTGACAGCGAATAACAAGGAAGGCCTTTGGCAACAGCTCCTTAGAAGTTTCCTGCTAACCCGCGTATTTCTATGTTTCCAGGTACCAATGAAAGAACTGTTCAATATTATTCAATGAAATTGTATTTTTTTTTATTTGTGTTGAATAAAACTTCAGTAATACCAATTAAAGATTTTTTCCCAGTCGTCATATAGACATTTCACCTCAACAGTAGAAGCCATATTGAAAAACAAAATGGTGTATGAAATATACTTTGCAGTTATTGCTTTGTTTGTGTACTTTAACTTCACACATATAGGTACATTAACTACAAATAAAAACTCAAATCTCCCTCCATGGACCCATATTTCGTGATATCTAGAAAGCTGCTTTAACAAGCTACTTGTAATTTAGGAAAAGGTAAAAAAAAAAAAAAAAATGTACCATGAAAGAAAACTGCGTTGTAACATTCTCTCTTGGAGGTTACAACACAACAATGTCTCGTAATTTTACAACACCAGTCGTGTTGTTATCCTTTTTCACAGAAGTTACAACGCATGCAATATTTTCTTAAACGGAACTAGGAGCTGGTTCCTAGAACCGTTTATCTTAAACGGAACTCGGAACTGGGACCAAAACTAATATAGCTAATACTTAATATTTCAGTTTTTCTTTAGCGGAACTCGGAACTGGGACCAAAACCCGTAAATCTTCTACATACATTTGTACTTACATTACCTTAAACGGAACTAGGAACTGGTTCCTAGTTCCATTTTACTTAAACGGAACTCGGAACTGGGACCAAAATAAAAAAAAGCTTATACATAATATTTCAGTTTTTCTTAAACGGAACTCGAAACTGGGACCTTAATCAATAAAGCGAATACATAGTATTTCAGTTTTTCCTAAACGGAACTCGGAACTGGGACCAAAACCCGTAAAGCTTATAAATACCAACATTACCTTAAACGGAACTCGGAACTTGTTAAACGGAACTCTGAACTGGTCCCGAGTTCCGTTTTACTTAAACGGAACTTTGAACTGGTTCCGAGTTCCGTTTACTTAAACGGAACTCGGAACTGGTTCCTAGTTCCGTTTATCTTAAACGGAACTCGGAACTGGGACCAAAATAAAAAAAGCTAATACATAATATTTCAGTTTTTCTTAAACGGAACTCGGAACTGGGACCTTAATCAATAAAGCTAATAATAGTATTTCAGTTTTTCCTAAACGGAACTCGGAAATGGGACCAAAACCCGTAAAGCTTATAAATACCAACATTACCTTAAACGGAACTCGGAACTTGTTAAACGGAACTCGGAACTGGTTACGAGTTCCGTTTTACATAAACGGAACTCGGAACTGGTTACGAGTTCCGTTTTTACTTAAACGGAACTCGAAACTGGTTAAACGGAACTCGGAACTGGGACCTTAATCAATAAAGCTAATTTATAGTATTTCAGTTTAACTTAAACGGAACTGGTTCCGAGTTCCGTTTTTCTTCACCTATTGCTGTCATTTTTCGGCATAGCCATTAAATTTTCTTTTGGCCTCGGATATGACGCGACAGGCGGCGTTACTGGTCAAGATGAATTATGTGATTGGTCAATGTAGCGGTAAATGCAAAATGCAGATAAGCAGTTAAAATCGAAACAAAGATAAGATTGTATGCGGTAAATGCAAAATGCAGATGTACGGTTAAACACGAAACAAAGATAAGATTGAATGCAAGCTGAATAAATAGATTATCTTTTTAAATGACACATTATTAAACATCATATTCCTGATTCAAATGCAGTCTTATTATTTACAAAAATGATTCAAACTGATAAGATTTTGTTATTCGTGCTAAAACGCTTTAGTTCGTTAATTTATTCCACCATCAGTTTTACATTATAACCACCAGCATTAAAACTATGCCATTTATCTTTTTTAAAGATATTTCTTGTTTATACTACAATGCTTTGATCTACATGCCAAATGTTTCGGGACTTAAGAGGAAAAACTACGAAATTTCAAATATATTTGCAAAGACAATGTTAATGTTCCGTACATGTTTTTGTTATATCTATGACACCATAATAAGCAATAAAAAAAAGCCAAACTTATTAAAACGTCTTAAAAAAAACAAAAAAACACTCTACACAGCAACCGCATGTACACCATACTGACAAACAATTGTTCCAAAGGTACCGCCTGTATCCAGTGCTTTCTTTTATTTTCTTAGCAGGAGAAAACAAGCTTTTGGAACAAATAAAACAGTACATGCGCGGATACATCGTGCACAACATGTAGGCGTTCTGAAGCGCGTCCAAGCAGACACGATCTGCAAGGTAACTTTGGAAACAATAAAGCGAATAACGTTATCACTTTGTAGAATATACCAATTATAGTGTACATTTATTTTACTTTTTTTTAAGCATATCATAAAACAGGAGATATTTGCTCAACAAAAAAATCGCCCAAGGCTAGGCTGTCCTACTGTAGTGTGCTACCTAATATATAAACAGTCCTACCCAAAAATGGAACAAACTCTAAACCAAAATAAGCTAAATTTAGTGTCACATTGACCCTTCAAAATTCAAAACAGAATAAGATATTCTGTATCACGAACACTATCCGCAAAGTAATGAGACGTTATGAACCACATTTTGTTTTAAATGATCGTCGCTTTCCTTATGTAGATAGGCCTTTAACTTACCGGTCGGTGATTCAATGTCCGTATCAAAGCATTGATGACGTCATTAGAAACCAAAGTTGACCCGCTTGTCAGTGACGTAGCTTGTCCAGAGGCTATCCCAATCAGGAGAAATGCCCCAAACCACACTCGAGCAATGATGACTACGTTAAGCATTGTCTTCATCATTTGTCCTCTCTAGTGGTACGCTGGCTCCTTCACGTAAGATTGAATATTTGAAATCTTACCTACCTAGCGAAATTGCTACAATATATATATTTTTTTTCTGTATGCATATAAAATACAATGGGCGGAGTCTTACATCAGCAATCAATCATAAATAAGCCAACGATATTGTAATGCAGTTTTTCGGTGCCCATATTTAATAGCTTCCAAAACCACATCACATTGTATTTAATTATAAATCAAACCTATGATGTCACCAATTGTTATTTGCATACATCAAATACAGTAAAATATTAAAAAGTCATAAGAAATCATGAATTAATTAACATGTAACGATCCATATTTTTGTGGAATTTATAAGTATATAACAGACAATCACAACGGCAAAAATTGTTTTAAGAGATATGTGGAGCTGAGTACTCTAACCAATTACAGCCATTTCTACCTTTAGTATAGTATAAATAGAATAAACCTAGCACAAGGTCATAACTTGTTCACACAAGGTTCTTTGATATCAATGTTACTATAATGTCATCATTTGGCTAGTCCAGCTATGAGTTATTTTTGTGCGGTTCTCTATGACGTCATCATCTGGGTGGTCCATATATGCAATCGTCAGTTTGAAGGTCTATCTTAGATTGTATTTCCTGCCTTATTTTCATTCTTCCACCAGGCTGCGCTCATGAATGCTAAGGGCGCTATCATGACCAAGTGAATCGTTGATTTACATATAACACTTAAGATGATACATTAATATTAACGCATGGAATTTAATATATGTATGTCTTTATAGAAGAGGTAAGCTGCTCACGTAACCTTTTTTAATGACGGAAATATCCAATGTTAGGCTATATGGTGTACAACGCTGATTATTAATGGGAAACGTCATTTCGTCTTACATTAGCAATAGCATACCGTATTTGACCTAATAAGGGCGCAGGGCGCGGGTAATTGACATTGGGGGCGCCCTTATTAAGATTAGTTATTCTGAAGTTTTATGAAACAGACTATACCGTATAGCAGAATACCCAAGGTTGTGGAAACGGTAAAATATTCAGTCATAAAAATATTCCAGATGAAGATATCTATTCATTATCATATATTAAGCTTAAACATCACTTGAATACTCATGTAAACTTGTAAACCATGCCAGCTGATCTTTAGACCAGAGAACGTGTGTTCCATCATTTATGTTCAAGTGGAACTCTTTTGTGTTCTATTTATAGAAACAGGTGATTTCCCAGATCATATCAGACATCGTTTTCTTTGACCTCATAATTGATTTACAATGTCTTTTACTAGCTTTCTGTTCTGAACAAAAGTTATTTATCAAAAAGAATGAAGTCTTTACTTTATCTTCAAATAAAGATGGTATGTTATTATTTGTATGTGTGTTTGGTTTTGGGTGCTCTTTGCACTGACATGTCATCTGTAGCCTGTAGGAATACACAAAATGTGGCGAAAACATGTGTTCCAGTTACTTAATTTGCTGAAGAAAATTGAACACATAAAGTAGCAAAATATTTCACATGAATTATTACTTTTGAACACCATTTTGACACTCAGTCAAAGATTTATTTCCTTGAAAAAAGGTAGGGGCGCCCTTATTAGGTCAAATACGGTATGTTTATTATTTGGTAGTGTCCAGGAGTAATATTTCAAGTAATTATGAACAATGTATCTATTCATAGCAACATCCAAATACACTGGTTTTCGATTACTATCGGAGTTGATCTTTCAAACGCCTCTTACTGAACTTACTACTGAAACAATTATCCGGAAGTTGAGTCATTTCATATTGTACGTTGAAACACTACTCGATGTTGTATCGGTTAACCGATGAATCGCTTGAAATAAACAAGGCGAAATTGATGACTCTATTCAATGGTGATACAAATACGTTGTATTAAGTGATAAAATAATCAAATTGTGCGTTGTGAGACATGATGTTTGGGAACTTGGTGACTATGGGTTGTCTTTTTCATAGGCAATTACAGCCAACGTCTCTTTTCTCTAAAAATACAAAAACAAAAACAAAAAAACAAAAAAAAAACAGAATCTAGCGTTTAAGTGTATGCCATTGTCGTTATTCGTTATGCGATCAGGGATATAGACCAGACAAAAAGGAGCATAGACCAGACAAAAAGGAGCATAGACCAGACAAAAAGGAGCATAGACCAGACAAAAAGGAGTATAGACCAGACAAAAAGAAGAATAGACCAGACCAAAAGGAGTATAGACCAGACAAAAGAAGCACAGAATAGACAAAAAGGAGTATAGAATAGACAAAAAGTAGTATAGACCAGACAAAAAGAAGTATAGATCAGACAAAAAGGAGTATAGCCCAGACAAAAAGGAGCATACACCAGACAAAAAGGAGTATAGACCAGACAATAGGGAGCATAAAACAGACAAAAAGTAGTATGGACCAGACAAAAAGGAGCATAGAACAGACAAAATGGAGTAAGAACAGACAAAAAGGAAGTATAGAACACACAAAAAGGAGCATAGAACACACAAAAAGGGGTATAGACAAGACAAAAAAGAGTATAGACCAGACAAAAAGGGGCATAAACCAGAAAACAGGGGTATAGAATAGACAAAAATGAGCATAGACCAGACAAAAAGGAGCATAGAACAGACAAAAGGAGCATAAAACTAACAAAAAGAAGCATAGACAAGACAAAAAGGGATACAGACCAGACAAAAAGAAGTATAGACCAGACAAAAAGGAGTATAGACCAGACAAAAGAAGCACAGAATAGACAAAAAGGAGTATAGAATAGACAAAAAAGAGTATAGACCAGACAAAAAGTAGTATAGAGCAGACAAAAAGGAGCATAGACCAGACAAAAAGGTCTATAGACCAGACAAAAAAGAGTATAGACCAGACAAAAAGTAGTATAGAGCAGACAAAAAGGAGCATAGACCAGACAAAAAGGAGCATAGAACAGATAAAAAGGGGCAAAAACCAGTCAAAAGGGAGTATAGACCAGAAAAAGGGAGTATAGACAAGACAAAAACGGGCATAAACAAGACATAAGAGGGTATACACCAGACAAAAAGTAGTATGGATCAGATAAAAAGGGGTTTAGAACAGACAAAACAGGAGCATGGACCAGACAAAAAGAAACACAAACCAGACAAAAAGTGATATAGACCAGACGAAAAGGAGTATAGACCAGACAAAAAGGAGTATAGACCAGACAAAAAGGAGTATAGACCAGACAAAAAGGAGTATATTACAGAGAAAAAGGAACATAGACCAGACAAAAAGGAATAAAGATGAGACAAAAGGAGCATACATCAGACAAAAAGCAGTATCAAACAGAAAAAAGGAGTATAGAACAGACAAAAAGGGGTATATTACAGAGAAAAAGGAACATAGACCAGACAAAAAGGAATAAAGATGAGACAAAAGGAGCATACATCAGACAAAAAGCAGTATCAAACAGAAAAAAGGAGTATAGAACAGACAAAATGGGGTATATACCAGACAAAAAGGAGTATAGAAAAGACAAAAAGGGGCATAAACCAGACAAAACGTAGTATAGACCAGACGAAAAGCAGTATAGACTAGACGAAAAGGAGTTTAGAACAGACAAAAAGGAGTATAGACAAGACAAAAAGGGGTATAAACCAGACATATGAGGGTATAGACCAGACGAAAAGGAGTATAGACCAGACGAAAAGGAGTATAGACCAGACAAAAAGGAGTATATTACAGAGAAAAAGGAACATAGACCAGACAAAAAGGAATAAAGATGAGACAAAAGGAGCATACATCAGACAAAAAGCAGTATCAAACAGAAAAAAGGAGTATAGAACAGACAAAAAGGGGTATATTACAGAGAAAAAGGAACATAGACCAGACAAAAAGGAATAAAGATGAGACAAAAGGAGCATACATCAGACAAAAAGCAGTATCAAACAGAAACAAGGAGTATAGAACAGACAAAATGGGGTATATACCAGACAAAAAGGAGTATAGAAAAGACAAAAAGGGGCATAAACCAGACAAAACGTAGTATAGACCAGACGAAAAGCAGTATAGACTAGACGAAAAGGAGTTTAGAACAGACAAAAAGGAGTATATACCAGACAAAAGTGGGTATAGACCTGACAAAAAGGAGTATGGACCAGATAAAAAGGGATATAGAACAGAAAAAACAGGATCGAAGGACAGACGAAAAAGGGTATATAGCAAACAAAAATGTGCATTAACCAGAAAAAAAAGGAGCATAGAACAGACAAAAAGGGGCATAAACCAGTCAAAAGGGAATATAGACCAGAAAAAAGGAGTAAAGATAAGACAAAAACGGGCATAAACCAGACAAAAGAGGGTATAGACCAGACAAAAACAAGTATGGACCAGATAAAAAGGGGTATAGGACAAAATAATAGCATGGACCAGATAAAAAGGGGTATAGAACAGACAAAATAGTAGCATGGACCAGACAAAAAGAAACACAGACCAGACAAAAAGGGATATAGACCAGACAAAATGGAGTATAGACCAGACGAAAAGGAGCATAAACCAGACAAAAAGTAGTATAGACCAGACAAAAGGAAGCACAGACCAGACAAAAAGGGATATAGACAAGACAAAAAGGGATGTAGACCAGACATAAGGGGGTATAGACCAGATAAAAAGGGGAATATACCAAACAAAAGTGGGTATAGATCAGACAAAAAAGATTACAGACAAGACAAAAATGGGCATAAACCACACATAAGGGGGTATAGACAAGACGAAAAGGAGTATAGACCAGACAAAAAGGAGCATAGAACAGACAAAAAGGAGTATAGACCAGACAAAAAGGAGTATATACCAAACAAAAAGGAGTACATAACAGACAAAAAGGAATATATCACAGACAAAAAGGAGTATGGACCAGACAAAAAGCAGAATAGACAAGACGAAAAGGAGTTTAGACCAGACAAAAAGGAGTATGGACCAGATAAAAAGGGGTATAGAACAGACAAAACAGGATCGTAGACCAGACGAAAAAGGGGAATATAACAGACAAAAAGGGGTATAAACCAGACAAAAAGGAGCATAGAACATACAAAAAGGAGTTAAGACCAGACAAAAAGGAGCAGGGAACAGACAAAATGGGGCATAAACCAGTCAAAAGGAAATATAGACCAGAAAAAAGTAGTATAGACAAGACAAAAACGGGCATAACCAGACATAACAGGATATAGACCAGACAAAAAGGAGTATGGACCAGATAAAAAGGGGTATAGAACAGACAAAATAGGAGCATGGACCAGACAAAAAGAAAAACAGACCAGACAAAAAGGGATATAGACTAGACAAAATGGAGTATAGATCAGACAAAAAGGAGTATGGACCAGATAAAAAGGGGTATAGAACAGACAAAACAGGAGCATGGACCAGACAAAAAGAAAAACAGACCAGACAAAAAGGGATATAGACTAGACAAAATGGAGTATAGATCAGACAAAAAGGATCATAAACCAGACAAAAAGTAGTATAGACCAGACAAAAAGGGGCATAAACCAGACAAAAAGGAGTATATGCCTGACAAAAAGGAGCAGGGAACACACAAAAAGCAGTTAAGACCAGACAAAAAGGAGTATATACCAGACAAAAAGGAGCATAGAACAGACAAAAAGGAGTATAGACCAGACAAAAAGGAGTATATACCAAACAAAAAGGAGTATATAACAGGCAAAAAGGAGTATACAACAGACAAAAAGGAGTTAAGACCAGACAAAAAGGAGCATAGAACAGACAAAAAGTAGTATAGACCAGACAAAAAGGAGTATATACCAAACAAAAAGGAGTATATACCAAACAAAAAGGAGTATACAACAGACAAAAAGGAGTTAAGACCTAACAAAAAGCAGAATAGACAAGACGAAAAGGAGTTAAGAAAAATGTACAACGTACATTAACGTAATTTATAAAAAGTGGTAAAAACCACGTTTCGTAACCACTGTCTCGGGGTTCACAGAAAAATATCTACTAGCCAAATAGGCAATCAAATAGCGAATGATTTGGAAAAATCGAATTATCTTTGAGACCTTTCTTTGTTCGTTGACGGAATAAAGCCATGTGCTAATGGAAGGGAGTTATCCAGATATTTGTTAGGGAGACAGATTCAGATTAAGATTGATGAAGTTCTATATTCCACTGATCGGCTTATAAATATATTCATACGAGTGCGTACTGAGTTTAATATAAACGAAACACCGTGCGAAAAGGAATTTTATTACCATCTCATGAATAAAAAAACCATTGACCCGTTGATTAATTATAAAATCAATAAATACTTTGATTAGCTATATGACCTTAAAGATACTGACATACTGTCATCTTTGATTATCCATCATCATTACAAGGTATTCGTCGTAAATTAAGAAATATGCAATTTAATAAGAGTTTGATCGATCAATTCATATAACGATAAGTAACAGTGATTTACCTATAAGCTGTCATACCGAGGTTAGCAAACACCCACACGATAAAACTACCGGTACTTATACAGAGACCTTACGATAAACTTACATTTACTAAACCGTCAACACCCTAATTGTTGGTTACTTGCTGAAAGTAGAAACATTGATTACTGTTGTGGCTGTTGTTGTTGTTGTTGTTGTGTTTTTTGTTTTTTTAAAGGTATATATGTTTATTTTATTTATTTACTTATTTATTTATATATTTATCTATCTATCTATTTTTCATTTCATGGCATGATTCGGTCTCGGTTCTGATGAACTGCCGGGAATATTTTCAATATTTGTTCTTCTAATTCATCAATTCGTCTGACAATCAACAGTTTTGATTTATTTGTCTCTTTGGAATAAACATAGATATTATGAAACATCACTCAATGCATTAAAATTGTTGCAATAGTCTTATCGCGGAAAACATACGCTGAAAATGTCGTTATAATGCATATATTTACAACAATATTGAGTTGATGTACAGTATAAACGTTTCCCCTTAAGCAATAATTCAGTTTTACATTGTCAGAGGATTTACAAAAAAAAAAAAATGAGTCTGTTTCAAATGCGCTTGGCAATAAGTAGAGTACATGTTTATCCTAAATAATTAGGATGCATCATAGATTTGTTGGACTATCTGGGATCCGTCAGTAAATAGTAGTTTACCAGCACCAGCCCAGTTATAAGTATTGGAATTATATATCGAAGGTTTAAGAACATTAAAATGAGGCTGAACATATATCAAACATAGATGGAGATTTTACAACCATCATTAATCAATACAGTTCTTGTCTTGTCTTTTAAGGCAACCGTATCTTGTTATATGTTAATAAGACTACAAAAATAGTCAGCATATTCCGAACCGTTGCCAATATTCATAAAACCTTAAACGCAGAAATAATTAACTCGACTCAGGTTGACTAATAATAATCTCGGCTATTCGCTTTTGAAATCGATTAAATGCAAATCAAATGCATCAGTCAGTAGCAACCTTCCGGAGATGGTACCAACCGATCGCGAGCATAGTTCTATACATCTTTGCTAACCAAGGGTCAGTGAAATGGAGCTTAGCGTAGAGTTTGGTTTGTTTTTGTTTAACGGTCTATTAACAGCCAGGGTCATTTAAGGACGTGCCAGGTTTTGGAGGTGGCGGAAAGCCGGAGTACCCGGAGAAAAAACCACCGGCCTACAGTCAGTACCTGGCAACTGCCCCACGTAGGTTTCGAACTCGCAATCCAGAGGTGGAGGGCTAGTGGTAAAGTGTCGGGACACCTTAACCACTCGGCCACCGCGGCCCCATCTTAGCGTAGAGTAACCCCTGGTTAGCGAAGATGAGTTCTCTACGGATGCTTTCCCTTGCAACCATTTGATATTAATTCAAACGCGCAAGATAGCATATACATGTAACGTTATTTTCAATAATATGCGATATAATGATAAGAAGTATTTCTCCTGGGTCGGAGTGTGATATTAAAACTCGCTATGCTATTACTAAACAAAATAGATATATATTAATTGATCAGGTGATTAAAATAGAAAAGACGGTCATTGTAAATTGTCACTGCATGGTTCCATTGCAGTATAAAAAATCGCTTGATTTTAATGGAATTGCCTAAGGGGTTAGGGTATCGAATACTGATGCGCAAAGTCGTAACATCGAGTTGAAAAAGATATACACATATTATTGGCGCAATAATAATATACCCAGCTTTCCCGCGGTTGATGCACGAAACTGAGATAACCGTTTAAATTTGAACGTTTCCACTACTCTTGTCTAGATATAATATAATACAAATCAATTAAGTCCATTGTGGTACTCTATGGAAAAGACAATCTACCAAATCATTGCGTTGTCGTGCTGTGTTGGGACTTCCAACTCCCTGTAAAAAGCATACAACTTTAAATACTTACGACTATTAAATAGGAGTTTAATAGATCACTTTTTCAAATATCTAGTAACATTTATAAAACAAAAAGACGGATATATAAAATTCTCCCTACCTTCAGTAATATAGGATACAAGGATTATACTGATAAATACATCTTGATCGCTAAAAATAGTAACAGTGACCTTAACCTTGACCTAAAACCGCTGGAACTCGTACTTGATCTGAAGTTACTTATACTTAAGTTACATACCAATGTCCACAAACATACCTTGAAGCATGGCTGACATGGTTTCACATTTCACTCATCTCAAAACAGAAGAATAACTGAATTATGATCCCAAAAAAATGCAAATTATGAAGAAAAAAAATCTAACAGTGATTCTAGAAAATTTAACACAGAAAATAATCTCAAAATATGCATCACAACTGTTTGCCGATTCGATGCCTATATTATAGCATTTATTACAGTATTGGATGCCAAAGTGGAATCGCTTGTCATTGCCGTACTGACCAAAACAGCTCTCGTGCAATGATGAGCATAGGAGATATCATCTCTCCCGTGTAGTACTCATAAGTTAATATTAGCACGAAAGGTTATTGGTTTTTAGATATAATACCCGTATCCTTTCGAGCTGATACATTTACGAACGTTTACCTAATTAATGCTCTTAGTACATAATGAAGTATATATATACACATATATATATGATCTATCAATTGTAGGAGATGGATTCGTTACAAGATAAGGCGTGACAAAATATCTCCAAATCTAATGAAATAATTTTAAAGAAATATATGACGAGTATTAATAATAATATTTCCGTGTGTATAGTAGCTGTTTGGATCATCATGGCACTATCCATCCTTACTTTGAATGCAAAAGGAAGCACCTCATTTTTGCGCTGCATGTAGGGCGTAAGAATTGTACCTGCTGCCCCCATTGCATGATCGTAAGAGGCGACTAAATATGGGATTTTATATTTTCTCTTCTTTCCGAACAACTCTCTCTTACCTAATGTCTCCATTGACAATGCCTCACTTTTGGCCTTTAGTTGAGCGTTTGCCCCTGTGAGGAAGGCTTTGGGTTCTGCCCCCTTGCCGAGACATACCAGAGTTTTTAAAAGTGGTAGTTGGTACTCCTGCTTGGCGCTCAGCATACTGGGAGTGGGACTGCTGGTTCGCCCGTTGTCAGCATAATGTGACTGGGTGGGTTGTCCTGCTGGGTGTCTTCGGCAGTATGCTTCAGTGAGCTAGCACTTAACATCGGCAAAAATTCCGGCCTATCACAAGGACACTCAACACAAACATACCGCAGCCTCCAAAAACACACATAGGCACTCACCACACGCATGCATGTCGCATGCACGGGAGGCCGTCCTTAAATGACCTTAGCTGTCAATAGAACGTTAAACAAATAAAACCATAACCAAACCATCATCTAATCTTCATTTTGTATAAACAACATACTTACATCGAACAAGTACGACATAGCCCTCTTCTGTGATGTTCGTCTCTCAAGGAACTGTAATGAGTTTCTGAATAGTATTCACGAAAATGTCGACACCTATCCAGTTATCACGGACGCGAACTATGTAGATATTTGTTTTGGATCCAGAGGTCTCATATTCCTGGTTAACAAAACAAAACTTTGTTACGCCATAGAAGGAATTGATATCAACCTATCGAAATATATTATCAGATTAATTATTCATCGATTTAACTCTGCGCCTCTTTATTTGATTGGTGTTTACATGCCAAGTGACGATGATATCGTCCTCGTTAACCAAACGATGACTACAACCAGACGTTAACTACCGCCTGACAATAACTACAACCAGACGATAACTACCGCCTGACGATAACTACCTCCTGACGATAACTACAACCAGACGATAACAACTACCGCCTGGCGATAACTACCGCCTAACGATAACTACCGTGTGACGATAACTACCGCCTGACGATAACTACCGCCTGACGATAACTACCGCCTGACGATAACTACAACCAGACGATAACTACAACCAGACGATAACTACCTCCTGACGATAACTACCGCCTGACAATAACTACCTCCTGACGATAACTACCTCCTGACGATAACTACAACCAGACGATAACTACCGCCTGACGATAACTACCTCCTGACGATAACTACGCCTGACGATAACTACCTCCTGACGATAACTACGCCTGACGATAACTACCTCCTGACGATAACTACGCCAGACGATAACTACCGCCTGACGATAACTACCTCCTGACGATAACTACAACCAGACGATAACTACCTCCTGACGAAAACTACAACCAGACGATAACTACCGCCTGTTGATAACTACCGCCTGACGATAACTACCTCCTAACGATAACTACAACCAGACGATATCTACCGCCTGACGATAACTACCTCCTGACGATAACTACAACCAGACGATAACTACAACCAGACGATAACTACAACCAGACGATAACTACCGCCTGACGATAACTACCTCCTGACAATAACTACAACCAGACGATAACTACCGCCTGACGATAACTACCTCCTGACGATAACTACAACCAGACGATAACAACTACCGCCTAACGATAACTACCGTGTGACGATAACTACCGCCTGTTGATAACTACCGCCTGACGATAACTACCTCCTAACGATAACTACAACCAGACGATATCTACCGCCTGACGATAACTACCTCCTGACGATAACTACAACCAGACGATAACTACAACCAGACGATAACTACAACCAGACGATAACTACCGCCTGACGATAACTACCTCCTGACAATAACTACAACCAGACGATAACTACCGCCTGACGATAACTACCTCCTGACGATAACTACAACCAGACGATAACAACTACCGCCTGTTGATAACTACCGCCTGACGATAAGTACATGTACCTCCTCACGATAACTACCGCACGACGATAACTACCGCCTGCTGAAAACTACCGCCTGACGATAACTTCCGCGTGACTATAATTACAACCTTACGATAACTACCGCCTGACGATAACTACAACCAGACGATAACTACCGCCTGACGATAACAACCGCCTGACGATAACTACCTCCTGCTGAAAACTACGCCTGACGATAACTACCGTCTGACGATAACTACCGCACGACGATAACTACCGCCTGCTGAAAACTACCGCCGGACGATAACTTCCGCGTGACAATAACTGCAACCTTACGATATCTACCGCCTGACGTTAACTACCGCCTGACAATAACTACAACCAGACGATAACTACCGTCTGACGATAACTACCGCACGACGATAACTACCGCCTGCTGAAAACTACCGCCTGACGATAACCTCCGCGTGACAATCACTACCACCTCACGATATCTACCGCCTGACGTTAACTACCGCCTGACAATAACTACAACCAGACGATAACTACCGCCTGACGATAACTACCGCCTGACGATAACTACCACCTGAATCTGGACAGGCTGAGGGAGCCGTTTGAAAAATGGCGTTCAGAGCGAGGAATTCGGCGATGTTTTCACGGATTATTGTGTTTTGGATGTAACGATCCGTATTGAGTGACACGGTAGGTTATAGATGAATGCTTGCCGATGACGGTAGTATATAGAATGTACCGTGTCAGTTTGAATAAACGTGTTTTTAGTCGATTAAGCGAGATGGGGTACCGTTTCGTTTGTGGCAGAGTTACCAACCTTCTGTATTACACAGTACACATACCACTGATATCATTTTTTTTTTAATTCTCATTTTCTATGCAAGCGCCTGTGACAACGATATGTCCAGCGCCGTGCCGTTGCATGGTATGACGTCACAATAGTTCCATGTCGAGTCCGGAGTAAGGCAAGGTGGTGTTTTATCTACCTTTCTCTATCAAAAGATTATTGACAACCTTGTTGATTGCTTTGGAAAAAGTAAATATGTTGCCTACATTGATAAAGTAAAAACTGGGAAATCAACTTTGGCAGATGACATTACCTTTGTCATCACTTTTCTGCGTTCGCTACAAAACCTGTTGAACCGTTGTCAGGAATACAGCATAAAACAGAAGCTTGAGTTTAATGATTGGAAGTGTAAAATTTTGGTAATTGGTAACTATATTCTAAAGAATCCGAAAAGATACGGACTCTAATCTAACATATCCTTGGGAGCTCCCACTCCCAAACTAACCTGATTACACTCATTTCGTCCAAATTGACTAACACAGAATGCATGCGAGAGAGGTTGAAAAACCCTACATTCTGTCGTCGGTAAAGTTCCCATCGTTAAAACAAATATATACAAGAAAGTCGTTTTACCGTCCGTCTACTCTTTTTTTTATATTTCTTTTATTTTTTAAACAATTTGCATGATAAACGACAAACAGGTTACATTTCACAAGTAAAATTATATCATAACTCGCTCACAAATTGTCTTCAATTTCTCATTTGAACAGTTTAACTGATCACGCTGATACTTATGTTAGATCCAACCCACCTTACATTTACACTCGCATACAACATGAAGACATATAGAAACGGACAAAACACAAAGAAACAGCAGAACAAAAACACAACACATATAAAAGAGCTATAGCAAAGAAAGAGAGAGAAAAAGGGGGGTGTAGGGGGGGGGGGGGGTGTGGGGGGGGGGGGGGGGGGGGGGTTGATGGAAAAGATAGGGAAGAGAGGGGGATATGAAGGTGAGAGATGGTCAGACTTTCGGTTTATATATTAAAAACGTAGTTTTGTTGTTGTTGTTTTTTTCAACCTTTTCAATCAGACAAGTTCAACAAGTTTTAACCATTTTTTCCATTCATTATTAAAAACATTCAGGCACTGTTCACCTTTTCCCTGAGCAATGTACTTTTGGACTTTGTAATAATCTTTAATTAAATTTACCAATGCCATAACATTTAATGATTTATGAGCACACCTGGTTTGGTACATTATTGTTTAAGAGTTAAAATAATTTCATTATCAACTTTATTATAAATGCCGATATGTTTAAATAATCGAAAAATCAGAGCTTGTTTATTAATTGCAAAAGGAATAGTAATGATCTCTAAAAGTGATTCAAAATTGAACAAAGATTGTTGAACTTCATCACGTTCCCATAAAATATGGGTGATTGTCTCCCTGTCACCATTACAGAATGTACAGTTAGGATTATTTGTTTGGCCAATCTTGTAAATAAAAGCATTAGTGGTTAATATGTGATGATTAATTCTAAACTGTAGCCATTGTAATTTTGTATTTTTTGTTGTTTTAAATGGGAGAGAGTATATCTTTTTCCATGTGTAACGGGGTGTAATTTGTCTTAAAATGATGACAATGCCGCTGGGTTCGTTTGATTTCAAAGGTTTTATTATTACTCAAAAACCCACGTTCTGAAACATACATAAATAAAACATAATTAGTTTCATTCACAAACCACACATCTGTCATACAACAATAGTTCACGCGTACAATTACATATAAATGAATAATATTTCCAACACAACGTTAACACGATAAAATATCACAGATAATGACGATTACTTGGTAATATAAAATCACACACTTACAACACGTATAGTGCATCAACGTGAGGCTAAACACTGCTCACTTCCATGATCGTCATATACCGCACAACAGATGTAAACTACAATAATAAAGTATAGTTTTCACACTTGTACAATAGTTTCAATATGAACACTATTACATTTATAAAAATATCTCTGCTGTACGATAACCGTGTACAGTACATATACGTATATTTATTCAAAGTATTAAAAATATGGAAAACATGATCTTATCACTTATAACTTTCAAATATCATTCTTACAGAAACAGAAACAGGGCAAAACAACTAAAGAAGGATATCAAACTTACCAATACAGGAATACGACTCTATATGGTGACAGATGAATTCGAAGACCTAGCTCCGGCTTCAATGACGTCGAAATTCAAATGTACCGAAACACAAAGAAACAAAGACTAAAACCACAGATAGGAACTTTCAACCAATCAAACAACTTTGTCACAGTCACATGTCACGTTCGTCAGTGAAATATACTCACAGGTACAAAGACATACACATACCAATATACAAACACGCGCACGGGATCGCCGGTCACGAATATATATACGCACGCACGCAGGTAAAAGGTCACGAGGGCCTTATACCTCAATAATAAATACCTTACATATTTATTATATTTTATTAATAATTATCACACATGTACATGTATACATTTCACAAATATCAAACACTTTATTAAAAATAACCCTATTACATACTCCCCCTGGTTCGAAAAAGACGTCCTCGTCTTAAAACAAGTTGGGAAATATCTTACTTATCATAAATACAAAATCTAGTCATGTGCATTATGCATCAAATACGTTACTAAATATCACAATGTCACAAATCATACGTACATTCAAATAAAAATCAAAAGAAAAGAGCGCGAATATGAAAGTTTAAGAAAAACACATATCTATTTAAAACATGTAGAATAAAACAGTCCAGCTGGAAACAATATATCTAACAAATCACATCTCCACATACGATTCTAACGAGAGCATCTGATACTCGAACAGGAGCGAGTACTCCACGCTCACCCAGACGTTGTAAATACTCTGCTCTCGTGAACCAATCCGATGAAATCCCTTGACATAATTGGTTCATCACGAACTCTCCTGACTGCTGCCACAAAGGAGGCTGCCTAGCTCTAGTAGATCTTCTAGGAGCTGGCGTTGGTACCCGTGGTGCAATTGGTGCTACCACATCTTGATCATCCTGGACTGAAACACCCCCAGTCTCATCATTCCCCGAGACTTGGTCGTCACCAGGCGGAGCTTCGTCCACTGCCACAGTCGGATGACAGTCGTCACCATCAACAGACTGGGCAGACTCTTGTCTATCAGACGCCGGAGTATCCTCCTTGGGATGTGAAGGTATCCCATTCTCCAATTCTGATAGCGGGCCCTCTACAGGATCATCAATGACGACTGATCAGTCGACATCTTCATCGGAGTCGCTGTCTGCGGTCTCCAAAGTAACACTATTCTCCTCCTCTGGCTTGGTCAATGTCCTCTTTATTGTTGTTGACTCCGGTTTCTCATCAAAACTCACTTCATCTGTGTCATGCAGGAAATCGATGGGCAAGAGCAAATTGCGGTGCAATGTCTTTTCTTTTCCTTCTCCATTACACTTGCGGACGACATAGACAGGCACATCTGGATTAGGCTGACGAATCACGACGTATTCATCATCTTCCCATTTGTCGGAGATCTTGTGCTTTCCTTCAAATGCCATAATCCGAACTAGAACTCTGTCTCCATCTTGTAAAGCAACTGCTCTAGCCTTCCTGTCGTAATTCCTCTTCTGGTGTTCTGCGGCTGTAGACGTAAACCGTCTTGCAGAGTCATACGCATTCTTCAGGTTCTCGCGAAGAGACGATACAAACTTGGACAATGGTTGATGCTTCCCTCCAATGTCTATTCCGAATGCCAAGTCGATGGGTAACCTAGGTTGTCTACCAAACATCAGAAAGAATGGAGAATAGCCTGTGCTATCGTGCCGTATGCTGTTGTATGCATGAACAAGAGGACCGACGTGCCTTTTCCAGTCTCCTTTATCCTTCGGGTCCAAAGTACCCAACATCCCTAGCAACGTCCGGTTAAACCTCTCACAGCTTCCATTACCCATTGGGTGGTACGGCGTAGTCCTACTCTTCTTGATGTTGGCTATAGCGCATAACTGGTGAATTAAGTTTCCAACAAAATTGGCACCTTGATCAGAGTGTATACGTCTAGGCATTCCGTAATGTACAACAAAGTTGTAGAAAAATGCCTCAGCTGTAGTTTTAGCGGTTTGATTTTTCGTAGGAATGGCTTGTGCGTACTTGGTAAAGTGATCCGTCACAACCAGTATATGCTGAAATCCTCCTTTAGATGACTCCAAGGTAAGGAAATCCATACACACTAGCTCCAGTGGCTGGGTTGTCTGGATATTCACTAATGGCGCTTTCTGAGTAACTGCCTTCCTAAATATACAGCGTCGACACTTTTTCACCCATCTCTCCACGTCCTGAGTCATTCCTGGCCAATAAAAACGTTCCTGAATAACTGACAATGTCCTATCACGTCCAGGGTGTCCGACAGAATTGTGAAGTCCATATAAGGCTTGTTTCCGAAAAGCAGGAGGTAATATCAGCTGTTTTCTGGATGTACCATCTTCTATGACTTCTCGATAAATCACCCCCTTATCGATCTTTAATCTGTCAAAGGAACGTAACAAAGTTTGCTGATCAGGATCTAACTGTCTTCTATCTGGCCTCTGGTTATTCCGAACATAGAATAACATCTGCCGGAGTACTGGATCTCTGTCCTGAGCTCGTCTCCAATCTCTAGAAGTCATCTCCTGAATATCCTGACCAGAGTCCATGAATTGCTCATCAATGACTGAAGTAGACATGGAAACGGTCTCAATCCAGGCTACTGGCTGTTGTACTGCACCGCAAATTGCCTTGACAGAATCCAAAGGGATATCCTTAACAGATGTAGACTCCTCAATGTGGGATGGCAGTCTAGACATAATGTCAGTTAATGTGTCTTGGTCAGTGCAAAATATCAACTACCCAACTAAGAATAGATAAACCGACAAATAAAGAACCAATGCAGCAAAAGATTTACTAAGTATACAAAGATACTAACCTTTCTACAGCGGGTAAGCAGGGCAGGTACAGGTAGAAGTTTCCATGCTCACATTCACGATTCAGATCCACACATTTTACGAATAATACAGGAATAAACACATGACAACACTAAATTCCAAATAGAATACACGAATAAACACATAAATAACCCATGCTATAATGAATGAGTCACTGACTAATATCCTTTCCCGTCATAAAGTTCAATTTAGTTCGAAATGAAAACGTAAGTCCATTCACATGTGTGCCACCATCAACATCCGGTTTCACATATCGGTGTCACCTTCCCATAGTACCATGATGAAAATTTCCGGGTGCAAAAGTTCCGGACCAAACTGGAATTCGACGATCACGTCAGGCAAGTGCAAACCCTCCGGTCTCCGGACCCTCAGTCTAACGGAGTGGTCCCTACATGGGCGCCATTTGTAACGGGGTGTAATTTGTCTTAAAATGATGACAATGCCGCTGGGTTCGTTTGATTTCAAAGGTTTTATTATTACTCAAAAACCCACGTTCTGAAACATACATAAATAAAACATAATTAGTTTCATTCACAAACCATACATCTGTCATACAACAATAGTTCACGCGTACAATTACATATACATGAATATTATTTCCAATACAACGTTAACACGATAAAATATCACAGATAATGACGATTACTTGGTAATATAAAATCACACACTTACAACACGTATAGTGCATCAACGTGAGGCTAAACACTGCTCACTTCCATGATCGTCATATACCGCACAACAGATGTAAACTACAATAATAAAGTATAGTTTTCACACTTGTACAATAGTTTCAATATGAACACTATTACATTTATAAAAATATCTCTGCTGTACGATAACCGTGTACAGTACATATACGTATATTTATTCAAAGTATTAAAAATATGGAAAACATGATCTTATCACTTATAACTTTCAAATATCATTCTTACAGAAACAGAAACAGGGCAAAACAACTAAAGAAGGATATCAAACTTACCAATACAGGAATACGACTCTATATGGTGACAGATGAATTCGAAGACCTAGCTCCGGCTTCAATGACGTCGAAATTCAAATGTACCGAAACACAAAGAAACAAAGACTAAAACCACAGATAAGAACTTTCAACCAATCAAACAACTTTGTCACAGTCACATGTCACGTTCGTCAGTGAAATATACTCACAGGTACAAAGACATACACATACCAATATACAAACACGCGCACGGGATCGCCGGTAACGAATATATATACGCACGCACGCAGGTAAAAGGTCACGAGGGCCTTATACCTCAATAATAAATACCTTACATATTTATTATATTTTATTAATAATTATCATACATGAACATGTATACATTTCACAAATATCAAACACTTTATTAAAAATAACCCTATTACACATGCATCATTATTAAAATCAAATATATTTCCCCACTTATTTTGGGCTAAACAAATGTTTTCCTGTTTTATAAGTAGTTTGTAAAAATCTTGAGACCCTTTTAAAAAAAAAAATTAATTTCTAAATCTAATGGGATGATCGGGTATTGTGGGGTTCTATTTAGGATAGGATAGTTTTTAAGGAACTTTTTATGCTTCTTATTACTCCACGATGTTGTAAATAGTTAGCTATGTTCCCATATATATTGCAAAATTCTTTAAATGAAAAGAAAGAACCATCACTTTTATCCTTAATTAGATCATTAATTATAATTATTCCTTTCTTAAACCAATTATATTTTTATTATACCATAACGGTGATTTAATAATAGAATAACCATCTTTCTTATATATTTCTTCTCTTACTCTAAGATTATTTCAAGCTTTAAAATCATCCACCCAAAAACATTTGTACAACAAGTCAAAATTTGGTCAAGATATTTCCTTCCAGAAACAGCAAAAAGGTTAAGGTTTATTCGGGTCTTCAGAATTTCTAACCATTTCTCTTTTGAATTGAAGATCCTTCTTATCCATCCTATCTTTAAAGAATCAATAAAAGCTATCAAATTAACCATTTTAAGGCCACCATCAGTTCGTCTACTCTTTATGGATGCGAACAATGGGTTCATCTTACTGTCATTTCCAGGATTGCACATTTTCAACACTACGCCGTTAAGTGTAGACTTTGGCTCACTACGCCGTTAAGTGTAGACTTTGGCTCGCCGTTAAGTGTAGACTTTGGCTTACTACGCCGTTCAGTGTAGACTTTGGCTCACTACGCCGTTAGGTGTAGACTTTGGCTCACTACGCCGTTAGGTGTAGACTTTGGCTCACTACGCCGTTAAGTGTAGACTTTGGCTCGCCGTTAAGTGTAGACTTTGGCTCACTACGCCGTTAGGTGTAGACTTTGGCTCACTACGCCGTTAAGTGTAGACTTTGGCTCACTACGCCGTTAAGTGTAGACTTTGGCTCACTACGCCGTTAAGTGTAGACTTTGGCTCACTACGCCGTTAAGTGTAGACTTTGGCTCGCCGTTAAGTGTAGACTTTGGCTCACTACGCCGTTAAGTGTAGACTTTGGCTCGCCGTTAAGTGTAGACTTTGGCTTACTACGCCGTTAAGTGTAGACTTTGGCTTACTACGCCGTTAAGTGTAGACTTTGGCTCACTACGCCGTTAAGTGTAGACTTTGGCTCGCCGTTAAGTGTAGACTTTGGCTCGCCGTTAAGTGTAGACTTTGGCTCACTACGCCGTTAAGTGTAGACTTTGGCTCGCCGTTAAGTGTAGACTTTGGCTTACTACGCCGTTAAGTGTAGACTTTGGCTCACTACGCCGTTAAGTGTAGACTTTGGCTCGCCGTTAGGTGTAGACTTTGGCTCGCCGTTAAGTGTAGACTTTGGCTCACTACGCCGTTAAGTGTAGACTTTGGCTCGCCGTTAAGTGTAGACTTTGGCTTACTACGCCGTTAAGTGTAGACTTTGGCTTACTACGCCGTGAAGTGTAGACTTTGGCTCACTACGCCGTTAAGTGTAGACTTTGGCTCGCCGTTAAGTGTAGACTTTGGCTCGCCGTTAAGTGTAGACTTTGGCTCACTACGCCGTTAAGTGTAGACTTTGGCTCGCCGTTAAGTGTAGACTTTGGCTTACTACGCCGTTAAGTGTAGACTTTGGCTCACTACGCCGTTAAGTGTAGACTTTGGCTTACTACGCCGTTAAGTGTAGACTTTGGCTCACTACGCCGTTAAGTGTAGACTTTGGCTCACTACGCCGTTAAGTGTAGACTTTGGCTCGCCGTTAAGTGTAGACTTTGGCTCACTACGCCGTTAAGTGTAGACTTTGGCTCGCCGTTAAGTGTAGACTTTGGCTTACTACGCCGTTAAGTGTAGACTTTGGCTTACTACGCCGTTAAGTGTAGACTTTGGCTCGCCGTTAAGTGTAGACTTTGGCTTACTACGCCGTTAAGTGTAGACTTTGGCTTACTACGCCGTTAAGTGTAGACTTTGGCTCGCCGTTAAGTGTAGACTTTGGCTCACTACGCCGTTAAGTGTAGACTTTGGCTCGCCGTTAAGTGTAGACTTTGGCTTACTACGCCGTTAAGTGTAGACTTTGGCTTACTACGCCGTTAAGTGTAGACTTTGGCTCACTACGCCGTTAGGTGTAGACTTTGGCTCACTACACCGTTAAGTGTAGACTTTGGCTCACTACACCGTTAAGTGTAGACTTTGGCTCACTACGCCGTTAAGTGTAGACTTTGGCTCACTACGCCGTTAGGTGTAGACTTTGGCTCACTACACCGTTAAGTGTAGACTTTGGCTTACTACGCCGTTAAGTGTAGACTTTGGCTCACTACGCCGTTAAGTGTAGACTTTGGCTCACTACGCCGTTAGGTGTAGACTTTGGCTCACTACACCGTTAGGTGTAGACTTTGGCTTACTACGCCGTTCAGTGTAGACTTTGGCTCACTACGCCGTTAGGTGTAGACTTTGGCTCACTACGCCGTTAGGTGTAGACTTTGGCTCACTACGTCGTTAAGTGTAGACTTTGGCTCACTACGCCGTTAGGTGTAGACTTTGGCTCACTACGTCGTTAAGTGTAGACTTTGGCTCACTACGCCGTTAGGTGTAGACTTTGGCTCACTACACCGTTAGGTGTAGACTTTGGCTTACTACGCCGTTAGGTGTAGACTTTGGCTCACTACACCGTTAGGTGTAGACTTTGGCTTACTACGCCGTTCAGTGTAGACTTTGGCTCACTACGCCGTTAGGTGTAGACTTTGGCTCACTACGTCGTTAAGTGTAGACTTTGGCTTACTACGCCGTTCAGTGTAGACTTTGGCTCACTACGCCGTTAGGTGTAGACTTTGGCTCACTACGTCGTTAAGTGTAGACTTTGGCTTGCCGTTAGGTGTAGACTTTGGCTCACTACGCCGTTAGGTGTAGACTTTGGCTCACTACGCCGTTAAGTGTAGACTTTGGCTCACTACGCCGTTAGGTGTAGACTTTGGCTCACTACGCCGTTAGGTGTAGACTTTGGCTCGCCGTTAGGTGTAGACTTTGGCTCGCCGTTAAGTGTAGACTTTGGCTCACTACGCCGTTAGGTGTAGACTTTGGCTCGCCGTTAGGTGTATACTTTGGCTCGCCGTTAAGTGTAGACTTTGGCTCACTACGCCGTTAGGTGTAGACTTTGGCTCACTACGCCGTTAGGTGTAGACTTTGGCTCACTACGCCGTTAAGTGTAGACTTTGGCTCGCCGTTAGGTGTAGACTTTGGCTCACTACGCCGTTAAGTGTAGACTTTGGCTCACTACACCGTTAAGTGTAGACTTTGGCTCGCCGTTAGGTGTAGACTTTGGCTCACTACACCGTTAAGTGTAGACTTTGGCTCACTACGCCGTTAGGTGTAGACTTTGTTCTTTAACAAGGTCAGATATCGCCATAGTTGGCCTTTTTATGATCTCAGCCGAAATCAATCAGAGAATACTGTTGTTTCTTAAAAAAAAATATTGCAATGAGACAATCTTATTTGACGTTTGTTTTCATATATTGCAGTGCTGGCTAGAAATTCCACAATTAATCTTACTAATACATAATAAACGTTCTCCGGAGATACAATATTGTTTTTTAGTTGGGAGCAAATCTACGGTCATATAAACTACTGTCCAAGCTTCAATGGAAACGTATAATGAACTCCTCTATGAGGTCCTATTTTTTTCGTTCCTCAAGGAGCGTATGGTAAATGATTAAGGTTACTCCATATGTTCCCTGTTTGCACTACCAACATATTTTGTCGGTAATCTGGGTCCACACTGCTCACAGACGTTTGACAGCGCTGCAGTTCATCCATCTCTGCCCCGTGTGTACAAACCAAACATATTCTAAGACAAAACTTTATGAACGATATTCTAACCGAATTAGGCACCAATGTTCGTATGTTAATTGAGAGCATTTATTGTATCTCCTTAACTCTTAGCTCACAGGAATCCTTTTCACAGATGACACGGTCCAAAGACAATTTCTGATGAAGTCTGCTCGATTTGTTGTACGCGCTATGCATTGGTATTTGTAATATAGTGACTGTCAATCACTTTGACTGATTCCAGTGGCGGAGGAATTTATTTCTGTAATTTTCCTTACCGCACTGGCAGCTTAATGTATTAATATTTAGTTTTTTCGCTTTTGTTTGTCGAATTCTTGTATTCAAACATCTCTTTCATGAGGCATTAAAGTATGATGATGATGATATTGAGAAAACAGAATAGTTGGATGTATTATAAACAAGATTTAAATTATTTGTTAAATGATATATTTAAGAAGTGTTTCGCTTTCCCACATTTAATAACTTACAATCACAAGTTGCATTTGATAATGATGATACACATTTCGACCATTGCGTTTATAAACATAATATACTGCAGAACTTTTAAAAATGCTTCGAGCCATGAAATAAATCAAATTTTGTCGCCCGGTTAGTGAGTATGTCTGGGCGGCTATAGGTAATATCTTAGGGGCCATGTACACAGAAGATCAGTTAAAAACCTAATCAGCCTTATATTGTTACTCAAGATAAATTTCACAGAAATAAATTCGTAGTATGCTTAATGTTTCTTGCAGACCTTGCTTTTCTCATGCAATTTTCTAAACTGTCGGGCAAGATATTTTGCACAAACAAACAATATGTTATAATAAAAAGGCTCTTTATGATTCCAGTCCGTTTGTTTTTAACAGCTGTATCTACCTCGCATGTTTTTCATAATTAAGATTCAGCTTTACAAATTATATGTCGAAAGAAGCGCCATGATGCCTGATATTATAAGATCAAGATATTTCTGTTGCATTTGATCAAGCTATCTCCGCTAAAAAGGATCACAGTAGTAATTTTTAGGCTAGTTGAACATGTCTGTAGTAGGAATACTTTTAATTTTCGGAATTTTTAATTTTCCGGAAATTTCTGATCGGTATTGGTTCCGGAAGTCGGATAATCAGTCACACCTGGCATGGTGATATAGCTTGCAACATCATCCCTCCGACCCAACCATTTTAAATATATTTTGTGTCTGTTGTATTTGATACTGCTCATAGGTTTCTTTGGTGTTTTTTTAAAACATGGACAACGGCAATGCATTCAGTGGACAAGTGTGTTGGACATTCTGCGGAGGTGTAGTGGCCAAACCTCGATGACTTTCGGTAAATCGTTGCCGTTTTTCGTCCTGGTTGAATTTAAGTGTGGTATTCAGTGGGCTCGAATAATTTGTCTATCAAAACCTGCTTAAGTGATAATTACTGGCTCGATTGTTTTCCCGGAGCTATACCTTTTATTACTTGCAGGGTTGAGGTTATTCCGAATTTCCTGACGACCGTTCTACGTAGATAGGTCAGAATATCTAACATACAGAAAACGAGAAATTTGTCTGACACATCCTCAGGTCGGCGTATGAACAACATTTACTCCCATTTCCTTCAACCTGATACATACAAGAGATACATCGATTAAAAGGTAACATTATATTTCATTAGTTACATGTACATCTTTTACCCACCGGTTATTGTTTATCCGTCCAATTTCAAAGCTAACACCACAGCCAATCACGCCTCGTCGCAAAAGGACTTTTGTCCTATCTGTTTATGTTGAAATCTCGCGAGATCTTGTGTGCTGGAGATGACAGCCATCTTCAAAACTTTGTTGAAAACTGGATTGAAAAGATTGTGGACGGATATATTTAGTGACCTGTGGTAAGTAAGTAAAATATGTATGTAAGCTGATAAAATAGTGTCTTACCTTTTTAATCGATGTATACATTGTATGTGCCAGATTGAAGGAAATAAGAGGAAATGTTGTTCAAACGCCAAACTTAGGATAGGTCGGAAAACAAATTGTTCGTTTTTGTGTTGGTCGAGTTCTGATGCTTAATCGCCACAATGCAGTTTTGAAGGCGATATTAACATCAGAACCCTTCGGATTAGGTTGAAGTTTGTATTTAGGTTGTGCTATCAGGAGCGGAGCCATGTAAAATCTATTTATTTAACACTACATGTATCATAGCAGATGGTGCATATTGTTGAACGTTTGGCACGAGTAAAGATAAAAACAAAAATCTGCTATATACCTTAATTATGACAAAGCATGAGATTTTCTTTATATTACATTTTGAATGAGGCCTTCAAATGCTTTTATCAATTGTTTTCTTTACCTGTTTACTAGAAGTAGTTAGGCCAATCCGACCGAGTCAGTCGATCATTTCTAAATATTATTACGCTACAAAATATAGTTCCACATGTAAAAACTCCATTTCGTGTTTTTCAATTCCTCAAACACAATATTTTATCTAATGTTAATGTAAACAGTGTATTTGGATAGTCCGTCTAGTATTACTACGCATATACCAAAGCGACTGATTGAAAGTATTGACTGCCAAACCTTATATTTTCATTTCACTTCATTTAAAAGTGCTTATAGCTGTACTTTTTTACGGTGAGTTTATTATACTTCCGGAAATGTTTAATTATAGCTAAAATCGAGCTCATACCATAAAAATACTCTATCTATATAATGTTTACAGGCTTGGGTTTTCTCGGTTGATATGTGTAAATGTTGTTACACGTAGATAGCCGAATTGAGTCATGCGGGTGCAATATTCTGCTTATATCTATATCTTGTAGACATACCGAATGGTAATGTTATTGTTTTGTACTGGTTAAGATTGTTTACAAAACACGAATGGAAACACTTTTCAAAATTAAGGAAAAGTCTTTCCATTACCTGATAATATTAGATTTTACCTTCATCTCAACGTACCTAATATTCAGACATAAATGCTAACTCCAGTGAACTTTTTTTTTCAACGAAAGGCTATCACCGCGTCGGAACTGGTGAGCTCACTTTAGCGCGAAATTCATGAAATAAATTTCGTTAGATAAGACCAATGTTTTGTTTTTCCACCAGTACCTGGTTTGTTTTTCAGCTGAGAAATGACAAATACATACATGAGATACACGAGCTTGATCGTATAAAGGTTCACCTATCTTGATATGAAGACATGTGGACATACGAAGGTATCTAATTAATAAGAATCTCAACAACTCGCCATACGGATTTCTTTCTTACTTACAAATACGTGTAAGGTTTATCGACACGTTAACACATGTTGTAGGATATGAATAGGCAAATTAATTCTATGTTCAATATTAGCACCCGCTTCATCAATAAGCAAGAGAGGAAACAAACCCTCATGGTTCATGTTTACACTTCTGGCAAATATCTATAACTAATATACTTCGATAACGTATGGCTCACGGCCTTACCATGTTTTACGTTTTTCCTAACATTTCGACCATATATCTGTGTTTTTCCTGGATAAAACGAACTATCTTCTTCCTCTTTAATCATTAATGTGCATGCACAATCCAAACCAGTAAATCAGTCATGAAATCTAAATGTAGATCATTAAATGTTTTGATGTATAGGCGATAAGAATAGAATTAAATTATCCCATCGTTTGCATAAATCACGTTTTTATGGTGGCCTATTTCTGCCATCGTGTTATTTTAGGTCGCGTTACGGTAACACGAGATAATTATGTCGACAAGTCGTGTTTTTATGACGACCTGTCGCGATAACTCATCACGACCGGTCAAGTAAGGTTATCGCGGATCTCGACTTAAAATGAACGTTTGCCAAGGTATGCCATCTACTTAACGTTGATGAGATAAGTTATAAATGGACACCCAGCCGTTTCGGAACGACTTGGGCTTTACACTGATATCATTACGTATGACTGACAGGGAACAGTTGCTCTGACCTAAAGTACAAATGTAATGAACTTCAAATGTGTGGGTTTTTTTATCCTGTAATATTCAAACAATGATATCAACTTGTAATTATTCATTCAGACTAATAACTTATTTACCAAGTGCTGTATCAGCTAAGGCACAGTCGCTACCGTTACCAAACGGGAAAGGCACGAACCAAAGTCATTAAGATGTGTTTATCTATGAAATATTTTATCCCTCGACTATAGTACCTCTTCCTATATTTCTATATAGATGACAAAGGGCCTTGCCAAACCCCTGTGACAGTAACAAATGGTTTGGGCTGAAGCGGTCATACTCTAGATATGTTGACAATATAGCAATTAAACTGGGCTTATTTATTAAAGCCATACATAAAAAAACTCCGTTTCCCCTGTGCATGGATATTTGTCTCCCACCCCCTCCACTTTGACACCCAAATCCACCTTATCCCGTTCACGAGTTCTCCCTGACACTCATTAAAAATCGCCCTTATCTAACATCCGATATATACACATGTATACATAGGAAATTATAAAATTGGAAATTTGAAACACTTTTGATCAGTAAAGCATGAGAACTTTAATATTGGTTTTGAAGATAATTATAAACGTTTCCAAATGGTTTTGGCTATATCGTGTACTGGCCATAATTGAATAGACTACTATTAAAATATGTATGATGTCATAATTGACAACCAAGCTGTTATTCAGGAAGTTATATCTTATTACCAAAACTATTGTTGTACAAAGCATCTGAAGATTGAAGAAAATTACTTCCGATTGTATTACATGTATACAATGTATGTGGACCGTGGGTTGGAAATGTGCCAAAACTATGTGCTTTTTTATGTCTCTGAATTGTCCTAAAACCTTAAAAATATTATTTGACACCCTACTGAAAATTACGATCACGCAAAAATTAAATTCAACTGCGATAGCCACCATTTTGCCGCTCGGATCCAATTGGTTGAGCGCAAGATTTGTAATCAGGCGCCCTGTGCTCGACCCGTCGATACAAAATGGTTACGTAGAACTGTTATTTTTTTCACAATATTAGAAGTCTGAAAAATCCGCACAACTTGCTAATAGTTTCGTATTACATGGAAGTAAATGTATATCTTTGTTATTATCTTACAGAAAGATGAACGGAAATCACTGTAATGGAGCTCGTTGGAGCTACATTGACCACACTCCTTAGGCTCCGAGGATAGGATACTGTTAAAAATGTCATAGTATGAAACTCTTATCTCATGGATATAATGTCAATCAAGTTTGAATGATTTCCAGTAGAAAAGAAACTAAATATAACCAAAAGTATCATTTCCCTATATAAACTTTGCTCCCTCCCCTGGGGCAAATGTGGAGTCTGGGGGTCATGAAATTCACAATTTTGATAAAGCACCTCAAGACCCTTCCATTTATGAAGAGTATTTGATTCCAGCATATCTGGATCTGGAGAAGATTTTTTTTTTAATTTTAGCCCATTTGATCCCTTTTAGCCCCGCCCCTCAGAGCCCCTGGGGTGAGAACCTTATAACTAATAATTCTGGTGCATATTTCACCAAAGAAATTCCTGCAAAATTTCATTGAAATTAGATCAGCGGTTTTTGAGAAGAAGTTGAAAATGTCAATTATTTACAGAAGCACGACGGACGACGACTTTGTCAAAAATGACAAATGACGGCGGATGAAAACAGATGAGAAATGGTCACCTACGTTTACTCAGGTGAACTAAAAAGAGTTGCACAATATTAGTTATATAAACAGAGAAGAAAATAAATGTACCTCTATATTTGGATATGGTGGTAATAGGCAAGATGAATATTTTATTGTGTCAGTTAAGAAATGGTGCCAACCAACTTAACTAGATTTTCCTTATTGTATCTGTGGATGTCAAAAAGAAATTTCTCCCATATCTTCTTTGAATGCCCATTATATACTGATGAAAGGCAAAAGTTTATACACAGAATGAGTATTTGTTGGAGTGCATGAGTTTATCAATGCTACCAGAAGGTTAAAGATTTTAAAATGTTATTCATGTAATTTATTTTATTTTGATATTCATCCATTACAATATAATAGTGTTACTATATAACATAATTTGTAAAATAATCATATACGTGCTCCTGAGTGGGTTGACCAATGGGCGACTAATGCCTATATGGACGCTTCAGGGTCATAACACTCATCCAATTGTACATGCAGGATTATATCGCAAATTATTCATATCATTGTAATGAGAGATGATTTATTTTTCTAAATCACTATTCATTTTTTTGTTTTTGTGTCTTTGTTGGGTTTTTTTACAGGGCGTATTAGGCTCATTCCTTTAACGCAAAATTGTGCCGATTATTAGGGCACATCTGGGAAACAAAGTCGTGGCGCCCAGGGAAGGCTCGATGATATGGAAAAATCGATCAAGAGAACAATGCTCAGTTTTCCTCATTAAGTAATAATCACAGAAGATAGATCCGGTAACCGGTTCAAATTTTCGGAAATTATACAAATCAAATTTAAATTTAACAAATCATTTCTAAATCATAATATTGGATTTGAAAACGACCATAACTGTAATTACTTCAGCAGATATAATATTAAATTGTAAAAACAAAATTGCGGTATCAAGATAATTATGTGGTGGCCGCAATATATTTTCGCATGGCATAAAAAACATACTCTAATGTGAGCCTAATACGATTCCGTAGTTTTTGATATGTCTTTAATCAATTCATATATGTATGTATTTCGTATTATATATACGTGTGTAAAGCCCGAGACGTTCCGAAACAGCTGGGTGTATATTTATAACGTAAGTAGATGGCATATCTGGGCAAAAACACTTTTTAGGTCGAGATCCGCGATAACCTAACTTGACCGGTCGTGATAACTTATCGCGACAGGTCGTCATAATAATACGACTTGCCGTGTTAATAACACGACTTGTCGACATAATTATCTCGACAAGTCGTGTTACCGTAACGCGACCTAAAATAACACGATGGCAGAAATATGCCACCATACGTTATACATTTTAGTCTCAAACATAATTAAAACAATTTCCTGATATAAGATATGTCATCCAATACTAACATATTTTTAGACACTTCAATTACTTGGACTTCAATACAATTGGATATGAACAAAAGTCGTTAAGATTCGTAACAATTGATCATTTGAAATTCTCTTTAAATCAGATATTAAATCATTTTAAATGTCAGGATAATAGCTTTAATTTATTAGACAAAAATATGTAAATGCATATCTGATATTTTTTTCTTCTCAAATACACTTGACGTAAAAAGGAAACAACATGTACATTTTACAATTGCGATTATGTCAAATTAAGGAAGAATGTCCTTAAAGTATAACGTGGTTACAGAGATAATCGTTCTTAAGTTCAGAAACTTTAACTACTAGTCCGATTTCATTTTTTTTTCTCATTTCAACAAAATATGGAAATTTGAACATTTTTGCAAAACAATGGAGAGATAAATGAATAAATAAGAAGCACATTGCCTGGAACGAAATAATAAAACCCTCAATACAGTGATAGATTATCGTGAATATTAGATTAAGGGAGAATAAAGGATGATCTTAAAGTGCAAAACAATAATCGTGGTTTTACTTTGAATCCAGTAAAAGGGATTTGATCCTATCTATACAGTTTATCACTTTGCTCTGTCGTTTTCCTGGTGTCATCCCCTAGCTATTTCTAATATGTATGAGTGCCAACGGGAGAAATAGCTCATAAAGGCTGTATTCCAAAGTAGGTATTTTTTTTTATATTTTTTTTTTATTTTTGAAGGCATTTAATATACATTTATACATAAAAGACACTTTCATTCCTACTGACTCATCTCATTCATATTCGGTGACAGTATTATCCTCATCATTCTCCTCAGCTTCATATACATGTATCATCATCAGTCAACTCACATTCATACATCATCTATTCTAGCATAAATATAATCATATCATCAAAATAAATCACCATCCTCATTTATGTCATCATCATTGTTTTACAACAATCTATTGCACATCTACACACCCTTTCACATACATACAGACCCTTGTACGTTCGCTGTTCCGTCTTAAACGCTAACGCTACGGAAGTGCTACGGAAATGCTACGGTAATGCTACGGCGATCGCGTATGTGTTGTCTCTGTGTGCCCGAACTTTATTGTTTTGTTTTTATGTATTTATCTACATTTTCACTGCATTTATTCACTGGATTTGTACTGATAAACCATAAGGTTTCAGTAATAAACTAATTGAATTGAAAAAACTTGTATCAAAGTGTAAATTTAGGTACAGGTAAAAAGATCAAGAATTCTGAACACAGATTGACTAGGCTATGAATAGACCCTCTATAGGGCTAATTGTAAAAAGGAGAAACTGACCAGGTGTGGTGATGACTTACACACCTGAGCCCGATGACACCTAATCAAGTGTATATCCATGGCCATAAGGTGAAGTTGATGGTGGTTTGGAGGGGGATTAGTACCCATGGCAACGAGTTAGGGGGACAATTAAGTCAGGTACATGTATATGTCTGTCAAGTCTATATATAACAATCACTGGTACATATCACTGGTGTGTAAGCATTGACGATTTGTTTAAAAGTCTGATGTCGGATCAGAGGAGGAAGCTTTGGCTGGGGAGGGATAAAAACTAAAAACAAGACATCAATAATTATATACAATGTACTTAAGAATATACAATGTACATGTGCAATCAGATACGTGTATATCACACGTCTGCAATGGAACGGACTCTGTGTGTTTACGTGATAATGGATAACACTCTGAAAATCTTTATTAATGGACTTGTTTTGTGATCTAACCTTCAGCTTAGTGACAATCAGTTAACCTTTTCACCCTAGGAGAAGTGAGGAGTGTACGAGATTTAAGGTACTGAAATTAACGTATAATTAGTGCACAACTGTTTTTTAAAACTTATTATCACAAAGGACATAACCCGGTAATACATTGTTTCAATATATAAGGACTTCAACAGTGTATAGTGAAGAATCTACTTTTGAAATTAATTTTGATGCTGTTTGCGATCATTTTAATCATTTACATGCTTCAATTACAACACATCAGTTTGTGTCAGAGGCCTAATAATAGCTGACTCAGGTGTACATGTACTTCATGTAAATATTTTGTCAGACAAAATATTAATATTTAAAATTTGTATTGTATGTTAATTAACTAAAGTTTCTTTTACATTGTTATTCTAAACTTAAAGGTGTCTTTTACAGTACATGTCATCTATATGATAATATACATTGCATGTTCTGTCGACAAATCTTGAGACATGAACATGTCCAGACTACATGTACATTACATTGAAGCCAAACATCTAGGAAAGCCCTGTTGCCAATGGCCAACTGGGCGCAATATGCAACCCCACAGCCTTGAGGACATGCATCATATCACACCTTACCTGTAAGATGCTGACCAGTCTAGCTCTTTTGTGTCTGGCACATGGGTGTTTTGAGGTATAAAGGTAGAGTATTTTGTTGGCCAAGTGAGACTATGTGTGAAAGGTTGAACAATAGGAGATAATTACAGGTAAGACTATAGACTGCTTCATAAAACCTCAAACTTTAATGAGTATATCATCGTGGTCTATTTCTATTGAGTCATTTCTTATTTATTTTAATTTCAACAGACCAAAAGGTCCAATTACAGAATTGATAACAAATTAATAAAATATACCATAAGATAAAATAAAATGGATAGTAAGAACAAATACGGCATATAAAGAGCATACAAGTGTTGAATAGAATTGATTGACATCCTAAATATATATAATCAAGACAATCATGTTATGAACAATAAAAAATCTAATTCTAAAAACAAATCTCCATGTCCAACTTAAATCTTTCAAGACGCTAAAAAACTGTCAGAAACATGCCCAGGGTAGTTAATTTGGACACTACATTTTCTTACATTAATCCGGCATGTACAGGGACACAACAGAGTTGAGCTACTCAATCTTAAAAACCGATGAATTAACGTCTACATTCTAGACTAGCAAAATTGAATTGTGTACACATTTGCAAGTAAGATATACCATTATAGTTTAATTTTGATTTAATCAGAGACGTGTATATCACGTAACAATAATGTTTGTAAATTGCCTGCAAGTACGTTTTAAAAACCCAAACATTGACATGGCCTTACCAACCACTTATTAAACATGCAATGGAAAGGAAAAATTTTGAATGAGCCGTACACCTAAGTCTTTACCATGTGTTTCCTTCTTAAGAGATTCACACGGCAAAAAGGAAAGTTTTGGAAAAACGTACAACAGAAGGTAAATAATTTAAAATGTGTAGTTTCTGGCCTGACATTACATTGTACATATAGACATTTTTTTAAGAATAACACCCACTGCTAGTTTGATATAATCAGATACTTATATCAATTAGTATATAGGTCTCTGATATAATTTTATAAGAACTGGTACGAACGGAATAGATTTAATTTGGTTTCTTTTCGTATTTTTTTTATTTTTTAATGAAATAAATAAATACGTACACACAGATTTAAGTAACAGCGATTAAAGACAATTGTACTTGTTAATACATCTATCATCAAAATTGCAATTTAAACTTGAAATTGGATATGAAGCTAGGTTTCATCATATATCTCGATTAAATAAAATTGGGTATAGTTTAAGTATTTACCGCAAACATCTACGATTTATTATGATAAGTAGTCTACATAAATTCATTTAAATCTTTATCACATAAGTCATATTCAACTTGTCATTTTCATATTTTCTTTCATGTGTTTTTTTTACAAAATAACAATTTTAGAAAAGACACCAAAGGAAATTTTTTTTGTGCATACCAATAATTATAAATTCTATCAAACTAGCAGCGGATGTGTTTCTTAATGAAGTAAAGCAACGCTGCCACGAAGAAAAGTTTTTGTTATTCCAACTTTGACGATGTATTCGGCGAACTCCGCGATAGAGACTTTGATGATGATGTTAGTGTGATGATTAAAAAAATATCTGTATAATATCATTCCTGAAACTACGCGATTCAAATGATTCACCCTCTCTTTTTCATTTTTTCAAAACTTTCCTTTTTGCCGAAGGTGGCAAATTTTGTAAAGCAGCACGTTATTCAAGACTGTGAACTCCTATCCGATATTGACAGAGTCTACGACTGGTGTAAAACTTAAAAATGTACGTTTAATATAAAGAAATATTATTATATAACGTTTAGCAACAAAAGATATACAACTGAGTATCCCGACAGCTTGGGTGAGGAATCTCTAAAGAAATAAACGCATGCTAAAGACTTGGGTGTATGGCTCACTCCGAATCTTAACTTTTTATTACATGTTATATAAGTGGTTGATAAGGTCATGCCAATCTACATATTTGGATTTTCAAAATGTTATTCGCTCTCTGTACATTAGTGCAGTCAGTCAGATTACTGCTCTGAAATATGGTCACCATATCAAGCAACACTCGTACACCAGATTGAAGTTGTACAGTTTTGTTTTAGTTTTTTTTTTAATTTCTGTGTTTTAAATCAAAATTAAACGATAATAGTCTATATTACATGTAAATTTGTACACAATTCAACCTACTTAGTCTGGTATGTAGGCATTAATACATATATTTTTATTCAAATCTGTACATAGCCTGCTTGATCGAACTTTTACAGGATAATTTAACTTTTTACTTCCACATCTTTTTTGACTAGGTCGAGAAGCTCAACCCTGCGTTATCCCTGTAAATGCTGGATTATTGTAAGAAATTGTAATGTTCTTAAAAGAGCCCTAATTAATTTTAACTACCTTCGTCATGTTTTCAGAATTAGGTCTCATTTTTACTGTTCATAACAAGACTTACTTGATTGTCTGGATGATTTCTACCGTATTTGCTTTTATATACATGTAATTTATTTACTCTTGTTATACTTTATCAGAGACATATACATGTATATATAGTGATACATACATCTCTGATTTTATCAGTTTGTTATCAATTCTGTGATTAGACCTTTGGGTTTTAAAATTGAATTAAATAATGAATAACTCCATAGATCACGATGACATTCTCATTAAAGTTGGACGTTTAATGAAGCAGTCTATCGCCTTACCTGTAGGCCATAATTATTTCTTATTGTTCTACCTTTCACACCTAGTGTCACTGGCTGATTCCCTGCACGCCTACATTTTGAAATAACACCCTACTGAGTATGTTTGTACAATAATTATAGTCTGTTCTGGTGAAGTCACTTAAGTCACCTGTATTTTACCTGCGTGTGTTACCTGTAGTTTTTGTAGTATTTCTCATCAAAATCAAATTCAATGAATAAATCCTGGACAAAAATATAATATTTTAGAATTACCTATACGCACATGATATTTGTCAATACTTATCTAAACAAATGAGAAGTTATCAAATTAATAAATATCAATAATTATCAAATTAATATTAATTAATATTCATCAATACTTCTTTAATTATCAATTTCATCAAACCTAAAAGTAAATCAAATACATTGGTTTGTTCTTAATTACAAGTTATACTCAAACGGCTCTCTTTTTCTCATTTGAACACCTCTCTGATGTCACAAAGACTGAAGATAATGATGTTGATAGGTAAAAATCGCTCACTTTACTGATCGAGATCAGTTAAAACGATGAACTGTGATGTAGCCCTAGCTTCGGGATGACATAACACTTGAAGATGAATACCGGAACTACATGTATGTATCTATATAAACTTCAAAATTATCATCAGTTTGCACTCCTCACCATCTTCCCGTGGACCAACATCAAGGGATGCTTTTCCATTTCACCCAATACAACGACGGCACTAGGAGACTGGTTCGTCCCGCAGCTGTATTGCCACTTGTACCACAACACCAATGGAAAGACGTAAGGTTCCGAGCACAAAAGGATAGAGGGAGACAGAACCGTTTGAAACCACTACGACAACGACCAAGGACGACCAACCACTTAGGAGCCTGGCACAGGAAATTCAAAAAGATTGTACACCATGCATACACATCCCAACATCTTCACCTTTATAAGGACATTAAAGGACATACAGGCTACTTATGAGATAACTAGAATTCAACGTCGCGCTGAAGGTACAGAAACATCGACACTCGCCTTGTCCTTAAACAGACACTGGATAACCAAACTATTGATATCATATCTTACGCCGATGCAGCCTCCGAAATTCTCCATTTAAGTAAAATGTGTGTAGTGATGTAACATATGGACATTGCTTTCAACAATATGCGATTTTCAGACACGTCGCCTCTCAGCAAGTAAATTATGTCATTGGTACAATGTGTTTTGTATCTAAATCTTAATGTATTTTATTACACTGTGAAAATATATTTGTTAATTTGTTCCAACTGTGTACATGTACATGTATATTCACATGCCTGTTACAGTTTTCGGTGTCTATTTGTGGATTTTAATTTTGTCCGTCCTGTAACTTTACATTATGTTTCTAATGGTGTTATTCCTATCAAAATATGTTATAGCATGAAAAAAACATGTAACATTATAAGATTATAATAGTGATATTCCAAAATATATTAGCATATATGTACATGTACATTTCAAGTGCTCAATACATTATTAAGATTATCATAGTGTTGTTTTCAAAATAAGATATAAAGATATATTAACTTGCAGAATTCTAATGCTCTTATAACTTATATATCAATGTGATTAATATTATACTATACATTTCACAATTCTATTTAAATAAATTGTTGAAATGTATATGCTAGTGTCTTGGTTTTCTTTAGTTGTCAACTGATTTCTACAGGTAAAATACAGGTAAAATATTTCACGTAAATACAGACAGTATGAAACAGACTATAATTACGCTTCCTTTGATGTCTCTGTCTACTGTTCTAAATATGTAGGCGTTCGGGGAACACACCGTGTCACTTGGTCCACAAAATACCTTACCTTTAGTTTACCTGTATACAACGCTGTGTTGTTTGTATCCTTGCTGACAATTAAGTCTAACTACCCTAGTTTACCTGTGTGATACTGTCTGGCCCATTTGTACCCTATACATGTAGCCTGGCCAGTGCATATTACATGTAACTGTTTTAAAGGTTAGACTATAGCAGAGTAAAGGTAATATTGTTTATTTGACATGATCTTCATCTTTGTCTCCATCGTAATGCGTCGACTACTACTAGGATCCGCCTTTTTTTATTACCCTAAGATCGATGGACCATGTCACTTGACTTGTTTTTTGTGAGAGTGTTATTTTTTCTATACAAAGATACAGACAGATTTATAGCCGTATATATTTAATTCTCACCTCCTTATCAAATTATTTGCTATCGCTACATTTATTTTTGGACGTTCGGTAAGTATATTTAACTTAATTTCGGTTCGATAAAAAATAAACTCCGCAAAATTTTTTACCGAACGGTTATGAGACGGTCTGCGAGTGAAAATAGGTAAACGCAAATGCTTCGGTGAGTGGACGCAAACGGTACGGAAATGCTACGGAAATGGTACGGTAATGCTACGGTAATGGTACGGTAATAGTACGGAAACGCTACGCTTAAATCGGAACTGCGAACGTACACGGGTCTATATGGGGCGCCGTTTTACTATTTATTCCCATTTGGTGATATCACCTATTCAATCAGTGATATCACCTATTCGAATAGGTGATATCACCAATTCCTTTTTTCAAATACGTGATATCACCTATTCGAATAGGTAATATCACCAATTCGAATAGGTGATATCATTTAATGAAACGAATAGGTGATATCACCAATTCGAATAGGTGATATCACTTAAAAATATTCTTAAGTGATATCACCTATTCGAATTGGTGATATCACCTATTCGTTTCATTGAGTGATATCACCTATTCGAATGAGTGATATCGCCTATTCGAATTGGTGATATCACCTATTCATTTCATTGAGTGATATCACCTATTCGAATGAGTGATATCACCTATTCGTTTCATTAAGTGATATCACCTATTCGTTTCATTAAGTGATATCACCTATTCGAATGGGTGATATCACTAAATGAAACGAATAGGTGATATCACTTATCCGAATAGGTGATATCACTCATTCGAATAGGTGATATCACTCATTCGAATAGGTGATATCACCAAATGGGAATAAATAGTAAAACGGCGCCCCATAGGTCTGTACATACGTACGTACGTACGAAAAGAATAGGATGGCTACAGGTACTTTAAATTATTTTATTTGAAAAATTGACAAAAATTAAACATGACGACCTTGTCAGGGACTGGTGCTCTGAAAATTATAATGTCAGTGATAAACAAGAACAATCTTATTATTATACAATCTTATTTTTACCAAGGGCATATAAATAATGGATTATCCATTATCTCTGATTTTACATACATTATATCATTCTAAGATTTGCATTAATTTGCCCCACTTCTTCCACTCATTTGCAAACATGTCTCTTGCCCTCTCCCCTTTACTACAAGAAATATATTTCTGAACTTTGTAATGATCAAATAAATAGTAAATCAGAGCATTGATAGTCAGGGTCTTGTGAAGGCATCTCATTCTGAAGAGATATTGTTTAATTAGCAAAATTATTTGATTGTCAGCCTTGTATAGTACAGAATTGTTATCACTGAACTTACCAAAAAGCAATGTCTGTTTATTTAATGTAAAATGTATGAATAGGGCTTCCAACAATAGATCAAGACTCTGAATAAGATTTTGGACTTGATCACATTTCCAAAATAGATGTTCAATGGTTTCCCTCTCAGAGTTGCACAAATTACAGAGAGGACTATCTACTAGCTTGGCTTTAAAAAGAAATGAGTTTGTGGTTAAGAAATGATGTGAGATTCTAAATTGAAGCCATTGTAGTTTCGAATTTTTAGTACTTTGAAAAGGCCGTACATATATATTTAGCCAATCTTTATCATTGAAATTAAAAACTTCACCCCACTTTTCCCTTCCCTTGGCTGTTAAAGTTTTTTTACTGTTTAACAGCTCATAGAATAATTTAGAACCTTTGGTCTTTTTTAAGAAGATAGCAATGTTGACAGGTAGAACTGGGCGTGCCATGTTGTACTCTTCATTTTGATAGTCTTGTAAACATCTCCTAATTGTTGTAACTAATCCATTATATTTTAAGAAATCAGTATTAATATTATATTTGTTTATAAATTCATCATACAAAAATAATGTTTTTGTACTATAATCTTTGAAAAAGTCTCCTATTAAATAAACACCGTTTGCATACCACTGTCGATAGAATACAGATTTACCACTGATAGTTATACTACTGTTGTACCATACAGGTGTTTGTAAGAGTGACTTCCCTTTAATTACTTTCATATTATTGGAGCTATCTAATCTATACCAAGCCCTAAGAACATTTCTCCAGAAGATATTATTACAGTTTTCTTCACATAATTTAATATAATTACCACCAATATTTAGCAGTCTATCCAACTTAACTAATTTCACCAAAAAGACTTTCCAACGGCTTGGAGACTGATACAATCTCTTAATCCAACTTACTTTTAGAGCATCAACACAATTATTAATATTGATCATTTTTAAACCACCATGAGCATAATCTTGTACAATAACATCTCTTTTAACTTTATGAACCTTACTGTGCCATACAAATTCATATAAAATAGAGTTTATTACCTTGAGTGTTTTTTCATCTGGATTTGGAAGGGAAATAAATAAGTGATTAAACTGTGAAATCATTAATGATTTAATCAAATGAACTTTCCCATTTGGAGTTAGATTTCTCCTACTCCATGTTTTAATCAGACTTTTTAATTTTACTATTTTCTTGTAAAAATTCATCTTAATCATTTCATGTAAATTGACACTAAAATCAATTCCTAATAAACAAAATTTATCTTTCCCCCATTTTAGATTAAGCTCTGGTAAAAATGTGTCTTGACTATGCTTTTTACTCCCAATCCAAACAACTTCTGTTTTATCAATATTGATCTTTAGACCAGAAATATTTGCAAATGTGTGTAGTTCATTTATCGACTCTCGCAAGGATTGTTCAGTGCCATCTAGTGTCAGGTAAGTATCATCTGCATACTGAGATAAAAGAACATGTATGTTATCTACTTCAATACCCTTTATTTTTGTGTTATTTCTAAATCGAATTGCAAGAGTTTCTGCACATAAAATAAAAATGTATGGCGCTATTGGGTCACCTTGTCTACATCCCCTTTTTATATCAAAAAATGAAGAAAGATTCCCCCCTTGATTTACAGATGTCCCTATGTTACTATGAAACAGTTTTACCCAGTTAGTTATATCATTCCCAAAGCCAAAAAACCCTAATACCTTTTCAATAAATTTCCAGGATTCCGAGTCAAACGCTTTTTCAAAATCTACAATTAGAACCATACCAGGAATATTATTATCTTCTGTAAACTGCATAACATCATATAAAAGTCTTGTGTTTTCACCTATATATCTTCCGGCAAGAAATCCTGTCTGATCTTTACTAATAATTTTATCAAGTACAGATTTTATTCTATTTGCTATTGCCCCTGATGCTATTTTATAAACAATATTCAATAATGTTATAGGCCTCCAGTTCTTAATAAACTGACGAGGTTTGTCTTTTTTAGGAATGCAAGTGAGTATACCATGACGTTGTGTAACTGATAATTCCCCTTTAATGTACCCATAATTTATAGATCGAACAACAAAATGACAAAGCTCATTCCAAAAATGTTTAAAAAATTCTGCTGTATAGCCATCGGACCCTGGACTTTTATTACTTTCCATATTTGTTAATGTTTTAGTAGCTTCTTCAATAGATATCAACCCTTCTAATTTACTGGAGTCAAGGTTATTAAGTTTTGGAATATTTTCAAAATCAAGAAAGGTTTCAATATTAACATCTACAAAATTGTCATTATAATCATACAGGTTTTCATAAAAACACTTAATTTCATTTTAGATATTTTCTTGCTTTGTGACCCAACTACCATCATCAAGTTGTATTTTTGGAATAATTTTTGATGTGAAATTCCTACTTTCCATGCTAAAAAAATCATGCCCTGGATCTTATTATGCTTCCTTGAATCTTTTTAAATCTAATTTCCTCCAACTCTTTCTTCTTGCTATCTATATCAGCTATATTAATAACATCTTGCTTTTCCGCTTCTTCTATAGACTTTTTGAGCCTATTTTCTTTAATGTTTTGAACTTTCTTTTTATAAGCTGCATGCGGTATCGTTTTGCCTCTTATATTCATTAATAAAACTTCAAGAAATAATTGATCATCTATATTAAACTGTAATTCTGAGTCCAGTATATTATTGATATTGACTGTATTATAATCTGGTAGACAATATTGCATTTTTGTTTCTTTACCTTTACCTTTTTTAAACTCATGAAATTTTACTGTTATTTTTGGAAAGGAGTGATCCGAACGATATCCTGTTTCTATAGTTGAATCATTTACAGTACACAAGTTAATACATTTTCAGAAATTAGAAAAAAATCCAATCTCGATTGTTTAAGTGGGTTTGATTTTCTCCATGTGTACCTTACTAGATCTGGGTGAAACTCTCTAAAAATATCAACTAGTCTATCATTATCAATGACCTCTAAAACTCTGTCCCTGGCTTTTGCATTATTTATATGTTTGTAACTTTTATCATAATCGATATCAGGGTTGATTACAAGATTAAAATCCCCGCAAATAATTACTTTATCGTTCCCAAAGCTGTCTATAGTTTCAGCAACATTGTTATAAAATCAGGTTCATCTGAATTTGGGCCATATAGTGTAATTAATGTTATATTTATGTCTTTCAGTTCAATATCACTAGCTAAAAAATTACCTGTCAAATCTTTTTTCTCTTTCTTAACTTTAAATTCAAAAGTATTGTTAAATAAGGTTGCAACGCCCCTCGCATTTGATTTAAAAGAATTAAAATAGCATTGATATCCCCATTCATTACGAATAATGTTTTCATTTTCCTTAATAAAATGAGTATCTTGTAAACAAAATACCCTATTTGTTCTCTCTTAAATAAGAAAAAAATGTCTTTTCTTTTAATACGATCACCCAGCCCCTGACAGTTGGCCGATCAAATATTTATATCATCCATAGTCAACAATACATGTGTGTGTCAAAAATAAGTTGTAATTGTACCCACCAGTGGGATAAAGGAAAGAAAAGAGAAGAGAGGAGATTTCACTTATGGTCAAGATTAATGGTGACACACAACATCACGCGCTACACGAACGACACTCTTCTATTGGTTGTACAACAGTGGTTCGCCACAAATGATAAGATCTATGAGATATGGGACGCATATATAGGGATGTGCATATGTGCGACCCATATCCCACATGCATCCCATCATTTGTAAAGAACCCCTGTGGCTGTACTCTAGCTAGCTCTCGAGTCTTCAGTCTTCATACCGGAAGTGGTAGGAACATTACAAGTGAAAAAAGGAGCTAGACCATCTTATCCGGAATTACAATGTAATGTAATAAAAATTCTCTCGGAGAAAATAAATATAGTATATATATGAGAAAAAAAAAGAGATTTTTTCACCAACACTGATAACATTCAATATTGTATATACAAAATTATCTGTTGGTACCTAATGGGACTTTTTACTTTACGGTAGGAAAAGGTAGTATGAATACGCACAGCGAGATCAAGGCCAAGGGAGCTAACTCGTACTCATAATTATAATTCTAGTTGCAAATAAAGTTAGATTCTAATGACCGTTGACAAATAGGGCCAATGTCGATATTATCTAGATAGTGCCAATGAGCAACTTATATCAAAACAAAATTGCACACGACTGTGTTATTGTAAGAAAATAAACAGCGTGACACTGTTATATATAATCGGATATGGAAATGAATAGATAGACTAAGCTTACACTTACAATATCGATCACCTGTGTACAGAAACAGAAGAACTTGACAAACGCGACACTGTTCTCATAAGCAATAACTAGCTTAAATTCTAGCCAAAAAGTTGTTTTGCCAAGCAGTTTACAAGGAAATAGACTTGACCCCAATGATATACTTACACTTAATTAAACATTTTAAACAGGATACTTGGCAAGTCAAAAATTACCTTTATAAAAAGTATATACAAACACGGACGGTGTGGTATAAAACAAGAGGATCAGGCTTACCTTATGGTACATGTTATTATGAACGGTTAAAGCAATATATCAAAAAAAAATCCAAGCACACAAAGAATTCCACACCGAATATCTCTTGAAAACATATCAATTAACACAACCTCACCAACACAACTAAAATATCAATTCAGCAAGACACCAGACATGTGGTATCTCAAGTCACATGCTGAATTAACAAAAATGAACACTTATTTATCCTGGCGAAAGTTGGTATCGTTTAACAAGTACTCTTCTGAAATTACGGTGTTGTATGAAAGTCTTCGTTTCCTTCCATCTTTCAAAACCGCGAAAAGTTAACCGTCCAGACTGTACGTGTTCTGCACACAATTCAGTTTATAGGCATCACTTAATTTTCCCTGGTTAACTCTGGTGAGATCTTCAAAAATCATAGTTCCTGTCCCTTTCAAACTCCTTTGCGCGCGCAGAATAGCTGCCTTTTTGGTTCTGTGTGAATTTCACTATAATCGGTCTGGGCCTGTTGTTCCCGTATCTCCCAAGTCTATGGGCAATGTCAATATATCTGGATTCTAACGGAATTTTCATAGTTCCCGACACAAAGTCCACCACTTTCTCGATGCACTCATCAACCGTTTCTCCTTCATTGGTATCTTTAAGTCCAACAATCCGTATGGAATTTTTCCGGCCGTGTTGCTCCAAGTCGTTCTGCTTACACTCAAGATCACTGTTTCTGAGCTCAATTGTCTCCACTTGCTCCTCAAGAAAACGTACTCGCTCCTTCAGCCCGTCGTTCTCCGTCTCAAGGTCATAGATACGTCCCTCGAGTCTATCTATCATATCCTTATTCTCCTGTTTGATGTCACATTTCAAGCTCTGTAACTTATTTTCCATGAAGTCTTTGGTGACCATCATGGAGAGCATGCTGTGGATTTCCTCAGGTCTCTCATCTGTCGATTTCTTATGAGTATCAAATCCAGCATCACTCTGTCTGCTACTCTGATTTCTGGTTTTAGCACCGGAGAGAAGTCCTGAAGTAGGCATATCGAATAGTGTACAATATAAATCACTGTCCGAGCGTGTTCACTGGTATATACAAGTGTCGCTGGTATAGCGTCATGAGTAGTGGTCACCGTGGTCAACTCAAACCATGTCCAGTGTACACATTATCCAAAAGTGTAATAAAACCTCCAAATTTTTCCTTGGAAATTGCTCGCTAAGTAACGAAGAGTTTACATTTTACATACAAGATAAATTTGGTAAATGTCCACACGGGGAAAACACAGTAAAATCTGGTTTTCTGCCGGAGCTCTCAAAAGCATGTCCACCACGTTGGACCACGGTAGGTCTTATGTTCGATTGGAAATCTTTTTCTCGGGAGATAGCAATTTATGTATTCTGGACTTCCATTTCCATCTGACGTGACTTTGATGTCTTTTCCGCATGACCCACTGTTTCCGGTAGGTTTTCTTTATTTGTTTCTGGTAGCATTAAAGTTAGTAAGGCTGCTAGAAGGGAAAATGTTCCAAACACAATCAGAGGAACAGCTTGACTTATCGTACCGACCGAATTGGTTGCCTGCAAGTACAATTAAGCGCATATAAGAAGTATTTTAAATAGGAATATTTACGATATTTTGCAAGTAATATATGTATATGGAGGAGAACGCCGATGTGGCGCAGTGGTATAAACTGCGGGTATTTCTGACTGGGCGATATGGTACCGTAGATCGTGAGTTAGATGCCCGATCAGGGCACGGGTCATAAATTTGTCTTCCTTCGTCATTTGTGTTACTATGTAATACATGAAATTAAGTAGCACAATGTATCATATGCACTATGTGTTGGTGATGCGATGGTAAATATTTGAAATTCCTGTCGTAGTTGTACTGTGAGGAATATATATACATTTATATTAATTTCGGTTCAAATGATCCCATTCAGATCAGAAATTATGTATTTGGAGGCAACTTTGTAATTCAGAATTTTAATTGCCTCTTCTCTGTTGCATCCTTTCTTAATATTACTGATCAAAGAAAAATAGACAATTTTTTATCAAATGAATATGATATCTGTTCTTGCTTCCATACATCGACTGACTTGTATGACTCATCTTTGCTAGCCAAGGCTTCTGATTACGTTTCACTCCATGAATGTGGGTGGAGCGTTATCAGAAGCCTTTGCTAGCAAAGGTGGATATGATTTGGCCTCCCGCTTTTTATACTTTACATGTTTAATTGACATATATATCACACACACACACAAAATGAGTTATTTGAATTGTATATAATTGACGTTGCATTTTGGATAACGCCACACCAATTTTGAAGAACTTACGAAATGCATTGCCTTGGAAAGACAGCATTCACTTTTTGTACAAATGGTGATATTAAGAGGGGTTTTTTTTTTGTTTTTTATTTTTTTGGTTTTTAAATTTACAATAGACTCCTAATAGCATTTACCTCTAAAGTATCATACCAATACAGTTTAAATTGATCTGAAGCACTAATTGACCATTTTTACCATAAATGTATACGTACCAGTTTTGCGATAAAAGGAGCAACAATGTATCCGATGTTACCACAGGCCAGACTTATACCCATGCCACTGTTACGGAACACTGTCGGAAATATTTCAGCTGCCCAGAGATATATAACGCAATATCCCACTGTCACACCTGATTTCCCCATCATTGCCATGACAAGGGTCACATTTCTAAACCCTTAAAGAAAAGTAAGTGTGAATATGATAATAAAGTTACTTTTTTCATCATTATTTTCATTTAGGTATTTGATTATTAATTCCGAATTATACAGCGATGGTTCACAAATGATAAGGAAATGATTTGCAGGTGTATAGTTCGATTAATTAATTAATCATTTAATTGAATAAAATCTTCTACGCTTGTTTCATTAAGTCCATATGAAATGAAAACTTCCTTTATTTGAAAAATACGTGACTCGTGTACCTTCCATGGCAAATACAGTCGTCCCTGCGCTACATAACAGCATGGTACCACCTATAAACATTGATGTTATGTAGAGTTTCTTTCTTCCGATTCTGTCGCTGAAGACAAGGGCAAGTGTGTCGGCAGGAAATTCAACCAGTCCGTTTATCAGGAAGTTAAGATAAAAGTTACCGCTTAGGTTCTCTGTGTTCAGTGCAAACCCAAAGTAGCAGTGATATACCACGAAGCTTCAAAGAAAGTGATACAAATACAGTGTTAATACCTGGATGTTTACTATTACTTTACTATTAAATCTTTGTTTAAGGATTTTGATGATATAATAAACATTATGAATCTGTAATATATTTTCTTTTTGGTAATTTCCATCCGTTTATTTTATAGATTGTTATTCATTATCAGAAGACCGCTAATTGTGTATATTTTGGTAAAAAAAACTAATCATTTGACATTTAAAATATAAATTCGTGGGAGTAGTTGTTAATTTGAAAGGAACAAAGAAACTGACACATAGTAGATATATGTATGAAATATATTCTCTGAATACGAAAGTTAAGTAACGTTACCTGTCACTTACACGTTGAAAAATATGATTAGTGAATGACAAACTAATGAACGGCTTGACACGAATTGGATCAATGTGTTCTTGTTCCTCGAAACTTCATTCTCCTCATCATATTCCTCATTCAAGGGGATGCAACTCTCCGTATTGTTAGATTTTGCTATTTTCATTAGTATAGCATTAGCCTCTGTGATTCTACCGCGACTGATCAGCCATCGCGGGGACTCTGGTATAATCCTACAATGTAGAACATTATAGAGCTTCAATGTTATTATTTAATTACATACGCGTTCGTCCCAGTGTGACGTAGACAGAGTTAAAAAAGGGAAAGTTGTTTAAAGCTTAGTAAGAATTTTTAACCCGAATGTTTGAGCTAATCTGTGGTTATAAGAAAGCTTTGTTTATTGTGACATGCCCTGTTTCTCGTACTCTTTTCCCTCAAATGAAAAGCCTGTATTTTTTTCCGTCAGTTGGTTAATACACTATTTCCATATCCTCTAAGTGAAAATTTGAATACATTTATAATTGAGGAGGAAATCAAGGCAGCCATTAAAAATTCCTACAAACGAAAACAACTATCACTGTTACGCTCTCATGCTAACTTTGATGAACACTTACCACCAATATATTAAGAACAGCAGCAGTGGTGCCGAAGATACTATCTGAATGTATTTCCAATGACGAAATCCGTATCCAACTCCCGCCAACAGTACAACTCCACCTGAATAGAAGTAGTTCAACAGGAACCCAGCATACAGCCTTTTTGATGGCCCCACAATTTCAATACCTATCAAAATAAAAATGGAAAATATACTTTTGTCAAGCACCTTGTTGAAAAGGTTAACTCTTAAAACTTATTGGGTCAGCACACTACAATGCATTTCATAGCTGAGGGATCACGTAGGATACGCGCGCACGACGTCTGCTTCAAAGGTACCCTTCAACTATGTATATCAAACATTAACTTGCCTTGTTTTTGTTTTGTTTTGTTTTTACTGTGTTAACTCAAAGTGACAGACAACCTTTACCCCGGACAATGATATCCACAATTTTACCGGTGCGAGATTTTCTTTTCACTTACCCTAGACACGGATACCAACAGTGTGAAATATTTTTCACCCATAATTCACCGATTAATCTCCAGTTTAAGACGTGGGGACTAATCTGTCAACTCCTAGGGTATGACAGATTGCCCGCGCTAACCTTCTTAAACGGAAGCACTTCCGGAACTACCTCTTGATTACAATTCGTCGGCTGCTTTTAAGTAAACATGCGAAAATAAACAAACTATTGATATTCCTAAAGATGACGTTTGAAATAGGGGACATGGTTACTGTGGGTGTTAATAGTAAGAAGGGCAACATTATTGCAACAGTCCGCCCTATTTGTACAAATATGATGTTTAAAGCTCAGGTGAGATCGCAAGTGCAGCCAAGCGTGAACGGGTTAAAGGACTACAAGATAAGATTTTGGACTGTCCCTCCATACCCAACAAAGTGACATCTTCGTTTTCCAATGGCAAGCCAAGATTTGTAGCAATGGATCAGAAAAGTTTGTGTCTGAACAGGAAACCCGCAGTACAATGACGAAATCGGTGTTATACGGGTCCATAGTCACTTTTGGAACTTTTAATATCAACATCCACTCCCACAATCAGAGTTCAAATGAAATACAAGAGCGCTCGCGCATTATCTACTCCAATTCTGACAGCGACTAATGTATAACACTAGGCCTGTCGATTGATGAATCAGTGACTATAGCTCCTGTATCTGTTTGACTAAATATTGTGAATATTTAGACCTATGCTTTCTAGGCAGGGAAAGATTCTATACATAAGAGGGTGAACAGGGTAAAAGAACAATAATGAGTTACCCCATTGAAGTGAGACAGGGGAATCTTAACCCTCGGGATAAGATACTTAAGCTATCAAACTTTCGGAAAGCCTCTTATTTGGCAACTTAAGAATCTTCCCCTAGGGTTGAGATTCACCTGTCTTACCCCCAAGGAGGTGGAAGATTATATTTGTCTTCCAACCATGAATATCAGCATTAAACGGCTATGTTGTTTTCTACTTTGTTAAGATATAATGACTCACAATGTTACCATCCAACCATGAAAAGTTATGTTATAGTAACTGTTGCCTTCCCCCTGGCATAACACAGACTGGACCTTACCTAGAACAAAGGCAGGGATATACACTCCCCTGGAAAACATGCCCTGAAGAAATCGAAAAGCCGTGAACATGTAATAATCTGTTGACCATGCTGCCCCCAATCCAGAACCCAGCAGAAAGATAAGACTGATACTTATAGTCTTTTTTCTTCCAATTCTGAAAATAAACGGGGAGTTCAAATAATGTAAAATTACATTACATTACATTAATATTCAAAATCCTACACACTATTGTTATATGTTAATGATCGAGAAATCTCGTGAATATCATTGAATTTTGCTATATCTTTGTATAACTATAAACATGTCAGAAGCTTGCCGAAATTGGTCTTAGTGTGTGATAAAATGTATCAATATCCGATCAATAAAACAGGTAAGATTTAATTATCGTAATAATATAGATGATGAATTTAATAGATAATAAATATATCATGAGCCGCAATCGGTCGTTGATTTGTTTTCTCTGGTATCCCAAGGGAAACATACCCATCCGCAAGAACGCCTTGTATCAATGATCCACAAAAGGAGCCAACATATATTACCATTTGGATGTAGGTAGGAACCAACCCTGAGTCACAAACGAGGTCATTCTGTAACGTACGAACAAACTGACAAACTACTAAGATTAACTTATATACCGATATAACCTGTTAAGCCCTTATAGTTTTCGTGGATAGTAGTTTGGTTTGGTTTGTTTTTGTTTAACGTCCTATCAACAGCCAGGGATAGTAGTTAATCGTCTGTAATATATACATATGATACGATAACGGATTTTTTATCATCGTAGTAATGCGGCCAATATTATCTCATGATAATATTGATAATATTTGATGACGGTTGTCAACAAAATCAAAAAGATAAAAGATATAAGCTTAAGAACTAGATAGTGACATAGTGGAATCAACAAATCACTTTCGGTCTCTTTTTTGCCTCCTTGGAAGAAAAAAGGGAGGAAACTCTCGATTCTGCAGGGTACCCTTTATTAGTCGCTAAATATGATTATCCTGCAGTTGGATACATCAGGTCTAAATCTTTGACTCTCCCGGACATTATATGAAATACAGTGCTATTATTTTCCAATCTTGCAGGGGCAACCAATTTTAAGAAGTCCGTTTAAAACATAGATGCACATAGGATTCAATTACAAGCTGAACATACTTTATACTGCTTCACTGAATGTCATACATATCAATTATGGGCTTTTGGTGAGGTTCATATAGTGCTTTATCACATACCTATGTAATCTTACATTGGTAATACAGCAAATTTCGATTAATGTTTTCAGTTTGTATGTGATAGAAGATGTCATATCACCATATTAGCTAGAACTAATTTAGGGGAATTCCCGTTTCAATGAAACAGTTCGTTGGAAGAAATAAACTGAAGTTGTACCTTACACCTTTAATAAGATTATATGAAAATGTTGTGTTTTTTTGTGTTTTTTTTTTAATTTATGAATTTGAATATAAATAAAAGTCAATTGCTTGAATATTTAAAATGCATATTTATTTCTTTGAAAATATTTTTTTCATTGAAATAAATATTTTCCTCTGACATTTCTGTTTGAGGCTGATTCCCTGAACGCCTACATTTTGAAATAACACCCTACTGACTATGTTTGTACAGTAATTATAGTCTGTTCTGGTGAAGTCATTTAAATTACCTGTGTTTTACCTGTGTGTGTTACCTGTAAATTTCATGGTATTTCTCATCAAAATCAAAGGTCAATAATCAATGAATATATACTGCACAAAAATACAGTATTTAGAATTAAACTATGCACATGATCATTGTCAATACTTATTTAAACAAATAAATAATTATCAAATTGATAAATATTAATAATTTGTTGATATTGATATTAATTGAGAATTCATTGAAATTAATATTTATTAATAATTAAATGAAATTAATATTATAAAATATCTTTTAATAATTCTATCAATTTCATCAAACTAAAAATTGTATCAAATACTTTGCTTTGTTCCTATTACGAGTTATAATCAAAAGTTGTTTTTTTCTCATTTGAACACATCTCTGATACCAATTAAGAAGACTGAAGATAATGATGTTGATAAGTAAAAACGATCACTTTACTGAGATCAGTAAAAATGATGAGTTAATGTAACCCAGGCTACAGGATGACATGACACTTGGAGTTGAATACAGGTTGTACTGATGTAACATGGACAGTGCTTTATCATGTATGTATCAATGACGTTGTCAGCAATATCAGTGTTTGCTACTAACTTATTTTATCATGTGGCCAGCAGGACCACCAGATATTATTTTCAAGTGGTCCTTCTCAGTTTCCAGTGGTCCTTCCAACATATGAGAAATATCAAATATTATCCTTTCATTTAAAAGTCAAGTTAAATGCCTAATGAATATAATGAATTGCACAAAATCAGTTTTAAATCACTATTTTTCTTTCAAAACGCTACTCCTCCTTAACCCTTGGGTGGATTACTTCCAAATTTGGTTTGAAGCATCATTGGGAATGGCAATCATATTTTATATAAATGAGGCTGGTCTGACCCCTGGGGCCCGAGGGGCGGGGCCCCAAAAGGGGAACTTTGATTAATTTTTGCTATAAAATCCTCCTCCTCTCTATCCCTTGGGTGAATTACAACCAAATATAATAATAATAATGTAAGATTCTAATAGTGTTATTCATATAAAAATATGTAATATTATATTAACATGTAATATTCTATGATTATAATAGTGATATTCCAAAATGTGTAACTTTAAATTAGCATACATGTACATGTCTAGTGTTCTATATATAATTAAGATTCTAATGGTGATATTCCTATCAAAATGTGTCAATTTACATTAACGCATGTAATTGTAGTTCTCAATATATAATAAAGATTCTGATAATGTTGTTTTCAAAATATGAAAAGATATATTAACTTGCAGAATTCTAATGCTCTTACTTTTTGTATAATTTATCCACATCAATGTGATTGATACTATGCTATAGAATTGTTTTTATATGCTAGTGTCTTTGTTTTCTTTAGCTGTCAAATGCGCGATTTCTACAGGTAAAATACAGGTAAAATATCTCGGGTAAATACAGCACATGTATGAAACAGACTATAATTACCCTCCCTTTCATGTCTCTGCCTATTGTTTTAAATATGCAGGCGTTCGGGGAACACACCCTGTTTGACAGCTCATAGTTGATAATCAAAACATGCCGGAGGAAAGGTTTGTAAATGTTTGTAAATGACGAAGAAAACCACATTGTTTCTTCATAACAGGCCCGTTGAAAATTCTAACCCTGGATTGCTGAAACGCCCCACTCTGACGTCAGGTCATTATGTGAAATTTTAGCTATTGAAAGGGACACATACATAAAATGTTTGGATCTTGAACTGAAAACAGACGAAAGCGGCCAAGAATATTTGGAGTTTGATAAATATCATCAAAATCCCGCGGAGGAAATTCAACTAACCAGAGGTCATTAAATCCAAAACCTTTTTGCAAATCCCGAGAATTTCCCCAGGTGTCCAATTGAATCAAATGAACTTTACGCGAAACAGAGGTCACGCAAACTCAACACTCCAAATTATCCCTTTTATCTTACTGTCAATCACAAGATAATAAAAGAAATGTTGGTCTTGTTGGAAAAAAAGACCAACCATTCCCTCCGAAAAACATTTTGTATTTTGACGTATCACCGACGACGACCATGCAGTTGAGCCCATGGAACGAACAGCCATGAGAAATGTGCGATATTTTACAAAATGTCCCAGAAACAACTTAGTCAATAAAGTATGTCTCCTCAATAATTTGTCGTAGTGAAGTGGTAATGAGAAATTCCATAAATGAAAACGCGGTCGCGGTTCTATGCACAGGTTATCTGGAGATTGTCAAAATCTTGGAGAATCCTACAAATCAATGACTGTGACTCCGCGTGACATGTCGCTTGTTTTTTGTGAATGAAATCTGCACGCGCTTTGACGTAGTCGCCCAACGAGAGCGCATTAGCTATGTGTCAAAGTGTAGATAATTTTTTTCGATGCCATTGATATGTAGGTTTTATTTGATATTTTACTATATCCATGCTTAACTAAGACTAAATTAAGTTAAATTAAATAGTATATTTAACCTTTCATGCTTGAAGTAAAAGTTTTAAGTGGCTAGATCTGTCAACTAGGCCTACACTTTTAATCTAGGCTACGGGCTAACTTTGAGGGGGGGGGGGGGGGGGGGCTTTTTTATTGAAAACGAAATTAATACCTAGCGATTTGATACCACTCGTAACCGTATTTCATAATTAAGGAAAATTGTAATTAATAACGGTATTTCCCAAGAGCAAAACCACCCATATGTGTTGATTTGGCTAGTAGGATCGCCGAGTTTCTTGTGCGGCGAAAAATGTCCCGATTGGGCGAAGTACACGGGTGATATTTTTCCTTCGCTCAAAAAAACGATTTTCTTATATACCAATATCGTAGAATATGATATTTCAAATTTGACTAGGTCCGTATAACACAATATTAACCATTTCACAATGTTATTGGCAACCAGAATGGGGGGATGGGGGGGGGGGGGGAGGCGGAGTATAAATGATAAAGTTCTTTTGCATATGTCTGAATCAACATACCTCTGTGACTATCGATTCCAAGAACACAGACTTGTCATACACCCAGGATGTACAGGAATCGGCCATGTTTTCATAACTGCCAGAGGCATTGAAAACTTCCACATTTCTTCTGCATGAAAATCTGTTGTCTTCATATAATAATGTTCCGTTTGTCAAGTGAGCACTGACATCCGTTGTTGTGTTATAACTAGAACACCTAGAGAATTATACAAAATAGGTCATTATGTATTGTATTGATTACATACATTACAATTCCGAAATGCAAACATTATATGAAAACTATGTAAGTGATAGAAGACGAAAGGTAAGTTTTGTTCATTATATGATACGAAGGGACGTTAAAAGCAGGTAAAAGGAGCGATGCATACAGCAAGGAATTATGCTCTGTACTTTTTCTTTCGAAACGGCCAAATAAACCTCAATGATGTAAGTTCACCTTTCATTAAGATTATCTTCTTCTTTAAGACGACTAGTTTCAGTCATCAAACCAGGTTTCGATGGCATGGGATGTTATCTACTTATTTTTTTTTTATTTAATCTTATTAAGTTGCACTATTATTCGAAACAAATTGCACCTTCGCTTATTGCCGAATAATTTTGATCTTAGAACACTGGTTCCTCTGTAATAGAGGGACTTTATTTCTATTCTCAAAATTATGTTGTTTTTTTTCATCATTCACTTAATTAAACATTTACGATCACATTAATGAGTTTATTGTGACATGCAATTTTGAAATGTTTCAACAAGAGAGATATGGCATTGTTGAGATATATAAACGAATCATGTGTAGATAGAAAAAAAGAAAAAAAAAACATGTGTAGATATCTTGTCAATAAAAACGACAGTTCAAAACGTATCTAGATCTAATTTAGTCTTTTTTTCGACAGTAAATATCGCAACTCAAAAGAATGATAAACTGAAATAATCATAAAGGCTTAACACATACTGCGCTCTTAAGAATATAATATAAGGCTGACATAGAATTGAAATGTTCTCACCTGTGTCTCGGAGTGTATAAGAGGAATGCGTTGATAACATCGGACATACCTATGAAGATGATGAGGAGGCATAGCAGGAAATAGATACGCTTTTGGTAAGAACCAAACTCACCAATATTTCTTAAAGTCTCGTCAAAATGGACACTCATGTTTTCCTATGATGTTGATCCCACTTCAAAGAAAATGATAAAATCTATTTTACCTAAACAAAAGATGAATTTGTAAAGGAAAGTTATATGGCATTTGTAAGCGATCCGTGCTAAATGATGCAAGAATAACATGATAATTACCCTCCGTCTTATTGGGAAAGCTTGTTAATTGCGCATCTTCCTTTCAAAGAACGTGCTATACAAAGAAAGTAAGATAAACGGATCATGATCTGTTTGCTAAAATAATTATTGTTAAAACAGGAGATGGTCGACAAAAAAGGATTCATCCACCCTTGTTATTCTTTTGGGAAATGTATATTGCTTCTATTGTCGTTACATTTTCAGATTTGGTACTATGCAACTTGATTCAGAGATTGCTTTTCGAACATTCAACGACACAACATAGAGTGAATCAAAGAATCCTTCGACACGACAATGAGGACGACACACGCGGTGTTCGCACATCGCATAACTACAACAGTATGTTTAGGCTGCTAATCTCCTATATGTGCGATGTTCTCATTGACTATTTGTTTCTTTTATCAAATCAATAACTGAACTTTGGTCGTTGAAACTGTCCGCGAGAGCCAAGTCAGATTATGCTATATGTCAGGAACCTTGTTATCTTGAGTTATTGAATTTGAACTTGAACTTTTTACCTTAAACTGGTGACCCTGAACCAGTGTTCTTGATCTAGCTTATTGCTAAATGAGAGGGTTGACCAAATACTTGAGAACTTGAACATTTGAACTTGAACCTTGAATCTGCGTCCTACGACTTAAGCGCTTTTAGCTGTCTATGTGTTTATTGTCTTCTTGTCGACAGCCCGATAGCCATGACCAAAATACTATGATTTGATAATTATACCACTGTAAAAACGTGATATACATAATCATTTAAAACACTATATATTTGTTTAAGAACACCGTGTGTAAATTTGCTTCAATATACAACATCTAGAATGTGAATCAACATTTAAATTCATGTACACATTTTTTATACATTGATTATCTACGCCGCCTGCAGCCTCACATTTAGAGTCATGTACACATTATAATCAAACTGTTGGAGTAGACATTTATTATATATGTTTTGTTCGCTGTGTAACACTTGAAATAAAATCTATGATTGTATTATGTAATGTGAGGCGCATTAGAGTAATTTTAAAAATTAGATAGTTCGTTACATATAAATGCTGCTGTATAAAACATTTGTATCTATTATTGTTTTATTAGAATTTGAATCAACATTTAGAATTTGATTCAGTAAGAATATAAAAGACACGCTGAATGTCTTTGCGAAGTTGCATAGCTTCCCAATTACAAATTATGTATGTCGTTTGTCGAGCTTCTTAAAGGATCCACCTGCTTTTCTCACATACTGCACGGGGTGATCCCGTGGTCACTGGGGAAGGGGTAGAACGACAGCTGACGAGCGCTCTGACGCCATAAAAATAGCGTAGTGTCATCATTTTATGTAGCGTTACCACGTCGCAAATTGACAACGTCATCAATTTCGACGCATATTTTCATTATGGCGCGATGAAAAAGATTAAAACATTTCAATTTTATTTTATTTTTATTATTATCTATTTATTTTACTTTTTAAAGTACAGAATGTGAGAAAAAGAATCAAACATGGGTCTTACCCATGGACAGCGAATCTCAACTGGAGTGTAAGAATCCAGCAGGCGTCGAGCTAGCCAGCCAATCTCTTACACACGGGTTGAGATATCCATGTCCATGGGAAATGTTCATTTATCTGTGTTATGTTCTTATTTTGCTCCCGTTTATATATATATATATTTTACTTAAAATATATTTCTGCTTACATTTTAGTTAGCACTGAGTGCCTATTTGCATACATGTATATATTGAATCTACAATAAACATGAGTTAATGACTTGATCTTAAAAGGATTGCATGCATTATAAGGCTCGGTTCATACAGGTGTTCCTTCGCTGATGTGTACTGCATTTCTGTACAAGAATATCTTAGCAAGATGAGATGTGTATTTATTATTTAATAATATGCAATGAGGTTTGGAGGAAAACTTCCTTTGAGAAAACGTCACTTCAGGTAAGCATACCTTTTTAAAATTGTTGAACCAATAACTATGATATACACACGTTGGTGGCTGGTGACATACTTTCAACATTTCTTTATTTGGTTACATTAACAAATAGAGTGACGGGATGATTATTCAGCGATAATATATGATGCTTTGTCGATGAACACTTGGTGTTTTGACGTATATACCACAAGGAATGTTTGATATGCGAGCGGTGTGTTTATCAAGATCTACATTTGAAATGCTAAACCTATATAGTAAATGTTTGATTGAATAAATTAACGGGGTGAACGTTCTTGCTCTGGTTACCACCGAGCCTATTACACATAATGAATTTTGGTGGTGCTTTAAAAATTATGCATTTACTTAACAGAAAAAAGGCAGACATGCTCTGAATATATATTCAGAAGGCATGTAATGATGAATTTATTCATCAGTAGGCACTTGAGATTTTAAATGCTTCCATAAATAAAACTCATTTGTACAATCCGACTATTTGTACTGCTATATATGTAAGCTTGCCATATGTATACTGTGATGCAATTTACATCGAGGATAACAATATAATGGAAATAATATATCGCCATATGTTTATCGTATTCTCCAACTATTCGTTATTTATAAAAATAAAGTTATCAATATTTGCAACATATGTTCATCATTAAGTGCGTCAAGCTCTAGCAAGTGGGACTGATTTTATCTTGTGCATATTCGAGGAACATTTTGTATTTGTTGATAAATACTTACAGCGTAGATAGAAAGGTATCTCATACTATTTGTAAATTCCTTGTTCAAAATAACTGATATGTTCATTTCAGTGTTAAAGAACAATGAAAGTACCGTCACTTACTACAAAGTATCATTTATATATATCTGCATTCGCATTTCAATTTTTACTACTATATAATACATTTGATAACCAAAACTAACCAACATTCACTAAGAATATAGCCCGGTAAGTGATATTGCCGACAGCTGTTGAACACTACAGACACTAGCAATTTAGAATAACAATGACGTATCAATAATTGAATATTGTAATTCAACGTAAACTTTAAATCATGTTTAAAATGTATATTGTGGCTGAGATGTAATATCTTTCTATAGCTGTGCAACGAATTGAACGATATAAACATAATGATCTAGTTCTTTTCAGCAAGAAAATTAAAAATGGGATTCTATAAAAGCTTCAGGTGTATAGTGTCTTTCAATATGAATTCTGTAATTGGTAGAGTAGATATCAAAGCATAAATATATAATAATGTCATAAAGCTGTCGTGGAGCTCGTAAGAAATGCTAGAGCAAAAGTGTGGAAACCAGAAGAGAGGTCAGAAAATATAATCGGCGTAAAATGAATGTTAAATTATGGACGGGGAAAGGTCATCATAACTTATTTCTAATTTTAAAATAACATTAGATACGTGTGTGTACTCTGAACTGATGCAGCTATTCGTATCATGAGGGCAGGAAGGCCAACCTTGAAGACGTAAAGACCGCTGAGGAAGAGCTTACCAACCAACACTCCTTATGGACACAATAAGGACGACTTTGAATTAAAATAGTTTTAGGCGATACATCCATACAATACAGTGTCATGACATATATTGTAGTATTGGGGACACAATTCAAATCGCCCTTATTGAACAATCATGTAAAAAAAAAACACACACACACACACAGACAGACAGACAGACAGAGAATACCGACTTACTTATAAAAGCATAATGAACGCTTATTTTTTCCCTAAATGATTAAGTGACAATATCCTAAAGTAACGAGTTGAAGATAATTAGAGACATACAGTCTTACCTCCAGATTAAACAGCAAAGACTGCGGATTCTAAAAGGATATAATCCGACCCCTGTTAAATATATGCCATATCGGGGCGTGCGTGCACATAACCTTTAGAAGTACAAAGGTAAATGAAAGGTGATAACCTCAGACTTAGTCTTTTCTATCTTTACTGACACAACGATCAACCTCTTTAATGTTTGATGATTTGGGCCAAGAGGTGCCCTATATATTTTGAAGTGGCGTGGTGTATCCAGTGTACAAGAACGCACAGTCACAAGCGCACTAATACACTCACGTGCGAACACAATGATACACAGATAATACTATAAGAAAGCATTTGAAAGAAAAAACCTCGGTCAATTTTCTACAGATTCCAGTATGATTCTCTGAAATTCGGAAAAAAAGCAGTCTAAATTCTATAAAGTTCTACCCAGCAGATTTCACTTTCGGAGATTTTCCTTAATGTTAGGAGAATGTATCAAGCATTCCCCCATCAAATTGTAAGTTACTATCTAATTTAACCTAAATGATTACTTAACTCATAAATCAAGGTGTAATACAGTGTTGTTATATTTTTTTCTCTTTGAAGTGATAAAACATCTCATACCAAGTTTTGAAACCGGCGTTGTATAAGTTATTACTTTTGTTAAAGATACTATCTTATAGCTTATTTGCCACAAACGAAAATCCGTTTCAATTAACTATTCACCTGCTTGAATAATACGATAACATGTATATATTCTCTATAACACTGATATGTTTGTCCCTAATCTGTCCTACCTTTAGCCTTTGTGTCCTTCCTTGACCTTGCAATTTAGCCTGTAAGCGGAAGCCTCTTTAAACCATGTGGGGTTACCGTGGACTTCGCCACTCTCCGGTAAACATGAATTTCAATGGTGTATCTAATATGTGTTTACCCGCTCATTTAAAATTTTACTCTACCATAACGCGTACAGATATCAACCAGTATCATAATGCGACAGACTGCTACACACATGTTACATGCAATACAATATTTGTGACGCATAGTCGTGTACGTCTATATGTGTAAAAGTACAGAAGCAATGTCGGCTGTTTTATCATAGGTGATCAGATTGAATGACAACATTCCATGTTATAATAAGTGAATAGCCTTTAGAAACTTTCTGCATTATACTGGAGGTAGAAATGCATAAAATATATCCAATGAGTGTTCACTCTTACAAAAGAATATTGAAAATATAAGACTGTAATTATATTGTATTGTTATCAGGCCCGGCAGGGAATTATTTGTTTATTTATTTATCTTAATCTTAAAATTATCTTAATTTTGCTTCAATCTATTAACCAAAAATGTATTCCTATCACATAATATATTTGCATCGCCATAGTATCTTTATGCACAACATGTGATAAATTATACATCTATGCAGCATTGTGACGATTTCAAACAGAATATAAAACCAATTGTTAATACATATGCCTACTTACGTACGCATATAAACATTTTATCACAAATTTCAAATTAGATTCTTAATAATCATACATTTGCATATGACTTTATTTTCAACAACAGGTGAATCAGTATCACTGCTTGATGAAAAAACTTTTTGGCAAAATATTAAGCTGCCATGCTATTTAGTAATTAAAAGTCGTTACAATGCAGTGACAAATTTTCTGACAATTACATAATACAGGTTATTGTCAGTGCTGACAAAACTCAATTTGAGTTTGAAATGAGTCGTTTACTATACAGTATATATACAGTATTGTTGACAAATGTTATGCATGATTACCCTCAGCGTAGAGTGTGATCCGACTGGCGCCTTTATTTAAAAAGAACACAAGGGAATGTTTGTATTGTAGATTGTTTCAGGAATTCGATACCCTGTCAATTATTTCCTGTCTTAGCTGTGACAGACAGGTTAGGTATCCTAACATTCTAATTTACATATGTTTTGTGTACGCCTGTGTTTATCTATGACCGATTCATGCGACATAACATACGTATAATGCCCTATTTATTAAGGAAATCAATACACATATAACCTATATTGTAACAAAGGTATACTACAACATTTTTACATGTACAATCACCAAACAATAACAAACTATTCAAATGGGTTTGTTCTGTAAAATGAAATTGGTACGTTTTAGGAGCTACTTTTATACGTGAATTTATACATTGTGTATCGGCTGAATATGTGTAACCCTACGCTCATGTTTACCTTATCTTTCGTTCACTTGACATACCTGCTATATTCGAGCTACGACTGGTAAGTGGTTTTATGTGTGTATATGTGATTAAAATCCCAATCATAACTGGTTGGTATATGCCATATTCTATCGTTAAACGAAAAGAAAATTATTGTAAATATCCATGAAGGAAAGAAGTAACGTAACTAGATATGTTAGTAAAAATCCGATGATAAAATAAATCGTATTGGATATCAACTAGGGCTTAATAATAGACTAACAGGTTGGGTGATTTTGATTCTAGGTCAGGTACTAGCGTTTGTGCGTTAGACGTCGTATAAATCAAAATCGATATGATATGATATAGATATGTATGTGTGTGTTCCTGTAAAGGCGATATGTGTATATTGATTTTGCTAATTAGTCATTTTTAACATATCCGCTTGTATTTAAATATTCCGGTTGAGGGACTATTATTAATGATGGCGGCCATCCGGAGCTCGAATATGCACAGTATTTAACAGATACACATTAGAACAATTCCAACAAAAGGGGCAAAGTTATTAATTAGATATAATTCGTCGTAAATGTAGCTCAATACTCATGTTCCACATCGTATAAGGAACATATATATATCCCTCCCCCTCCCCCTTATTAGCACAATGTATCATATACACTCTGTGTTGGTGATCCGAAGATAGAGATTTTAATTTCCTGTCGTAGTTGTACCGAGAGAATATATATATATATATATATTGTTATTTATTATCATAAGCACTCATTTCAAACACGTCAGTATCATAGCAAGATCACCTATTTGCATTTTATGTTTTCACAGGTGGCTGCATTTTTAAGCTGTGTATAAAGAAAACATCGTGGCATAGCTACTATGCGATTTGATGACATTTTGAAGGCCGTTGGAGAATTTGGACCGTATCAAAGATGGATTTTTATTTTGATATGTCTGCCAATTATCTTCATAGGTATATCTGACGTAAACAACGCACTACTGCTCTTCTCGCCAAAACACAGGTAAGTTAATATATCCCATATACACAGAGTGGTGACCCATTTTCCTTTTATCCTTAATGATTAGCACTGAGCACCCCCTCCCTCCCCCTCCCCCCTGAATGATTTATAACCCTCACATATATAGGTTGATTTAATTAGTATCATGCTTATTGAAACCCTCTCCAACAGATACTCATCCATTTCTCCACAACGACCACCACTAAGATAGTAAATATCTTAATTTCATCCCAACATAAGCATCAAGAGGTAACATCAGTTCGGCAAATGATGCTACTGCTTTGTTACTATTGCTTTACAAACAGACATATATTTCTATTTAGACATACACTGGTAATATAAGCCAGCCGTTTTCTAACTTGTAAATTATTTATTTCCTGTGTTTTCATTAATACTTCATTTTATCATGATGTAATGTGTAGATTATGCCATACAATACCACTACTGAAATATCATTGTTTGTCTTGTGACATATTACAATTTAAATGTAATTTAATTAATTAATCAAATATTCAAATGTGTTTGTATGTAACAGGTGCGCTGAGAGTGGTGTGCATAACAACACAAAGTGGTACTCAGAACGGACAGTAAATTTTTCCGGGAGATTTATACAGAATGCAGGGAAAGATGTTTGCTTCACATATTTAATAAACTCATCGGATGAAAACGCTACTTCTCTCAAACAGCCGTGCACGATCTGGACATACGACCAGTCTGTATTCATAGAAACCTTCGTTTCACAGGTAGCTATTTAGTTTACCGGTACAATATGAAAAAAAAAACATTCCTTTGCTTATATTGGTCATTTGTTCCACGAAACATTATTTTTTTCCATTGACATTTCTATTAACATTCAGCTGTTTGGGTATGAATGACGTAATGTAAATTAGAACTGCGTCTGTTTGATCATATCGGTGTTTTATTAAAAGTGAAAAAGGCGAGAAAAAACACATATCGTATGCATCACTTCTAATAATGTTAGCATGTGATGTGTATTTATTTGTGTGGATAAGTGTATGACTAGTGTAATCTAAAAAGCATCTGCTTAAGAACTATTTATTTTTATCTTCCAAAATTTTGTCAATTTCAAAACTCAAACAGCTGAAGCTTATGATAAACGTTTGCAGATTTCTGACTTCTGCAAACGTTTCTTTTATTTACCAATCTATGTTTTCTTTGCTTAGAAATGAATCACTTAGGACGGATCAAGGAATTTTCTCTCTGGAGAATGAAGAGGTCCAGTGTCGATGTTATGCAAATGTATAACATCCCACCCTTACCCCCAGAAGGTGACGCATCTTTGCTGTATGAGGATTTGAAAGTATTGTTCTTAATGCTTTCATTTCACAAAATATGATTGGAGTACGTAATGCTTCACGTGAAAATCCAGGAATTTCAAAGAAAGGGTATATGAGATGCAGCAATTTCGGAATGTGGTATCTATATGCACTTTTGCGAAGAGGTTTCAGGATCGCTCCGTCTTGATTCTATCTAGCATATATCCCATTGTATTATAAATTCTCTAATACAATGGGATTTTATGGCATTTCAGTCAGGAAAAACTTTGAGATATCGGGTATTCGAGGTTACCATGTATATTTTATGCAAATCTTTTGATGGCGGGCTGAATTTACGTCGAGATGAGTGGAGTCTTCGAGTTATCAAAGTACAGGATAACAAAGTTTGGCTGTTTGTCTCGCTTTTACAAAAAAATAAATACGTACATGTTACTTCTCCAATATCAATATACTGTTAAATTTCTTCTTCAGTTAAAACAAATGCGGCTCATTAAGAATTTTAACTTTTGTATCAATAATCTATTATTTTATCAATGTAGGGAAATACTTTAAAAAATGAATAAGTCCACGAAGCCTTCACCTTAGACAATCTCTATGCTATATTCAATCTTGTTGGATACAGTTTGCTTGCATATTATTTCTGTAAACAGTAATGTGTATGTTTGACTTGAGATGATATATTGCTTTGTGAGGGGTCAGAGATCGTCACGTTCCTTACAAAGTAGTTGTTCTGACAATGTGAGTTGTTACATAGTATTTAATTTAGCGTGTCCGTGGAAATAAAAGGACATTCTTCAGTGTGTGTTTGACAATGCTGGCGATTTATTATAATTTATAATAATTTTATCTTTTTTAAATTGATTATTTTCAAAGTCTATTGTGTATTTAACATTTTTGTACCAATTAAGATTGAGAGATAGAATATGTCGTAGACTCTGAATTTACTGATATGCATTAAGATATATGTACCATTCCTATATGATGTTTTTTATACATTGTATATCTAAATAGCAATCATACATTTGTGTGATTCACAATGCTATCGACTAAATATGATTTATAATGGTTTAATATATTTTAATTACATTATGTTTAAAGACTATTTTGTACTTATCATTTTTATACCTTTAAAAGGAAGAAATAAAATATGTCGTAGGCTCTGAATTTACTGCTATGCATTTAGATATAAAAACATGGTGTTATTAATAGATTTCTATTCCTAGCATAACCTGGTATGTGAAGATGCAAATATCCCAGCATACATACAGATTTTCATGTACTCCGGAGCGCTGACAGGATCACTATTTCAGGGATTTTTTGCCGACAGGTATCCTTCAGAAACACACTATGTATGATTTGAATTGAATAATAAATAATATAAGATTGTTTTCCTTCCATTTAAATGTTTTATTCATGCCTTTTTTTAATTTGCTTGATGAATTTCTGTTGACTTACTAAATATCTTGCAATTTGGGCTCCATTCATTACATTTAAAGATCAAACGGATATTTGGAAATGTTAACAAAGTCCCTGTTATTGATCTATTAGATACAAATGTACACCGTACCGTTTTCAGTGTTAACATTACTGGATTCAGTAATTGAAGAATGCCGAATTATAGTTTTAAATGCAATTTTAGATATACATATCTGACTCTTTAACACTGTATACAGCCTTCTTGTATTTTGTAGATTTGGTCGACAACGTATGATATGCTACGGTCTTTTCTTCGTGTTCGTATCGGGACTAGCTTCAGCATGGTCGCCAAATTATTATATATTTGCTATATTACGATTCATCCAGATTATGACATCAAGGGGTGTATATATATCATCATTCATTCTAGGTTTGTATTTAGAGTCATCAAATAAAACAAGTAATTTCACATAACGTCTGCATTTTTATTATCACATGGATGATTAAAGCTATAATACTGCGGTAAACAATGCGTTTTGAAAGTAATGGTTTCTGTGTTTAATGTGCACATAACTTTTTCATAATGAAGCAACATTTCTTCATTCATATGAACTGTGTTTTATATCACAAGGTATCACAGACTTCCAAAATATAAATGAATATTTGAATTATTTGTTGATGCACAAAAGAAGAACAAAAAGTAACGACTTTAGAAACGTAAGATCTTGAATAACAAATGGTCTAAAAATCTGTTTCATTTTCAAGATTGAAAATTGCAAAATTACATATTTTCGTATTTAATGAAAATATAATATGGTGATGTTGAAAAGTCGAAGGATACAGTGTAAATACCCTTTTCACAATAACTAAATGCACCAAAATCATTTTGATGTTGCATAAAAGATACGATTGTAGTCCATAAGTATCTCAACAGACTATTGCCAAAGGAAACATTATCTTTATGTCAATATAGTTATATTATCTTCGTGCCAATATAATTATAATAGAGGTGTGAAAACTCCAAAAAAAATATTATTTATTGAAATTATTTACGGTTTTAGCTATAGAAATGGTCGGACCTTCAAAACGTCAATGGGCCGGTTTTCTCTTCAATTATCCCTATTCCGCTGGCATAGCTCTGCTAGCTGGGATAGGATATGGTCTACGACACTGGCAATATATCCAGATAGCCTGCACAGCGCCGATTATCCTGTTTGTGGTGTATTGGTGGTATGTATTTTCATATATCAAGAAATCACAAATATTGTTGTTATCTCTGTATGACAATTTTCCACTATCTTTAAATCCAAACATTACACAAAGAATGTTTGAAAAGAAAAAAACACCCGTGTCCCTTAAACAACAGTACTCGCTGGTAACCATTACAAGGTAGACATCTCACCTTAGGTAAAAAAAAACACAATTTATATAAACTGCCACTGGCCTTCCGTACAACAGAGCTAGCAAGAATAATTTATACATAATTAGGCGGCTGACCTTTTTATGTTCTCTTCTGATTCTTTATGGAATCCGCCCCGACCACTGACAGTTGATGATCTATGCATATAATTAATTCAAATTATTATATCCTTAAACATTTTTTTACCCAATTGTCAAAACAACATTAACATTTTAACTAAATTGACTCAATCGATTATAATTCATATTTAAACTTCATTTCAAGCAGTGTGTCAAGCTTGAACCGGTCTATATGGGATATTTAAACATCTCTCAAATTAAGCACCTATATATATAGTTCAAAATCATAATATTTAATACCAAATTAACAATACCCATGTTCAATAGAAAACATACGAATGATACTAGCTCTATTCTTGGAATAACGTGCACATCATACAAACTCATTTGTCCATAACGTAGATTTACTGGTCCATTGTCATTGTTTCCAAGATAACCATGCATGAATGAGGCACACATCACCAGCTTCAAAGCATCGTCGTAGTCCAATGCTTCACATGTTCATAAAAACTTACTTGAATAGAACCTTCAGATGTCATTAAGTATTTGTTTGGTGCGCAATTGAAACACATTTTCAACAATTGTCGTCATATCCATTCCAATATGATGTTACAGTACCCACTGTCGTCTGTAGAAATTCAGTCATCGTGTACAGTCTTTGCTACAGAGTATTGAATATTCCCATATTCAGTAACTCTGTCACAGATGAAACACCCCAGACGATATTCAAGACCACTGTTGAGATGTATATTAAAAGGGGAAGGACGGGAGGAGGACGAACAGTTCAATTCACCGTTAGAGGACTGTTCCCTCATCCGTGACAATGACAATGCCACCGGAAGTTAGAAAGACAGAAATCCCTGGGTGCGTTCGATTACAAACATTGCACAAGGCGTGTTCGATTAAGAAGGATTGACATTAGCGAACATTAATTCATCAGTTTGTAATGAATGGTATCAGACAATTGATATAGTATATCATAAAACTGTTCCTACAGTAAATATTATTAGATAATTGACCACTGTGTAGAAAGATATTCAATGTATTTATCACATACTTTATGCATTGATCTTGACAATCTCCATTGCGATCGGGTGATACAGTGGTAACACACTTACCTTTCACCTAGACCACCAGGGTTCAATACCCGATCCGATATGTTGTATAGTATCACCTGTCCGATCACGTGGGTTTATTCTGGATACCCCAGTTCGCTCTAACAGTAAGATTCCTCACAAGAGTGATTACTATAAGTTAGTATAACTTGTTTTGCAAACTGTTGTAAAATTATATAAAATCTACTTTTTTGAAGGGTTATTCCCGAGTCCCCACGATGGTTGATAAGTCAGGGAAAGATAGACCAAGCCAGGAAAACAGTTTTGAAAATGGCCGCTTCCAGTAATACCATCAATTGTGTCCCTTTGCCTGCTGACATGCATGAAAAGACAGAAAGAAATGTGAATAAAAAACAAGGCATCGTTGATTATTTCAAACGGCGCTCTCTGCTTTGTCAGTCATTGGTTATATTTTTCAATTGGTAAGTTTCTACAGCTTAGATAAATAGTTATAATAGCTTATGTGTTTTGTATTTGTACTTAATATGTATATAGCAGTGATACAGCCTTTCGTTACATAAAGCACTAGACATGTGGCTTAGCTATAGCTTTGATGCATCCAGCATTTGTTTTTTGTTTTTGTTTTTTAAGGTATTTCTAAATTATATCATGTTATGTAATATCTTATTATACTGTATTATGATATTATATTATATCACATTGATAAGCGGGTAGCGTATCTGTCGCTAACTTGTGCAGATGTTATAATTTCATATTACAATTTTCTTTGTACAGTTTCGTGGTTTTCCATTGCTTCTTCGGCTTTACACTGAATACCGGAAACCTGGCAGGAAGCTTCCACTTGAACGTCCTACTCAGTGGTCTCGCTGACCTCCCTGGCTATACAATAGCCCTCTTGTCAGCTGGCAGGATGGGTCGGAAGAAATTATATATCTTGGGCATGGTAGTAGCAGGATTGTCGCTATTGGGAAGTGGTGCTATATCAGTCCTAGCTACAGAAGGTATTTACAGTGTAAATCAATATATGTCCACCGCTCCCCCACACAGGAGGTATACACATTGTAATGTAGCATTAGTTCATCAAACATTTTACCTCCCCTCCCAATACAAGATGTGTTCGCATTGTAATGTTACGTTCGTTCATCCCACCCCACACAGGAAGTATTCGCATTGTGATCCAACATTTTACCGTTCATTCCTAAATGTTAAAGGTTTCTGGTAGAATTTACTGTTTTACATATACATGATATACACAAAGAAAGCATATACATGTACCATTGATTCTAGACGTATTTTGGAGGAAATTTCACCATTTACATTGAATGTTTTATATCATTGTAAAATAATTAAAACATTATTTTAATTATCAAAATTACCTTATTTAATGTATTCCTAGTTGTATCTCTTTTGGTCTCCAATCTTAATCGTTTTCGGTTTCAGATTTTAAAATTGCCTCTATTGTGTTGGCAATGATAGGAAAGATTGGAATGGCAGTGGGGTTCAGTGTAATATATATATGGTCGGCAGAACTTTTCCCAACAGTGGTCCGAAACACCGGTATGGGATTAAGTACTTCTCTTGGAAATCTAGGTTATATGGCGGCCCCAGCAGTTGCAAGATTGGTATGTTATTATGCCATAACTTGGAATATAATGCTGTAAACTGGCATTGTTTTCTAAAACTAAATGCTTGTTTTAAGAAAATAAATAAGTTTGCAGTTATTCTCATATTTAGTTTTTAAACTTTATTTCGCATCGCAATTCATGTTTATATTTAACTTTACTTTAATATTTTCATCTTTACTTTCAAACTTTTAAGTTAATTTTCTTAATCAAAAATATATTCTTTTATGTTTTTTGAAAACAGGGAACCGTGGTTCCTGGAAGAATGGGGAATGCAGTGCCTATTTTTGTGTTTGGTTTTCTCTGCCTTATTGCAGCCTTCATGACGTTGATCCTGCCAGAAACACAAAATGCGCATCTTCCGGAAACGGTCGCGCATTCCAAGGCCATGAACAGAGAAATTAGATATAAACTCGGTAAAAAAGAACCACTTGATGAACGTATTAATTTATCCGTATGTAATTCATAAAATATATGTAACATACAGTATGTAAATTATTAGATAAGTTCGTGACTGTATAGTTTTGTTTTTCCCCATGACTCATGTTTGATTGTTCTGTTATTGTGTTTAATTGTTCTATTATTGCATTTAATTTTTGTATTATCGTGTTAATTTTTTTCAAATAATGTTAATTGTTAAATTAATAAGTCTATTTTTTGTAATTATTGTGTTTAATTGTTCTACACCTTATTGTGTGACGTTTACGACATTATATAGCTACTTTGGAATAACCATTGACAAACTGAGATCTGAAGACCTACACTGCAGATGGCAACTTTTTATAAAATGTGCAACATACAGAAAGGTGAATCTTATATTTAAGTGTAAAATCTCCGATATTGTTATATAGTGAATAAGACTATATTGTTTCACGTTCATTTACGGTTTATTTTTTGTTGATATAGTAAGTTTACATAAATTCAACAATTTATACTTAACCTATTGATTTTGTTTTATTTGTTCAGCATTCGCAATGTCGTTCTTCTGAATCAGAAAAAGCATAACATAAAAAGAGGACAATAATAAACACGTGTATTTAGAATTATCTCGTAAATATCCTTAAAACTCAGCTAGCAACAAATAAGTAGACTGTCACAAAATACAAAGTACAGTCGAGTTATCTACCCTTAGCAATCGTATTTACGCATCTAGTTGGAAATATCTAAGTGATCTGACTCAACCACTTACAATGATGGTAGCGTGGCAAATTGCTACATAAGTTTTGTTATTAATCGGTTTGATACCGATAGTCCACAAAGAACTAATGGTTTTGAAACTTTAATCTATGAAACATTATCGTTTTATAATATCTTGACAATACATCATTTACCCTCCGTTTATAACTCTTGAAGGTACCAACTCAAGCATCGGTTAATACATGTCAAGCCTATCATTGTTGTCTATATCAGTTTATAAGCGAATAATCAAACTCCCCTAAAATTGTCTGCCCTTAGACTATTTACTCATTTTAACAAGTTTTGTTTTGGAGTTCTAGAATATCCATCCCTACAATCACCCCAGAACGGTGAACTCTACTCAAATATAACAAAGAATTTCTACAAGTAGGGTAATTCAATTTTTAGAAATATAATATTTATAACAATAGCATACAATTCCTTCATTCATTCTAGTTCATTCACAACACTCACATTGATAATTTATTTAAGGAATATTTGCAATGAAATATTTAAACAACTGAATGTTGAAAACTCGTATAATCCTATTCGACTCTAGATCCAGCTAGCTCAATTCTTTTGAAATATCCCAAAATAATTACCCTTTTTATCAATTAAAGTTTAACTTCCATGAAAATCAATGCTTATCAATATTTATAAAATTTTTACCCCTCTTACAAATAGAATTCTTAAACCTTCCGATAAAGAATATGGTAATCTACTACAATCAACATACTAAAAACAATAACTATCAAGCAACGGATCCATATCACTACTGCTAAAATATAACGAAACCAACTAGAATAAACACTTTGTGACGGTCAAGTGGTCAGGACTCTACAATAGTATATAAGATGGGTAGGAGACTCTTGCCTATCTACCCTAACAGACGACTTAGTTTGCACCAATTAAACACCTGACTAGTTTCTAAAACTTCAAAGAGACAACCAAGATACCAAATTACAGGTACAAATTAGACATTTATTTATAAGATATAAAATGTTTTAGAAACAACAACAATTCGATACTCGCTTCCATAGTTCAACTCATATTCTTGTATACCTCTTTCAACTCTAATAAATTACACATTTACTAAGTTTCTGGATTACTGATAATAACTTTAACTTCATACATATTTCAAAATGTAGAATAAATACTAAATTAGCAGACTATTTACTTGAGCACTTTTACAATAATCTTATTCGCTAATAGAGTAAATAACATTATTTCTATCACATGTATCAAAACCCTTCACTATAAGTTATAGCAAATTCAAATTATATTTGAATAAAATAAATTAGTCAATAACTCTCACTCATCTTGAACCATACGTGTATGGGATTATACTCATAATTCAGCAGAATAAATTATACGCAATTGAGTATTTCTTACTCTATATATGTTCCCTTAAAAATCTCAAAATTTCCAGAAATTGTTAGAAAATATAATAATTCCCATTAATATTAATAACTCTACACTATTATTTTGAATAAACCTAATAAGAGCAAATTCCCGAAAATCGTATATTAAATTACATAAACCCATCCCCACACATAAAGACTATACCTAACCTAACACATAAATACATGACAAGCTTTGGAACTGAGGAAACACCTCTTTGCCCATAGCTTAGACACCCACCTAAACAACACAACTGACCACCGACAAAGACGAACGCAGACTGTTTTGAATCACCCACTAAATTTAAAAGTCGCGTGAAGCGATTGCTGGTATTCACTGGTAATTGCTGGAATTCGCTGGATAATCTCGAACACATGTACAGAATAATGTAAAAAAAATTAATATGATTTAAGTTCTATAAACCCCGCAATAGCTATAACTCCACATAACTTTACTAACGTATCGAGGAAAATATCGTCTGGAACTTCGAAACAACGCATGCGTAAACAATTTACATACGTGCTAGCTTTACAGCTGCCATATTTAAACATCATGGCTGCGCTCTCTGCCTCAATACACCAATTACATGACGACTTACATGATGAAAGACTTATACAGTCGATGATATGAAACGTACGATATTGAAAGACATAGATCTGTACCAGAGCTTTGACAAAACTCTGTGTTGTCACAATATGATAGTATTATAAACGTAACCTCCTCGAAAATATGTTTGCTAGAAAATATTGAGAACGCAATTTACGACATTTTAAGAGTAATCAAACCATGACTTACATATAAAATTCATTACTTCAGTCACTCTCACACGACCTGAAACCACAAAATACCCTCTTATTCTAAAAATGAAAAATGCGAACAACGTAACTTTCCATTATCAATTTCTGTAAATAACCATGCTATAATTTCCGATTACGTTGTACAATAATCTAAAATACCAGTTGTTTATGATGTCCAACGTAAAAAGGTAATGATTAAATGATTGTCCCGCACATTTCATTGATCACTTCTGATCACATCTATCATGTTATTAATTATTTTTACCATTCTAAAATTAAAAAAAAAAAACAGTCTATGATATATATTCTACTATAATAATATACAACATCCTGTTACAACATCTTAATCTTTACGTTTGCTATTTGTAACTCTTGAACTGTCATATTCAGATACTTTTGAGAATAAGTATGCTTGAAAATAAGCCAATCTTGAAAATAAGCCATGAATTATTTGAAAATAAGGTGGTTATCTAAAAGGACGCTCAGATTTACCAAGTTGCAGGCGAAGTTTTTTACTATGTGCTTTTAGTCCCTAGATATTTTCAATGTTTACTAAATATTTCATAAATTTGTAGCTTGCTTCCGGAGTTGAAATTGGATTTTTCCGGACGTGTCTTATCTTATAGGCATCGACTTCTGCCCAAACATCGAATGTCGAGAAAATTGTTTGTCATCGTATTCCCGGCAAAAATAAATTGATAGAAACGTATTCATGAAGCTTGATATATGTTAGCACGGTATGCCTATGAACTGATCGAAAGGAGCAATTGGTGGTACTGAAAGTTCGGAAGGTGAATCTGACTTTGATTCCTGAATTAATATCTGGAACAAACCATAAATAAATCACGAATTAAATTATGATGGCATATTTAATTTACAATACAATCACTTTTGATATTTATAAAGTTGTGCATGATAACCTAGATAATCAAATTTACCATATAGGAAAACAATATATCATACGCGTATACAAGATGAACAAGAAAGATATTCGACCTAAAACTAACATAGAAAGTTATAATACGCTAACCGAAACTAACCCGGAACGCTTTCTTCCAAAAGGTACATGCTGATGTTTTGAATTATACAGTAAGCTATGTTCAGCTTACTGTCAATACTATGTCGTCTTCTAGAAGCACATCACCCATTTGTATACATCACATCATGGTCGATGGTATACACGGTGCTGTTTGCCTTAACATTGTCTCTCTCCACTCTCTGCATTTGCTTTGAATTCATCACCCAATGCAGTGATGTTTTTCCATCTGTTGGGTGGTAGAAATGGCTGTTGTATTGTTGTTGCTGTTATGTTATTGTTGTCATCATCGTCGTTGTCGTCTGTACCGAACGATGTTTGAGTACCTATACAATAGTTCCAATCGTTATTGTTAATATTCACTCACTATTGAAATATTAGTCATGCTACTTATAACGGAAAACAGTTCAAAAGTTCAAAACTTCGATGGAAACATAAATGAAAAAGAAATAATTAAATTATTATGAAATTTGTAACCATTATGTCCGGTTTCTTTAACCAATAAAGCGAATATAACATATAGAATGGAAAGCAATAACTATCAAAATATCTTAAGTTATCTTAAAAATCAGATTCAACAAAATGATAATTCGCAAATTGAATATCTGAATCCTCAGTTTGATTACATTTTGTCTGTGTAATGCGGAGTGTTTGTCATTGACTGTGCATGTCAGAAATCCATTTAAATAATCCTAATATGGACGACAATGACATGACGTCATGAGTTGTCGATAGCAACAAAATGTCAATCTCCCTTTATGTAAGCCCTCCATAGTTTGACATTTGACCTGTCACAAAGTAAGCTTTCGGACTTATGTGATAGAAAGTATCTTAAATTTGTTTTATTTCATATACTTTTATTATGAAACTCGTCTCATGGTTTTCATATTTGCTCCCGCAAGATCGCTAAAATTAAAACATCTATTCAGAAACACTCGGTCCCTAAAATCGCATGTGAAATGAAAATTCATTAAAATCATTACCGAATCATTATGCAACATGTTAAATGTATACTAAATACGTATAGTATACACCTTTATTTGAGCCTCAATAGCTATTCCTTAATGTCTTGTTCCGTAGGCTTCCCTAGCTTAAACATATAAATTGATTGATGTATATATGCATATACTTACATGGTATGTAAATCCACCATGAGTATCTCTATGTCCATTTCTAGCGAAACTGCAATGATGATATATCTCCAGCAGTGCGGCAGATGAGTTTTGGGGAAACATAGAAAAAATCAATTACGTACACAAAGCATCAATTTTAGTTCACATATCAGCACATTCATAATAAATATATAGGTCAAACTCGTATCACAAGACTATATCACAAATATGGTATCCGAGATTGTCCGTAACGTACGTCAACAATATTTCGTTATGGTTTATGCATAACTGTTACATTTTAAGATATCAAATAGCCGTACAGTCAAGAAATAAAAAAGGAATGCGGTAAATATAAAACCTATTCAAACAACAACCAACATATCATTTTTTAAATATGTATATATATATGCGATATATTATGCATCAAAATTGTATGTAAATCAATTAAACAAATTATATAGTAAAGTAATACTCACCGTTGTCCATGGAATAATAAAAACAATTACGGAGAAAAATATATAAACATTGCAATACCATGTTCAAGTAGTGTGAATCACATTTGCATTCAAAACAATATCAATGTGCATTTCTTAAGGGATGAAAAAGATTAGTGTATAATATAAACAATAACTAATTTTATCAAGAAAACAACATATCTAAATAAGTCATAATTGAATAAGAAATGTTTAAACATCACGAAAAACAAGTCACAAGAACACGTCATATACACACTACATTTCGAACTAGACAACAACAAAATCATAATCACAACAATTGAATGAATTAACAAATATGCATCCAAAATACAAAAAAAAAATAATAGAAAATCCGTGGCTTTATAGACCACATCATCACTTAAGTAAAGTGTTAACCCAATGTTGGACAAAATAACATAATCACAAGAGAATGTAATTGTATGAACACATCACATAAGCAATGCATATACATGTACAGGACAATGTATAACATCACATCACGTAAAACACATCACATAAGTACTGAAACACCAGGACAATGTAAACACGTCACATAGGCATTGAAACAACAGGACAATGTATAAAATCACATCACGTAAGTATTGAAACAACAAGACAATGTGTAAACACGTCACATGAGCATCAAAATAACAAGACGGTGTATAAATCACATCACATAAGCATTGCAAAACCAAGACGTTGTATAAAATCACATCACATAAGCATTGCAAAACAAGACGGTTTACAAATCCACATCACATAAGCATTGCAAAACCAAGACGTTGTATAAAATCACATCACATAAGCATTGCAAAACAAGACGGTGTATAAAGTCACATCACATAAGCATTGCAAAAACAAGACGGTGTATAAATCACATCACATAAACATTGCAAAACAAGACGGTTTAAAAATTCACATCACATAAGCATTGCAAAACCTAGACGTTGTATAAAATCACATCACATAAGCATTGCAAAAACAAGACGGTGTATAAAACGCATCACATTAGCAAGACGACGACATCTCGGCGAGCAAAACAATCAACAGAAATATAACAAATCGGAAAGAACGAAACGACCCAAAACAAATCAACACTTGTAAAGCAATAGTATATCTAAAATTGATGTAATAGACATACGAAGTAAATAGACGTCAAAAGAAAAACACAATGGAAAAAAACTAAAAATGCAATTAAAAAGCACGTCAAAGGTCATGGACATGAATCCACATCAACAATTTGAAAACAGGACGGAACTTATAAATCATCAAAAAGAGACAGCATATAATCAAATTTCAAATACAATAACAACTTCTAAAACCATGTCTGCTCTTTCATGTCGTATGTGCTTTACCCGTATTTTTGGAACCTCCTAAATAAAATACTAAATAAAATAATAATAATGAAAGTAAAATCCACAAAGGAAAAAGCATGTGTGATGAGACTATTATAACTTATTGTGAAATAGGAGAGCAATTACGGCTTATACCTGCTAGTGTTGAATATGGTCCATATATTGATGACAGAGTACAGCCCCCGACTGTACAAACGGCTGCTTTTACACTGAAATAGAATTAACACGTCTTTGACTCTGTGTGTGATAATCAATTGTTTGCAAATTTCCATTTGTAACAGACAGGTATATTCATATATATAAAGGTGTAATTTCCCTTGGGAACAGCAAAATTTTGAAGTCCTAATAACGGAAAACTAACAACTAGCCCGAATTTATTTTGACATCGATGACAACATATACTATTTAACTTACAAATATGCAGCTTCTGCTTCCAACGGACCATTGCAAAACTGTTTCCCTGTCTTGGTGCAGTTCAATACCTTTCCAATCGCGATACGGAATATCGACGAGTTCTCATCACCTGCAGCACAAATTTAAAGTGTTTATATCATATCTATATTATGTTAATATCATTTACAAACATTGCGTCATCTCCAAGAGAATAGGAACAATGAAAAGGCTTGGTTACCAATGTAACATTGTTACCTACGTGTATCACAAGTGTTTCCATTGTTTCCATTTTGGTTTATAATGTTATATAGATGCATTGCGGCCAGTACCTCATAAATATCAGAATATGTCTATTAGTAACATCGCATAAAAAGGGTCAATACATACTTGCCAGTGCAGATTCAAACTCCAACTTGGACAAAGCCCTGTACGGCTGTGTGAAACCCTTCGTCTTCGCAGTATTCCAACCGTCAATACTACTTAAGTAATCGTTTTCTCTTGTCTCTGATTTATCGTCTAAATAAAAATAATTAAATTTCGTTATTTCACCACAAACGGGGAATTTTAAAAGCCAAAAAAAAAAAAAACTGCAGACCAATCAACGATGCAAAGTATTTTTAACGGTCAATATGCGAGGAGATAGGTTAATGAACCCATTTCTTTTTCAGCATTACATTCTCTGGACGACAGGTAAAATGAAGCACTTGAAAATAATTTTTAGTATATCGCATCCTCACAGAAAGATGATCCTGTAGTTTATTTATAAAGATGATTTGTCTTTTTTTATACAAAAGTGTGCGAATATGAAATTCATCTAATACGTACTGAATTTAGTGTAAGAATGAAAATGAAATTCTCCTAAGAAAGCACAAAGTAAATATACGATAAACCTCGAGAGTAGAATCGTGACAGTACTTCGAATATATGCAGTCAGAACCTGTCGGTAATAGTCAGACTATAATTACTTTCACAGCTATTGGCCGTTTAACAGAGGTTCTCTTACAATGTATTGTTACATTTGGACCTTAACCAAGTGGCCCCTATAGAGAGGGTTTTATATATGTGGTATTTTGCATTGTATCCCCTCGGAAAAGCATCTAACAGACATTGGTGTTGGCATGTTTAACTTACCTAGTCCAGTACATGTCTGTTTACACAGCACGAGTGAGTAATCCACTATAGGACCATATATATTGTTCGTGAAGAATTGTTTCCCAATGGTTAGCATAAACGTAGTGTGTGTCGCTTGGACGTCCTTGTTCAAAGGGAAAGGAATAACTGACTCGTCCACATCAAGTGGTGGGGCTGCAATTGAAGTATTATGATGTAATTTATGTGACGTAATTTAAATACAGCATTATAACATATCATATAAGGTGTTTTCAAACAATCATTTTCGACGAAAGTCGAGATTTGTAGATTCAATTCTTACCTCCAGCAGGTGCAAAGTATGTCAATCTGCTTTTAGATCCAATGAGGCTAATTCCAGTAGAATCAGTACCTACAGCATACACCTAAAACGCCATTGATATACCATTAAAAATAACCTGAGAATATCTACAGGTAAGTGCATCGAATAAATATTCATGATTTTTTGACGTGGCAGAATGGGAACGTTGAACCCTCAAGCTTGACCTTTGATCACCAAAGCACTATTACGTGTTGTGTTTTATGCTATGATACAATGGTTTGCATATAAACTGAATTCATTGAACGGGTTTGTATATATCTTCTACACAATCATTCTATTTTTAAATAACCCACCATGAATTTGGCTTGTAAGTAACGACATGTTCTCAAAATTGACCAAGCCTGACCCATTATTTAAATTATTTTTGCCAAATATCATATCGCACAGGCTTCTGCATGGAAGGAAGGATATTTTACCATCAAGAAATAGAACTTGAATATACATGTGTTTACGCTTAAAATATATATACTAGATCAGTTGCCCATGTTTGTTATATTATATATGTGGCGATCGAGGCTAGCCGAGGTACGCAGATGCTGCAATTTCAAACTCCTGTGGTCTATAATGGACAATATCTATATGATTCTCAAAATAGAATTATAAACACCCCAGATCTTACAAAATTTGACTTTGTCACTTGCCCTGATAGATTTTCTTGATATATTTATTGCAATATTGCAACAGAAGCAAACCACTGAACCGATGGGCACAGTTTATGTACTGTTTGGACAAAACTGTCGATAAATGATTCAATAGTTATCAAGATTGAATTATTAGCATATTTAATTTGTCTTGCCAATAGTGACGTATGTTCCTATGAAGTCGTTTTGTTCATTCATTGAATCTCTTCTGCTTGTTCGGAATTATAAAGTTTGTACCCCACCCCACACTAACATAAAGCTATTGCAATGTAGGTGCTTCGCCGATTATTTTAAAATTGATTCTATTGAAAAATGGAATGAGTAAAACATACAAATAATTGAAATACCGAATCAGCAATGACCTACCTCTATACGGTATGTGTTCAATGGTATCACTGATACACTTCTGGTTATTGGATTTGTTTCGGAGGTTACATCTATCACTTCTGATTGGGAGCTTACATTCTAGAACATAAGAAACAGCAGCATTACAAATTTATCTGACGGAGTAAAATATCCAAATAATATCTACAAATACAGCTCAGTTTGGATAGTAAAAACTAAGCATCATGTAATGTCTTTCCGTTTAATCATGAATTTAGACAACAAATAATATCGTCATTAAAACAAAGGACAAAATCGACGAAAGAGAAAAAATACAAATAGAATATTAACTTACATGGAGACTCAGGGAAAAGAACAAGGAATAGAAGACCAGGTGTTGTGAAAGAGTAAGCGTCTTCTGCAAGACTTAGAGTAATGGGAATTTACCTGTGGCGCTAAATGTGTGATATCTTTTAAGAAATATTATGCCTGTTATGTAACCTTATCTATATGAATTAAAGATATGTCCGAAATGTATACCATTGCTTTTTGTCAGGATTTGCATCCATCAAAGTCAACCGATTATAGCATCATTCACTTGGAGGTAGCAATTATGCTTACCAATCCTGTAGCGTTGTAAGAAAACACGAACTCAGTAATATCACTGTTTCTGTCTAATACTGGAGGAAGCTGCCAAGACACTATCATTGTAGCAAAGTCTGGTCCGTCAGGTCGGGTTACCCGAAAGTTATCAACTGTACCAGGAGCTAAAAGGCAAAGGCAATTATATACACATAGGGATAATCTGTATGTTTGAGGCATTACAGTTTCCAAACAGATTTATCAAATCACGTCTAGATGAAAAAGTTTACATATTCACGAGTTCATCTTCCAAACAATGACCAGAAAAGTAATTTATCATCATATAGTTTATCCTGTAACTCTTCATAAAAATGTCAGTCGCCTTTTGGATAATTAAAACAGTCAGAACACTTTAGCATCAAAAATTTTAAAACCAATGAGTACCATACCATTCTGTGTATTGCCCACAGCGTGTTAGATTGCCTTCATAAAGCTGAAATAACGGTTTTATTGCCTGTGGGTAATCTGATACGTAATAGGGTGCATTTTTTTCATCATAAGGGAATTCTCCACGGTATGTGCTTAGCTTTTACGGTTGACATGTATTACTTTGAAACGTGAACAGTGTTAATTAACTTTATAAATCTTCCTTATGCGTTAATTTTATTTGATATGTCGACACACACTGAAATGTTGCACTCATCTTTCTCACGTGCAATTTTGGTACCTGATAGTTCATCAAGGAAACACAAAACGTTTACTGTAAACGTACTTATTTTAGCGCAATCAAATTTTAGCGCATTTGCAGATTTTAGCCAGTTAGCGCAATGATGAATTAGCGCATCCACAGAACTTTCTATAGAAATAGAACGTACAAAAAGTAATTAGTGCAATCATAATTTAGCGCAAGGCTTCCAGCGCGAAAAGCGCTAAAATAAAATTACCGCTAAAATATGTACGTTTACAGTATTTGGATTTGGCAAATAGCGTATAGCCAGAAGTTTTTATGTTTCTTGGCTTCATGAGCCAGCAAAAAGACACTGTTTAATGTTTTAAATAGTATAGTCTGCAGGCAATACAAAGGAGATAACGGTAATGAATAGTTTACGTTGCATTGGTTACGACCGAAGTTAATATGTAACTAGAAAAAGGGAAAATATATTCACCTGCAGGATGTGTTGTGGCGGCCGGAAGTACCTGCTCGAAACTAGCTGATCCTTTATCTGTAGAGGCTGTGATGTTAAATGTGTACGTTCGGAACTCTTCCAAATTTTTCACTGTATAAGATCTTGAGTTGAATCCTATACAAAGCAAATTGTAATTAATTTTATTATGCCGCCATATCTGGCTATTGAATTTCTATCAAGAGATAATTTTCTACTCTTACTAGCACATATGCACACACTTTTTTTTCTGTTACTGTACGTCAGTAAAGAGCCACATTGATTATTTTGTAAGAACTTTGTGATATGCAGTAAGTTCATTCCAAGTTGCATTGTAACTTGCAGTCATGAAGTGATGTTTCTGCTGTTTTTTTTATATTATATTTTACTTACGATCATGATTTGACAATGTGCCGTGCTTTAATTGCATAATGCCTTGACCATAGTCAACTTTGTTTCCGTCTGTCAGGTAATCGTCTCAAAGAAGTTCACAAATTATTATCCGTGATTATTGGTCCTTTAGCAAACAGCAAGTTTCTTTGTCCACTCATTGTAAAGCATACAGCTGGGGCTGCCATTTAGGCGATAACAGCTTACAAACGATGTTTCTTTCACTGCCCTCCAATATTTACAGTTGATTCGACTGGAATTAAGAACCTTGTTCAAGTATACAGCACAGCGCCCGCGCCAGGATTCGAACTAGCGACCCCTCGGTCACGTAGCCCTTCGTCCTACTATTAGACTACTGTGTCATCATGCATACAAAAAAGGCTTAACCTACTAGTATAATGTGTACCAGAGAATACATTTTATACTGTATAGCTATGCCTTTCCGTCTGATACCCTACGATTGTCTAGCATTATATACAATGTACAATGAGGAGAGTTATGGTATATGCCACTAACCTCGTATGATTTCTGTTCGATTTATTTCAGGTGTTTTTGCCATGACATGTAGTTCAAATATGGTGGGGCCAGGATATGGTCCACTAATGTTCCAGGACACAAACATTTCTGTCGGACTCAATACCGTCACAGCCAAATCAGTAGGATGTTCAGGGACTGAAATTAGGAGAGGAAAACACTATTACTTCTACCAGACATTACTTGATTATCATAGTTTATATGGTTAATCGTTTAACCACCGAATGGTTTCTTTATGCATCACAAGGATATTGGTTATATCAAAAGGTATCAATGCCTAATAAATGCACATTACCATGAGATGGAAATTGGTGACACGTTCGTATACATAATAGGTATAGTGATGAAATTATACATTACTTATTGAAATGTATGTTAGATTAAGCCTCACCTTCTTGGTCCGTCAATAAGTTTTCAATACGAGGTAAGCCGTCCCCTGCCACGTTGACAGCCGACAGACTGACGGTATAGTTAGTGTATGGGAGGAGGTTCTCGACTGTGTAACTGGTGACACCATCTAGATCATCCGGCGAAATGATCACAGTCTGTGTGTCACCGACTGCACATGAATACGGGAATGGTTTCCACTGAAAATTAAGTTGCCATACCTTGTACAATCAAATTTCATATGATAACTTCTTATTGACATATTATTGATGTTAAAAAAGAGCAGACAACGCATATACCTATAATTGTCTATTATACTGTAGGTCGATATGGATCTCATAAAAGTGAACAGCGTCTTTCAATATGAGTTTGGATACATTTACAATATATTTTTCAAATTGTTAATAGAAAATGCCATCGAACAACTGTAACGTCCTTTTATGATCCTTTAATGTTACCATTAATAGAAAAGTGTGAAGCAAAACAAAAAACAAAACAAAACAAAAACAAAAAACTAACAAAAAATGGTTTGAATTTCAGAAAGAAATTAAGGAGGGGAAAATGCCTAATTAAATATACACTAATCATTTATTCTTGCTGAGAGTGGTTTTTTTTTACAGCAAAGCAAATACCCATGAACACAAGTTGCACGTGAACTTGACTTTCCTTAAAGCATTTGTTTCCGTGTAGGACTATGAGTCGGTATCCACTCAGTACCCCATTGGTGATCGTAGGTTTGGTCCAATTCAGGGTAAACTCACGGCTTTCTTTCTGTGAAACGACCAAAGAACTAGGCTCCATTGACACTATAAAGCAAAGGGGGAAATACATTACAAGGGTCGAAATACTGAACATATCAGGAGAGGTTAACGCATTGTAATCGGAATAAAAGTTCATGTCGACGTATCGCGAACGTATCTTTTGGTATACTATAAAGGACGTTTTCGACACTGTAAGCTAAGAATATCAAACTTGAAATGATAATTATAATTTATATGAGAACAGGTCAATTTAGTCAATGATTATAGTTATTAAGTATTTCAAAAAGTGTAGTTCATGATCGTTATGGACACCTTGATCAAAGGATGAAAAAACGTATTATAGAAAAGAAGATGGAAAAGTAACAGTAAACAGTTTAGATATATTTTGTCACGAAACAAATGATTGTCTTGTGAATAATTTTTGTATGAATAGATATGCATAATAAATTTTTTTACACCACGTTGTTGTTTTAATCAAGAATTTTCTAATGTAATCGAAGTTTTGTTTTATCGTAGCGTGATTTAGCTTTGTTTTGGATCCAAGTTTCAGCTTTATTAAATGTTCGTATACAACACATACATTGTATACGGGAGTAAGTAAACTCTCAGACAGACAGTTATGTTACAAACAATGTGTTAGGCTATAGTTGTTTTTATATTTGTAGACACGTATGATATCCATACACAGGTTAACGGTATCAAATACAATACTTACAATCGGCCGTAGTCCTGCATTCATATTGTGTACTATTATCACTTTGATTTCGGTATTTCACTGCATCGTTAACTGTAGCTACACTGAAGATGTAGATGTTTCCTAAAATATAAAAGTGAGAGTTCTTTTTCTGTTTGTCTTTTATGTTTCTAGCTATCCGTAGATTGTAAGAACGGAAATGAAGACATTTTGAAACGACACAATATCAATAGAAATATCCAAATCAAATAAACAGATTTGTATTGTTTAGCATTTACGCCAATTGTCTAGTACTTTATCCAAATTAAAACCAATTTAAGTGTTCAATATATACACATATTATCTAATATTTTATCCAATTTAAACCCAATTTCAGTGTTCAGTAAATACGCCCATTACCTAGTACTTTATCCAAATTAAAATCAATTTAAGTGACCATCGTCAATTTCAACGTTCAGTATAAACGTCTATTGTCTATTACTTTATCCAAATTACACCCAATTTCAGTGTTCTGTATATACGCCTATTGTCTAATACTTTATCCATTATAAACCAGTTTTCATTTATTAGTATATAGGCCTATTGTCAAGTACTGTATCCATATTAAACTCGTTGTTTTAATTTTATTAGTATATAGGCCCATTGTCTACTACTTTATCCATATTCCAACTACCTTATGTACCCTTGTAGAGTTTTGTACAATCATTTAAAGCCCTACCTGGTCGAAGTCCAGCAACTACATATTGTGTGAGGCTAGATTGCGTTGTAAATATAACGCCCGTTGTGATACTGTTTATAAGATAATAATGGATGATTCCCCTTGGATGTACTGGTGCAGTCCAGGTAAGGGAAATACTTTCGTTTGTGGTCGTATTACAAAACGTAGCAGCTGATACTGATGGTGGATCCGGAGCTGGAAAAGATGGTAATAATGTTAGGGAATACAGTAGCTAAAATTGAAATAATATTATCATACATTTGTTAAGAATAAAGAAATCTAGTAAGTGTTATCCGATAACTTCTGATTAGACTGTAAGGCATTTTTAAAACTACAGTTGTAAATATTGAATGCCAATGTAGACGCTCCTGGTTGGAATAACAGTCCTGATGTTTATCGTTACCTGCTTAATTGTCACATTTATTTTTTTTATTTTTTTTTTTCGTAAAAGAAACGAAGATTCTAGCTAACTAGATATAGGAAGTATTTTACTTTCGATATGTAACATTGCTGTCAATCACTTTCTTTAGCTCTATTGGTCCTTATAATGTACAATTGAATTGCTTACTTTTGGATACAGTCCTAAATGTAGAATTCAGCGGGTCGCTCCGCTCACCGTTGCTAATAGTGACAATAGAAATGTTATACTGTTGGCCATCTACTACGTTGGCACTGTAAGTGATGGATTCATTAAGAACAGATGCCGTGCCAAGTGTTGGAGAAGTCACAACTTCATAGGAAGTTTTGATTCCATCAGGTAGGCTCCATGTGAGTGTGATCACTGGTCCGTCCACATCAGTTTCGGTCAAAGCTGATGGCATATGCGGTTCTGGAATAGACAACCCGAGAATAATAGTTTCATTTGCCTGCACGGAGATTTCGTATTTTTTTTCTGCATACTCAGAAAGTGACAAGTTTTAAGTGCTGTGAAACCTTTTTCTATCGCACCATCATCAATTCCGCATAAAACGCGCGTCAAAATAGATGACGTTATCAGTTTGTGTCATAGCTTCGCTTTATAAAATGATAATATTGCGCTTTTTGGAATTGAATCATAGCATGTGCGATTAATATAATCTACCACACCCTTGGGAATGAGACAGGGGTTCTCGACCGGAGGAGGAAGAGCCTTAATTTGCCAAAAACGAGAGGCTTGCTAAGAGTTTGGCAGCTCAAGAATCTTACCCCTTAGCTTGAAATCTCTATGTATTATCTTTCTTATCGTGTTTACCCTCCTTTGTATCTAAAATTGTAGTTACACATGTACAAGAGAATGTTAACAAGGCGTGATTTAATTGTCAACGTGAATTCATTATATTGTTGCCGCGACGACAAGCTACACGTATTCTTTTCACGTTCTCAAGAATTGTATGAAGTCACGTCGACAAATGAATCACAGCACGACAACATTGTCTTGCGTGATTGGAGTACCGTCAATATCAGATACATACAAGGGCTAACAGGGTAAGAGAAAAACAACATTCACACCCTTGGGGGAGAAACAGGGATCACAACCCACTCGGCAAACTTCGTGTTTTGAACTTGCACCCCTTGAGAATGGATGAGTATATCAGTCTATCACTGTCAACCGTGTATCACCCTGTGAATTATGTGGGAAAGAGTTATACAATCCCTAACAACCGTGGAATCATACTGTGAATTATTTTGGAAAGAGTTATACAATCCCTATCAAACATGGACTACTTTATATTGACAGTACTGGCAGTTTTGACTCTCTGAGCACCTTACCCCATTTCCTTTAACTACCCTGTATCTTAGCTATTACCTAATTAATTAATTAAATAAATAAATAATTAATTGATTATATGCTATACTGTATATATGTCAATAGTATATATCATTTGTACATGTATCTACTGGCTGGTATGGTTGAACGACTCAAGGAAAGGAACAGTTTCGAGTGGATCTACAGAGTAAAGTTTTTCATGGAATTTGCATAACGGACAAAGTTTTAAGAAAGTGTATTGATCGATGTTTTACAGCCTGTCAGATAACTATTTACAACTTATCGCTACTGCTAATATGTATGTGTATGTAAAAGAGTATTTGTACATAGGAAATGACTATTAACCCCTCCCCCCCCCCCCCCCCCCCCCCCTTCTTTTTCTTCCATCTTTCCCTTTTTCTCCTTCTCTCCTTTATAGATTTTTTTATTTATATATATATATATTGCATTCACTGCTGTCCATTATATATTGATTTATATTATGTACTTAGGAGATGACGTCACTAAGTTGGAATAACTTGTGTGCAATCCCAATTGTTTACAATTTATGACAATAAAATATGTTTAAATCAACCATGGAATCATACAGTTAATTATGTGAGAAGGAGTCATACAATCCCTAACAACCTTGGAATCATACTGTGAATTATGTGAGAAAGAGTTATACCATCTCAAACAATCATGTAATCACACTTGTTACCTTAAAGTATATGCAATCATCTATTCCCATTCTACTTACCCATTGTTATTATGGATGGTACTGAAAAAGTATATTGTTCCACACTTTCTGCTTCCGGATTCAACTGAATAGACAGAGAAAGTATATGTTTGACCTGGTGTGAACCCTACAAGGCGGACAGCAGTGGTTTGAAGGGCGTTGTATGATACGCTTCCGTTGATAGATTTGACTGGATCCCACACCACTTGATACCTATTGACTTGGTTTGTGTATTCTAATGGAGGGGTCCAGCTGATATAGACAATGTTCATCTCTTCCGGATATAACGAAAGCCCAGTCACTGCTAGCATTGACACTGTAAATACCAAGAATTTAGTAAGTAATACTTTGCAAAGCAAAATTAAACATACAAACAATCAATTTAATTTCTGAAAACATACGACAACATATGTACGAAATGACACCTATAATCAAACAAACTACTATATGTAATACTAACAATAACCGAAGATTCTCCTTATTATGTTTTTTGCGCCTTCACCATTTTTAAAAGGTCTCTTGAAACACTCCATAATTTTTTTTAATAATTTTTGTATCTGACTGTTCATTTTTAACTGATCAAATACAACATCTCGATTACAATTTGCTACTGACATATTCAACATGAATCCTCTGGGTAGGTTTTGGAACTATGAAATACATTTGGAAAATAACAGGAATAGAATAAAAGTAAAACAAAAATTTCTAAATGTACATAATTTTTCAGATGTCGGTTCATTAATAAAAACAGCTAAAATCATCTTATCGACAAAATATCTAAGTTTTCATTTTGTTTAAATGATACTTAATATTTTATACTATCAAATTCACATTATCGTATTTCACTTTCTGTCATTTCTCATAGACCATCCATTTATCATTACCATCAGAACTACAAGAAAAAATATTACAATAAAGAAAATTGGTAACCGGAATGTAATAATTTTATTTTTAAAAATAGCAGGTGACAGTGAAACTTGTCACAGTAATAATGTACCATACATACTATTAATACACATTCCTCCTGGTGTGTTGAATCCGTTACTGTCAAACAAGCCTGGGAGGCATCTGCAAATAGTACTCATCCAATCATCAGTATTGGTGCAGTTTGAATTATAGTCGGCACATACTGTACTGCTAGTATTACACGCCACACTAAGGCCCGCGTCTGGAAATCAGAGCAGAATAAATCTAGATTCGCCTCTGTTCAATTTAGAAGCTGATCGAGAAATAGGTTTCAACATTAAGTACCAAAACAAATATTACAGGTTATGTAGTTGCAACTTACCCATTGTTATGTATCTAATATCTGTTTGTACGCCTTGCTCATCAAAACGACTTCCATGTTCGACAGATTCAATGTAGAAAGAATACTGCTGTCCGGATACAAATCCAGTCAGTCTGGCATTTGTGATATTTCCTGCGACGTAATTACTCGTTCCATTCGATAACTGTGGAGTCCAATGAATCTCGTATCTTTTGACCTGGTCATTTCCTTGTGGTGGATCTGCCCAGTCTATGGTAACAGTACTGGTACCTTCAACCCACACCGCAAAACTTCTCACAATAAGCTCATTCACTGCAAAATAAAGTGAAACATCAATATAAATTCGAAACATTCTCATTCAATCAATAACAAAATTAAGTTAAAATAATTATTTTTATATTAACAGATTTCTTTTTAAAGAAATTCTCAAAATTACGAAAAGAATCAATAAAGAATACGTATCAGAAGCATTTATTTTCAAAAATATCAAAAACAATACATACAAATAAGCTAAAATACTGTTAAATCAAGTTAATGTTATCAACATGAATGAGACTTATCTCCGGTCAAATATTCATCAACGAAAGATTTCCAACTTACTGCTTGTACACACTCCGCCAGCGGTGCTATATCCATTGCTGTCAAAGGACCCCAACTTGCATCTGCACACGGTTCCTGCATCCACGCCAGCAATACACTCTGACATGGCATCATCACAGGAAATTGAGCCACCACATGCCTCACTTAGTTCAGCCTCTGAAAGAAAAAGCGCAGTACCCTCACTTCCAGATATCTATCGCAAAAGAGCTGAAAGAAAACTGAAGATTACAATCATTTTGCCCAACAGAAAACTTTCAGACAAGCACATGATATCGTTATCAGTTTTTCATCTCATTTTAATCGACCGAATGCGCCATTGCTGCTGGTTTCGCTTTTACTTAAAAACATTGTTCTTTTACAACGAGTAAACGTACTTGAGGTAAGTGTTACATTATCGTCAGATTCGATTTCCTGGGCAGCAGCACGACTCCCGTTCTCCACCGACACCACAGAAAAGACGTATTCTGTACCCTGCGTCAGTTCTGTAATATTTGCTGTTGACACATCATTACCCACAATCAGATTTCCGTCTATTGAAGAACTGCCGTTCACCCTCCAAACTACGCTGTAAGCGGACACTTGTGAAGAATACGGCGGATGTGTCCAGTGGATGGTAACATTATTGGACGTCAAGGATGAGAATGTCAACATTGTCGCTTTCAGATTGTTCACTGTGAAATTGAAAAGCCAAATCAAATTGAAACCCTATTGCCATAACCAATTCCCTATCGTTAGTAACAGTTATATTCGCCTTTGACATTTTCACTCGAAAAGAATTCAACACCTATCACTCCAAGCAAGAAAGGTATGGGTGAACTTTTCGCTCGATTAGTCTACCTGAAGTCGAGTTCTTCTCCAAAATTATGTTAAAGACACATGAACTGTGTGACAGATGGACAGATGGACAGATGAAGGAATAATAATTCAATCAAACTCACTTGATTTCAAACATTGTTTCCTTCATCTCACGTCTATTCGATTCCGTTGTGTAAAGTTACACTTTTAATCTCTCGATTTTCCTATCAGCATTATCAGCAATCCAAATCATGAGGATCATCTCATTCTCAATTTGAATATCTTCTACATTAATATCAACTAACGATATGAATTATTTAACCGAAATTACACATTTTCAATATTATCATCGAATGAATTTGTATGATTGATAATCTATCTGACTCAAAAAACTTCAAGGACATTCAATGCACATTTATGAGAGTGGCAAATATTTGATACATATTATCAAATGAATGTGTACAATCTCTAATCTTTCTGATTGAAAAAATAGCACAAACATAAAATGTACTTCGATGAGTGCCGATAAATGTGACTACATTCGAAGAAGCCACACAAGAAATGAAGCTCACATTGATGAATCATCCGTAGATAGTTTTCTTTGTACTTACTGCTTGTACACACTCCGCCAGCGGTGCTATATCCATTGCTGTCAAAGGACCCCAACTTGCATCTGCACACGGTTCCTGCATCCTCGCCAGCAATACACTCTGACATGGCATCATCACAGGAAATTGAGCCACCACATGCCTCATTTAGTTCAGCCTCTGAAAGAAAAAGCGCAGTACCCTCACTTCCAGATATCTATCGCAAAAGAGCTGAAAGAAAACTGAAGATTACAATCATTTCGTCCAACAGAAAACTTTCAGACAAGCACATGATATCGTTATCAGTTTTTCATCTCATTTTAATCGACCGAATGCGCCATTGCTGCTAGTTTCGTTTTTACTTAAAAACATTGTTCTTTTACAACGAGTAAACGTACTTGAGGTAAGTGTTACATTATCGTCAGATTCGATTTCCTGGGCAGCAGCACGACTCCCGTTCTCCACCGACACCACAGAAAAGACGTATTCTGTACCCTGCGTCAGTTCTGTAATATTTGCTGTTGACACATCATTACCCACAATCAGATTTCCGTCTATTGAAGAACTGCCGTTCACCCTCCAAACTACGCTGTAAGCGGACACTTGTGAAGAATACGGCGGATGTGTCCAGTGGATGGTAACATTATTGGACGTCAAGGATGAGAATGTCAACATTGTCGCTTTCAGATTGTTCACTGTGAAATTGAAAAGCCAAATCAAATTGAAACCCTATTGCCATAACCAATTCCCTATCGTTAGTAACAGTTATATTCGCCTTTGACATTTTCACTCGAAAAGAATTCAACACCTATCACTCCAAGCAAGAAAGGTATGGGTGAACTTTTCGCTCGATTAGTCTACCTGAAGTCGAGTTCTTCTCCAAAATTATGTTAAAGACACATGAACTGTGTGACAGATGGACAGATGGACAGATGAAGGAATAATAATTCAATCAAACTCACTTGATTTCAAACATTGTTTCCTTCATCTCACGTCTATTCGATTCCGTTGTGTAAAGTTACACTTTTAATCTCTCGATTTTCCTATCAGCATTATCAGCAATCCAAATCATGAGGATCATCTCATTCTCAATTTGAATATCTTCTACATTAATATCAACTAACGATATGAATTATTTAACCGAAATTACACATTTTCAATATTATCATCGAATGAATTTGTATGATTGATAATCTATCTGACTCAAAAAACTTCAAGGACATTCAATGCACATTTATGAGAGTGGCAAATATTTGATACATATTATCAAATGAATGTGTACAATCTCTAATCTTTCTGATTGAAAAAATAGCACAAACATAAAATGTACTTCGATGAGTGCCGATAAATGTGACTACATTCGAAGAAGCCACACAAGAAATGAAGCTCACATTGATGAATCATCCGTAGATATTTTTCTTTGTACTTACTGCTTGTACACACTCCGCCAGCGGTGCTATATCCATTGCTGTCAAAGGACCCCAACTTGCATCTGCACACGGTTCCTGCATCCTCGCCAGCAATACACTCTGACATGGCATCATCACAGGAAATTGAGCCACCACATGCCTCACTTAGTTCAGCCTCTGAAAGAAAAAGCGCAGTACCCTCACTTCCAGATATCTATCGCAAAAGAGCTGAAAGAAAACTGAAGATTACAATCATTTTGCCCAACAGAAAACTTTCAGACAAGCACATGATATCGTTATCAGTTTTTCATCTCATTTTAATCGACCGAATGCGCCATTGCTGCTGGTTTCGCTTTTACTTAAAAACATTGTTCTTTTACAACGAGTAAACGTACTTGAGGTAAGTGTTACATTATCGTCAGATTCGATTTCCTGGGCAGCAGCACGACTCCCGTTCTCCACCGACACCACAGAAAAGACGTATTCTGTACCCTGCGTCAGTTCTGTAATATTTGCTGTTGACACATCATTACCCACAATCAGATTTCCGTCTATTGAAGAACTGCCGTTCACCCTCCAAACTACGCTGTAAGCGGACACTTGTGAAGAATACGGCGGATGTGTCCAGTGGATGGTAACATTATTGGACGTCAAGGATGAGAATGTCAACATTGTCGCTTTCAGATTGTTCACTGTGAAATTGAAAAGCCAAATCAAATTGAAACCCTATTGCCATAACCAATTCCCTATCGTTAGTAACAGTTATATTCGCCTTTGACATTTTCACTCGAAAAGAATTCAACACCTATCACTCCAAGCAAGAAAGGTATGGGTGAACTTTTCGCTCGATTAGTCTACCTGAAGTCGAGTTCTTCTCCAAAATTATGTTAAAGACACATGAACTGTGTGACAGATGGACAGATGGACAGATGAAGGAATAATAATTCAATCAAACTCACTTTATTTCAAACATTGTTTCCTTCATCTCACGTCTATTCGATTCCGTTGTGTAAAGTTACACTTTTAATCTCTCGATTTTCCTATCAGCATTATCAGCAATCCAAATCATGAGGATCATCTCATTCTCAATTTGAATATCTTCTACATTAATATCAACTAACGATATGCATTATTTAACCGAAATTACACATTTTCAATATTATCATCGAATGAATTTGTATGATTGATAATCTATCTGACTCAAAAAACTTCAAGGACATTCAATGCACATTTATGAGAGTGGCAAATATTTGATACATATTATCAAATGAATGTGTACAATCTCTAATCTTTCTGATTGAAAAACTAGCACAAACATAAAATGTACTTCGATGAGTGCCGATAAATGTGACTACATTCGAAGAAGCCACACAAGAAATGAAGCTCACATTGATGAATCATCCGTAGATATTTTTCTTTGTACTTACTGCTTGTACACACTCCGCCAGCGGTGCTATATCCATTGCTGTCAAAGGACCCCAACTTGCATCTGCACACGGTTCCTGCATCCTCGCCAGCAATACACTCTGACATGGCATCATCACAGGAAATTGAGCCACCACATGCCTCACTTAGTTCAGCCTCTGAAAGAAAAAGCGCAGTACCCTCACTTCCAGATATCTATCGCAAAAGAGCTGAAAGAAAACTGAAGATTACAATCATTTTGCCCAACAGAAAACTTTCAGACAACCACATGATATCGTTATCAGTTTTTCATCTCATTTTAATCGACCGAATGCGCCATTGCTGCTGGTTTCGCTTTTACTTAAAAACATTGTTCTTTTACAACGAGTAAACGTACTTGAGGTAAGTGTTACATTATCGTCAGATTCGATTTCCTGGGCAGCAGCACGACTCCCGTTCTCCACCGACACCACAGAAAAGACGTATTCTGTACCCTGCGTCAGTTCTGTAATATTTGCTGTTGACACATCATTACCCACAATCAGATTTCCGTCTATTGAAGAACTGCCGTTCACCCTCCAAACTACGCTGTAAGCGGACACTTGTGAAGAATACGGCGGATGTGTCCAGTGGATGGTAACATTATTGGACGTCAAGGATGAGAATGTCAACATTGTCGCTTTCAGATTGTTCACTGTGAAATTGAAAAGCCAAATCAAATTGAAACCCTATTGCCATAACCAATTCCCTATCGTTAGTAACAGTTATATTCGCCTTTGACATTTTCACTCGAAAAGAATTCAACACCTATCACTCCAAGCAAGAAAGGTATGGGTGAACTTTTCGCTCGATTAGTCTACCTGAAGTCGAGTTCTTCTCCAAAATTATGTTAAAGACACATGAACTGTGTGACAGATGGACAGATGGACAGATGAAGGAATAATAATTCAATCAAACTCACTTTATTTCAAACATTGTTTCCTTCATCTCACGTCTATTCGATTCCGTTGTGTAAAGTTACACTTTTAATCTCTCGATTTTCCTATCAGCATTATCAGCAATCCAAATCATGAGGATCATCTCATTCTCAATTTGAATATCTTCTACATTAATATCAACTAACGATATGAATTATTTAACCGAAATTACACATTTTCAATATTATCATCGAATGAATTTGTATGATTGATAATCTATCTGACTCAAAAAACTTCAAGGACATTCAATGCACATTTATGAGTGGCAAATATTTGATACATATTATCAAATGAATGTGTACAATCTCTAATCTTTCTGATTGAAAAAATAGCACAAACATAAAATGTACTTCGATGAGTGCCGATAAATGTGACTACATTCGAAGAAGCCACACAAGAAATGAAGCTCACATTGATGAATCATCCGTAGATATTTTTCTTTGTACTTACTGCTTGTACACACTCCGCCAGCGGTGCTATATCCATTGCTGTCAAAGGACCCCAACTTGCATCTGCACACGGTTCCTGCATCCTCGCCAGCAATACACTCTGACATGGCATCATCACAGGAAATTGAGCCACCACATGCCTCACTTAGTTCAGCCTCTGAAAGAAAAAGCGCAGTACCCTCACTTCCAGATATCTATCGCAAAAGAGCTGAAAGAAAACTGAAGATTACAATCATTTTGCCCAACAGAAAACTTTCAGACAAGCACATGATATCGTTATCAGTTTTTCATCTCATTTTAATCGACCGAATGCGCCATTGCTGCTGGTTTCGCTTTTACTTAAAAACATTGTTCTTTTACAACGAGTAAACGTACTTGAGGTAAGTGTTACATTATCGTCAGATTCGATTTCCTGGGCAGCAGCACGACTCCCGTTCTCCACCGACACCACAGAAAAGACGTATTCTGTACCCTGCGTCAGTTCTGTAATATTTGCTGTTGACACATCATTACCCACAATCAGATTTCCGTCTATTGAAGAACTGCCGTTCACCCTCCAAACTACGCTGTAAGCGGACACTTGTGAAGAATACGGCGGATGTGTCCAGTGGATGGTAACATTATCGGACGTCAAGGATGAGAATGTCAACATTGTCGCTTTCAGATTGTTCACTGTGAAATTGAAAAGCCAAATCAAATTGAAACCCTATTGCCATAACCAATTCCCTATCGTTAGTAACAGTTATATTCGCCTTTGACATTTTCACTCGAAAAGAATTCAACACCTATCACTCCAAGCAAGAAAGGTATGGGTGAACTTTTCGCTCGATTAGTCTACCTGAAGTCGAGTTCTTCTCCAAAATTATGTTAAAGACACATGAACTGTGTGACAGATGGACAGATGGACAGATGAAGGAATAATAATTCAATCAAACTCACTTGATTTCAAACATTGTTTCCTTCATCTCACGTCTATTCGATTCCGTTGTGTAAAGTTACACTTTTAATCTCTCGATTTTCCTATCAGCATTATCAGCAATCCAAATCATGAGGATCATCTCATTCTCAATTTGAATATCTTCTACATTAATATCAACTAACGATATGCATTATTTAACCGAAATTACACATTTTCAATATTATCATCGAATGAATTTGTATGATTGATAATCTATCTGACTCAAAAAACTTCAAGGACATTCAATGCACATTTATGAGAGTGGCAAATATTTGATACATATTATCAAATGAATGTGTACAATCTCTAATCTTTCTGATTGAAAAACTAGCACAAACATAAAATGTACTTCGATGAGTGCCGATAAATGTGACTACATTCGAAGAAGCCACACAAGAAATGAAGCTCACATTGATGAATCATCCGTAGATATTTTTCTTTGTACTTACTGCTTGTACACACTCCGCCAGCGGTGCTATATCCATTGCTGTCAAAGGACCCCAACTTGCATCTGCACACGGTTCCTGCATCCTCGCCAGCAATACACTCTGACATGGCATCATCACAGGAAATTGAGCCACCACATGCCTCACTTAGTTCAGCCTCTGAAAGAAAAAGCGCAGTACCCTCACTTCCAGATATCTATCGCAAAAGAGCTGAAAGAAAACTGAAGATTACAATCATTTTGCCCAACAGAAAACTTTCAGACAAGCACATGATATCGTTATCAGTTTTTCATCTCATTTTAATCGACCGAATGCGCCATTGCTGCTGGTTTCGCTTTTACTTAAAAACATTGTTCTTTTACAACGAGTAAACGTACTTGAGGTAAGTGTTACATTATCGTCAGATTCGATTTCCTGGGCAGCAGCACGACTCCCGTTCTCCACCGACACCACAGAAAAGACGTATTCTGTACCCTGCGTCAGTTCTGTAATATTTGCTGTTGACACATCATTACCCACAATCAGATTTCCGTCTATTGAAGAACTGCCGTTCACCCTCCAAACTACGCTGTAAGCGGACACTTGTGAAGAATACGGCGGATGTGTCCAGTGGATGGTAACATTATTGGACGTCAAGGATGAGAATGTCAACATTGTCGCTTTCAGATTGTTCACTGTGAAATTGAAAAGCCAAATCAAATTGAAACCCTATTGCCATAACCAATTCCCTATCGTTAGTAACAGTTATATTCGCCTTTGACATTTTCACTCGAAAAGAATTCAACACCTATCACTCCAAGCAAGAAAGGTATGGGTGAACTTTTCGCTCGATTAGTCTACCTGAAGTCGAGTTCTTCTCCAAAATTATGTTAAAGACACATGAACTGTGTGACAGATGGACAGATGGACAGATGAAGGAATAATAATTCAATCAAACTCACTTGATTTCAAACATTGTTTCCTTCATCTCACGTCTATTCGATTCCGTTGTGTAAAGTTACACTTTTAATCTCTCGATTTTCCTATCAGCATTATCAGCAATCCAAATCATGAGGATCATCTCATTCTCAATTTGAATATCTTCTACATTAATATCAACTAACGATATGAATTATTTAACCGAAATTACACATTTTCAATATTATCATCGAATGAATTTGTATGATTGATAATCTATCTGACTCAAAAAACTTCAAGGACATTCAATGCACATTTATGAGAGTGGCAAATATTTGATACATATTATCAAATGAATGTGTACAATCTCTAATCTTTCTGATTGAAAAAATAGCACAAACATAAAATGTACTTCGATGAGTGCCGATAAATGTGACTACATTCGAAGAAGCCACACAAGAAATGAAGCTCACATTGATGAATCATCCGTAGATATTTTTCTTTGTACTTACTGCTTGTACACACTCCGCCAGCGGTGCTATATCCATTGCTGTCAAAGGACCCCAACTTGCATCTGCACACGGTTCCTGCATCCTCGCCAGCAATACACTCTGACATGGCATCATCACAGGAAATTGAGCCACCACATGCCTCACTTAGTTCAGCCTCTGAAAGAAAAAGCGCAGTACCCTCACTTCCAGATATCTATCGCAAAAGAGCTGAAAGAAAACTGAAGATTACAATCATTTTGCCCAACAGAAAACTTTCAGACAACCACATGATATCGTTATCAGTTGTTCATCTCATTTTAATCGACCGAATGCGCCATTGCTGCTGGTTTCGCTTTTACTTAAAAACATTGTTCTTTTACAACGAGTAAACGTACTTGAGGTAAGTGTTACATTATCGTCAGATTCGATTTCCTGGGCAGCAGCACGACTCCCGTTCTCCACCGACACCACAGAAAAGACGTATTCTGTACCCTGCGTCAGTTCTGTAATATTTGCTGTTGACACATCATTACCCACAATCAGATTTCCGTCTATTGAAGAACTGCCGTTCACCCTCCAAACTACGCTGTAAGCGGACACTTGCGAAGAATACGGCGGATGTGTCCAGTGGATGGTAACATTATTGGACGTCAAGGATGAGAATGTCAACATTGTCGCTTTCAGATTGTTCACTGTGAAATTGAAAAGCCAAATCAAATTGAAACCCTATTGTCATAACCAATTCCCTATCGTTAGTAACAGTTATATTCGCCTTTGACATTTTCACTCGAAAAGAATTCAACACCTATCACTCCAAGCAAGAAAGGTATGGGTGAACTTTTCGCTCGATTAGTCTACCTGAAGTCGAGTTCTTCTCCAAAATTATGTTAAAGACACATGAACTGTGTGACAGATGGACAGATGGACAGATGAAGGAATAATAATTCAATCAAACTCACTTTATTTCAAACATTGTTTCCTTCATCTCACGTCTATTCGATTCCGTTGTGTAAAGTTACACTTTTAATCTCTCGATTTTCCTATCAGCATTATCAGCAATCCAAATCATGAGGATCATCTCATTCTCAATTTGAATATCTTCTACATTAATATCAACTAACGATATGAATTATTTAACCGAAATTACACATTTTCAATATTATCATCGAATGAATTTGTATGATTGATAATCTATCTGACTCAAAAAACTTCAAGGACATTCAATGCACATTTATGAGTGGCAAATATTTGATACATATTATCAAATGAATGTGTACAATCTCTAATCTTTCTGATTGAAAAACTAGCACAAACATAAAATGTACTTCGATGAGTGCCGATAAATGTGACTACATTCGAAGAAGCCACACAAGAAATGAAGCTCACATTGATGAATCATCCGTAGATATTTTTCTTTGTACTTACTGCTTGTACACACTCCGCCAGCGGTGCTATATCCATTGCTGTCAAAGGACCCCAACTTGCATCTGCACACGGTTCCTGCATCCTCGCCAGCAATACACTCTGACATGGCATCATCACAGGAAATTGAGCCACCACATGCCTCACTTAGTTCAGCCTCTGAAAGAAAAAGCGCAGTACCCTCACTTCCAGATATCTATCGCAAAAGAGCTGAAAGAAAACTGAAGATTACAATCATTTTGCCCAACAGAAAACTTTCAGACAACCACATGATATCGTTATCAGTTTTTCATCTCATTTTAATCGACCGAATGCGCCATTGCTGCTGGTTTCGCTTTTACTTAAAAACATTGTTCTTTTACAACGAGTAAACGTACTTGAGGTAAGTGTTACATTATCGTCAGATTCGATTTCCTGGGCAGCAGCACGACTCCCGTTCTCCACCGACACCACAGAAAAGACGTATTCTGTACCCTGCGTCAGTTCTGTAATATTTGCTGTTGACACATCATTACCCACAATCAGATTTCCGTCTATTGAAGAACTGCCGTTCACCCTCCAAACTACGCTGTAAGCGGACACTTGCGAAGAATACGGCGGATGTGTCCAGTGGATGGTAACATTATTGGACGTCAAGGATGAGAATGTCAACATTGTCGCTTTCAGATTGTTCACTGTGAAATTGAAAAGCCAAATCAAATTGAAACCCTATTGTCATAACCAATTCCCTATCGTTAGTAACAGTTATATTCGCCTTTGACATTTTCACTCGAAAAGAATTCAACACCTATCACTCCAAGCAAGAAAGGTATGGGTGAACTTTTCGCTCGATTAGTCTACCTGAAGTCGAGTTCTTCTCCAAAATTATGTTAAAGACACATGAACTGTGTGACAGATGGACAGATGGACAGATGAAGGAATAATAATTCAATCAAACTCACTTTATTTCAAACATTGTTTCCTTCATCTCACGTCTATTCGATTCCGTTGTGTAAAGTTACACTTTTAATGTCTCGATTTTCCTATCAGCATTATCAGCAATCCAAATCATGAGAATCATCTCATTCTCAATTTGAATATCTTCTACATTAATATCGACTAACGATATGAATTATTTAACCGAAATTACACATTTTCAATATTATCATCGAATGAATTTGTATGATTGATAATCTATCTGACTCAAAAAACTTCAAGGACATTCAATGCACATTTATGAGTGGCAAATATTTGATACATATTATCAAATGAATGTGTACAATCTCTAATCTTTCTGATTGAAAAAATAGCACAAACATAAAATGTACTTCGATGAGTGCCGATAAATGTGACTACATTCGAAGAAGTCACACAAGAAATGAAGCTCACATTGATGAATCATCCGTAGATGTTTTGCTTTGTACTTACTGCTTGTACACACTCCGCCAGCGGTGCTATATCCATTGCTGTCAAAGGACCCCAACTTGCATCTGCACACGGTTCCTGCATCCTCGCCAGCAATACACTCTGACATGGCATCATTCAATTAAACCACCACACGTAGAACTTAGTTCTGCTTCTGCAAAGAAGAGAGAGAAAATCCTTTCATTTCATTCTATCTGTGCATGGTATATTTGTTCTTTCGAGGGCAGTCACACAAAAAATATATAACTCATTCACGAAAGAGACACCAATGCAAACCATCTTTAAAATGTCTCTAGTATAGCGCATGACATCGATATTAATCCTTTTCAGATAATCTATTAAAGTTCCCTTCGTTTTACTTTTTAACTTGACAGTAATGATAATTCAATTTCGGTCGCAGTCATTGATTATATCATGTCTTGTAAATATCACTTGCAAGCCTAAATCTATTAATAAATGCATTTTGTAAAAGACTGTCCTTTGGCGTTTTTGTTCTATGCACTTGAAAATATATAGTGTCATCCTATAACACGTAAACGTACTTGTGGTTATTGTGACCGTTTCATCAGATTCAATTTCTTGTGTAATAGCACGACTCCCTCTTTCCTCCGACACCACAGAAAAGACATATGATGTACCCTGCGTCAGTCCTGTGATATTAGCTGTCGATACAGCATTGCCCACAGTCAGGTTTCCATCTACTGGTGAGCTGCCGTTAACTCTCCAAAGTACGTTGTAACTTGAGACTTGTGACGAGTCTGAGGGAGGTGCCCAGGTGATAATTACACTGTTGGACGTTAAAGATGAGGATGTCAACGTTGTCGCCTTCAAATTGTTCACTGTAAAATCAACAGGCAATAACGGAAATGAAATCGTACGCACTAAGTGACAGAATTGTATTCTTCTGATGAATGTTGATTGATTAAATTGCATCACATCCCATTTGGAACATTCTACATCTCCTAGTGTCTAAATGTATTGATCAGGTAGTAAAGACACCACACACCAGAAATTGTATAATTTCTATTTGCCGTTCATATTTGCTAATTTTGGTATGGAATTTCCTTTTGCGACTTCGGTAAATAAACAAGCCCAGATTAAGTTGCTTGTGCTATGGACGCTATTTTTAGTCTAAGTTTTATTGATTTTACAATAAGTGCGAATACAGTTATATCAACCTATATCATTCACTCTTATTCACCCGAATTGAAGCGTCTAATGGCTCCTACTGTGAGAGGAAACCGGATTGCCCGGAGTAAGCCTTAATGGTCGGACATATGACCCGATTCCTTTTCCTGTCTGATCGATAAATGGAAGCCCAACTGACTAAGGAAAGCCATGTGTGTTTCCAGTTTGCCTCCGACCACTCAATTGATTCTTTTGAAAGATGCAAAATTACTTGGATTTTCTGTTTAAATTATCTGAACGCTTCTCATTTACTCCGAAATTCATTGAACATAATTCCACATCTCTTGCATAAGGTTCAAAAAGACCTCATCAAATTTTCCATTAAAAGGCTACTTGATGAGTTCCTATACTTACTGCTTCTACACACTCCGCCAGTGCTGTTAAATCCATTACTGTCATAGGACCCTGATTCACATCGACACACGGTTCCTCCAGTCTCGCCAGCAGTACACTCAGACAAGACATCAAGACATTCAATTAAACCACCACACGTAGAACTTAGTTCTGCTTCTGCAAAGAAGAGAGAGAAAATCCTTTCATTTCATTCTATCTGTGCATGGTATATTTGTTCTTTCGAGGGCAGTCACACAAAAAATATATAACTCATTCACGAAAGAGACACCAATGCAAACCATCTTTAAAATGTCTCTAGTATAGCGCATGACATCGATATTAATCCTTTTCAGATATTCTATTAAAGTTCCCTTCGTTTTACTTTTTAACTTGACAGTAATGATAATTCAATTTCGGTCGCAGTCATTGATTATATCATGTCTTGTAAATGTCCATCATTGCTTAATCACTTGCAAGCCTAAATCTATTAATAAATGCATTTTGTAAAAGACTGTCCTTTGGCGTTTTTGTTCTATGCACTTGAAAATATATAGTGTCATCCTATAACACGTAAACGTACTTGTGGTTATTGTGACCGTTTCATCAGATTCAATTTCTTGTGTAATAGCACGACTCCCTCTTTCCTCCGACACCACAGAAAAGACATATGATGTACCCTGCGTCAGTCCTGTGATATTAGCTGTCGATACAGCATTGCCCACAGTCAGGTTTCCATCTACTGGTGAGCTGCCGTTAACTCTCCAAAGTACGTTGTAACTTGAGACTTGTGACGAGTCTGAGGGAGGTGCCCAGGTGATAATTACACTGTTGGACGTTAAAGATGAGGATGTCAACGTTGTCGCCTTCAAATTGTTCACTGTAAAATCAACAGGCAATAACGGAAATGAAATCGTACGCACTAAGTGACAGAATTGTATTCTTCTGATGAATGTTGATTGATTAAATTGCATCACATCCCATTTGGAACATTCTACATCTCCTAGTGTCTAAATGTATTGATCAGGTAGTAAAGACACCACACACCAGAAATTGTATAATTTCTATTTGCCGTTCATATTTGCTAATTTTGGTATGGAATTTCCTTTTGCGACTTCGGTAAATAAACAAGCCCAGATTAAGTTGCTTGTGCTATGGACGCTATTTTTAGTCTAAGTTTTATTGATTTTACAATAAGTGCGAATACAGTTATATCAACCTATATCATTCACTCTTATTCACCCGAATTGAAGCGTCTAATGGCTCCTACTGTGAGAGGAAACCGGATTGCCCGGAGTAAGCCTTAATGGTCGGACATATGACCCGATTCCTTTTCCTGTCTGATCGATAAATGGAAGCCCAACTGACTAAGGAAAGCCATGTGTGTTTCCAGTTTGCCTCCGACCACTCAATTGATTCTTTTGAAAGATGCAAAATTACTTGGATTTTCTGTTTAAATTATCTGAACGCTTCTCATTTACTCCGAAATTCATTGAACATAATTCCACATCTCTTGCATAAGGTTCAAAAAGACCTCATCAAATTTTCCATTAAAAGGCTACTTGATGAGTTCCTATACTTACTGCTTCTACACACTCCGCCAGTGCTGTTAAATCCATTACTGTCATAGGACCCTGATTCACATCGACACACGGTTCCTCCAGTCTCGCCAGCAGTACACTCAGACAAGACATCAAGACATTCAATTAAACCACCACACGTAGAACTTAGTTCTGCTTCTGCAAAGAAGAGAGAGAAAATCCTTTCATTTCATTCTATCTGTGCATGGTATATTTGTTCTTTCGAGGGCAGTCACACAAAAAATATATAACTCATTCACGAAAGAGACACCAATGCAAACCATCTTTAAAATGTCTCTAGTATAGCGCATGACATCGATATTAATCCTTTTCAGATATTCTATTAAAGTTCCCTTCGTTTTACTTTTTAACTTGACAGTAATGATAATTCAATTTCGGTCGCAGTCATTGATTATATCATGTCTTGTAAATATCACTTGCAAGCCTAAATCTATTAATAAATGCATTTTGTAAAAGACTGTCCTTTGGCGTTTTTGTTCTATGCACTTGAAAATATATAGTGTCATCCTATAACACGTAAACGTACTTGTGGTTATTGTGACCGTTTCATCAGATTCAATTTCTTGTGTAATAGCACGACTCCCTCTTTCCTCCGACACCACAGAAAAGACATATGATGTACCCTGCGTCAGTCCTGTGATATTAGCTGTCGATACAGCATTGCCCACAGTCAGGTTTCCATCTACTGGTGAGCTGCCGTTAACTCTCCAAAGTACGTTGTAACTTGAGACTTGTGACGAGTCTGAGGGAGGTGCCCAGGTGATAATTACACTGTTGGACGTTAAAGATGAGGATGTCAACGTTGTCGCCTTCAAATTGTTCACTGTAAAATCAACAGGCAATAACGGAAATGAAATCGTACGCACTAAGTGACAGAATTGTATTCTTCTGATGAATGTTGATTGATTAAATTGCATCACATCCCATTTGGAACATTCTACATCTCCTAGTGTCTAAATGTATTGATCAGGTAGTAAAGACACCACACACCAGAAATTGTATAATTTCTATTTGCCGTTCATATTTGCTAATTTTGGTATGGAATTTCCTTTTGCGACTTCGGTAAATAAACAAGCCCAGATTAAGTTGCTTGTGCTATGGACGCTATTTTTAGTCTAAGTTTTATTGATTTTACAATAAGTGCGAATACAGTTATATCAACCTATATCATTCACTCTTATTCACCCGAATTGAAGCGTCTAATGGCTCCTACTGTGAGAGGAAACCGGATTGCCCGGAGTAAGCCTTAATGGTCGGACATATGACCCGATTCCTTTTCCTGTCTGATCGATAAATGGAAGCCCAACTGACTAAGGAAAGCCATGTGTGTTTCCAGTTTGCCTCCGACCACTCAATTGATTCTTTTGAAAGATGCAAAATTACTTGGATTTTCTGTTTAAATTATCTGAACGCTTCTCATTTACTCCGAAATTCATTGAACATAATTCCACATCTCTTGCATAAGGTTCAAAAAGACCTCATCAAATTTTCCATTAAAAGGCTACTTGATGAGTTCCTATACTTACTGCTTCTACACACTCCGCCAGTGCTGTTAAATCCATTACTGTCATAGGACCCTGATTCACATCGACACACGGTTCCTCCAGTCTCGCCAGCAGTACACTCAGACAAGACATCAAGACATTCAATTAAACCACCACACGTAGAACTTAGTTCTGCTTCTGCAAAGAAGAGAGAGAAAATCCTTTCATTTCATTCTATCTGTGCATGGTATATTTGTTCTTTCGAGGGCAGTCACACAAAAAATATATAACTCATTCACGAAAGAGACACCAATGCAAACCATCTTTAAAATGTCTCTAGTATAGCGCATGACATCGATATTAATCCTTTTCAGATATTCTATTAAAGTTCCCTTCGTTTTACTTTTTAACTTGACAGTAATGATAATTCAATTTCGGTCGCAGTCATTGATTATATCATGTCTTGTAAATATCACTTGCAAGCCTAAATCTATTAATAAATGCATTTTGTAAAAGACTGTCCTTTGGCGTTTTTGTTCTATGCACTTGAAAATATATAGTGTCATCCTATAACACGTAAACGTACTTGTGGTTATTGTGACCGTTTCATCAGATTCAATTTCTTGTGTAATAGCACGACTCCCTCTTTCCTCCGACACCACAGAAAAGACATATGATGTACCCTGCGTCAGTCCTGTGATATTAGCTGTCGATACAGCATTGCCCACAGTCAGGTTTCCATCTACTGGTGAGCTGCCGTTAACTCTCCAAAGTACGTTGTAACTTGAGACTTGTGACGAGTCTGAGGGAGGTGCCCAGGTGATAATTACACTGTTGGACGTTAAAGATGAGGATGTCAACGTTGTCGCCTTCAAATTGTTCACTGTAAAATCAACAGGCAATAACGGAAATGAAATCGTACGCACTAAGTGACAGAATTGTATTCTTCTGATGAATGTTGATTGATTAAATTGCATCACATCCCATTTGGAACATTCTACATCTCCTAGTGTCTAAATGTATTGATCAGGTAGTAAAGACACCACACACCAGAAATTGTATAATTTCTATTTGCCGTTCATATTTGCTAATTTTGGTATGGAATTTCCTTTTGCGACTTCGGTAAATAAACAAGCCCAGATTAAGTTGCTTGTGCTATGGACGCTATTTTTAGTCTAAGTTTTATTGATTTTACAATAAGTGCGAATACAGTTATATCAACCTATATCATTCACTCTTATTCACCCGAATTGAAGCGTCTAATGGCTCCTACTGTGAGAGGAAACCGGATTGCCCGGAGTAAGCCTTAATGGTCGGACATATGACCCGATTCCTTTTCCTGTCTGATCGATAAATGGAAGCCCAACTGACTAAGGAAAGCCATGTGTGTTTCCAGTTTGCCTCCGACCACTCAATTGATTCTTTTGAAAGATGCAAAATTACTTGGATTTTCTGTTTAAATTATCTGAACGCTTCTCATTTACTCCGAAATTCATTGAACATAATTCCACATCTCTTGCATAAGGTTCAAAAAGACCTCATCAAATTTTCCATTAAAAGGCTACTTGATGAGTTCCTATACTTACTGCTTCTACACACTCCGCCAGTGCTGTTAAATCCATTACTGTCATAGGACCCTGATTCACATCGACACACGGTTCCTCCAGTCTCGCCAGCAGTACACTCAGACAAGACATCAAGACATTCAATTAAACCACCACACGTAGAACTTAGTTCTGCTTCTGCAAAGAAGAGAGAGAAAATCCTTTCATTTCATTCTATCTGTGCATGGTATATTTGTTCTTTCGAGGGCAGTCACACAAAAAATATAGAACTCATTCACGAAAGAGACACCAATGCAAACCATCTTTAAAATGTCTCTAGTATAGCGCATGACATCGATATTAATCCTTTTCAGATATTCTATTAAAGTTCCCTTCGTTTTACTTTTTAACTTGACAGTAATGATAATTCAATTTCGGTCGCAGTCATTGATTATATCATGTCTTGTAAATATCACTTGCAAGCCTAAATCTATTAATAAATGCGTTTTGTAAAAGACTGTCCTTTGGCGTTTTTGTTCTATGCACTTGAAAATATATAGTGTCATCCTATAACACGTAAACGTACTTGTGGTTATTGTGACCGTTTCATCAGATTCAATTTCTTGTGTAATAGCACGACTCCCTCTTTCCTCCGACACCACAGAAAAGACATATGATGTACCCTGCGTCAGTCCTGTGATATTAGCTGTCGATACAGCATTGCCCACAGTCAGGTTTCCATCTACTGGTGAGCTGCCGTTAACTCTCCAAAGTACGTTGTAACTTGAGACTTGTGACGAGTCTGAGGGAGGTGCCCAGGTGATAATTACACTGTTGGACGTTAAAGATGAGGATGTCAACGTTGTCGCCTTCAAATTGTTCACTGTAAAATCAACAGGCAATAACGGAAATGAAATCGCACGCACTAAGTGACAGAATTGTATTCTTCTGATGAATGTTGATTGATTAAATTGCATCACATCCCATTTGGAACATTCTACATCTCCTAGTGTCTAAATGTATTGATCAGGTAGTAAAGACACCACACACCAGAAATTGTATAATTTCTATTTGCCGTTCATATTTGCTAATTTTGGTATGGAATTTCCTTTTGCGACTTCGGTAAATAAACCAGCCCAGATTAAGTTGCTTGTGCTATGGACGCTATTTTTAGTCTAAGTTTTATTGATTTTACAATAAGTGCGAATACAGTTATATCAACCTATATCATTCACTCTTATTCACCCGAATTGAAGCGTCTAATGGCTCCTACTGTGAGAGGAAACCGGATTGCCCGGAGTAAGCCTTAATGGTCGGACATATGACCCGATTCCTTTTCCTGTCTGATCGATAAATGGAAGCCCAACTGACTAAGGAAAGCCATGTGTGTTTCCAGTTTGCCTCCGACCACTCAATTGATTCTTTTGAAAGATGCAAAATTACTTGGATTTTCTGTTTAAATTATCTGAACGCTTCTCATTTACTCCGAAATTCATTGAACATAATTCCACATCTCTTGCATAAGGTTCAAAAAGACCTCATCAAATTTTCCATTAAAAGGCTACTTGATGAGTTCCTATACTTACTGCTTCTACACACTCCGCCAGTGCTGTTAAATCCATTACTGTCATAGGACCCTGATTCACATCGACACACGGTTCCTCCAGTCTCGCCAGCAGTACACTCAGACAAGACATCAAGACATTCAATTAAACCACCACACGTAGAACTTAGTTCTGCTTCTGCAAAGAAGAGAGAGAAAATCCTTTCATTTCATTCTATCTGTGCATGGTATATTTGTTCTTTCGAGGGCAGTCACACAAAAAATATATAACTCATTCACGAAAGAGACACCAATGCAAACCATCTTTAAAATGTCTCTAGTATAGCGCATGACATCGATATTAATCCTTTTCAGATATTCTATTAAAGTTCCCTTCGTTTTACTTTTTAACTTGACAGTAATGATAATTCAATTTCGGTCGCAGTCATTGATTATATCATGTCTTGTAAATAATCACTTGCAAGCCTAAATCTATTAATAAATGCATTTTGTAAAAGACTGTCCTTTGGCGTTTTTGTTCTATGCACTTGAAAATATATAGTGTCATCCTATAACACGTAAACGTACTTGTGGTTATTGTGACCGTTTCATCAGATTCAATTTCTTGTGTAATAGCACGACTCCCTCTTTCCTCCGACACCACAGAAAAGACATATGATGTACCCTGCGTCAGTCCTGTGATATTAGCTGTCGATACAGCATTGCCCACAGTCAGGTTTCCATCTACTGATGAGCTGCCGTTAACTCTCCAAAGTACGTTGTAACTTGAGACTTGTGACGAGTCTGAGGGAGGTGCCCAGGTGATAATTACACTGTTGGACGTTAAAGATGAGGATGTCAACGTTGTCGCCTTCAAATTGTTCACTGTAAAATCAACAGGCAATAACGGAAATGAAATCGTACGCACTAAGTGACAGAATTGTATTCTTCTGATGAATGTTGATTGATTAAATTGCATCACATCCCATTTGGAACATTCTACATCTCCTAGTGTCTAAATGTATTGATCAGGTAGTAAAGACACCACACACCAGAAATTGTATAATTTCTATTTGCCGTTCATATTTGCTAATTTTGGTATGGAATTTCCTTTTGCGACTTCGGTAAATAAAGGACACCAAATTCAGTTGCCTGTGCAATTGACGCTATTTCTAATCTAAGTTTTATTGATCTTTCAATAAGTGCGAATTCAGTTATATCAGCCTATATTATTCACTCTTTTTACCCGAATTGAAGCGTCTAATGGCTCCCACTGTGAGAGGAAACCGGATTGCCCGGAGAAAGGCTTAATGATCAGGCATATGTCCCGATTCCTTTTCGCATCTCATTTACTCCCAAATTCATTTAACATAATTCCACATCTCTTTTATAATGTTCAAAAAGGCCGCAAAGAATTTCCCTTTGAAAACTGCACTTGACGATTTCCTATACTTACTGCTTGTACACACTCCACCAGCGCTGCTAAATCCATTACTGTCAAAGTACCCTAATTGACATCTACACACAGTTCCTGATGCCTCACCAGCAATACACTCTGACAAGACATCATTGCATTCAATGGAGTTACTGCATGTCGCACTCAAGGCTGCCTCTGTAAATAATCGTGATAATATTTTCAGTATGACATATTCTGTATGAAACTTTTGTTCATTTTGTGTCTGAAAATGATATTAAATAGATTAGCAGTTTGGTTGAACGCAATCGTTGGTTAATGCAGTAATAAAGCTTTATGAAACGAATGATTTGAATTGAAGCATTATTCCGTTACACCCCAATATACGTACCTACTTTGATTGACTGGGGTGGTCACTGTTATTGTTTGAAGCAAAAAGTACGTACCTGATTTTGTAGGCTAGATCTGCAAGCATTATTTCTATTTACAGAATAATAGTAGTGAATCTTTGATGTTTTAGTCGGCAACACTCCAATGAGCGCACAGAAAAATATAAGCATGTTTTGATTAGTTATGCAAGTAAGCTATGAAACAAGTGGATTATATTGTTTAATGCATTAATATTCAATATCTGTAACTAAATTGCATGTTCTGATTAGGTGAGTGAGTAGGATATATTGCAAGTGGATATATTTATCATGAATTTACAAATGGAACTCACCGGTTCTAGTTGAAACATACTAAGGTGATTTCGGTCTACCTTCTTTACTCACCTTTGAATTATTTGAAATAGTAATTTCCTTGCGTTGTCCATACCTACCTTTAATGTTTTTGTCAAAGTTTTTCACACGCTTTCAGCTTACGTTGTCATTAGAATAATGCAAACCATACGCCATAAGAAGAGCTGCACATATCAGTGATTATCATTTCTTCAACATAGACACACATTACAAATTTTAACATAAAATCAATATTTTAGATAATATCAGCAGTAATACTTGACTGAAATAACCCGAGGAATATGTTACATTTATGAGACATCAATATAAAATCTTCCAAATCCTGTCTAACAAGATGTCAAAAACAAATATAACTACATAAATACAACAACAAGGATAATATGATGATAGAGAAATAATATTTACTGTGTAACGTCATTATAAATCGATATTGATAAGCAACATATTTACAGATACTTCACCTGAACATAATGGGAGTCTTTTTTTCTTTTCTTTTTATAGCAATAATAGGGATTGACGAGAGACTATGCATGCACTCTAGGGATTGGATGTCATTGGGGTTTTTTTGTTTTTGTTTTTGTTTTTTTGTTGTTGTTTTTTTACACGCACATAAAAGGATTGGCTATATATTGTAAAAACCCATGAACATGCATGCTACAGACTGTATATGCGCATGCACGATCTGGTAGGTAAATACAGTCATACATAACGTCATTACGACGTTTGCCTGTCATCTGGATGTTCTGCACTACATCTGAATGATCTGTACATACTATGTAAGCTAATCTGAAAAATAACTAACAAGTATCGTCACAGTTCAAATGTAAATGGATAATGCACTAAGTTATATTGAGTAGTAACAAATATATTCAAATAGCATTGAATATGAAACTTTTGAAATATATTTATAAAAGCTACCTTGCTGATACATTTGACACAAGCCCTATAAGTTGATATCAATGGTCCTAAGGTAGAAATGAATCCATTTCATATTGTATGTTGATATCTGGTTGAGAAGTGATATGGATTCTAACACTATTATTATAACACTACCTCAAAGCGTTATTCTATCCTAAGAGTTCGTGAAGCTTTCTACTGACATGCATAAACTACTTGTCCCCACAAGAGACTGCTATATTAGGCCGGGATATCTTTAAGACATAATCCTTGCCTAAAAAACAAAGCAAATGATATGAAGCCTGTACAGCTAAACAGCATACTCTGAGTACAAGAACAAAATATAACCAATATGTAGTAAGTTATCATGCGTTTTGAATAAGTATTCATTTAATTTATGAATAGCAAGCATGAAATATGTCTCAATTGATAACATAGTTCACAAAAGAAAAACTTACTAGCTGCACACCCAGTTCCATTGTCATAGTAACCTTCAGTACAGTTGCATATACCACCAATGCCCGTGCACACCGCGCTTGTTGTACATTCGTTGAGCACGTTGTAGCATGGTCCTTCCCCTGATTTGATCTCTGGATTAAATATCAAATACAAATCACAGTACCTGGTAAGCTCTATGAATGTCCAAAGAAATAAAAACATACAAATCACAATACCTGGTCAGCTCCATGAATTCTCACAGAAATAAAAACATACAAATCACAATACCTGGTCAGCTCCATGAATGCTCAAAGAAATAAAAACATACAAAAATTAATCTTTGTAACTTGAAAGTCGAAAGGGTACCTCGTATAAATCATTTTGCATTTGACATCAATTTATATAAATGTTTGTGATGTTGAAATTTAGTAAGTTACTGGTTGATATTAGCAGATTAATACAATATATCTATCGGCGTAAAACACCCATTACATTAAGACTTTTCCAACTTTATCTTCTCTGAAATACTAAGCAAGATAACATCGGATATTCAGTCTTTATTAGAGATTTCTATTTCTTATTATAGTTATATGGAGTAGTAACAAATTCGAAATGTACATTAAAATAGCATTGTATATGAAACTTTTGAAATATCTTTATACAAAAACTACACTGCTGCTTAATTTGAGACACACAAGCTCTATTTGATAATACCAATGGTCCTGTGGTAGAAATAAATGCATTTCATTGGGTATGTTGATATCTAGTTGAGAGGTGGTGTGGATTCTAACACTATCAATATAGCACTACCTCAAAGCGTTATTCCTAAGAGAGGACACCTCGTATAAATCATTTTGCATTTTACATCAATTTATATAAATGTTTGTGATGTTGAAATTTAGTAAGTTACTGGTTGATATTGGTAGATTAATACATTATATCTAACGACACTGTTATCGGCGTAAAACACGCATTACATCAAGACTTTTCCGAAATCTAATATCGGATATTTAGTCTTTATTCCAGATTTGTATTTCTTAGACGCGTGATGTAAGACCGTTATCTAAAAAAAGTTATTTTGACGCAAGTGTACCGATTCATCATCTCAATTGTCTATTAGCATATCAATCGGAATGTCTGCATCAGGTGATGATTGTCGAAAGGTTCAGGTCTACGTCCTTTTTATTATACATAAATTATATCACAAATTGTGTTAGTAAGAAATTATTTTCTGACTACACTTCATTGTTTGAAATGGTCCCCGTCGCAGTAGCTGAAACTCTTAGTGTTGATTTAAAAATTAAGGCTATTGGGTGGACCCATTGAACCCATTTAAAAGTCAATATCAGTCACTGGTAAATAGGTTTTTGGGTGATTAAAACGTTTGCGTACAGTTGGTTTATAAACGTTGCTTCCTTTCATTCATGACATTTTATATTTACAAATATTACTGCATAGTATGTTTCCACTAAGCACTGAATTGGAGAAAAGTTACAAAGGCTTCAAGCCAGTGGTCTAACTCAATTGTTATGTTAAATACATCAACCAAATATTTTGAAATACATTCTTGGGCATTGTAATCCCGGAATATAATTTCAGAGAAATTTCAGATGTCGTGAGTATCGCAGATAGACTCACGACAGGTGACTGCTATATATATTTCCTAAATCTTGTGTTTGCGCGGTGAAGGGTGACGTTATGTGGCCCTCATTCAACGCCGATCCGATAAGGCAGCTAACAATTAGATCCTTTGTCGCTATACATGTGGGAACGTAATGTGGACAAAGATAGAACTTACACCATTAACAGATCCAGAGGCTTGTATTGTAGCGAAAGGAGTGTACAGTTTTAAGGACTGTCCTTTTAATTGATGAGATATGTTCAGCTTGAAAATAAATGAAAGGGAGAAAATTACTTTGCATTTCAAAGATGATTAAAAAAGGCTTTCGTCAGTTTCGATTATTATGAATAAAATATTGTATTCACAGAAACCAAGAATCCTTCGGTATTCAATAAGATAATCAATTTAGATATTCGTTCCTTATTAAGTCTCAGTAAATTTCACGATAATACGTAATGGATGTAACTCGGTATAACTTTTACAACGATGTGCTACAAGAGGCGAAATTGCATGTATAAGAAGGGTTTCATGATTTTATTATTTTAGTTGTAACGTTCGGTCCAAAATGACCTATGGGGACAACAGGCATCAAGTTATGACAAAACAAGAAAGTTGTTTTTGTCCAGCGAAAATTTTGTTTTACGAATATGTGAGAAAAAATTCTGGCTGTGCAATTAACAAAATTGACTATATACGAAATGAACGAAGGCGGAATGTGGAACTTCGTTAACTCGAACTCGGATAACTCGAATACCCCGCTTAACTCGAAGTACCTCGCCGGTCCCGGCCGAATTCTCTCTTTATCTTAGTAAAAAAAACTCGGAAAATTCGAATTCGGATAACTCTAAAAACTCGGATAATACGAAGTAAAACTTTGGTCCCAACAATAAAAATCCTACTTGAAATGTTCGAATAACTCGAAGTATAATTTTCGTCGATCGGTGGCAAACGCCGACATTTTTTAAGAGCTAAATTCCGTTTGTAATACTGAACATATCGGCACTACTAACCTACATGCTATTATAAGTGTTTCATAAATTCATAAAAGAAATTGTCGGTTGAATCTTATAACAACAAGTCTTGGTGATAAAAAGTACTGCTTTACTTACATCAGGTAATTTCCCAAGGCGAACGCCGATATCAGTACACACGATAGTCAACAACTCATCTACCCGTTCGCTCAAGCGGAACTAATCTCGGTATCACTTAACCTTATCCAGGGACAATACACAATAACAAAAGTGGCCATGTACTTACTGGTGATACAATCAGTTCCATTGTAGTAGTGAGTGGAATTATTGCAGGCGCACTCAAAACATGGCAGGACCACAGTTTTACATATTCCAAAGTAAAGGTACAGGGTCGTCTGCAACACAACAGAATGTCATAAATGTATAGGAGTGTCTACATCAACACAGAATATCATATTGGTACAGGACTATCTACATCAACACAGAATATCATATAGGTACAGGACTGTCTACATCAACATAGAATATCATATAGGTACAGGAATGTCTACATCAACACAGAATATCATATAGGTACAGGACTGTCTACATCAATACAGAATATCACATAGGTACAGGAATGTCTACATCAACACAGATTGTTATATAGGTACAGGACTGTCTACATCAACACAGAATATCATATAGGTACAGGACTGTCTACATCAACACAGAATACCATATAGGTACAGGACTGTCTACATCAACACAGATTATCGTATAGGTACAGGACTGTCTACATCAATACAAAATAGCATCTAGGCACAGGACTGTCGACATCAACACAGAATATCATGTAGGTACAGGACTGTCGACATCAACACAGAATGTCATATAGGTATAGGACTGTCTACATCAACACAGAATATCATATAGGTATAGGACTGTCTACATCAACACAGAATATCATATAGGTATAGGACTGTCTACATCAACACAGAATATCATATAGGTACAGGACTGTCTACATCATCACAGAATATCATATAGGTACAGGACTGTCTACATCAACACAGAATATCGTATAGGTACAGGACGGTGTACATCAACACAGAATATCATATAGGTACAGGAATGTCTGTCATCAACACAGAATATCGTATAGGTACAGACTGTCTACATCAACACAGAATATCGTATAGGTACAGGACTGTCTACATCAACACATAATATCATATAGGTACAAGACTGTCTACATCAACACAGAATATCGTATAGGTACAGGACTGTCTACATCAACATAGAATATCATATAGGTACAAGACTGTCTACATCAACACAGAATATCATATAGGTACAGGACTGTCGACATCAACACAGAATATCTTATAGGTACAAGACTGTCTGCATCAACATAGAATATCGTATAGGTACAAGACTGTCTACATCAACACAGAATATCGTATAGGTACAGGACGGTCTACATCAACATAGAGTATCGTATAGGTACAGGACTGTCTACATCAACACAGAATATCGTATAGGTACAGGACTGTCTACATCAACACAGAATATCACATAGGTACAGGACTGTCGACATCAACACAGAATATCATATAGGTACAAGACTGTCTACATCAACATAGAATATCGTATAGGTACAGGACTGTCGACATCAACACAGAATATCATATAGGTACAAGACTGTCTACATCAACACAGAATATCACATAGGTACAGGACTGTCGACATCAACACAGAATATCATATAGGTACAGGACTGTCTACAGGACTGTTGTAGGTATAAAATTATTAACGTCGCTTGAAACATTTTAAATACAGTGTTAGAAATTTTGGTAGCAAATATGATAGAACTTTTATGACACAAATAATATTATGCTTAAGAGTGTGACATTTCAATGACTATGTGTCACCTTTATCAGTCTAATCTAATCTTGTGTTTAATCATGTTTAATGAGACTAGATTGATATGTTGAACAGGGGTTATTAATACCACCGTGAATAACACTAATGTCGTCCTACATCATGAATTGTAACGAAATATGGAAAGGAAGGTTGTTTTGAAAGTTATTGCTGCCATTCGCTTATAGAACGTAAAACAAGTGTTGATTCCATGACAACACTGCCGATATACTTATATAAATACGTGTAAAGACAACTATAAGGCAGTTATCTAATATGCATTCCATTGAATATAATAAACTGTACCTTTGAAAGAAAAATCAGCTTTTCCTACCAATATTTCCCTTTGAGTCTCATAATAAGAAAACATTCATCAGCGTGATCATATCAGTTCTTTAATCTTTAAATGAGACGCTGGTAATACAATTGTATTGTTTATCGTGAGAAGTGTTACTTCCTCTTTGTTCGTACAATGTAATATATTAGAATATCCTCTATATCAGTCTATGTAAGTAAACTTACCATACATATCAGAACTGACGATGGCCAAAATCTTCTACCGGGCAACATCTTGTTCCTTTTACCCGATTTCCTGATCACGTAAACCAGGAAGTTTTGAACAGGGAAGGCGCACAATCGACCGTGTGTAAGGATGTTCTGCTCTGTTTAATATGAATATTACTCATCGGTTTTCAGCAAAAATACACAAATATGTACCCAGTCGTTATTTACAACGTAACAATGTAAAGCTGATATTAACATGCAACTTTCCACTTAAACGTTTACTGTAATGGGTTTGATAAAACGAGGGTCTCTGTGCTAACTACATACCGTCGCAAATAAATTAAGCTACAAATTCTACGGCTCCTGTAAACTAAATTCGCTCCTAAAGACAACACTAGTTACATCAAGTTCAGGAATAGCTTTGTCAAGTACAAACTACTCCATACAGATAATTTGACATAAGACTGTCACAATGGCATCATATTTACAACAGAAGGCAATGTGGCAAGGCGAAATCGGATTTTAAACCCGACGCCCCGATGGCAGTTGGATGCTCTGATCATGCATGATGTCTATCTAAAGAAGATTACGTGTTTGGTGCTCTTTGATATCATACAGTTTGCCACTTCAGTGTTTCCGATATAACATAGATTTGATCTGGTATCCCTGGTTGATGTACTAAATGAAGCAAAGCACGCTTTCCATTCCAGAACACCTGGTCTTATTCTTCTTGCAATTTCCATTTGTCTTTAAGCAAATCTTATATACAATTTGTCACTATTTTATCGTTTTGTTTATTTTGAGTTTGAATTACATTTATGTTTGTATATAGGTATTATCTGTTTATTTCAGTCCATTCCCATATATCTCATCCCTTTTTGTGTGGTCTAAATCCATGTTACCTTTTACAATTAAGAGCTACGTGATAGTATAGGACAAAGTAAGAAAGACAAAGGTTGTTTTGAAAGAAAAGATAATATCCAAGTTTCAACAACTTCTTTGGAATAGATGAATTCGGCGTATATATTTTGTGAACGGACATTAACATTACTTAAGAGATGACCTTAAACTGATCTTGCTACAATTCCCTTATCAGCGAAATTTCTCAAGAGGATTTCCGTAACATTTCATACAATTGTTTCAATCATCATCTCTTAAATGAATTTGTAACATGCTATTAAGCTATGCTGTACTGTGTTGTGTTGTGTTGTGCTGTGATATTGCTGGTGATGTTTTGTACATTGCTATGCTGTGCTATGCTGCACTTTGATGTGATATGCATTGTTGTATTGTGTGTCGTTGTGCTGTGATGTGATTTACTGTGCCCTGCACTGACTGATGAACATTGCATGCTATAGCTCCAGGGGACCAGGATCTCAATTTTTTTATCTTTGTGAAGGTGACTTCAGATTCTTTATCAAAGGTTGATATGGTAGGTCTCTCCCGTATTTCAAAATTGCTGCTTTGAGGGGGGGTAAATACTATTGATTGGACAATGGTTTGTTTACTTCACATATTACAGTGGGACAACACATTAGTCGCCTCTTCGAAAAGCCCGCACATGTTGGCTACAGCACGAGTATCCCTTTCAATTTTCTATACACGTAGTTACGTGATAATGACGAAATGTGTTTCTGCTTGGTATTATCAGCTGTTTTGATTAACATTCAAATTAGTCATATAGCTTTCAAAATGTGCACGACAGCTTTGATTTTATTAAATTCTACGAAAAAACACTCACCAGTATGTTTAAATTGCTTCACTATTTCCTTGGTTAAGATCCGTGAAATTGTGTATATCACGGTTAGGCACGGATGCTTACAGCCAATATGAAATAAATATTCATTTCTATTGCTATTTTATAATTGGTGTATTGTGTACTGTTGAAAATTAATATATACCGACAAAACATCAACACATCAATATACCAACAAAATACATGTATTTACATATATAATTCCAAACCATAACATAAATTTACAATCACATGCAAATTGATAGTTAAAACCCAATCAGAGCCACTGAATTATATTTTCGATATAATAAGTAGGTAATCTGTAGTTTGAAGCCGCGCGGATGAATAAAAATGGTCCGAATTTCAGCGTTAATAGACAACATAAAATGGGATGGGGGGGGGGGGGGGGGGGGGGGGGGGCTGTTCAATACATAGGTAAACGATTAAACAGGTAAGCAAATATACGCGCAAATCACGTGAAGATTAATGTTTCACTCCATTCCTTTGCTCAGTTTATCCACGTATGAATCTAAATTCAATTTTTTGTGTTTTGTCGCAGTTTGTCCATTCCTATGACTGTCATTGTTTTCTTGTCCCTACCCCGTTGTGTTATACCCTGCCTGATACGAAGGGGTGCATATTTCGGAATATAGAGTCTTTCTTCATTGTGTTGTGTTTAGATTTATGATATTTAGTAAAACATTAAGCAATTCAATGTATGCGTGTAGTTTTACGAAAAGAAATCACGTTTACGGTTTCGCTATTTGACCGCTTCTCCTTCGATAAAACCACCAGAAAGACGCATTATTATGGCAAGCCAAGCTGTCATTTATTCACGGAGCAAGGTTGATCCAGGATTTTGTCAAATTATGCCAAGATATCTTATATGATTTATAAGATATCTTATGTAATAAATGAGACATCTTATGTAATTTTCTTTATAAGATATCTTATATAATATATACGGTATCTCATAAAAGATATAAGATATCTTATAAAGAAAATTAAATAAGATATATGTTTTATAAGATATATTATATATTATGTGAGATATCTTATATATTTTATAAGATATCTTATAAAGGAAATCATACAAGATATCTTTTATAATTCGATTATAAGATATCATATAAAGAACGAGATGTGCATTTGAGATAATAGCCTAGCCGATCGTGGTCGCGATAGAGGGTTGATTGTGTATGTTCCGCGTCCCTTTTAACAAAACGGAAGTTGTATTACAGAGGGAGCAGTCATTCTCGAACTTTTAGATTCTTTATAAGATATCTTATAAACTTTTCTTTGTAAGATATCTTATATATTATATAAGATATCTTATATCTTTTATGACATATTTTATATACTTTATAAGATACATGTATATCATAAAGAAAATTTAAAAGATAATGAGATTATGAGATAAACTTTAAATAAGATACCTTATAAACTTTAAATGAAATATCTTATAAACATATCAGATGTCTCAAAATATTCCAACAATTGATTGTGTTTTGGATCTTCTTATTTAATTCTGGTGTGTGTAGTTGTAGAAGGAGAAGGAAGTAGCGTGTATTTTAATCATGTGTAGGACCTATATAGTCCTATGATAACCGACAAATAAGTAACGTACAGTCATGGTTTATATTGTACTCAAGTCGACAAGGACTGAGGGATCAGTCAATCAACCAGCTTCATAGCAAGAAGTCAGTTGCCAGATATTACAACAAACCATTGACATCTACTGACAAACCAGGAATGATGTTACATGCATAACGGGTCAACAATATACAGACTTATCTAATATCAAAATAATTGGCCCGACTTTAAATAATGATATGACTGATCGGCTTTTCATTGAGTCGACAGATAGCCACATTGTTATTATTTTGTTAAATGTCATTACTGAATATAATCAGTCGTAATATACAGCTTAATTCCTAGTGCATAAAAATAGACATAATATGTATAGGTTTGACATTACACCCAATACCCGATGACATGACGCAATAGACAGGGAAGGTTGGTTTGTATGGATACCGTCATAGAGTTAAGGTAATTGTCATGATTTTATCTCTATTTTGATGTTTTATCTTGTGTAACTCAAAAGTCTTTGTGTATAAGAAAGTGTGATTGTTGAGGCAGGATTTCTAAATATAGGTATTTGTCAGTTTTTATGTTGGCAATTATTTTACAATACACAAAGCTAATGGGGGTGGCGGGCTAACTGAATAGTTACGATTGTATGCTTTCTCGCTGACTGTTTAAAACAACTATAAAGCACAGTATTAGATAAACAGACCCTATGGGTAGGCCTATGACACTGTTTTATTTATTCAAACTCAATCAATCCTCTCAGTTGATACGAACAATTTTGATATAACGGAATTTATGTAACCAAGAAATGGCGTGCATATTTCATCTGATACGATTATATCATTTAAATCAGCGACACGAATAATTATATTAATCATGACTGACACAGCCAATAGGTATATTCTTATATTACCTTTAGCATTATGTGCATAGGTACAAGGTATGGCGTTTCTCCAACAAGAACGTACTAATGAAGGGTACCATTATGTGTCTTGTTAAGGAGTCAGCTAGTTCAGAGAAATATTGGACAAATATATGGTAACCTTACTAAACCTAGGAAACACATCATTCTTACTCTCAGAACGTGGCCAACATTCTATGACCTTGGTTGCGTCAGGGTCAGAACTAGCACCACTCTGTGAAACTCCAAGGAACGTTGCTTCTGTGCGAAGCAGTACAAGCTTTTGGTTTAAGTTCTAGGTTAGCTAGCCTAAATTGTTTGAACGTAACATTCCACAGTGATATCCTCCTTGGTTTGTCAGTTTCCTTTGAGCTTACTGTTATTTTTCGCTTGTACCTCTAAAGTAGAAACACTCAGTTGGCATCTTACTTTTGTTTCCGACCACTGCTTCCTACTCCAGCAGAAGAGATAACCTCTTCTAGCGTATGTTGATGACTGAAAGTGATTTTTGTGTGCAAAGCAAAATAATTCAAGCCATTTACAAACTGGTCGACTACCTGTAAGCTAACAATACTAACATATGTAGACTGTACCATAAACTGATGCTGATGAATCTTTTCCTAGTCGCCAGTTCCTAAATTCACACAATAAGCAACCCTGCATTCTTTGTTGTTAAACCGTTGAGTTAGCACTTTCTTAATAGCTTGGTAGTCACCAAGTTGGCCCACAGTGAGGTTACTTAATAGCTTGTGAGCTACTCTTCTCAGACTCATACTCAACTGTTGAGCTTTCTCAGAATCATTTTAGCCATTCCCTGCTGTATATTGTTCAAAATGTATCACATAATCTTGCCAGTCACTGACTTTACCATTAAAGGTATCGGGAAACATTTCCTCCCTACATGAAACCTCCTGCTATGCCCCATGTCCTGCTATTTTTCTGTCTCAGCCGTACCCCGTGACATCCTATGTCTGGCCCTACCCTGGGTGCTCTATACATGCCCTCCTCCTCTGTATCTCTGTATCTCCCTCGTAGCTACTCCCAAATTCCATCTCGGATACGATACTAGCGAGGCCTACTTCCCAGACTTGGAGAGTGCAAGGAAAAGTTATTCCATTCTTCTGAAAGGTTCCAGATAAAGTGTGTAACTACCACTGCTATACCTTGGGTAATCCTTACTAGAATCCCTTCCCTTGGGATTTGGGCGTGCTTGTTACAGTTGTGTCAAACCGCGCATGACTAGAGCGGCTATATGGTACATAACTGATTAACCCTGACTGGGAAGTATGACCGCCGCCCTCTCTAGCCAAGGAATATATATGATTAATCCTGGTCACGTCACCAAAATACATAGAAGTAGGCGGGGTCAGGAGGTGAGAGTATGCCACATAAATGACTCGATACATGAAAACCCCGACTGGGAAATATAACCGCCTATGTGGGACACTACATCTTCTGAAAGAAGAGAGTCTGACGAATTTCTTCATTCATAGTTATCTTGACAAAGCTTAGTATTCTGCTTTTTCTCACTATCACTAAGCATATCTAGCTGTGTACGGTCCTCTCTAGCCAAGGAATATATATGATTAATCCTGGTCACGTCACCAAAATACATAGAAGTAAGCGGGGTCAGGAGGCGAGAGTATGCCACATAAATGACTCGATACATGAAAACCAGACAGAATATCCCTCCGTAAACCCTAAGCTCCCCCAAGGGCGTACGACAAACATTGCGAGTAAGGGTTCGTACATCTAGTAAAGGTTAAAACCACTACCAAGTCGCTTGCCACTAGACCACTTATCAGCTAGGACGACTAGTGTTGACCAAGTCGCAGACGACGAATATTCTCGTCCATACAACACATCTAACATCAGTTTCTCTGTAGTGACTATAAAAAAAATAGCTACGTTTACCTTTATCGTTTCCCATTACAGGTACATATAGGAAGTAGCTATGGAGGCAGTACATCGAAACTGCCTTCGGCAAAACCACGTGACCTTGGTGGATGAACTTGACCCCTGTAACATCATAGACTACCTTTACCAGGACGGAATCCTGGCGGAGGACGATTGTGATGACATTAAATCTGGCAAAACCAGGAAGGAAAAGTGTCGTTTCCTGCTTTTATTGCTTCAAAGACGTGGTCCATCCGCGTACGGTTCGTTCCTGAAATCCTTAAAAGTGAACTATGACCATTTGGCACATTTACTGCGATGTTCATTGCATGACGCTGGAAGAATAAAATGTATCCGGGAAGAACATGACGAAATATCATCATCTTTACAAAACAGAGGAGTAACTGTATTATGTAGCAAATGTAGCGAAGCAGAAACAGCGTTGGCAGCTGCTCCAATCAAGGATGACCTTGTCAAAGCATGTAGCAAATATAGACGTTGTATTCCAAAATGTGCTGTTCCGAAATTAGAGAGGTTAATTAAACAGAACTGTTGCCTTATTCTTGGAAATGTAGAGGCGAACGATTTATTAGACTTACATTATCAAGAGTTTATGTTGGGAGTTGAAGGATATGAGCGAATCAAGTCCGGGAATACACGCTTAGAAAGATGTATCATGTTCATCTCAGAACTTTCAAAGTGCACTTGTAGTCGGGTTACGTCAGTATTCAAAAGCTCGTTAGAGAAGAAATATGGATTTATTGTCAATGAATTGAGGAAACCTACGCCACCCATGCCACTGGTTTCCAGCCCAAGGAGGAGGTCAAGAAATCTAGAGAAGTTATTCAATCACACAAGCACAATGCTCACACAAGGAGATTTCCAAAAGTTTAAAAACTTTGCGATGTATCTCAAGCTGAAGCACAGCGAAGACATGATGTGCATTCTGGATTATTTTCATGCTTCTTGTGATCTGAATATGGTAAATATAGACTCTGCAGAGAGACATGTAAACACAGGCATGCAACGAGTTGCAAGGACAAGTAATCCTAACTACTTCATGCTTGAATTGTTCTCAGCACAAATCAGAGTGAACCTCGCTCAACAAAAACTAGGAGAAAACATAATCGACGACGCGAAGATGATTATTTCGAGTGATCCCGTTGGATGTTTTGGAGGAGCAGCTGGTTGGTTGTTCATGAATGTCGTCAAACTTATTTTAAATCACTTAGCGGTACTGAACGTCCATCATAAAGACTACCCTTCTGTATACAAGTCACTGCAAGGCAAAGCAGTCAAAATGTGTAACATCGCACTAGATATTTTTAATAGTGACGGCGGAAACGACGGACGATTTGGACATGGATTTGCACTTTGTCGTTTGTCAACGCTGTTGTTAAGATGTGGCGAAAACGGCTTAACGATGGGCATACAACACCCAGACTCTGAGGATGTAGAGTTAGCGGGTAAGTACCTCCAACAGTTAGAGAATGTACCCATACCTAAAGGGCCTAAGGTGCACTTTCTTATCGCCAAGAGTGATCTTCAGTATCGCAGGGATAACCAAGCCGGGGCTGTAGTGCACGCAAAGGAGGCGCGCAAACTCGCCAGGGAGATAAACATGAAAGAGTACGTCGAGTATGCTAACAACAGAGTTGTTTTCCTGAAGACGTTGCCTGTATCCATCGAAGCGGTGGATGAAGAGGAGGTATCATTGGATACTGTTCGACGAGTCTGCTGATAGCTATTAGTGAACATACATACATGTCATTGATGGCACACAATGCCGTACGCCCGTTAATGATTTCGTTGCCATGAGATACAAGTTATAGTGAGTTTGCGATGACATTTTATCAGACTAGCATATTTGGTAGAGGAAGACGAAGTTCAGAGATGAACCGATTTTACGATAAAGTAAAATTGACTGACCAACGTGTTAGGAAAGTATACAGAATAGCAATGTGTTATGTTGAATTAAATACAAAACTTATGTGTAATTGGTGTACTAAGGGTTGTTCCTATATTTATTTATACATGTAAGACGAGCATTTCGTTTAGTGGTAAAAACTATATTGCTTTGTAACGTTGAACAAAATATGTGTTGTATGTTTGTGATTTGTCTTTCTTAACAATTTGTTATTATACATATGTTACGTAGGCACAATTTTGGACTTTAAGATGATTTGATAGTCCGGATTAGTTTTTCCGCACTCGAGATTTCTGTTTAGAATCATCTACTTCCGGTAAGTCTTTGCCGTGCATTCTCTTTTAAATCACAGGTGCCCGGATTCTAATAAAATATTTGATAAAAAGTATACCACATTCTCTACTATATAATTAGTAGATGCTGTGCTATAATCATTCATCATTTATTTAATTACAACCCAGGCGCCTGTATTAATATGCTGTCGACGAACTGCCAAGGATTGTCTGATGTAGTAAAGAGAAAAGATGCATTTTCGTATGAAGAAAGGAAAAATACATTTATTGTTTGCATGATACTCATTTTACGTCATTAGAAACAAGTGGGGCTACAATTGTTATTTCATGTCTTTTTTAATCCAATACACGGGCACAGATGCCCGTATTCTAATAAAATATATGATAAATAAGTATAGCACATCCTCTACTTTATCATTCAATGACTCAATTGCATAGCCTTTGTAACTTATACTAAAAACCCACTCATCTATGTGTTTATATCGCTTCCTTATTGCTTGGTTAATATCCGTGAAAATTGTGTGTATCCTTATCTACTTTCAGCCATGAATGCGCTTCAGCAAAAATGGGTTCTCTCATTTGAAATTGCCCGTATTTCATATCGTATTATTTCACTAGAGAAGAGATTTTATTCTTGTTGCCTATCTTGATTTTTATGGTGTGTAATGATCCAGAATGGTTACCATTAACGCGTACTTACGCACCACTAACATATGGTGACAAACCATCAATACAAACTTACACACTTTTAACATATAGAGACAACCATTAATTCATACTGATAAACCATTAATACATATTTACAAACCATTAACATATAGTGACAAACCATTAATACATACTTACAACCCATTAATACAAACTTACACACCTTTAACATATAGTGGGAAACCATTAATACATATGACAAGCCATTATTACAAATTACATATCATTAAAATATAGTTGCAAACCATTAATACATACTACAAACTCATTTATACAAACTTACACACCATTAACATATAGTGAAAACCCTTTAATTCATATTTTAAACCATTAACATATACTGACAAGCCATTAGAACATATTTACAAACCATTAACATATACTGACTTTCCATTAATACATATTTACATCCATTAACCTATACTGACTTTCCATTAATACATATTTACATCCATTAACCTATACTGACTTTCCATTAATACATATTTACAAACAATTAACACACACTGATAAACCATCAATATATTCTGACAAACCATTGACATATCAAGCCCGAAATCATTGGCTTAACTTTTAAGAATAGGGTTGAAGGACTCAAAATTAACTGTTTTTAGTTAACTGTTAACGCTGATATGTACAATATAAAACGTCAGACTTACGAGTACTTAATATCAATCATTCGTAATCTACAGCTAAATATAAACTGTTCAATTCAATCACAGATCAACAGTAACTTCATTCGATTTAAAATCAATTTCCATACTTATTTTCCCTGTGATATATGTTTTCCATAGTAATGTATTGCCATATTATTGTACTACAGAAGGGTTTTACTTAATGTATTTTAGCTTCCACGACGTCAGAGCGATTACTTGACTGGAAATCCCAATGCATAAAAATAAACACGTTATGTATATATGTATACAGTTGTGACGTCATACACCTAATATCCGATGTAAGGACACGACGCAGCAGGTCATGAATGCTGGTTTATTTGGATACTGTCATAGAGTTAAGGTAATTGTCATGGTTTCATCTGTGTTTTGTTTTATGTAGTATATTGTGTAACTCAGTTTAAGGATTTGTTTACATGGGAGTGTGATTGTTACTCAATATTTCTAAATATAGGTATGTGTCAGTTTTTACTAGCATTGTCACATTGGCAATTATTTTACAATACATTAAGCTAATGGAGGAACTTTGGAATAGTTACGATTGCATGCTTCTCGTTGATCGTTTCTCTTGAGATTGTCCTACTTTTGGCCTTAAGTTTAGCGTTCAACCTACATATATATCCATGTGATTGTATACTTCCTGTTTCCTTGTCAAAATGAACTCAAGTCTCTAACCGGTTAGTAATTGCTACTCACTTATTGGCTGACAGACATCCGGTACTTTATGAGGCAACGAGGGCTACTTTGCTCGTTGTGAACGAGTGTGATGTCATGTTACTGTGTCCAAACACATGTACCCATCAGTGGTCCCGTCATTCATGAACAACGTCCATAAATGACTTTTTTGTGCTGTGTTAATCAAAGGCAAAACAATACAAATCACCATTTACTGAAACATTACCATAGCGACAAAGCAAATCAAAATGGTAAAATTGTACAAACCCATTTTTGTCTTACTCCAGTTTCTCTATGGATGATACGTAGTGACTTTAAAACATAGTTTACTGTACCTTTATCGTTGTCCATTACAGGTAGCAAGTAGTTATGGAAACATTAGAGCGTAACAACCTTCGGCAACACCATGTGACCTTGGTGGATGAACTTGACCCCAGTCACATCATGGACGATCTTTATCAGGACGGAATCCTGACGGAGAACGACTGTGATCACATAAAATCTGACATCTCCAGGAAAGACAAATGTCGTTTACTACTTACATTGCTACCAACACGTGGTCCATCCGCGTACGGTTTGTTCCTAAAATCCTTAGAAGATGACTACCACCATTTGGCAGCTTTACTGAGAACAGAACATATCCAGGAAGAACATGTTGACATCCCATTATCATGTCCAAACAAAGAAGCTGCTGAAATATCTTGGAAATACAGCAGAACAGAAACGGTGGTAAATGATATTAAAGGCGGTTATCCTTTCAAAGCTTGTAACCAATGCAGACCTTTCATTCCAGATTTTGCTGTTCCTGAATTAGAGATCTTAATTAAACAGAATTGTTGTCTTATTCTCAGAGATGTAGAGGCGAACGACTTGATAGACTTACATTATCAAGAGTTTGTGTTGGGAGGTGAGGAATATGAGCGAATCACGTCCGGAAAGACCCGCAAAGAAAGGTGCATCCTCTTCATCTCAGAACTCTCGAAGTGCACTAGAAGTCAGGTTACGTCAGTATTCATAAGATCGTTAGAGAAAAAATACGGATATATTGTCAGCAGATTAAGGAACGCTACATCGGGCCTTACAGAAAACCTACAAAAACAACCAATTGCAGCTGATGCCCCAGTACCTATTTGCGGCGATGTCCATCATATGGGAGTCAGAGCTCAAACGGCTAACGCAATGATGAATGTCTCTTTTTCTCAACTTCAGTCTCCACATTTCAAAGGCAAACACCACAAAAATGAATGCCTTGATGACACAGAATTCGCAATACGGCGAAGCCGCCACTCAAAACAAGAACGCCGGCTGTTTGATAAAAGGTCACAACATGATAAAATGCTTACGTGGTATCAAGATAACATTACGGATAAAAGATTACCTTTCTCTTGTCCCGTGAATCTCCAAAGACAGCTATTGAAACGGAAAAAGGAAATGGTTGGAACATCGTCTTTGGCTGATAATGTACACAATGCACAAGGTTGGTGTAAATTCGGTAGAACGCACAAAAAAATTAAGCATGGTAAAAGTGAAAAGTTTGCCACAAGTCCCATATCAAAAAAGAAGACAAGGGACATTCAGCGTAAAGATAAATCCCCTGTCTACGTGAAGTCCATGACCAATACTAACAGATACCCCGACAATAACTGTAGAACCACCGATGAAAACAAAACCTTAAAATCTTCACCGACATTGACGATGGTTTCCAGTCCAGCCAAATCAAGATCCAGGCGTGTAGAAGTCGCATTTAATTTCCTCAGTTCACTGATCAATCAAGGAGATTTCCAAAAGTTTGAAAATTTTGCAACGAAAATCAAGCTAAGGTACGGCGAAGAGGCGGACATGATGTGCATTCTGGATTATCTCTATGCCAATCGTGATTTGTTTATTTCCGACGTAGATTCTGCCAAGAGAAATATAAACACAGGTTTGGAACGAGTTGCAAAGACAAGTAATCCTAATTACTTCAGACTTGAACTGTTTGAAGCACAAGCCACAATGTATCTTGATCGACGAAAACTGAGTAAACTATACCAAACACTCAACGACGCAAAGATGATTGTCGAGGCAGATCACGTGGGATGTTCCGATGCAGCAGCTGGTTGGTTGTTCATTAAAAATGTCAGAGATATTTTTACTCGGCAATCAGAACTAGTGGTAAATCAGCCAAATTACCCGGGTGTATACGAGTCTTTGCATGACGAAGCCGTCGAGAATTGTAAAAGGGCTCTAGACATTTTTTTTAGTGATGGCGGGAAGGACGGACGATTTGGACATGGATTTGCACTTTGCTATTTAGCAAAACTGTTGTTAAGATGTGGTGAAAACGGCTTAACTATGGACATACATCACCCAGACATTGAGGATATAGTGTTGGCGGGTAAGTACCTCGAAGAGATAGAGAATTGGAACATCCCAATACCGAAAATTCCTGAGGTGCATTATCTTATCGCCAAGAGTGATTTTGAGTACCGTAGAGCTAACTCAATCAGGGCGCTAGAGCACGCGAAGGCGGCATACCAACTCACCAAGGAAATGAACTTACGGAAGTCCATTAAACGAGCTGCTCACAACAGAATAGTTTTTCTGAAGACCTTGTCTGTATCATTCAAACCTCTGGATGAAGAGGAGGCATCACGAATACTGTTTGATGACTCTGCTGATAGCAATTATTGAACAGCTATACATGTTGAGATTGTTTACACCCGTCTGTGAAGGATGATACCAGGCCTACATGGCTTGCGTCCAGTTACGTCCATTTCTTTCTCATGCAAGTCTAGCGAGACTTCCATGAAATTTGGTCAGACAAGCAAATACATATTTGATGGAGAAAGGTCAAATCAGGGAAGTACAAGCAAAGGACACGACCGTGACGGCATAGACTGGCCCGTCAAAACACTAACCGATACGGCATATACGTATAGACAGCATCCATTGCAAATTGGCGATAACCTGTTGTTCAGTTATGAAAATCTAATTAGAAAACTACAACCCGATTGGTCAGCGATTTCTAATTCGTAAATAGAACCAATTTTTATGAAGCTTCTTTTCATACAACACGTTTCTTGAATGATAAGGAAATTTTGCAGGATAAATCAATTTACATTGTACATGCCACAGTAAATGATTTAGGCAATAAGTCCATAGATGGTTCTACAAAGCAAAATTTAATGCATCATTCATGCATTCACTTTCTGTTCCACAACTTATTTAACTTCGGTATTTAGCCATGATAGTCTTATAGTTCTACATAAATCATCATCCTGAATTGCCTAAAATTAAAAAAGACCAAGATCAGAGGTCAAAGTCAAAGAGTAAAATTCTGAATCTGTCACTTTTAAGGAGTCCTTAATTCATGTACAAGTGTGATGCTACTTTAAGGGCTTTTCCAGAAATATGCATATCTTACCCCAAATTCAACGGTCGAACATTTTTTTCTAAAAGCAGTCTTTTTGTCTGCATGGTTTGCCATGAAACATACAAAAAGTTCAAGTTATTTCTGTTAAATTGCACCATAGTAGGAATTTACAGGCTTGTAATTATAAAATATCACCGTTTTGACCGAATTTGCTGTTTTGATGCCCCTTAATGTCTGAAATCAGTTCATACTGCATTAGCACTTCCGTTTCCGTTCAGTATTTTGACTACTGACAGACATATACATATATGAACCATGCACTCTATCCTGAAGGGTTCTCTATACAAACCATTCATGCACTACTTTCAACACCAAAGAATACTCCTATCATGATCATGATATTTAACTCTATTGGTTATACTCATCAGAAGTAAGGGAAAATATTTCCACCTATGTATACATATGGAGCATACAATGAATTTGCTGTAATCATTTTTACATGACACGTTATAAGAATGTAATTGCAGGACAGGGATTTCTTGTGAAGAACAAAACTTTTTTTTATGAATGTCTCGCAATGTCTCACATTGAAAAGAAATTAATGTTAGTTTTGAAACTAATTGTGTTTTGCTGTCCCTTACACAAACTTCATATTTTACTGAAACTGTTACAATAAGTATTCCCCATTCATTGGCATCTTTCTTCAGTAAGCATGCTAATTTTAGGACACAAATTTTAGTATCATACCAAAATTTAACAGATTAGCATAATGAAGAATTAGCGGACTAAAACTATTATATTTTGCTATGAAAACAGTAAAACATAGATGTTAAAATATATATAGATATAATTAATTTTTATTTGTTTTCATGGTAAATACTCAAATATGATTGATCAAAAAATTCTTTTCATTCTTCTATGATAGAAATTCCAAGAATGGCGCGAAAAATGTGACGTCACAATACGACAATTGACGTTGCGTATTGATTTGAGAAAAAGAATCCCATTTTAAACCAGTAAAATTGTACATAAAACATGTTGTAAATTAGAAAATCATTTTCAAAAATTAACTATAAGAGTTGATGTCAATTTTTTTTTTAGTTTCATCGGGGTATGAAACAAATTTTGTTTGCAAACTTCTGTAAGAATCCGCTACGCAGATTCATACAGTTTGCAAACAAAATTTGTTTCATACCCCGATGAAACTAAAAAAAAAATGACATCAATGCTTAAGTGAAAAAACCACACAAAAATATAATTACTGCTGAAATATGAAGGTTTACAGTATTCAGTGTTTGAAATTAATTTGAAATCATTTAAAAGATATTTCAATAATCGACTACTTGTCATTTACCAAGCACATGTACCATGGCTTACATGTTATTGCGAAGGTATACATAATGGATGTTTTCCTTCAGATTTAAGCAAATTGGTCATAACCGATATCAAATCTTTTGCAATGAACAGCATACCATGACACCGATCTTTTTTAAGTGTTTACCACATTTTGTAGTTCATTTCTGGATATAATTCTAATTTCCCACTTTCTCTTCTAAACTTTCCTTTGATGATAGTAATTTTATAAATAACTATTGATTTAGTATAACTAGAACTTTAACCATGTATACATTTTGTAATGAGATTTATGTTGTTGTATAGTTTGATTTTTGTTTTGCTTTTTATTGAAGTTAAAAGTCATAGTGTCCATATGATATTAATGTAAAAATATATGTCCAATTTTCAGAGACACAACTCTCAAGTAGTATGTATGAATTTAAAAGTACCTTGCTTTGTTTTTGTTTACTCTGATAATCATAATTAAAGCAATATTGACTATTGTTTTCCCGACAACTTTTTATGTAATATTTTGTATGATTGGTGTTATATCGATAATAATTCACTACCGATTTTCAACAAACAAAAAAACACATGCATTTCTCATCTAATATTCCAGGTAAAAGAAACATTTTTACGATTTTTCATTACAAGTTAAATAGTGATACAGTGTTAATCAAAACTGACCATATTTTTTGTGAGTGTATATCTTAAGATTTTGTGTGTAGAATTTTTGACAGGTAAAAAGATGATTATTTATCAAATACAATGTACTTCAACAAATGTTATTTTCATAGAAGAACTAGTCGAAGTTTGGAAATAGACCTGTTATTTGCTGACATACAGTAACAGAAATACTGTACCAATATGAGCAGCACATTTTAAACATTAAAACACAGAATCTCAAGAGGTATATTCTGGAGTACCCGATAAACTCTTTGGCTTCTGAATAGATGACAGCTGCAGAGGATTTGATCAGAACAAATTTCGCGCAACTGTGTGTACATATAAGTTATATAACACAACCAATATCACATTTAAGAGTGTGAGGTTTTGATGACTACATTGTCGCCTTCTTTAAATCACTGATCAGATAGAAATAATCAACAAAGCTAAACCCTGTAAGCGTTATAAAAATGTAGCTATATTAAAGATATTTCTGACAAACACTAAACGCCAATTTACTTTTGAAGTGAGGGCATAAAAAGGAAGTTGTTTTAATAATTCTGCAATGTTAGTTAATTATATACATAACTTAATATGAAAAGTGTTTCATGTGAAATTATGGTTACATTAAAACATACTTTAATATACTCAAAATCAGACACAAACAACCAATGAGAAAATATTTTAACAAAAAGTAAGATTGGATAATAAATTATTTTATTTTTTTTTATCAAATGACATCTGTTGTTACAGTTATTAACTTATCCTTTAGTACTATTATAATGACGGCACTTTTTCTGTGGAAAATTGATATCTTCTACCTGCATTTTGTACAAACTTATTTAAGCACTTCTTACATCTGCAAAAATGCTTTCAAAATTCGCATTAAATCATTAATGAAGTACTTTTTCAACATCAATTAAATCACAAAATAAATGCTAATTTTTTGTCTCTCTTCTAGGAGAATTTTGATTTAATATTGCAGATATCTCGGGATTGAAAGGAAAATCTTTGTATGTAAACAAGTCACATGATCTCATTATATTTCTCAGAAGGAAGAGGTCATTCATATTAAGGTTTGCGTCCAATCGTTTTGTACATAATTTCCTTGAAAAGGCCAGTCTGAATCCTTGTTCAGATAAAGGCTTCTCCACAAAATTGTTGTAACATAATCTCTTTCCGAGTTATTGTGCTTCAATTAACACAGTCATACAACAGTTTGAATCCTATATGAATGATGTACTGGACTAAAAATGCTGGTGATTTTCAGGAATCTTTTTACAGTAGCAATCCTGTATTATATACACCATCCAACTGGATCACAGAGCCTTTACTACAGTACGTATCTGGTGTGAATGTCCTCCTATTTACTGTTTGGCGTGACCTTTACGCCCTTGACGAATCTGACCCCAGCCAATCAACCTGAAAGTGAAATGTAATAGTTAAGTAACATTAGAAAAATCATATTCTTTGTAGTTGTATTTACTAAGGCATTGGTGCATTATACAAAGCATGATAGCTGTCTTAAAATACAGCATTTAAAATACTCTGAGTCAGCACAATGTGAAGTGACCACCAGATATGTTATTGATATAATATAGAATATGGCTCTAAGACAGAAAAAAATATAGATGATGGCTGTAAACAGGAAAGAAAAATGAATAATGGCTGTAAGTAGGAGAGAAATATAGATGATGGCTGTAAGCAGGAAAGAAATATAGATGATGGCTGTATACAGGTAAGAAATATAGATGATAGCTGTATACAGGCAAGAAATATAGATGATGGCTGTATACAGGTAAGAAATATTGATGATGGCTGTATACAGGTAAGAAATATAGATGATGGCTGTATACAGGTAAGAAATATAGATGATGGCTGTATACAGGTACGAAATATAGATGATGGCTGTATACAGGTAAGAAATATTGATGATGGCTGTATACAGGAAAGAAATATAGATGATGGCTGTATACAGGTAAGAAATATAGATGATGGCTGTATACAGGTAAGAAATATTGATGATGGCTTTATACAGGAGAAAAATATAAATGATGGCTGTATACAGGAAATTCAAATTCTGAAATAAAGGAACCATACTTTTAAAAAAAACGCCATCACGATAGTCTAAATTTGATTATGTAATTTTCTTGCATATAACCTTTTTTTAATGATAAAGTTTTATCTACTTCTCATTGTTTTTCTGCTATTAAAAAATTACATAGTACTCATTGTTTTTCTGCTATTAAAAAATTAAAATGACATGTTATAAGCATAGCAAAAAGTTGATATTTTACTCATTTTATATTTTAAGTACTTTAATCTGTATATGGATGAAGTCACAGCACTGTTTATATGACATCTTGTTTCCTTCTTGTTTTTACACTATGTATGTATCCAATCCCAGATCTATACAATGATCTTCTTACCCCTATTTTACAGAGGCCTTTACCTTTTCCCTTCGAAGAAACACAGTGGAATTCTTTTGCAAATTGTAGAAATATCAACAGATCTTTTTTATGTTTAAATTAGCTTCAATAAATAGAAACTAGAAGCAGAAGTACATCTGCTTGAAATATATACTGATCAATATTTCTTCATACAAATTGATGAACAGGGACACTTCTGATAGGGGAAATATTGTAATGAATTTGGGAATACCACAAAATCTCTATAGGGAAAGGGGCCTTTGTAATCCCGAACAATTACTAACTATATGAGTGAGTTACGTGACACATGAGAGTAAAACAAAGTATCTCACCTCCAGTGTTTCTCTACTCTCCTGCTGAGAGCAATTTTTTCTCCTATCTCTGTACAGACAGGGTTGGTTAATCCAATCTTGGCTAAATCAGCCTTCACTGCTAACACTCTGCCGCCCGTTGACAATGATCCGATGTTCACCATCAAAATCTCATTCTTAGACAATTTTTGCACCTGGAATCAAAAGTTTTAAAAATCTTGCTACTTTCTATTGGATTTTTAAATATCAAGGAAAAACACATGAATACCATATATAGCATTTTAAAGCAATACACAGCCATTTCTGGCAACTATATACTGCAAAGAGTTGTGACTTTATTATGTTGAATCTTAAGTTTAAAACTAAACTAACTTAATTATCATTCCCTTTGGTGCTCTTAATTTTAATGACTTTTAAGATTTTCATTCATATGTTTGTTTTTTTTGTTCAAAGCAGAATTACAGTATTAAGTCTACCTTTGCTCCCTTCTTGTCGCCCTCCATTTTCACCCCCAACAGACGCCTCAGCAAGAAAAATGATATTGTGAGTTCTGTGTAGATGTCTGGCAAAGCACCAACTGCTCCCAGCACACATCCAACCATACGATCAGCTCGGCACAACATGGGGTCAATCTTGGTACCAACACCTGTAAAATAACAGAAGACTTACTTACTGTGGCATACAAATAAATCATAGATCACAGATAGATAGGGACCACCTTTAAAATATGTTCCCACGTTTCTATGTAAATTAGACTTTTTCTCATCTTTTATCTTGTTTTGATAAACAACTGGTCACTTTGTCACAAAGGTTGACTAAATCTAGCACTGAGCAGTACCCGAGACTTTCTCGTCACATGTATTTGAAAACTGATATATACGAGGACTGATTGATAAGTTGTGAGCCTCGTATTGAAGGAGGTACTCAAGGATGTTCTTTTTAAGTCTTACTATTCTCCGATTATATAGGGCCATGTACACAAGGACTGGTCTCATTTGGTTATTTTAAATCGACGAGGTAGCACTCTAAAGTAAACAAGTTGCAAAATGGACAAAATTGGTTAGGGCTAGGGGTAGGGTGAAAGAGTCTGGTCATTGCCATGACTGCCATTCACGATTGTAGCTTTAAATTGATTGAGCATCCATCTTATTCACCTCATCTTGGTCCATCAGACTTTCATCTATTTCCAAAACTGAAAACAGCTATTTCAGGCACCCTAACCCTAACGTGCAGTGGATGACTTTCTGAACAGCCAAGAAAATGAAGTTCTATAAAAGTGGCATTGAGGCCCTTAAACACAGCTGGCAAAAGTGTATAGATACTGAAGGGAATTATGTTGACAAATTAATACAATATGTCTGGCAAAATTGAAATCCTTCAATAGGCTCACAACTTATCAATCAGCCCTCGTAGATATTTTGTAAGTGTTGTGAGGTCATGTATACTTACCAATCAATCCACCTGGTACAGCATACTGGAGGTCGTTCTGCTCAGCAAAACACGACAATATTCTAGAGAATATAGGTGTACACGTTAGCTTTCCATCCTGGTCTTTTAATACAGTTCCAGGTCGAACTTCAATCTCCTGGCCAACCTGAGAAGAAAGCCCATTCATAATGTTTACCTACTCACAGACAATACAACTTAAAGTGAAGAGCATCATTGCACCATAACATTCAAAAGGAACTAAACCTCTTCAGAGCTCATTTTGTCACTTGGAATATTATCTGTCGTTCGGATAATAAAGTAACAAAAAGTAGATTTCCTGGATAACACTTACTTCTCTTGTCAATTATGCATCTCTAATTTTTTATGCATTTATAATCCCTATAACAACAGTGATAAAGAATTGAACTTTACCTTAAGGACTCCCTTTAGAATACTTCCACCTGCCACACCCCCTTTTAGGTCATCAACTTCACTTCCTGGTTTGTTGACGTCAAAAGATCGGATAACTACAAAAAATAAATTGTCAACATGAAATGTTTACTTCAAAACCAATAGATTATTTTGTTAACAGGAACATCAATCTCTTTTCCAAAGAAAAACTTTTTTCCAATTAACAGTAGATCACTTTTCAATTACTTTGAATATTTGTGGGGAATTATTCAATCAAATATAAATAGTTTATATTAATCAAGGAAGAAACACACACACAAAATTAAGATCTGCTTGCAAATTTAAAATCAAAGAGTACCATTAAGATGTTAAGAACTTGTAATGTAGATGATGTATGCATACATCTTGGATAAGTTATTTCACAATGTCTTTGGTGTACTTGCCTATAAGCCTGGGTTCTGATGTAAAGTCTCTGAGAGGCACAGGAATCTTTTTAACAATATATTCACAGATAACATCAATGTTGTACTTCAGCTGGGCTGATATAGGGATGATTGGAGCACCTTCTGCTATCGTACCTAAAGAAACAAACAGGTAACAAGTTCATCAATCTGGGATAATTGGAGTATGCAATACTTTAATTTCTTACATGGACAAGAAAGAAACGTCTTGCACATGTGCAAACCATGCTTCCTTTAACATACCAAATTCTTTCACCTAAAATCAACCAGGTATTGATTGTTGTGGCATTTGTTTATGAGAATAACATCATGAGTTTGTGAGGAAAACGATTTTCTCATGCAAATTAATGATGTAACCATCAATACCTGCTCAAAAAGAGCAGATAACTTTATTACAAAAAGACGAAAAAGTAATGTTTGTAATAGGACCAATACTTGAATAAAAATTTTAAAAAGTAAGAATTATAATCAAGTACTTAAAAGAACTATATAAGAGAGCTCTCTACCTTTGACAAAGGAAAGAATCTGTTCATATTGTTCCTTAGCTTGGCTTTCTTTCACCAGATCTATCTTGTTTTGTAAAATCAGGATGTGCTTTAGCTTCATGATTTCTACAGCTGCCAAATGTTCTGATGTCTGAGGTTGGGGACACGATTCATTTCCAGCTGTGAAGAGAAACAAATATATTGAAGATACAACAATACGTTAATTCATAGATATCTAACGTTAATTCATAGATATCTATCTACACGTTTGGACTTAGTTTATCAACAAAGTATACATATGAACATAAATTGATAATATCAGGTAATTCTAATAAATCAGAGTCAGAGTGTTTGTTAATGCACCGACATTTCATAATGTCTTGATCAGTGAATGCAAGCTATGGGTGTGAAACACTCAGGCAATGGGGGATGATGTTTCTTTGGGTTAGTTGCTTCCTCAACATGTTGGTTTTGTCCCTGTGGGTTTTCCTACAGTTCCACATAGCTTATGTTTACAAGAGGAAGACCTGTAGAGATGAGGAATGTGAGGACTGAGAAAATTACAGACCAGACAAGGCAGTGTCAGATGAGAGGATGGCTTACAACAGGAAGAGCTGATGAGACAGAGGATGCTGTTATTACAAGGCCACGATAGATCAATCGAGAGCTCCAAATAACCTCAGGTGAAGATCAGAGGTATGTGGTTAGATGCTCCCTACCCATATTGGTTTGTGTTCCTCAGAAAACTGAGAAACAGGGCTGGTCTGTGCTGTCATGGTTGTGTCTTTGAGCAAGACACTTTATCTTTGCTCTGGATCACATGCAACTGGCCTCCTGTATGTTGTTCAGTGAGTAAATCACCAACTTCTACGAGGAGACCCTGCCTCAAAATTATCCTGGTTGTTCAAAGAGCGATAAACCCAGCAAACAAACCCTTAATAGGCATTTTATAAATCTCTACATAACTTAACAGGAAAATATTTTTCCTTCAAATCAAACTACCAGGGTATTAAGGTAGTGGAAACCTAACCTAAATTGATCAGTCTTTTTGACTGAACTAGAATAAATCTGGTGATGATTAATACAGCAATAAAATTTACCAATTAAAAGAAGAGCGGCATCCATAACAGCTGCTCCGTTCAACATGGTGGCCATAAGAATGTCGTGACCTGGGCAGTCTACAAATGATACATGTCTGAAATGGAAGTAGTAGAATCTAGGTTGAAACAACAAACATTCACACCAAACAATATTTTAATCAAACAATTTGTTTTTCATTTTTAAAAATATAACATAGAGATCACTACCTTAAAACATATCAAATGCATCATGTCTGTGCTACATTTTTATAACATTTTCAAAATAAAATGATAATTAGAAATTTGTTTGTATTCCTGTGGTTATTGATAGTTTATGTATGTCTTTGCAGAAGCTTGTAATGGATTATAGGTATCAGCCATCAGGAAGGTTGTTTTTTAATAATGTAACAAGAATCATCATTTCTTAATAATCATCGGTACTCATCTGTTTGTTTTAATGTTTGAAGAAAATGTTATAGATTGCCTTGCTATAATGTCAATGATGATAAAAGGGAATAAACAATGTATCCCTACCTCAATACCCTAAATTTCCCAGGACATCCTGATCTGTCACAGGGGAAAACATCTTCCTTTGAGCTGCCACATGACCGGTAGCAGCTTGGGCGGGGACACGCATTGTTGTCACATTTGTAAATCTAAAACACATGAACAGCAATATATAATGTTCAGCATAAAATTTTATCTTTTTTGTTTGCTCACCACATGTTTGTCCTAATGACCTGTTGAGTGTTGATGAACCGTTAAGAATAACAATAATAATATTTTTTGGAAAATCTGTTATATTTAGCTTCATGTTTTTCACAAAATATTTGGGGAAATCTTGGAAAATTTGAATAATTATAACATTACCTTTGCATTGGCATATCCCAACTTAATTGTGATATTTCTTTCCAATTCATTCTTGAATCGAACAGTCTGGAAAAAAGAAATAACATTAAATCAAAAACATATCAGTATTAGTTTACAATTAGTCATTCATTAATTTGGAAGAAATATCATGCTGTACATGTTGGGAAGCTTAAGACACATAAGTAATAGCCAACAGAAAAGTCATCAATGATTTTGATACAAAAGCAAACAAATGTGACATTATCATTTTTCAGGCTCTATTGGTTTGGTTTGGTTTATTTTGTTTAACGTCCTATTAACAGCTAAGGTCATGTAAGGACGGCCTCCCGTGCGTGCGACATGCATGTGTGTGGTGGGTGCGTATGTGTGTTTCTATATGGCAAAGAAATAGTGAGAACATTAGTATTTATGTTTATCAACCAAATCTTCTAAAAGTAAAGGCTTCGCAAAACATGACCACCTATACATTATTATAAGTAGTCCACCATTCACATTACCCATCCATCACTATTTTGATGTCAAGGCTACCTACAATATATACCGTATGTTATATATATGGTATATATATATATATATATTATCAACCATCAAGTGTGTATCCGGAATTAATCAATATCATCTTTTTATGTTAGTATGTTTATTGTTCCGTAATTTGTGTCCTTCCATCACCGGAAGTTGTTTTGATGTTTAGTTGAAGAAGAATAAAATATAAGTTGGAGGCACCACGTGTTAGAGATTTTCTATATATTGTACACACAGCCAAGCAAACCCCAAACACAACATGGTGGAGAATCCAAATCCCGGATGACAATGTGAGTGACATCAGAAACCGTCAGCTGTTGCTGACGAGTTCGTATTGTAGATAATGTAAATAATATGTGTCGGTGATGGAGCACGTGGTTCGTCTGTTGAAACTTGAAAGTGTCGTCAATCGTCATGTAATTGTTTGAACTTTTGATTTTTTTTGTCTTCGTGAAATCCACAAAATCCCAGGACCTAGGGACACACCCATATATAGTTTTGTAAGAAATCATCGTCCTGTGTCTGTAAGAACGTCAACATGATATTGGACAAATCTGTCGAATGGGGAAGTGCTGGTACTAGTACAACTGCACAGGCTACCTGAAGTTCCGCCATGATCTGGACGGGCAATCTACACTAACAGTGACGATGGACACATGAAACGTATCATTTAGTTTCATTTATTTATCAACATCCATTAATATGTATCTATATATGAAGATCAACATCTCTGATGTGGTGAACCGACGTTGTTTATATGTGTTTCGTCAAGTAACTTTCCGGTGACATACTAGGAGTGTGCATGTGACCGCCATTCTCGTACCCACTGTGACCCATCCTTTGAAGATGATGTCGAGTCCTAGGCCTACTGTCAAGGAAGTTTTAGAGGTTTATAGTAACTTTCCTGATTGCTGAATTAATAATAACATCAAAATCCAGTTCAACATGTTGACTTTGAAAAAAGTTTTTAGCTATGATCACTTCAGATCAGGTTTCAGTGTATTGAACAATGCCTTTGGACACACAGTCAAGATTTATTTGAAAAAAAAATTAGTGCATTAAACATTTAAAATTGTGATATCTTAGTTAACTGAAACATACTGATTATTTTTAAAATAAGTGAGTTTTTATCAATAACATTGCAATTGAAACACTAGATATTATATACCTTATAAATTTGTTTTTTGATACATCAGTATTCCATAATAGTATATTTTACCTTTTATCTAGCTCTTGATTTGTCAGTGTTTTAACATTATTATTGCCCTCTAGTCATGACAATACAGTATTATATTGCACAACATCATTGTTTTCTAAATGTTAATGAATGTTTTCTCAGATAAATTATATCGGAAATATACTATAATTTTCAAGAGCGAAATCTCTGCTGATATTACTGTGGATCACATGTCATATTTGGTTAACATTTTTAAAGGATGAGCATATAATCAATAAGTATATCAACTGTATTATGTTGTTACATGGATTTCGGGTAGTATTATATTGTACATTGTAATGTTTTTGGAACTTTGGTGATTTCATGCTGGTAGTATTTGGTAGTAATTGATATATGTTCTGATATTGTGATTATTTATGAACCACAAGGCCATGCCGAGATATTTTTCAGCGCATATACATGTATAGCTACGGTAAGGCTGATAGGGATAGATATAAAGCTGGCAGGTTAATGTATATTTTGTGTGATTATTGCAAGTTTTATTATGGTCAATTTCTCTATAACTTTAAATCACATGGTCTTAGGACGCAACATGATGATACTGTAATAGTAAACAGTTAGTTGAGTATTGCCAGAACAAACTATAAATTGATGACTGACATTTATGTATGTATTTTAATTTGTATTGTTGAATCTTGAGCTTGATAAAATGTTAACTAAATAAATGCTACTTATAAAACTTTATATTTATATCCAATTCAATTACTCCATCCTTGAAACTACATTGGTACTACCAGGTAATAGCAGAGACTTGTATAAGCATGGTTAAAAATTCTTTGACTATATAAAACTTTTATTTTCATTTTTACCAGAAAATTTTATTATAAGATATAAAGTGATAGAATTGACAAATTGTTCAGACAATGTATCAGAGTGTGATTGTGTACTTGTAGTTTGGCCAGCTCAAGTGATTCTAAGAGGTTAGTGTGTAAATTTGGTCTGCAGTAATTTCTCATTTTTACCAAATTATATTTTGAGTATTCGCATTCATTAACTCTGACACAACTATATAATAATTATGTTTTGGAAGGTCCTTTGTCTACTGCGATATGTCCTGTTCTCTTTTTATAAAACAAATCATGCACATGTTCATAATTTTTTTTAATTGAATACTCTTGTAAAGTTAGAATACTCACTTGATGGTAACTATTTCAAAATTGGGGACCAATTTTGGTTTTGCGGGGGGGATGTTATATATATGGTATATATATATATATATATTATCAACCATCAAGTGTGTATCCGGAATTAATCAATATCATCTTTTTATGTTAGTATGTTTATTGTTCCGTAATTTGTGTCCTTCCATCACCGGAAGTTGTTTTGATGTTTAGTTGAAGAAGAATAAAATATAAGTTGGAGGCACCACGTGTTAGAGATTTTCTATATATTGTACACACAGCCAAGCAAACCCCAAACACAACACGTATAACAGAACAGCAAAACGAAATATAAAATCGAGAAATCTGGGGAACTGATGGGTAGACATGTACAGAACTAAGAAATAAACTTTATACAAACCTGAACACCAGATATGGCTTTTACTACTGTGGATTTCCCATGGGCCACATGACCAATGGTGCCTACAACAGCAAATGAATGGTTATAGAATACATAGGAAATTATATGCAAGATATTGTTCAACAGAAACACAGCACTGACTTGAATAAGTGATCTTTATTAATGCATGGCAGCTTTATGAAGAATGCAAATTTAAACTGATACTGAATGAACAAGAGTATACACTTTAAATAGATCCATCAGTTCCATCAATAGCTGTGCATGCACTGCTATCAATCTACCTGAAGTTTTTGGAAACCTTTCTTGTAGTGAATCACTTTATTTAAACCAGAAATACAAGGCTTTCACTACAGAGTATTTATTTGACTCTTTAGAATTATTTTAGACTCCTGTGCTTGAAAGGACTTCGCTATTCGGCGATATGTTTTGACCTTCCAGATAAACAATTTGGTTTCTGAAATGGCTAAATTCCAAGTATCAATTGTCATCTCATGAAAGCCTAGTCATGATCAGAGATACCTAACACCTGTAAATTAATGATAGTTTGTTATTTTATGTATTCTGTTAAAAATGGAAGCAACGTAAAACTGAATTGCTACATTGGCACATAACTTCTCAATTTCGTCTATTTAAATAACTGTTCTGAAACAAAATTTAAAGGTTTGTTGGTTTCATCGTAAGGTTTATTACCAAAATACAAACTTACCTATGTTGATTGTGGCCTGTCGACTGATCACATCAAGTGTCAATGGTGTTAATTTCTCTATGTTCTGAAAGTTCAAACAACAACTTTTTAAAGAACTATGAACTTATTTACTTGCATAAATCATAACATGTGCTTTTATCCCATAATTTTCATCTAAGGCAGCAACTCTTGTCTCAAATACATATATCTCCTCCCCGGGACAATGGAGTTTTAGATGAATCCAATTATGTAAATAAACATCTAAAACAAAATAATACGACAAGAAATAGATAACGCTCACCACTTCAACTTCCCTCATATCTATATGATGTACACATGCACACTATAACTGTAACCCTATAAAAACTTGTTTCCTTATCTCAGCGAAACTTTGGTAGATATGTTGAACATTGTACATGTGTAGCGTGAAATGATGCCATATTTCAGTAGGTTTAATTTTATCATGATTTCAGCAGAATTTTTTGTATCAAATGAAGAGAGTACTAGTGGTACCTTGATATAAGGTGTGTTGCACAAAATCAATGAAAGTTGCATCAGTTTGATATATAAACCCCTTGTATGAACAGTTATTACTAAATGTAGCTACAAAATGATGTAAAAAAACAAATAAATGAAGAAACAAATTTCACAAACTATAGAAGAAATAAACCTGTAAAATAATTAAAAAAACAGAACCTAGCTACTTCAGCAAAATTATAAAGTTGTTCACAGCAACCATTTCTTATGAAATAATAAATTCTGGTGTTTAAATGTAAAATACAACGAAAGACAGGGAGTTATTAACTAATGTTGTTACGATTAATCAATATGATTCTTCGTTTTACCTCTGACTTTGATTAATCGATCATGGTTTGATTATTACAAGGAAAGTTTGAAGATTATCTTACAGCTGACTTCAACAATTAATCAATGAACAATATCACTGTTATTAAATTAATAAAATGCATTGAAAAAACATTTTAAAACATAGCTAGATGCCTAAAACCTATGGCCATAATATTTCCCCCTATTTTGCATTGGTGTAACTGTTCTTGCAGATGTTTCCCTTTTTATTTGCAGATGTTTCCCTTTTTATTCATGATCAATCATAGATTCATGTAAGAAATAATGGTGATGATCGATCATGAAATTTATAGTGATTCTCATCAGTATTATTGATAAAATTTGCTTTATTGGCAACATTGATCACGAAACGCTAATGAACAAATGTCAAATATGCTGATAAAGTGTTTATAAAATTGCTGATATAAAGACATTTCGACCACTAATTTGATGCTTTACGGTAGTTTGATTTGGTATTGTGATCAATATAGTAACCGTTGTGAGTGTATGATCTATTTGGGTCACTGATTGATATTCACTATCCACACGCATACTCATTCGAAAGAACAGTTCAATCGTAATCGGACTGATGAGTTGATTCACATTTTATACCGGTGAACAAAACAGATGGCCGAGTTGACCTGCTCCTGTCATAAACCCTGAAGTCACCATACTTTAGGTTGGTTTGTGACCAGGTCCGACAATTTCAAACACGAAACGATCAACATATGAATTAAGGCCACATATAAATACTGACTAGAGTATTCAAATCTTGTTTTGATAAGTGTGGTTGAAGATTTTTCACTTCTTTTCCTTCGTCTTCAGCTGCCATGCTGTCTGATGCAAGCCGCATTTTAAGTCTTACTTACGGTAACGCTTTGTGCATATTGACTGTCGAATGAAGCGCTTGTGTGATCAAGGAGTTTTTACTCGTTCCCATCATGAAAGCAGACATTACTCGTTCCCATTATTTCCGGTTTGCCTCAATTATCCAATCAAATTTTATTACGTATTCTTCTCGATACTACTTCCGGTCTACATTGCTGCAAGCGCCTTGCATGAAAACAAAACACACGAGGAAACAGTTATGTTGCCAACAAGTTTCCCCAAGATTGTTTGAATGAGAGAGTGATGAAGATTGCGTCATCCTGTTTCGTAGCATCTAGTGACATCAGTGACTACCATGCATTGTATTTGGTTATGTGTAAATGTTTATTTTCAGATATGATTCAAAAGTGTATCGATCTCAGCAGCACATGTTGCATACGATAGGCTATTCCTATAGTATATATAGGGACTATGCACGTGTATGATTTATCCATCGTGTAGTAATTATGCTACAAACGACATGGATCGCTATCATCCTAGGAGTTTGGTCCTCTATGTATTTACTGGACGCGTTTCTTAAGGTAATAATAAGCATGTTTCAAAGTTTAGGAAAAACATAATTAAGAAATTGTTATCTTATCATCAGTTATTATATTCAATGTGGCTAATGAACAGTAGAAAATAATGTATAGAGAAAGCTCTTTTATGTTTGTCTTTTGCTCATTCAGCCATTCAACCCCGTAAGGAAAACGCCTTGGGGCTCTCTCCCCTGAATTTGACCATAATATGAATCAGGCAATGCCTGAAAAGAGCGAAGCTAGCTAGTATGCCAATGTATCACATAAAAATATAGTGATAAACGTTTCGCCGTTTAATAATAAAAAGTAATAATAACCGGAAACCAGGAAGACTTTTCTGAAGATGCTATTTCTCAGAAACATGTGAAATGCTTTGTAGTATGTATGGTCAATATCAACATGCAAAGGATTTTTTGAATTTGCAGGAATGTTTGTGAATTGGTTATCTCCATTGCTTTGTGCTGACTTTCAAAACCCAACTTCTTTTTTTTATTTTCTGTTTGAGGTTGACCATTTGGAATTGTTTTCGCCCTTGGTTTTGCATAGTACAGTATGTGTGATCATTACCAGAGACATATGAATGATTTATTGCATATAATGTGTTTATATACCAGACTTATATCTCTGTATATACCTAAAATGAGAGTTTTCTAACAGCAGTTCAACTGTAGGTATATAGCCTCATGAAGTTGAAGGATCAAAGCATGACATTGAATACATGCCAATTTTTTCCATTGCTTCCTTAGCTTTCAACCATACTTTTATGTGAATGTCCAAATGAATTGCTGCTGCTTTCACTTCAGAAAGTGTAGCCCAACCATTATTGAATAGCGTATGTGTCCTGTATGTGGAATTAGAAATTGATGTGTTTTGAATCAATTTTAATTTTTTTTTTAAATCTTCCCAGAAAATCCAGTTTTTATACATATCTGTACAGATGTGCTTTCTCAGTCTTTGAGAAAAATCACCATGTAATGATCATGTAATGATAAACATAAAATTGCATCACTTCGAATTCAACACCAATGGTGAACATGTAAACTTGATTCACAGGGGCATGTCTAGTCTTATATTTAATAATAAATACATTTTGTAGCCAGAAATAGCTATATGTTAATTGATATAGGTATTTCTAGCTATTTTTTTAATATAAGACAAGACATGTCCCTATGGTTGATTAGAGGAACAATTGTTAAGTTCCAATGTAGACAGAGCTATAACCAAGACACTGGACTGTTAATTGTCTTTGATTATTTTCCCCTTATTAGCATTGATACAAAGTAGAATAATCAGTAAGCTTAAATGAGTAATTTAAAATATGTAATACCCAAACTTGTATAGTAATTAAAACTATAAAGTGCAGTACAGTACAGTACAGGTCTAACAATGTTATTTCTAGTTATAACCAGAAGTGGATCCAGGATGGATAAAAAATCTAGACAACAGTTACAATTCAGGATGTCAATCGATTTTATTTCTGCTTAATTTCACTATCAATATAACACTTGAGAAAGATGTAGTATTTTGTTGTTCATGGTGCAAATTCAGCAGCTCATATCTATGTAGTTGTTGTTCTAGCCTCTTTATTTAAGCTGCTGCTGACAAAACTTCCAAAGCTGTATCTGAAAAAATACAATAGTTACAAATGTTTTTTTTTTCTTTCATATTTTTCATTTAATGACAACACTCTTAAGCTAAAGCTTTCATTTTTCTACATGTCCGGAGTATGCTTTACAATATCTTAACAAATAGGATGTATATATTCTATGTATGTGCTATTCCCACCCTATACATGAAGTCTTTTGACATGCTTGCTGTTTACTTTATAGACAAGAAAATAGAAAACATATGTACATACATTTTACATGTATTTTAATTGGTAAATTAGAAAGCTCAGGATTCATATCAGGCAAGATCATGGATGTTAGAATACTCCGGGGGTGGGGTCGGATAAGATATGTTTACTGATGGTGGATAAGGTCATGGATTAATAACACATGGACATGTCTCGTCTTATATTTTAAAAATAGCCAGAAATACTTATCTGGCTATTCTTTTTAATATAAGGCTAGGCATGCACTTGTGGTAAAAGCATGCATACATGTTGAGTGTGTTTCAAATGGTATCAGATAGCCCGAGTTTCCTCTGTCCCTAACACTACACCCGACATACAATGATACGTATCAGACTGCAGTATAACTTTAGGCAAACCTTGCCACGAGAAATTGAAAGTACACTGTTGATGACTAAATACATGAAGACAAGATTCCAAACTTTTGCAGTAAATACATGTACTTCACATACATGTACTTCGTTTCACTAGTCTTACTGTACAGTACACAACAGTGACATTACCTTGTTGCTTCTTCTTTCGTTTTGACATGCTTTTGTATGCCTTCACCCAGCTACAGCTCATTTTTATGTCGCTTTTACTTACGTTTTAGGTTTCATGAATTGTAGAATATACAACACCGCCCTCCAATCTATCAGGGTATCGGCCGTTACTGTTGCCAGTTCCCCACGAGCACGTTTTCACCATTTTCTGTTTTCATATGTATTCTCGCGGTGTTCAACTGAGGTCCGACAAGTTGACGGAGGTAATGGCGGACAATCGACCTCGCGATCTGATTGGCTAGATTTATATAGCAACCACGTTGCCTAGGAACGACATGGAGGGTGCAACATCTCGGTACATTTTCGGCAATCATCGGAAATATGCCGCATGTTCCCAGTTCCGTCCTCGAAACCATAACTCGAGCGACATTTTATTCGCACACTATAACAGATATTTTTTACAAAAATAATTAGTCAGCATTATGAACACACCAACTGGATTTATGTAACGTTCGACTTTTTATACAGTTTCTGCAGACAACTGGAGTGGGTTGCACACGCTCACTTCCGGCAGAAAATTTTCAGGCTGTACCATCCCGTACGACGTTATGTGAAGCTGGACTAGAATACTGTACATACGTGCACGTTAACGGTAAAGAGCTTTGCTCGGGCAGCTTTGCTGCCCGAAGAGCTTCGCTCTTATTAACACATGTAGCGGAACTGGAACGTTCAATAATTGGCAACCAGGTAACTCATGATCAATCGGTAGAGCATCCGGCTAGTGTTTGGAGGTTCTGGGTTTGAACCTCGGTCTGGTCATGCATCTTTGTAAAAGTAGAGAGTATAAGGCCACCTTACTAGCTCAGACTAGTGGGAATTTCCCTTTAGCCTAGCTAATAGTAGGATGTTTGCCCTAAGCTTGGGCACAAAAGGTTGCTAGTTCGAAGCCCGGCACATGCAGGGTATTTTTCATTACGCCTTCCTATTACAGTTTTCCACTCATCTTACACATGTACATTGTACAGCGAGATAACACTATTGAGTCAGAATCAATTGGAGGCAAATATGAACATACCAAAGCCTAGTTTCCAAAACACACTCATGATAGTCTTACAGCATGCACACATGTACAGTTGTGGCCAAACTAAATAACCATATAGCTGTTAATAGAATCTGAAACGATATAAAACCAAACCGCACCATGTACAATGTGGTGGTATAAGCCCCATTTATATTTCTTCCTAGACCACGTTCAATATACACCTTAGTATACCCAAGCCGAGTTTCCCTGGCCCGGACACCATGCATGTCATTTTAGATGCCTGTCTACGAGTTCTATTTTATTTTGATATACCAGGTATATTATTATAAACATATATATATCAATCAAATATATATCATAAAAAGATAGTTAATATGTGAAAATCATATGTAATTGCTATTGAGAAGATACCTGGTAGTTAAAAACTTCGGGAGAAAATATATAGCATAGTCATCGTCTTGTATAGTTGTAGTGTTGTCTCTGTGGCAAAAGAGTGAAAAAAGAAAAGAGAGATTTAGCAGAACCTGACAGACCTATTCACCAAATATCTCAATGGGTTAGAACATTTGTCTAGATTAGTCATGTGGAATTAGAAATAGGACCAAGGACGACCACTCATGTCCATGTCCATGTCCATGTCCAACCCAAGGACTGGGACCTGTACGTCCAGCCCTTTGGATGCATGTATGGATAGAACAAGACTCACTTGAGTCACCAGTGATATAAGCACTAGCCCCCTCACACGCCTGGATACAGCAACTGCCGTGCAAGGAGACGCAAACCTTCAACTAAAAACTTAGGGGGTCCCAGGTTTGAATGTTGCATGCATATGTTGGCTGTCATTCTCATTGCTATTCCCTTTACACATGCTCATATATGTGGTAATAGTGGTCCAGTGCACGTGCTCCCATCAAGCTAAACAGGATTTTCTTCTAGTCATGTTCATAGTGACAAATTAAACCATAAGATGCTTCAACACTGGTTTCTTGTTTCCCCATGAGGGAGGTCCTGTGTTTGATCCCAAGCAGGCTGTTTAGGTAATAACTTAATACCTATTCTGCTAGAGTTGTTATTAATGTATGATGTTTTAAAGATAGACCAAGTGGTTTAGATATTATTCATGCTTAGGTTTTTAGCCCACCATCATCAGATGGTGGGCTATTCAAATCGCCCTGCGTCCGTGGTCCGTCGTCCGTCCGTCCGTCCGTCCGTCCCTCCCTCCGTCCGTCCCTCCGTCCGTCCGTCCCTCCGTCCGTCCGTAAACAATTCTTGTTATCGCTATTTCTGAGAAAGTACTGAAGGGATCTTTCTCAAATTTCATATGTAGGTTCCCCTTGGTGCCTAGTTATGCATATTGCATTTTGGGACCGATCGGAAAACAACATGGCCGACAGGCAGCCATCTTGGATTTTGACCATTGAAGTTTGTTATCGCTATTTCTGAGAAAGTACTGAAGGGATCTTTCTCAAATTTCATATGTAGGTTCCCCTTGGTGCCTAGTTACGCATATTGCATTTTGGGACCGATCAGAAAACAAAATGGCCGACAGGCAGCCATCTTGGATTTTGACCATAGAAGTTTGTTATCGCTATTTCTGAGAAAGTACTGAAGGGATCTTTCTCAAATTTCATATGTGGGTTCCCCTTGGTGCCTATTTATGCACATTGCATTTTGGGACCGATCGGAAAACAAGATGGCCGTTTGGCAGCCATCTTGGATTTTGACAATTGAAGTTTGTTATCGCTATTTCTGAGAAAGTACTGAAGGGATCTTTCTCAAATTTCATATGTAGGTTCCCCTTGGTGCCTAGTTACGCATATTGCATTTTGGGACCGATCAGAAAACAAAATGGCCGACAGGCAGCCATCTTGGATTTTGACCATAGAAGTTTGTTATCGCTATTTCTGAGAAAGTACTGAAGGGATCTTTCTCAAATTTCATATGTGGGTTCCCCTTGGTGCCTATTTATGCACATTGCATTTTGGGACCGATCGGAAAACAAGATGGCCGTTAGGCAGCCATCTTGGATTTTGACAATTGAAGTTTGTTATCGCTATTTTTGAGCAAGTACTGAAGGGACTTCTCATATTTCATACGATAGGTTCTCCTTGTCCGTCGTATTGCATTTTTTGGACCAATCTGAAAACAATTGTCGACAGACAACCATTATCGCTTAATCTCAAATTTCATATATAAGTTTAATTTCCCTTGTTTAAAAAGTACTGGAGGGATATTTCTCAATTTATACAGATTAGTAAAATGAAGGGAAAAGTAGAGAAAAGATCAATCTGACATGGAACCTATGAAGATCATTCAATGGTGGGCGCCAAGATCCCTCTGGGATCTCTTTTTTGGGATTGTTCGGGGTCAAAAATTGACAATTCTTTGTCTTTTCTTTTCAGTCACACAAATCCTGGAGCAGAAATTACATTCACTTTTTGGATAGAACTGGGCTAGCTATCTCCATTTGCCAGCTACGATGGTACTCCACTTTCCTCAATCGTACATTTCTGCGTATTGGCCAATGGCGCCCCAATTTCCTGAAGGTGTGGTTCACTTGTGGTGTAGTGTTTGGACTCCTCGCCATGCTGCTGTCCATGTTTCTGCTAACTCTACTTGTCATCAACACCTTCCGGAAACAACCTGTAGAGCAACAGGTCCTTACTCCTATAGTAAGTATATATTGTCATTCAATGTGAGATGTCACCATTCATATAGCTAATATCAGCTTTATTTACTTTACAGCAATTGCAAAAATATTTTAACTCATATTTATATGATCACTCTTGTTGGCTTGTATGGAAGTTTGTGAAGGGTTTTATATGATTACTGTCGGAAGAAACCATAGTACCAGCTGACAACTGATGTGATTTGGCAGGTTATTTTCCTGAAATAAAGAAAAAGCAGGGATATTTCTTTGTTCTCATTGATATACTATATTTTTTCCAATTTTCGCAAGCACAGATTGCTTGTAGAAAACTACATATATATATAGGGTAATAAAAAAAAAACAAAGTACAATATATTTTACTGAATATGATAGTACGTTTGAAATACAATGATAACAGTATCATAAATCATTTTGATATGAAATCTGTACACATGGAAACTCTCTCCCCAGGAAATTTTTGCCCTATAGCAAAATATGTACCAGCATTTTTCTTAACTGTTTAAAAGCTCATCCCAAGATATTTACAGTAGATAGTAGTGAAACTGTCGCTTGTGATATTTGATCTCTTCTTATTGAGTGAAAATGATGAAATATGCAAGAGTTCACAATTAAAGCATCTAGAAAGAAATTATCCAGATCTCTTTTACTATTAATTTCAAAGGATATGTACTATGAAAAAATATTTGTTGAAGAAAATTGTTTAATTTGTATATTAAAATGCTTTATAGATGCCAGGGATAAACCTGCCCGCCAGTCAGGTATCATATTACCTACTGACCCTGTTGGTGTGTGGTATCCTACACGAGGTCGGACATGCTGTGGCAGCTGTTAGGTAGGTATATATCTACACCTCTGTTATACATAACGACCAACATAGTTAGCAGGTGATTGATCATATATCATGGTCCAAACGATTTGACCAGTTTGATCAGATTTTTTTTATGAAATAAGGATCTTATTTTATTTTGTAGTAAACCTTGACAAAGACTTTGAAGGCCTCTATTTGTACATCAAATGGTCTGTTAAGACTTCACCTGAACAGCTATATTTTAACTTTTAATCTCGATTCGTGTTTAATTCTGTATCTGGTATTGTATAAAAAAAATGGTTATGTTTCAATTATATCTCCTTTATTTCCCCAGGGAGCAGGTGCGTGTAAATGGGTTCGGCCTATTCTTGTTGATCATTTACCCTGGTGCCTACGTCGATTTGTACACCGATCACCTGCAGGTTGTCTCCCCTATACGGCAGCTCCGGATCTATTGTGCTGGGGTGTGGCATAACTTTGTGATAGTGATATTTTCTGTGATTATGTTATTTCTCCTACCCTACGTTTGGATACCTCTGTACAAAATCAGGCAATGCTGTGGCGTTAGGCACCGCCATCTTGGATTTTGACAATTGAAGTTTGTTATCGCTATTTTTGAGCAAGTACTGAAGGGATCTTTCTCATATTTCATACGTAGATTCCCCTTGGTGCCTTGTTATGCATGTTATATTTTGGGACCGATCGGAAAACAACATGGCCGACAGGCAGCCATCTTGGATTTTGACCTTTGAAGTTTGTTATCGCTATTTCTGAGAAAGTACTGAAGGGATCCTTCTCAAATTTCATATGTAGGTTCTCCTTGGTGCCTAGTTATGCATATTGCATTTTGGGACCGATCAGAAAACAACATGGCCGACAGGCAGCCATCTTGGATTTTGACCATAGAAGTTTGTTATCGCTATTTCTGAAAAAGTACTGAAGGGATCTTTTTCAATTTTCATATATAGGTTCTCCTTGGTCCGTCGTATTGCATTTTTTGGACCAATCTGAAAACATTGTCGACAGACAACCATTATCGCTTAATCTCAAATTTCATATATAAGTTTAATTTCCCTTGTTTAAAAAGTACTGGAGGGATATTTCTCAATTTATACAGATTAGTAAAATGAAGGGAAAAGTAGAGAAAAGATCAATCTGACATGGAACCTATGAAGATCATTCAATGGTGGGCGCCAAGATCCCTCTGGGATCTCTTGTTTGGTATTGTTCGGGGTCAAAAATTGACAATAGTTTTGTCTTTTCTTTTCAGTCACACAAATCCTGGAGCAGAAACTACATTCACTTTTTGGATAGAACTGGGCTAGCTATCTCCATTTGCCAGCTACGATGGTACTCCACTTTCCTCAATCGTACATTTCTGCGTATTGGCCAATGGCGCCCCAATTTCCTGAAGGTGTGGTTCACTTGTGGTGTAGTGTTTGGACTCCTCGCCATGCTGCTGTCCATGTTTCTGCTAACTCTACTTGTCATCAACACCTTCCGGAAACAACCTGTAGAGCAACAGGTCCTTACTCCTATAGTAAGTATATATTGTCATTCAATGTGAGATGTCACCATTCATATACCTAATATCAGCTTTATTTACTTTACAGCAATTGCAAAAATATTTTAACTCATATTTATATGATCACTCTTGTTGGCCTGTATGGAAGTTTGTGAAGGGTTTTATATGATTACTGTCGGAAGAAACCATAATACCAGCTGACAACTGATGTGATTTGGCAGGTTATTTTCCTGAAATAAAGAAAAAGCAGGGATATTTCTTTGTTCTCATTGATATACTATATTTTTTCCAATTTTCGCAAGCACAGATTGCTTGTAGAAAACTACATATATATATAGGGTAATAAAAAAAACAAAGTACAATATACATGTATTTTACTGAATATTATAGTATGTTTGAAATACAATGATAACAGTATCATAAATCATTTTGATATGAAATCTGTACACATGGAAACTCTCTCCCCAGGAAATTTTTGCCCTATAACAAAATATGTACCAGCATTTTTCTTAACTGTTTAAAAGCTCATCCCGAGATATTTACAGTAGATAGTAGTGAAACTGTCACTTGTGATATTTGATCTCTTCTTATCGAGTGAAAATGATTAAAAGTTCACAATTAAAGCATCAAGAAAGAAATTATCCAGATCTCTTTTACTATTAATTTCAAAGGATATGTACTATGAACAAATATTTGTTGAAGAAAATTGTTTAATTTGTATATTAAAATGCTTTATAGATGCCAGGGATAAACCTGCCGGCCAGCCAGGTATCATATTACCTACTGACCCTGCTGGTGTGTGGTATCCTCCACGAGGTCGGACATGCTGTGGCAGCTGTTAGGTAGGTATATATCTACACCTCTGTTATACATAACGACAAACATAGTTAGCAGGTGATTGATCATATATCATGGTCCAAACGATTTGACCAGTTTGATCAGATTTTTTTTATGAAATAAGGATCTTATTTTATTTTGTGGTAAACCTTGACAAAGACTTTGAAGGCCTTTATTTGTATATCAAATGGTCTGTTAAGACTTCACCTGAACAGCTATATTTTAACTTTTAATCTCGAGTCGTGTTTAATTCTGTATCTAGTATTGTATAGAAAAATGGTTATGTTTCAATTATATCTCCTTTATTTCCCCAGGGAGCAGGTGCGTGTAAATGGGTTCGGCCTATTCTTGTTGATCATTTACCCTGGTGCCTACGTCGATTTGTACACCGATCACCTGCAGGTTGTCTCCCCTATACGGCAGCTCCGGATCTATTGTGCTGGGGTGTGGCATAACTTTGTGATAGTGATATTTTCTGTGATTATGTTATTTCTCCTACCCTATGTTTGGATACCTCTGTACACATCAGGCAATGCTGTGGCTGTTACTTATGTTACACAGGTATGTTGAGACAGGATTTAAGTAAGGGCTATTCTAGTAAAACATATACCCAACCAGGGATTTTCCTACAATAGAAACAGGGTCTGTTAAAAGAATGCATTCCCTTAAAAAAAATCTTTTGAAAATTCCCAATTTGCCCCTAAAAAGTTCCCAATTTTTAAGTCACTTTTGAATGATTAAGTATGTTTTATATACAAAGACCTATATTAATATAAGGCAATTTTGAAAAATAAAAAACAGCAACAGATAAAAAGAAGAAATCAAAAATAATATAAAGGCAATATTCATCAAAAAAAACACTGAAATTTCTATGAATTTCACTGTTTTATGTTTTTCCCAATGTCACATTTTGTTGCGTAGAAACTCCCAATTCAATGGACCCTGTTGAAAAACAGGAATGATTTAATTCAAACATACCATATAATAAACCAGATTTTATCAAGCACAAATCGTGCAAAGAATTTTTAATTATCTGTCGTTCTACCATAAATATTTATTTTACAGGGAGATCCCAAAATTATTTTAGGTATACTATTAATTCAATATACAGATTGCAAAAGTGCAGTTGGAATACAACCTCAAAACAATATGTAATAAATTGATGTGAAAGAATGTCTTTGGGACAAGATCTTTGTCCCTGTTATACGTTTTTGCTGAATAATCTTATTGAAATTCTCAGATTGCATATTTTTTTAGGAAAACATTATCTTCTTACCTCAAAGCCTTGAAAATCGCCCACAACATTCATGATTAAAATTATTCATGCATAGGTAATTTAGGAAGTTAAGTGTATAAATGACATCACATTACTAACATTTTAAATTGAATTGTTCAGAACTCAGCAGTGTCTGGTCCGCGCGGTCTCAGCGTGGGGGACTCCATCACCAGTATCAGTGGCTGTCGTGTACGTAACCTTGACGACTGGACCAGCTGCATTGGTGCGAGCATGCGGCAGTCATCACTGGGACACTGTATGGCCATCGACCTCTTAAAATCTCTAGACACCAAAGATCGAAGTACGTTGCTGGAACAAATGAAGATTTTTACCATGCATTCCTAAAAAGTTGTAAAATTGTTAGAAATATGTAAAAGATCAGATAAGTGTAATTGCCTTATGATCCACAGATTCAACCTGTACACAACTGTTCAGGCAATAGAAATGATATTAAGAGTGACAGGATCTTATCACTTACATGATCTTTGTTATTACCCCATTGATGAAACCGGAGGGGGACTTTAGATGTACATGTATATAAATTATGTAATGCCAAAGTTTGTCAGTGCTCTAGCGGGTTCATTTTGTGAGGAATTTTGATCAAACTTCACACAATGATAAAAGACCATAATATCTTAGGACAAGTTTGAGTTCAAGGGGTTTTGGGCCAAGGTCATGGTCAGTTACTATTTTAGTTTGGTCTGTTAAGGCACATGTATTGATTTCGTTGGAGGACATGTATTGTTTTAGCGATACCCAGTATATGCTACTGACAAATGCATTTATAATACAAAGATGGGCTGGCGTTAATTTCATTTAAAACATTGTACATGTATAATGATTTAAAAAGCACTGCTTTATCCTTATAAATTATATGTTTTGATATTTTTCAGATTTATCCATATCTGGCAAGTCAGAATCAATGGACTGTTGTAATGGCACCAGTAATACTCATCTCTGTTTTAAATTCCATGTCAAAACCTCTCCAGAAAATGTGAGTATTTTAGAGTTTGATGTATAAAGTTGAGTACTAAGACACAAATCAGTATTAAACAAGGATTGATTAAAACATTGGGAAAAGGTATGGTTCTAGTAGAAAACATTAACACACTAAAATGTACTGCATCCGGACCAGGTATTATCTTAATTCATCACTTATTATTGACAACTCTTCATGTTTGAGAGATTATTAATTGATAAAAGCTCTATTCTTAGCACACTGTCATAACATAGTGCTTTATTCAAATCACCCTTGGTTCATGATCGGTAATCCGTCACTGGACAGTTCTTGATATCACTATTTCTTTAAAAAAAAAAGAAGCCCTTGATTAATCTTTCTCAAATGTAAAGTGTAATTAACACTTCAGGCCGTAGTTGTTTATATTATATTTTAAAATTGATCGGAAACCAAGATTGCTGACTACTTTTTAGGAAGGAACTGAAGTTTTCTTTGTCGAATTTGACAATTTCGTTCCCCTTGATAGTTATATTCTCTACCCCTCCTTGTGGGATTGTGTTTGAGTCGGAATATAGTAATCACCTTGTCACTGAAGTTGTTGGTACATCCACCTGTTTGGCCATTCATTGTAATAAATAACTTGTATATTGACCTTCCTGTAGATACACCAGGTATGGATAGAAGATAGTTCAGTAGTGATGATTCCTTGCCATTGTATATATATTTTTATGTTTTGGCATATGTTTGTGCAGTGGTCATTATACACTGATGAATGATGATACAATATGTAATTAAACTGTGGGTTTTATGTCAATTTTTTTCTGAATCAAGTACATAATGGCAGGTTTACTTTATACATTTGCCACTCAAAGTTATATACCGGTAAATATTTAAAATATATCATTACATTTCTTATGAAAATAGAGATACCTCATGTATACTCGTTTTGCCAGTTTTCTTTATTTCCAAGATATTGATCCTACACAGTTAATTTATAAAATGTTCTGCTGTGTAGTCCTCTGTGGAACAGGTATGTATAGTGTGGGACAGTCCGAGGTACAGGGGTGTACTGGAAATCTGGTGTCGGTCTCTCTGTCGGTTTGCAGGATTTCTTCTTATTCTTCTTGATCACTATTTCCAGTGAACACTATCATTTGTAAAAGCACAAAAAATGTCAAGAAATTAAAATTGTCCAATGATATAATGGAGAACTTAAAATGGTGACATGAAAATGACCACGTAAGTAATGGACAAATTATGGGCTATATAGATTTGACTTTGTAAGTGCCTCTGCCCTCTGCAATCTGTCCTTAGTATATATACTGTTGTATAATGCCTGGGTGCACAATCTATATGCCCACAGTAGTATGGTAACATGATACTCTAATTCAAACAAGATTCTGGTGGTCAAGAGACATACCTCACAGATCTGTACAGGGTATCACATAAACCTCATAAGTAATTTGATTTATATTTACACTACATATAATCCGAAGGAAAATATTGTGTGTATACCATAATATATCTCATGAACCAATTAAAGTCAGTCTATAGTTAAACTACAACACGGTCCATATGATGTTAAATTCGACTTCTTTGTAATTGTTGTAGGGATGATAAGGGTCAAGGTAATGGTCATGGGCCATGTCTATATGAGCCTTTGCTCTTTTTTCACAGCAAAGTTTGTTGTTAATCTTGGTATCGTTTAAAATATGTGTAATTAGGAAGTGTAGAAAATACAGCTTCAGCTATAGTAGTGACAATAAGGGCCAAGGTTAAAAAGTGATACTTCGGAGACCTGGGTTTAAGTGTATGTGTGCATTTGCTCTTTTTTTCACAGGAAAGTTTATTCTTAACCTAGATATTTTTTGAAATACATGTAATCAGCAGTGTAGAAAGTTCAGGTTTACCTATAGACTAGTCATCATTGACATTTGTTGGTCTCTGTGTGTGCTTAAGAATTTCATAGACCTGGAAATGTATCCTGACTATCCTTTCAAGCACCATCTAGGTTATAATGTATTATGTGCTCCTGGTGCCATGATAGCTCTTTCAGTTAGAGCCTCGTCACATACCCTGAGGTGAAGAGCTGAGGTGTGTGGTTCGACTCTCCCTACCTGTGTCACTTTTTGTTTTCTCAGGAAGCTGAGAAAGGGCTGGTCCGCGCTGTCATGTTTGTGTCCTTGGGCAAGACACTTTACCCTAATTACTCTGGTTGGCATGCGACAGGTCTTGCTTATATTGTTCAGTGAGGTAGTCACCGACTACTACAAGGAGACTCCGCCTCAAAATGACCTTGGCTGTTCATGGGGCAATAAACCCAGCAAACAAAACAAACTCCTGTGGCAGTAATTTTGAATTGACTTGGTGTTTATTAGATTATATTGTGACTTTTTCTGCATGATTATGGTAAAGGGTGATAGATTGTGTGAGGATAATTTCTTATTTGTGTGTATTGTTTTATACATGTATACCAGTGTACAGTACAAGTTGTTTGATGCTATTGTTTTTCAGATATTAAAGTTACAATATCCAGAAATTTGGAAAACTAAGTGGAACACTTGTAATTCAGTCTATAAATTTCATCAGGATTTGTAGTTCTTGGAAACTGTTTTTAAAAAAACATTGTTAGTCTCATTGTGATTTTCGAATTTAAATATATTTGGGGGTAAAGAGTTTGGCAAGGGCTTTACAATTATTGTAAAATGACTTTAGTTTATATTTCAGAAATAGTATTACTGTTGGCACATACTGGGTTCTAATTGTAGCACCATGAAGAGAACTAAAATCGTGGTTTACGGGGGGGAATTACCGAGTATACTTAATACATATATTTATTACATTTTTACCAGTGAAAGATCGCAAATTATTCATTCTATAAAGATTTTTTTTTTTTTTTTGCAGAAATATGCATGTTTACCTGCTCGATCGACGACAGATCGGCCGATGTGTAAGTTCCAGAGTGACTGCTACATCCCTAACGTGGATATGGTGTGTGTTTACCCAGCCGTGGACAACCACACACGACTGCTACAAGTGTACCACAGCAAGAAACCTCCCCTCCTTTTCCTTGGCCATCCCCTTGATCTTCACTACTCAGGTACTTTATCTTTCTTGACAAAGTGACATGAGTAAAGTTGTTCAAAACTAAGTGCACATGATACAGATGCCAACAGAGTGAAATATATCAAACTTTATTCTCATATACTATAAATATATTTATTTTGGTATACTCAAATTTTAGTTCATAACTGAAGTAAAACAGATTAGCATGGTAATGAATGTGTACACCCATTGTATTTGTCACAGAGAATAATATATAGAAATTACAATTAGAGCTATGATAAATCGCCAAAATGCTTTTGTTGTGAAAAGCCGTAAAACAAGATTACTGCTTAAATGTGCTTGTTTATTGTATCAGGAAAATTGATATTTCTTGTACCTTGAAGAGAAGTGTAGTTCATACGTTATGGGTTGATATTGCTTGGAAAATACTGTACTTTCATTTCTTTTTTTAGTGAGTCTGTCAAATTTTGTACCAAGATTTTCCTTTGTTCCTGTTGGACTCCCTGAGGTAGTGGAAACTTTCAGCAAGTATCCTTTGTCAGTTGATTAGTAATGGAAGATGATATAATGTTGTTATTTCTTTAAATTTCATTTTAACAGATTTTAATGACAAGATGCTATGGTTAAAGGGATTGAATAACAGGCAAACTTATATCAATTCTTTGGCTAAAGTTTTTTAACAACATCATAGAAATCTTAATATATTTAACAGATATTTTGAAATAGAAATAAATAAATTATTAATATATTATCAGTAAATGTAAACAAAAAAGTAATTGAAGGGAGGTAACTCACTTTTGATTACGTAACAGGATTAACACTATTCTCCATAGGACTTACACTGAACCACACTCAAAAACAAAACATATAGTTTATTAATTGTCGTAATTACAATTGCATGTGATGTGTTTCCCATATGTTGTTCAGTGAGGTAGTCACCAACTACTACAAGGAGACCCCATCTCAAAAAGATCCTGGCTGTTCACGGGACAATAAACCCAGCAATTAAACAAACAAACATTATAAATCATTGATTCATGGAAGGTTGAAGGAAATACAACATAGACCAATTTATTCAGCCAACATTTACTTATGTATTGTATAGATCGTTACATGTATCTGCGAATTTCAGTGTGACTAATATATCACTTTGTGTTGCCTGTAAGTACTTGATATATCCTGAAACTTGACAGGCTTTGATATATCCTGAAACTTGACAGGCTTTGATATATCCTGAAACTTGACAGGCTTTGATAAGAGTACTACGTGTAAGTTAAACCCTATAGAACCAACCGTAATTTCCTTAACCAGTAATTAAGATATCTGATATCACTGTCTGGAGCACTCGTCATCCTCAATGTGGTCCCATGTTATGCCCTGGATGGACAGTGGATCTGTAGTGCCTTTATAGAACTGAGTCTGCGTTCCACGGTCCCCGACAGGGACACCAGGGGAATTATCTTTACTGTGATACTTCTCTACGGCACAGGTCTTCTCTTTGTCAACGTCGTCATAGCAATGTGGACTTTGTTCTCCTAACCCTGGCTGTACAGCACATTTTGGACACTCTACAGTAATCACTGCAGTCTGTACACTAGTGATATCAAACCATCAGGACAGCCACAACCAGACCCACAATTTAGATCTGTAATAATAATACACTGTATGTTGTCCTCACAGCATCTGCAGTTATCTATAAAAAAAAGAAGAAGTTAAGTGACTTAAGATGATTTTTTTACATACTGTATTTGGTCTAATAAGTGTACTGTGCACTTGAAAATATTACCTTATAAAACATTTACAGGGAAAAGTTTTTATGTGACAAAAGTTTTTATTGAGAAATAGAGTGCCTTTTTGTTTCTCTGTAATGGAGTCTTTAGTTAAAAGTCTGGAGATTGTATAAATTGGGCAGATCAGTGAGGTAAGAAACCTTTAATGGGCTTTACTTCATACACCCATCCTCTGTCTCAGGAAAGAAACAACTGGGATGCACTTCTATAAGGACAGGTGGGGTTCCACTATTAGGTTAGATACGGTATCACAAAGTCATCAATTTTCAAAGTTATCTACGAGGTAGACATGCTAAGCTAAACAGTGACTTATTAAGGCAGGCTTTTATATAGATCAAAATTGTTGTATATACAAAAATATGCTACATTAATACCACAGTATTCAATGATGAAGTGTTGTGATGGAAAGACTTGTACATGTATTAGGACCTGAAGAATTGATCCCATGACAGCTGTAGGTTTCATCATCCATGAACATTCTTTTATAATTTTGTAGCATGAAATTACAACATGCAGTATGCCCTTACTGTAGATACTGTTTCAAATTTCTCTTTCGGTCGGAAATATCAATTTTTTGGGCTTTCTCATTTGTGCGGACAAACTATTACATCTCTTTTTTAATGTAATATTTCAGGCATATATTTTTTTATGGCCTGCAGGTGTCATTCAAGGCTTGTTTGAAAACAACAAAAAGTCACCTTGGTCTGTCCTTATATCAAAATAAACAACTATGGTCCAACCGTTATGACCACGATGAATGAAAATGCCCCTTTATTTGATATGGGTTAATATAATAGGTAAAGCAGATATGTAACTCATGACAATTAATCATGATTTTTACCTTGTCTTAAGAGTTTGTTTCCATATACAGTGTAATAGACATTCTTTGAATCTTTGGCAAGCCATAGAAGATTTTTCATTTTTTTTTTCCTAGTGTGGGTAGGGGTTCGCTAATTAAGATGTTGCTCTACATCCCCAAATAATTATATAATTAAGATATGTATATTTATTTTCTGGAATGTTTTTCTTTATGAAACACGGTTTATATATACCAAGTATAGAAAAGCTGTTCAGAAAGTTAATATTTGAGGGACCAATATGGATTGTGATATTTCTTACCTCTTTCCCAGATTTTACAGACTACAGACTGTATATAGAATCTAGGAAGTTTGTTAGACTTTGTGGTTATACTGTTATGTGTGAAGGTCATTGTGAAAGGTTAACTGATACTAAGTGCCTTACATCATTAACTGTGTACTGTATACAGGTGTGTGGTTTTCCAGTTTCCATTAATTTTGGAGACTGTTATGTAAAACGTACAAATAAGTTTGAAATATATGTGACATATAATGGAATGAAGATATATTGTATGCCTACATATACTTTGGGTTTTAAGTTAGTGTTGTTCATTTGATAACTACTTGTTTTGGGCTGTATTATCTTATTATTAGATGGATTGTGTGATTAGGTGCATATGAAGTAGGTCACTGTGACTTTCAACTAAAAGTAAAAGTTAAGTACGTAGATGATATTTTGTCCAGGCTCATTCAGGATATTGTGTATGAAATTCAGAGGACACTTGCCTCACTAAAAGTTGTGCAGTGTCCCATATACATAGGTTACCATGACAAAAATCCTATAGGTCAAAGGTCAAATAAGTACCAAGCAAATATCAATTCTGGTTAGAAATGTGTGTAGACATGTTTTAGATATGTTCCTCATATAATCGTGAATATCAGAAAATATACTACGTAAATAAATATATTAATCTAGTAAGTTTTGCTAAAAATAGAACATGAATGCTGATGACACTGTATACATGTATGTACATAATTGTTTGTTCCTGTATTTTGAATTAAGTGTCTTATCTACTTTTGATAAATCTCCATGGGTACATGGTGATGTGATCTTCCCCATTTGGATATAAAAAGTTATGGGGTCACCTGCAGGATCCACTGGCCAACCACATTGGTTTCTCTGGCTTTCCTCCCACTGTAAGACTCGCACACTTCCATCAAACCCACAAACAAATAAAGTTGATATAACTTGTTTTGCAATGGTTGTGAAATAGATAATGTTCATAGTATTATAGTGATGTGATCCTTGTTGTCATGGCTACTCGGACATCAAGTCAGAACATTAAACTTGATTATAGAAAACTGTCCAATTTGAAATCCAGTAAAATGTGCACGGGGTATTGAATCTGGAAGAAGAGACATCTTTGTTAAATTTTTATGGGAATATATCCTTTAGATTCTCAACTTTCTCAAAAGTGCCCTAATAGGGGAAACTGGGCGGACTATAGGCTTCCTCTCCATTCGTATGTATGTAATGCCAAAGATTATCAGGACTCTAGCGACTTCTTTCCTTGAGGGATTTTGATCAAACTTCATGCAATGATAAAGCACCATAATACGTTACGCAGGATTTTGGGTCAAGGCCACTGTTTCTATTTTTAGGGGGGTTGGTAGGGGACACGTATTGATTTAGCAAAATCTAGTATGCTTGTTAATTTAACAATGGATTGAGTCCTTTTCTAGGGGATGTATTTAGATAATAAGTTATTTCATGTCTTTGTGTTTCCTTGACCCCTTCACTTATTTTGATAAGGATGTGACATCTTGCAATATCTGATATCATGTGAGGATGCACAATTCTTAGAGTATTGATTATAGAAGATTATGCTGTATGCAATATTTTATAACCATTTTTGAAAAAAAATTAAATGATTAGAAGTGCGGTATATCAGCGATTTTTTTTTATATTTATTTATATAAGCAGTTTTTTATTTATTCAATTTCTTTTTTTCCTTTTTCAGTTGAGTTAGAAGTGTTTGGCAAGAGTACATTGAAAGCACTTTTCAGTGAAGTAGCTAGAGGTCAATTGTCATTATTTTGTGATAGATATTTTGTGTTGTTCTAAATAGTGCTTATTTCCAGAGGAAGTTTTATTTTATTCTAATGTATATCCATGTCCTAAAAAGAAAATCCCCCAATAATATATAAAATACATATAATTCCACGTTAAGGGAGTTCATGTTTACCCGTCTCCGAGACGTATTCACACCCGTCTCCGAGACGTATTCACACCCGTCTCCGAGACGTATTCACACCCGTCTCCGAGACGTATTCACACCCGTCTCCGAGACGTATTCACACCAGTCTCCGAGACGTATTCACACCCGTCTCCGAGACGTATTCACACCCGTCTCCGAGACATTTTCACCATTTATCTTATAAGATGAGTGTCGTACTAAGTTGTAATTAACAGATCACCTGTTACAGGAAATGATTGTTAATGGAGACTTGACAACTAACCATCTGTTTTGAATATCATTGATGTCACAAGGAAACATGAAACTGTTTTCATTTGAAGGGCTATTATACATACAGCAATTTGTTCATTGTGAGAGAGATATCTTTGGGTAAAAAAATTATGTATGATGGAATACGAATGAAAGTATTAGCAGAATTTTGTTGTATGAAGGCAAACTGAAGCAAGAATTGTAAATTTATGTGTCCTATTAGCTGTGTATAATGCCGTGTGTATTATTTATAGTTTTGGTGCATTAGTGATGTCAGTTTATAGATGGAGTGTGTGAACAGAATAATTAAAATAAGTAATCTATGGTACACATGTATCAGTGTTGTACATAATTGTTTTAATTGGGGAATTGTATATGTGGATATACGGTATATTTGTCTAATAAGACTAATATCAAACTTGTTCAAGTGTAATCATTCGAGGACTGGTCATTTTGTTTCCATATTTTATAAACTAAGCAAGAGTGACTTGTTTAAAAAAAAGAAATAAGAATTATCTCCCTTTATCTACATATTTTTTTCCTACAGTGAAAAGCTTTTCCCCAAATAGTAGATACATGTAATCTACCTATTAGCCAGATGGCATTTAACAGTTATTTGATACAACCTAAGTGCTTGTCCTGTGTTTTTTTTCAGTGTAATTTTTTTGTTGGTTTAGTTGTGAAAATTGACACATGGTGACAGTTCGATCAAGCATTTAATTTTTCAATTTGTCTTGAGCAAATAGAGACAGCCTTATGCTGAGTGTTATATTGGTCTTGTACTATTGTAAAAATGGTGTATATGTATTTTTTGCTTTGATCAGATTTTTTGTCTTGTGTGCAGGGACTATCATTATCAAATACACGTTTTATCGTCTTCCTGGAACCCCTACTCTGTTGGTATATTGAATGTTCTTCCTAACTCTGCTTTTAAAGCATAGCAAGACTTCAAAACATTTCTTTCCATCTCAGAATATATTTTGTCATGTCTTCAATTAACTGTATAGATTTCAGTTTGAAGTTTCATAACTATTGATGGAAATATGTTGGGAGTTTGCTAGATTATTTCAATAAAAGGAAGATTTTGTCATTTACTGTATAATTTGTATACAGCATGACTGTTTGTTGGATCTTTGATATTCATGTAATTTGGGACAATGGTTACAATTGTAATTGTGATGAATTCAAATTTAAAATTTGATGAATAAATTCTTTTTAAAAATCCAAGCATTTTTCTTAACTTTCTGGAAGAAAAAGAGAAAAAAAACAAACTAGGCTGAACAATACAGGTTATCAGAAACTTAATCCTTTTTTGGCTGCTTCACGACAGTCAGTAAAGGCATCAGTATATTTCAAGATTGAAGATGGAACAACCCACAACCCACTGGCCATTTCATTTGTGATAGGAGGCAGGAAAGAAATATACCCTTCCCATTCTTGGTTTCACAGCACTAAGCAGACACCCAACCACTCATTTTCGACTCCTGTCGACCGTCGAGCTATTGCTTTTCCAGGTACTGACAGAGTGAAACAAATGGGAGTAACTCGGATACACCAGAATATATACCACTAAGCAAAGGGGAGCACTTTTACAACTTAATGTTGATACCAGATAGACAGAGCATGCTTATTGTATATAATTAGTTTTACCACATTCTATCAAACTACAGTCATGCTTTGTTGTTTATACCAAGTAATCTTTTTCTGAAAATGAAAATAACATCACCATAGCTACTGATGAACAAACTTCAGGTGACTTTGGATTTTGGTCTTGTCGTCCATCACTGAAGCCTACATGGTCCTTTTTTGGACAACTAGAACTTGTTTAAAGAGTGATACTTGAACATGTTCGCTTATGCGGACAAACTGGCTCATCAACTGTGATATTATTTCAACTTATTTCGGGTAAAATTCTTGACAGACCTGAAGATATTAAAACAGGCCTTGAAAGAAAAGCAACATAAACCGGGAATATCATCTTTGGAATTCAGACGGGAGAGGTTGGACATAGTCGATCTTTATAAGATCTGTAGTGGACAGGAAGATGTAGATCCTGAGAAGTTTTGTAACATTCACAGAGGGCCAGAATATCCATAACACCCGGGGGCAGAGTAGGAAACTTTTGAAGAAAAGAACACGAACCAGAATATGAGGATGCATTTTCTCCAACCGAGTCATTGATTCGTGGAATTCTCTGGCGCTGTCATTAGTCATGGCACCAACTTTGAATACCTTTAATCAGGTCTGAACAGAACTTGGAAACATCACCCAGGGAAATTTAACCCAGGATTCTATATGGCAGGAAATGGCTGGAAGTCAACACGTCATTATAGTAAATGTGTCGATAGTAGTTGAAGACTTGTAAATGAAGTCAAAAACGGTGGCCTAGTTATAAAAGCACTAGGTTTGTCATTAGAACAATTCTGGTCCAACCAGCCCAATGGTTTGTACTGTGATAAATGCAAAGAACTCAGGTATTGTATTTTTCAATTGAAAAAAAAACACCAAAAAACTGCACATTTAAATGCTCTCAGCAACATTGGTGAAAAATAACATAAAACACAAAATTTATCTAAAAATACTTTTATTTGTGTCTACAGTCAACCACCTGCAGAACTGCATTGCACTACACATATTCTCCTGACTCAAGGTAGATAACTCTACTACAAAACAATCATAACAAGCACTTTGTGTAACACACACATACAGGATAATGTTTGCACATTTACACAAAACATATTATCTACACATCCTCATTAAAATTCAACGTTGAAGGATTATTTAATCTTTCTGTAACATGAATGGTAATTTAAAAATTTGGTCAATATGTATATTATATAAATGGATGTTTAAAATTGATGAAGTAAACTCTACAATGTAAATTTTAAAATGATGCATCAAATATGAACTAATTTGTAACAGAAATAGTGATATTTTTTCATCATTATTTTGATACATCACCATAGAGACAAGGAATGTTCATAGTAGAAAAGAATTTGTTAAAAGACAGATTCCTGCTGTTTATCGGCAATTATCAATTTATACTTAATCCAGAAATTATAGACTATTATTTGGGACCTTTATTCAAATAACTGCCATCTTTCATGCTTTTGATGCAGCTAATTTAAAGTTGATTGTTAAGGTAATTGGATTAGGATCTGTTCACATTGATATGAGACGAGGTAAAATTGATAACCTTTGGTTTTGAAGTAAGGACTGTCCTAGAAAGACATGTCCGATTTACTGTCCTAGAACTATACACTATTTCCTTTTTTAGATTTACTGTCCTAGAACTATACACTATTTCCTTTTTTAGATTCAAGTGAAATCAAATCAAGAATTTTGTAAATGTGTACACCAAAAATCAACAAGGACCTGTCTTTAAATATTTGAAATATTTACACGATAAAGATGCATAATATATTTGTATAAGCATACTGTATAGGTTGTTAAGACATGGATATATGTGTATATGTATAAAACATGGCCGGTAGGAATAGAATTATATACATAAACATCCCACAATATATACAGCATTAAGATGTATGTACAAATTGCATTTGACATTAAATGTTATACCATGTACATAAAAGTTTGATCAAATATGCAAGTTTGATTACATGCATGAAGTACCTTCAAGTGAAACAAATTACACATGTGAAAAAGAAATTAATTTACAATATTTGGAATATACATATCCTGCGGTACATAAAATAAATCATGAAAATTTTAATTCTTCACAATATTCTTTAAACATAAATATAAAATGCATTTTATTTCATATTCATATTTAAGATTTGTCCATCAAAATGGTAATTAAGGCATTTAAAAATCAACATCAAAAATCATATAAGACTAATTAAAGGGGAGAAAAAGCAAATTAAAAAAACACATAAATTAATGATTACATTTAAAAATGCTGCCTTGTGGAAATTGCAAAAAAATTATCTCAAACATTGTGAACTTGTACAGTAACATAAATAGCACAGTTTTACAACAATAAATAAGCTTGGTTTGCCTTAAAAAAATGACTGGATTCATGTACATATGGATGACAGAAACATTGATAAAACCCTGACAATAACGGTCGGATATTAATATAAAATTATGAAAAATTATGAAAAAATATGAAACTGCCTGAAATTTGTTACCAACAGATTTTGAAAAAAAATATTTTTTAATCTATTGATAACTTTTTCAATAAAATCATTATCAATTCCCTCACTTACTGAAAAAAAGTTTACAAAAGTTCTCTTTCTTACTATCTTTCATTCAGGTATAATTGTGATATATGTATATGGTTCATACAGACTTTAGAGTCATCAGATTCCAAAACCTTTCCACGACTTCAAATTCAAGGATTTTTCGAGACTTTAATTGGGTGTAGTGATCTTTTTTTTTGTGTGTGTGTACTGCATTTAGATAGAAGTACTTTTTATCGTACAAAATATGATCTATATGTCTTATTTCCCACTGTTTTAACAATTTTGAGGTATAAATGTAAACACATCGCCTGTAACATTAATCGCGAAAAAAAGGAAAATTTATATATCTCATGACTGTAACATTCTGCAGAAAAATAATCATCTTCTTCATTTCATTTTAACTCCAAAGACATGAATTCAAGGACTTTTTCAGTGCATTTATCCAAGATTCCAAGACTTTCAAGGTATGACGAGTGATTCAAAGACTTTTCCAGGCAAGGGCTGAAATTCTAGGACTTTTTATATCTTTATAAACCATGGTATAATTGCATTATGCACAGTAAATTGGTAATTAATGCTGTTTGAAGAGAATGGTTGACAATTTGGTATTTCAACCAATTCCTAGCTGTTGATTCTATTGGTTGAATTAAATTGCCCTTCCTTCCTAACCTTTTCTCAGCTATGATTATGTAATTGGAGATATCATACAACTATTCATTTTGTAGGATGCCTCTAGCTATATATATATAGCCCCAGATTTGTCCTCTGTAAAAACTGAATACTTTGATGAAGATTTCCTATTAAGACAAGCATGCATACATACAAACATCACAAGATTAAGTAATTGGAAACCTCTAATGTATTTCCTTCCTAAAACGAAAACGAAAGTAAGGAAGAATATTAAGTTACATTATGTTGCCGAAGTTGCCGAACATTTTTATTTACCTTCCCAGAAATCTAAGTACAAACAAGATTAGTAAAGTACTGATCAGTGTACAGGATATGTTCAACCTTATACATGTACTACCCATGTAATTGAAGAATGTCATTTCCTTTCAGACTTTTGCAAAATTATATTGCCTTTTCTCACCCTTCAAAAAAAAAGATGACATTTTTACCAACCAATTTTTGCTTGATGTTTTGAATACAAATGTAGGTACAATAATTATAAAGAGTGAATTTTTATTTCCTCCAATGAATGTCAAACTGAAACAACATACATGGCACTTACTGGCATATGAATGAAGTGCTGTGGTGAAATATAAGGATGAAACATGGGAAGTTTGATGTTAAAACACTGATAGTGTTGTCATTGGTTTATTGTCATGGAGGGGCTCGCTCCAGACACATACATGGTGGCTACAAACAAATATACTGCTTCATGGAATCTAGTATGTATTTCATAAATGGCCATAAAAATACTTTGTGGTAAAATGTAAAAGCAGTATTCTGTAGCAAACAAATCTGTCATAAATATATTCTTTATTAAGACAAGGGCAAAGCAACATCTGATGTTCGAGGTGATATTCTATACATTGGATGTATGATCATGATGTATTAAAACGTTTCAGTGATTCAGATGAGTTAACAAGTGTCCTACAGTCAATGAATGTATTTATGGTCTTACTGACTCATTGCAGCTACAAATGTAATACCGGTAACTTTCTTCACTCAACAAATACAAAAAAAAAAAAATGGTCTCGAGCTCCTTTTTTAATGATTGTTTTTCCAAAATTAACCCATATCTAGCACTTTTATACACGGTACACGGTAGGGAACATGAAACGTTTTGATTTTAATAAATTGTCTGATGTAGGCGAGACATTGATGTTCTTACATCCTGAGAGGCATTTATGCCTGATATCCTGTATTTTCAGAAGCTAGACTGTGACAATCACTTTGTCATGTTAAAATAAAAGTAATTCATCAAAATACAGTTATAAAATTTTCACGTTTGATTCAATTTTGATGATAGCATTGTCATGTTAAGATAAAAGTCATTTATATCAAAAGAAAATTGTTACATTAATCACTTTTGACTTAAATCCCATTAGATGGTAATTTACTGGATTAGACACATTTGGAGATATAGAAACTTGTTTACTCCGATATTGGTAAGTTGATGCCAATTCAAGCTGCCATTTTATGGACTTCAAAAATTATACTGGTACAGACTTTTTCCGAAGCACTGATTCTAAACCGATGAAGCAAAAGAAAGTTAATGTGTTAAACACGGAGCATACAGTAAAGATTCACCATTCAAAACTGATTTGTCTGTAACCAGCTAATGCTCTAAACATACACCACACATTAGTGATAGGACAATGATCAGATATATTTTAATTAATTACGTAGTCATTTAACATTAAGTCATGATAATCAAATTTAATTTTTGATATTGGACCCTGATATTAATCGCTATGTGTTAAAATCATAGAAAATGAACATTATGATATTTCCAGGGCTTCATTTCAAATCAAAATAAATTTCACAGTATACATAATTAAGATGCTAATGGTTGAAAACCTGTCATTCATATACTAATTCTAGGTAAGTTGGGCCTTTTTTCAGTTAATTTTACAAAGGCAACATGAATGTTAAATGAAATATATTCATTTTCTATAATTGTAACACATAGCAATTACTTACATCAGCAAATCTTTCCGATTATAACCAAAAATCAATTATGGATTTGTGACCAATGTCCCATCACTACCATATATACACTCAACCATACACTGCACCTGACCCACTGATATCCTCCGGTCACACCATAGTAAACCTACAATCATCCTCGATTACAGCAGAATTCTTACTACTGGATTTTTGTTTTACGAAGTTTTTCACATTACTGAAGAGTGATGATGAACTTTTCTCATTGGCACTAGAACCTGGAAGTCTCCCGTTACTCATTGCATTAACTTTGGGTTTACCATTTCCATAGAAACTGTCACCACCATAGAAAGACATTTCGCCGGAGGAGTTGGCCATTTTGTGAGATCCCATGGATGAATCCCTGAGAGAATCCATGGAACCCGTGATATCCTCCTTATCCTCAAAGATCGGATCAAACCTAATATAAGTGGAGGATGTGCTGTGACGGTTTTTGTTCGTCTTGTGCGAGCTTCCACTGTCCATACTAGATAGCACTGAAATGGGATCAACATCGCCCTTTTTTGTCGAGCGTCTAAGTTTAACTTGTACACTGCTAGTAGACTCCGACGGTCTGAGTGATTTTGATGCCCCGGCAACACCCTTCACCTGATCTACATCTGTGATTCCCATTCTCCTCATGTCGCGACCTCCAGCAGGAACGGAGTGTACACCACTCATGTGATTGTCGGGAACTATGGAGTCCATCTCCTTCATGGCCACCCTGTAGGACGAGTTACGTCCTGTGGAATCCTCCGACACAACACCATGAGTATTCCTAACAGCGAATCTGTAGGAATCAGTCCTATTGAAATCCTCAGGATCTGCCTGGTAGTACTCCGCGGGTAGGGGTGAAGGTGTTCCCTTTGTGTATAAACTTGGGGTTAATACTGGACTAGCATTTTTAAGACCATTTTTAGGACCATTAGGATGAGAAGATTGAGACAGTACAGGACTAGGCCTGATCCTTTGAGAGTTCTGTAAAGAAGGACAACTCTTACTCTCCTTCATTGCCACTCTATAAGAACTATTTCTACTTGGGTTCACCATGGCGACACGGTATGAATCATTGCGACCATTAGTGTTACTGGAGTCCGAATCGGAACCACTATGTGGAACACTGTAAGATGTTGTACCAGCACTTGATCTCCTCACAGAGGCATTCTGACGTGGACGACCAGGACGCGTACTTATAGATTCTGATGAACCTGTATCGTTAGATGCATACTTCCTCATATCTGATGGGAATGAACGGGATGCTGGCATGGCATTTTTCTGAAGATTAGATGATGAATATGACTTGCTGGTACTTTTCTGTGCCATAGGATGATAGTTTTCTGGTTTCTTCATCGCATTGTTTTGATAATGAGATTTTTGTGACCTATGATGTTGTGGAGTAGAAGATGTGGATTGCGGTTTGTGATGATGGTGTTGCTGTGTCCCAGACCTGACATGTTGCTCCAGTGGGACCCTGGCAGGGAGTGCTGGTTGTGGTGAAGGTGTAGACCGTCTGTTGCGTTGAGGCAATCTCTGCGGAGGTGCTGACCGATTGTGACGAGGAGGTTGGAAATTACTTGTTGTTTGAGGGGTGGAAGACATAGCAGGTTGAGGAGGACCAGAAAATGTACTGAATGACCTCTCATGATCACTTCCACCAAATGAAGAAAAGGAATTAGTTGATATGGCAATAGTTTCCATTGTAGTGCTTAGATTTGATTCATCGATACTAATAAAGCCCTTGTCTTTACTCGGTTGTTCTATCAACGAGTCCATCGACCCTGTCGGGGTTGTAACCATGGGAACATCCAGGTTTGAAAGATTTGGTGAACTACATGGACTTGCCATGCTCACATAACTTCCTGTGAAGTTGAAGGAATCTTCAGATTCCAAAGACAGAATACTCCCATGGTGAACTCTAAGTGAACTTTTGGCCTGACCTTCCATGGAGTGGATACTTGAATTACCATTCATTTCTAAGTAGCCTGAATCAGCAGCATTGTCCATTCTGGGACTCGGAGATTTCACAGGACTAATAGCATACAAGTTGTCACTTCCTGAGTATGCATTTGAGGATTGCTTGGCAACAGATGAAGCTGCATAGGGACTGATTTGGGAGCCTGAAGGAACGTTATCATTTGCCTGATTAAGTTTAACATAAGCTCCTTTCTTTTCAGAAGTCTGACCTGGCCTCTGACCAGGCTTGACCACGATGACAGGCTGATACTTCATTGGTAGACCAGCTTTATTTTCAAATTTCTCCTGTGTGATGGGCACTGCTAGTTTGTATGTAGCCGAATCAGGTGAAGTTAAAGAGTTCTGCTTATTTAACTTCCTGTTCCCCTCCTCCGAAGATGCAGGGGAGCATGGGAGTGGCATTTGGACAGCTTGAGGCGTCCCAGGATTAAACATGTTGATCACAGGCGAGAAATTCAGGGATTTGTTTGGTTTGGGGCCACTGAGAGAGCGGTCAGTGCTCTTAAGAATACCAGACACAGGTGTTTGTGAATTGTCGTTTTTCTTGTGAGATCTTGGCCATGACTTGGTGTAGTCAAAACTGGTACTCTCCTTATCAGAATGGTGTGCTCTTGGGAGAGTTTGGCTCTCAAAGTCTGACTCACTGTTGTTGCCTAGTAAAGTATCATCAGTAAAATCATAAGTGGTGTCAAATTTACTACTAGCATCGAATGATGAAACAGAGAATACTGATGAATCGTTCGTCAACTCTGTGAACTTACTCAAATTTTGATTCATGTCAACCACATGTTCCTGACCAACCATCAAGCCGAATTTGTTATCACTCTCCACAGAGCCTCCAGACTGCCTTTTGAATGCTCCTTCTTCATCACTGGACAGGGGGCAAATGGAGGGAATTCCACTCGAGGATATTTGTGTCTTTGATTTGAGTCGCATGAAGATGCTCTCCTGGTCCGACTCCGACATGGAGGACGAGTCCTGTCTGGAAACCATATCTGGCGACTGTAGAGAATTTTCATTGTCATTGTCTTCGGCCCTGGGGCTGAGACGGGGACATGAACTTGTCCTTGGTGGAGGAGCAGGAGGATTCACCTTGCTCAGCACTTTACTTCCACCTTGGGAGCCGCCACGTTTTAGTCCTGCATACTTATCAGTGTCTGACGTGTTGATCACACTCTCAAAGCTTGTGACACTCTGTGTGTCTCGCGTAGGAGACGACATATCCTCATCTACAAGTGTTCCACAGCTTCGCCTCAGTCCACTGTCATTGTGGAAAGAAGTGTAAAATCCTTCCTGATCAACAGAATAAACTGATTCATCGTCATCCAGAAAAAATGCTGCCGGTTTCCGTTTGGACGGCGACATCATGAGATCGAGTGCCATGATGTTCTGTTTGGTTAATCTTGTCAGAGAGTTAAGGGTCTCTGCACTACTAGATGAGGCATCCTCCCGACAGGCGGCCCGCTTGGCTAAACTCTGAAGCCACTTGTCTGTCTCTCCTTTCTGGTCCTTCATGGAACTCTTGTCACTGACGGTGCTTGCTCCGTCTCCGGCGTACCCACCAGTGGTGTCAGTGTCACAGCGTGATCTGTAATCACATAAAAGAGGTTTGTGAAAGTCATAGACCTTAATAACGAAGCTTAACAAATGATTACGTTAATTCAAAACATCATACAAACACCGGGTATGTCAAAATTAAATTCAGAAGAGATTTGAATTCATCGGTGATTTTCTTCATCGGTAATGACTACTCAAATGAACTAGAGAGAGGACACATGTACATAACACAATACAGTATAGTTAGTTTCTATGTAAATGACAAAAACTGATCTGTTTATTTCATTCTTGGAGTAATAGAATCTCGCACTTGTGGGATGAATACAGGGATATCTCAAGGTTAAGGTTTTCAAAACTTTGGAGAGTATTTTCACCGAATATTTTACCCCCCAATTTCCTGTCGCTAAGCTCAAGTCTGTAAGTTGTAATAGTGAACCAAATTCATCATGCCATCATTGATCAAACATGGAATGTGTGACAGAATTCATGATGTTATTTGATTGTGGTGATGTGTCAGATATGATGTATAAAGTGATGACTTTTGATGTTTTCAGAATAAAGGCACTTATATGAACTGTCATTTTCCTCAGTAAAGAAAAAAAGATTTGTCTTTCCTCTACAAAAAACAGGAATGTACCTATGATAAGGGAGAGTCTCCTCTCTCTCAATATAAAATTTCATTTTTAGCTGGTACTCACTAAAAAAATTAATATATATAAACTTTTTCATTTGTCTGATAAGCAATACCATGGTGTAGACATTATATATCACTGGACTCCATTTAAGTCCAATATATCATTCTCGAACACCTCCACATGTCTACATTATCGTGGCTGTCTCGTTTTAGGAAGACTACAGGCGCAAGGCATGCTCTTCTTGTCTGTACATACCTATACTAAAGGTCATGAGGTTAATGGCTACGAACTACAATGAGAATAAGTTAACACACAATTTGTCTGACAAGAAACAAAGACTTCATGACAAGACTCTCTCGGATACAGATAATGATCATGATTTAACTGAAAACATCACTTATCGTCAAACATCTGACAGAGAAGGTATGAACACCTTTAAGCCCTCATTAACTATTCGAGTGTGTACTGGAGCCGTTCAACACTATCTGTTTCAGAAATACCACATACTAACCTTAACACTTTTGTTTTGAAACAATCCTTTTCTTCCACGTAAAAGAACATGTTTGAATACTTCCTACAAAAACACAGCTACGTACTTATACCAAATACTCTTAATATCGGTCAGAATATGAACGGCACAGCATTAACCCAGAATAAATCATCTTCAAAAATTTCTTCTAACTATTAAAGCTCCTGCCTGTAAGGTGTGTCGGTTGTATATGTGTCCTCTGTAAGGTCCACAGAACAAAAATGAGATAGGAAACACAAGATGTTCCAGTCGGAGCTTCAGGGCAGCTTGTGATAGATACTTGTGGTTAGGATAGGTAACAAAATGCCCTGGACCCTTCATTCCTATCATTCATAAGTTTAAAACCTTTGTACTACAGGTATATAATATCCAAGCCGCGATTTTCATATCCTACTTTATTATTTTATAAGGTTTATGACCATCGGGGTACAATATATGTACTGTGGGTCAGTGCCTTGGTCATTATATTGTACTTGACCACTACCCAGAGCTTAAGCCACAGGACAAAGGATGACCGATCAGTGAAGAAGATATGTACACCTGATTGTAATTGATATATCTTACTTCAAACCAAGCTGACATAGTGCTGATGACCGATCTCTATGACCGCCAGTAAATTAATGAAATTGAGGCAAAAATACCTGTGTAGCATTTAACAATCCGTCAAGTATATATACCGAATGTTTGAGTTCTATAAATCAACGTATTATCATTATAGTACTTCTAATTGCTTCCTGTCAATATAATTATCAATCCTAAGTTTACTTACATTAAAATACTTTTCAAGAAAAAATCAAATGTATTCACTTATATTAAGTGTCATAAATAACATAGATTTCCTATAGAGACACCAAGGACCTCTATGATATACAAGTTATAATCATACCCTATAGAGGCACCAAATACAAGGACCTCGATACATGCATGATATACAGTAATAATCAAAGAGAACTACTACAGATATTGTGTACTAGCATAGATTCAAACTGTTGCAGCATTGCACATGGATTTAGATCCTAAATATCATCACTTCACATGACAACTCCCAAACAGCCTCATGAACATCATTCACAATTAAAGATCTTTCGCCTAGCTGTTTTGAGTTTGTTTACACAATATAAGTCAATGTAAAGAATTTGTTCTGACAGTTGATTCCAATTTATGATGTTGCTGAGTTGGTATCCTTTCACAGGTTATGACTTTTTTGCCTTTTTAATCAATATCAAAGAAATTGATGTCATAACATCTCAAATGATCTGAATATTTGGTAACTGCCTTGCAGAGGACAGCCTATTGTGAGACAAGACTGCCTTGCAGAGGACAAGATTTAGAGAGAATCAAAGACTGCCTTGCAGAGCCAGAGGACAACCTATCTTGAGAGAAGACCGTTTTAAAATCTATCTTGAGTGATTTGATTAATAACTTCTTTGAGAAAGTCAGACCAAATGAACTGTCCAGAAAGAGCACTTTTCTTAAGCAAAATGTCTCCCTGAGAATCTGACAAACCACCTTCCAACATCTACCAGTATCCTAGGGGAGCCTACCTCATACCTGTCAAACCACCTTCCAACATCTACCAGTATCCTAGGGGAGCCTACCACATTCTTGACAAACCACCTTCCAATATCTGCCAATATCCTAGGGGAGCCTACCTCATTCTTGACAAACCACCTTCCAATGTCTGCCAGTATCCTAGGGGAGCCTACCTCATTCCTGACAAACCACCTTCCAATGTCTGCCAGTATCCTTGGGGAGCCTACCTCATTCCTGACGAACCACCTTCCAACATCTACCAGTATCCTAGGGGAGCCTACCTCATACCTGTCAAACCACCTTCCAACATCTACCAGTATCCTAGGGGAGCCTACCTCATTCTTGACAAACCACCTTCCAATGTCTGCCAGTATCCTAGGGGAGCCTACCTCATTCCTGACAAACCACCTTCCAATGTCTGCCAGTATCCTAGGGGAGCCTACCTCATTCCTGACGAACCACCTTCCAACATCTACCAGTATCCTAGGGGAGCCTACCTCATACCTGACAAACCACCTTCCAACATCTACCAGTATCCTAAGGGAGCTTACCTCATACCTAACAAACCACCTTCCAACATCTACCAGTATCCTAGGGGAGCCTACCTCATTCCTGTCAAACCACCTTCCAACATCTGCCAGTATCCTAGGGGAGCCTACCTCATACCTGACAAACCACCTTCCAACATCTACCAGTATCCTAAGGGAGCTTACCTCATACCTAACAAACCACCTTTTAACATCTACCAGTATCCTAGGGGAGCCTACCTCATTCCTGTCAAACCACCTTCCAACATCTGCCAGTATCCTAGGGGAGCCTACCTCATACCTGACAAACCACCTTCCAACATCTACCAGTATCCTAGGGGAGTCTACCTCATACCTGTCAAACCACCTTTTAACATCTACCAGTATCCTAGGGGAGCCTACCTCATTCCTGTCAAACCACCTTCCAACATCTGCCAGTATCCTAGGGGAGCCTACCTCATACCTGTCAAACCACCTTCCAACATCTGCCAGTATCCTAGGGGAGCCTACCTCATACCTAACAAACCATCTTCCAATAACTACAAGTATCCTTGGGGAGCCTACCTCATACCTGACAAACCATCTTCCAATAACTACAAGTATCCTTGGGGAGCCTATACCTCATACCTGACAAACCACCTCTCAGGAGTCTCATACTTTCTTCAGAAACCACTTATTTTGAAAACAATGAATTTCCCTCAGAAACAATTTTCTTTTAATTAAGAGCTCTGCACTGTTCTAAGAAATTCAAGGACCATTTTTACTTTTGAAAATACATAAACAACTGTAGTTTTCAGAGAGTTCTGTAAGTGTGTATCACTATGTAGAGATGTACAAACCTTTCCTCCAGGGTGGGTGAGTCACGACCCGAGTCCTGCCCCAGGGAACACTGGGATGTGGATGGCATGCTCTCGATCTTCATGTCCGAATCAAGAGAATGGCGGTTACTACTGCTACCACTCCAGTTCCCTAGATACGAATAATATAAACATGTTAAATTTACATTCATAATCAAAAGTGATACCAATTTAAGAACTCACAATTAGATTTCTGAGGAATTAAAAAGATCTATAAAAAACAGCTCTTTGAAAAAAATACACGATGTATTTTACTGATTCAAATGTTTTTTTAGTTTCTTACCTCTAGGTGTGCATCAGTAAATTTAGCGTTAAGATTGTAGATAAATGAGTTCTGTTATGTTACTAAGAATTATTCTTTCCATGCATCACTGAGAAGCCATAGGAATAATATGCATATATAAATCACAAAAACATTTATGGTATTTATATGTATAACTGTACTGGCTCAGCATGTTTACATGAAATCAAAATTGGAACTCAAAACAAAATTGTACAGAATCTGCATTCAATAATGTAGAACGATAATGTGTCATTTATAAATATTAAATATATAATATAACATGATGAATGTTTAGTCTAGTCATTCATGCTATATTTCAATGGTAAATAGGTTAAAATGAAGCCTGGGATTTTTCTTCTTTTTTTTACATGTTGCTCATACAAATGTAGAAATTATACTTCATGCACATGTTAACGAAATTAAATCATGAGCGCCAACAGACAACATGAAGCTAAAACAGATATTAGGACTGAAAATCAGATACAAACTTCTGATCCAATTTTGGAAGGAGCACAGAGCTCCGACTGGAAAAAAAGAACATATCGCTGGTGTAATAAAGAGATCTGTCACAAAAAACACCAGAGGTTTGAAGTCTGATCTATATCTATACTGACGAGATCCAAGACTTTTATCTAATTAAATAGATTAATGTTTAAATGTTGCAGAAATGCAAAAAAAATTATTATGTACTTACACAAGTATCAAAATGGCAGTCTAAATCCCTCATATACATAAAACTACCATTACACAACTGTCATAAATAACTGGCCAGGTCTACCTGTAGACACAGGTATTGTTTGAGTGGCTTCCAAAATATTTCTACGCGCCTAAACAAAATGCCAGTAATTATCTAGAAGACATCTAATTATAAATCTACACACAGTCCAGTAGTTTCTATTCAAATCGTCAAAATAACGTTTAGCAATTTTTTTTTTTAAATAACTTCAATGGAACATGGTCGACACAAACAAAAATAATTATCTTATGTTATATATATGTGCTATGTATACACACAAAATATCTGAAGATTTAATTATTTCTAACAAGAACATATAATACCTGACTTCAACCTTGAACATTTTGGGAGAAAAAAAAGAATTCCACTTGAGTAACATTTTAATGTTTTGTTAAGTTGTATGACACAAAATTGTGATAATTTTAGTTTACAATATGATTATGTACCTAGTGCTCACAAGCCTATATCAGCAGGTAAGAGTCCGCCCAAGTCATTGAAGTTCAGTAAAATGATATTTTACAATTCCATTGTCCTTCAGTAACTTTGCAAGTCAAATTTTATGTTCTAACATGGCCCCATGGACTTTATACCAGATAAATGTGACAATTTTTTATGTAACAGCTGGTTCTACTTCCAAGATAGATAGCTGTGTCTGAAATAGATGTTTGTTGACTTCACAAGAATATATACAGATACATACCTGAAGATGACTGTCTGTCCTCCTTTGATCTCCTCTTAGAAATCTCTCTCAACTTCACAGATGTTGTCCAATCCTTGGGCATAGCATTCCATGTGAATTCACGCTCAATTCGTTTTGGTTGTCGCCTTGGTAACGTATTACTTTCACTTTCGAAGTTATAATACGTCCCTGGCCCCACCTTAGAATTGTCTCTGGATGCCCGACTAAGAATTCCATCTGGCATGCTCGGCATTTTAGAATTGGCCAATGAAGATGTCATAGTTTCATCACCGAAGTCAATGGCGTCAAGGTCAAGAGACTTAGGTCGAGGTCGTAACTTGTTACCAATGTTACTACCATTGACCAGTGACTTAATCTTGTTACTGATGATACTGGACCTCTTTGTTGACCTTGACAGGCGACTTGATCCTGATCCGGCACTAGCTAGACTGATGGAGTCACCCTCGTACCGACTCGAGTGGTCAGTAACTACAGATTGTCTGTCATATGTAAGTGCTTTCATAGAATGTAACTTAAGGCACCTTGGTAGGGACCTTGAACGTCGACATGGCAACAACCTTAAAATCTTAGGCTTCCTGAATGCATGCTCAATCTCCTTTCTTTCCTCCATTTTGGCATCAATTTCATCGAGATATTTTGCCATTTCCTCGTCGCGGTGGATTGTATTACCGTCCATGTCGATGTCATCGAAACTGTAATCACGCGGCTGTTCTCTGCTGCCATTTTTCTTTTTCCTCTCAAATGCCTCAATTTCCTGCATTATATTGTCGGACACTCCAGACACGGTACGTCTCCGTTTCTTTCTCTTTGCTTCCTTGCCTTTACTAGCGATACTTCGTTGTGAACCCCGTAGTGACTCCATTCTCTCAAAGCTATGGCCAGAGGTATCTATGGAGATAAGGCTTGCTGAGGTCGACTGAGACAGACTTTCTGACATTGCCTCGGCTTCGCGCGCCATCTCCTCCTTTGTAAAGTACTGTTCATCTGTTACGTGTATGGTCTTGGGACGCTGTTGTAGCTTTTTGTAACGCTTCTCAAACGTGAAAATGGACTGGGTCTGAAAAACGAAAGAAGAATACATTGTACTAACTAAGACACCAGGATACTCATTTTTTAAAGCAGTCTACATTACACCAGTAATCTAATATACAAACATGAAAAAATTCTGTAACTCTTTGGCATCATCTGTAACTGAAATCTTCCTGATCAAATTCTTTTCAGAGAAATATCCTGTTTGAATTATATAAATATTACACAGCTAATACTCGAAGGTATGTAAATCTCGGTACAGTAAACATCACAACAATAATGAAGCAGGCTAAAAATATGTTCTGTTCTCCATAACAAAAGAAAAACAAACAAAAAGAAAATAACAATGGAATCACGGTCCACAACAAAGGCTTCGTTTCCTGTACATGTAGATAAATCCCAAGCAAGGTCATCTGACCTACTTTCAGCCAGCTCTCTACCATGTACTCAATATCAGTAACAAAGGTCTTATAACAAAATTTTCTTATGATTAGAAAATACTTTTTGGAGATTTTATCCAGAAAAAAATACCCTTATTTACAGGCAACTAAAGTATCATTGCAAAAATCTATCGGCTAATTGTATATCTAAACAAGAATCACGCAAATAATTTTGAGGATTAAGCACAAACCAATTGAAAATTCATGATTGACATTGCTTACAATTTTGAAAGCACGATATCGAAATACATGTATAAGCATTTTTTTTTTTTTTAACTTTTCCATACTGAAGAACCAACATTTGCAGATCAGTTGGATTAAGAGTCTAAGTAATAAACAGACTAAGGTCATTTAAGTCTCCTTTACCTTGCGAGGTAGGTTGAGGTCAGGTGTTTTGACCTTGGGTTCCCGAAGCAGTACCGGCCAGAGCCTAAAGAGTCGGGAGCTGCTGAGCCCATCCTTCCTGTAGATGTCTGCCCCTCGTAACGCATGGGAGGGAGAAATCTCAGCCTGGGCATACTGGTCTCGGATGCACTGGCTTCGTGTATCATTTGTAAATAGGTCACTGTCAAACCCATGTTTGGTGACATGGTACTCGCCAGTCTGGGAAAATTGGGACAGGTCACCGACAGCTGCAAATACACAAAGGTAACAAGAGGGTCAATATAATGGCAGAAACTGTCAAGGTTACTCAAAAGTTCAGCAACTTTCAAGGTCATTCAAAAAAACAGCAACTCTCAAGATCATTCAAAAGTTCAGCAATTTTGGTATTATACTCTAAAACAAATGTATCTGATACACATTTAAGACTGGTGTAAATGACAACAAAAAGATAAAATAGGAACTGTCAGTCCTCAGACCCTGACAAAACAGTCTGACCAGTTTTGATTAATGTCACCTGCAGAAACAGGATGATGTGATCACGATTGCCTTTGCTAACGCCCAAGTAATGTATAACTAGCTTCATTATAGATGCATTATACCATAAAAGTTATGAAACTAAATTACCACTTATAATTCAAATTCAAATTACAAATATTTAAATTTGTGTTATGTATACATATGTCAGAAACATATCTTTATTAATGAATAAAATTCTTGAGGTTGGTTTTTGATATTTTGATAAATCTGAAACACTTCCTTTTTCATTATAGTGTACAAAAGACTACCTGGTAATATAATAAACTTTTTTTTTGGTGTCACAAGACTCCTTTAAGTAATAGTACACCCTAGCGATGAGTCGAGTTTAAATCATCAAATAAATCCCCACAGACAGATAAAGGACACCAGTAATTAAGAACAGGAATGATCCCTTTATCGTATCAACCATATGCCAAATGAGACTTACAGCTATATTACTGACCTTATACACATTGTACCATGTAAGTAAAAAGCATTGTAATAACTACATGAAATGTCATTTCTCTCTAATTTCTCATGTCATATATATTCTTGCCCAGATCTTTTGACACACCTGGCCGACATGATTAAAACATATCAGTTTAATGGGAACAATTTATACCTGGTACTGTTATATATATTAACATACATATTTTTGCGGTAACCTTATTTAAGTGTTTTTCACGTTGGATAATTAGCATTCCGCTAAATAATGATGGTGTTAATTCTAATTGTATTTCATCTAAATTTGTTTATATGGAAATCATTGTTGGTGTGCTAAATCATGAACCTGCTAATAATCTGCTTTAATTTGGTTTTGCTCTAAAATAATATAATCTGTAATCTTCCAAAGTATTGGAAAGAAAATAGGTACAAAGTCATTAAGACACGCATATAACAAAACAGATATTAACATCAATACCTGAAATTATGGTGATATTATATATAATTATGGGATATATAAATTGTATATTGAATTTGTTATCTAATCCTGCGACCAACATCTGCACATAACAATCTGATTGGGAGATCATATACCCAGAGATCTATACAATGATGCTGAACTTTGTAGGGAGTTCACCGAGTTAGGGTTACCCAACATGCCTAATTACACATGTAGATGGTATATATTCATTACCAATCCATACATGGCTGTATCTACTATAAAGATTGTAACCGACAGTCACTGGCTCAGGCATTAGGAATTATGGGAGAGTTCATGATGTTTACCTTACCTTATAACTGGCTAATTAATAATTAAGTCCAGAGTTACATGACAGTAAGCTTAAGGCTGTAATGGTTATGAATGTGACATGAATAAATCTAGTTAAATTATTGATATCATATATACTGTAAAGTACATATATAGAAACCTCAACAAACCATTGATTGATTTAAACTCTTGTGAATCCAAAAAACATATCTCATTAAATTTTGTGTATAATTAGGTACACACGTCTTAAAGAGATCAATATTTATTGATAAAATCTTTTGTAAGGACAGAATCTGTTTATAGAGTAGGTCAAAGTCTCTTATAACCCACTCCCAGCCTCTTAGGCTCCATGATACACTGACAAGAAAGATTTAATTCATTTAATTTATTTAAAGGGTTTTACGTCCGACAAGAAAGATATACTTTCTATTATATGTACCCCTAAGACACCCCACCATTGGCTTCAGGCAGACAAGACAGACTATACATTCAAATGATATCCCTCCTCCCTCTCTTAGTCTTTAAGCTTATATATGTAAGGATGACAAAAGAGACTAAAGTCAATCGTACCCCCACCCCTGGTCCTGGGCAGAGACACTATATGCCTAATGTATCCCCACCCCTGGCCCTTGGTATAGTAGATCTGAGAGACTACGGCCTATTGTATCCCAACCCCTGGCCCTGGGTAGTAGATCAGGGACACTACGGCCTATTGTACCCCCACCACTGACCCTGGGAAGTATATCAGAGAGACTATGGCCTATTGTACCCCACCCCCACCCCTGGGTAGTATATCAGAGAGACTACAGCCTATTGTACCCCCACCCCTGGGTAGTATATCAGAGAGACTATGGCCTATTGTACCCCCACCCCTGACCCTGGGTAGTATATCAGAGAGACTACAGCCTATTGTACCCCCATCCCTGACCCTGGGGAGTATATCAGAGACACTATGGCCTATTGTACCCCCACCCCCACCCCTGGGTAGTATATCAGAGAGACTACAGCCTATTGTACCCCCATCCCTGGGTAGTAGATCAGAGAGACTATAGTCTATTGTACCCCCACCCCTGGGTAGTAGATCAGGGACACTACGGCCTATTGTACCCCCACCCCTGGGCAGTAGATCAGAGAGACTACAGCCTATTGTACCCCCACCCCACCCCTGGGTAGTATATCAGAGAGACTATGGTATATTGTACCCCTACCCCTGACCCTGGGTAGTAGATCAGAGAGACTACGGCCTATTGTACCCCCACCCCTACCCCTGGGCAGTAGATCAGAGAGACTACATACAGCCTATTGTAACCAGATCAATAGGTGTCAGCTGGAGGTTGTTTACATAATTGTTTACCAGGTGTTCTGATGTTTTATTATTTATTGACGCTCCCTTCGTGTTATTAATTGATTATTACATGGAATACAAAGAAATGCCATACAGACTTTAATAGATGTCTAATGTGAATTAAATGTGGGACCTTTACAGTCTAGATCTCTGAGCCCGACGGATTACCACAAACACTACTGTGCCGATACATTATTGACTGGATTTTGTATCTTCGTTCCATAACATATTGATAAAGGATCTCAATTAATACAACACAATGGGATAATGATCCAGGCATGTTGATCGTACTGCATAACAATTCTCTACCGGCTAAACAATTCTACACAAGATGCAACGCGCATGTTCAATTTAGTGTTACCGATTTTTTTTTTTATTCTTCATATGAACAGCCAAATAATTACATTTTGTATGATGGACCATCATCGTGAGAATGATGTTACTACAATAAACTAAGGAGAGCTCAATGGGACCCTTTGTAGTGAAAATTGCTTTGTTTACAAAAGGTTAGGCCTGAAAACAGTGCAAACAAATATTGTTGATTTTTTTCTTCATAATGCTCCACTCAGCTGCATTAAAAAAGTGGACATCAGACCTGCGAATCGAAGTAATCTTGTGATGGGCCTGCATTCCTATCACTTACTAATTTATACATGTGTATAACACAATAATGATTGCTTAATCGATTTTCCACAAAGAGATATTGTCTGATCCTAACCAAATATTCTGTGTTGATGTTAGAATTTGTCCAGAATTCGATGTTTTCACAGCTGTTATATCACTGTCAGGATTTTATAATGAGCCCCATGCATGTTCTACCAGTCTGTCCATCATTGTGACTGATGAGTCTAATGGACCAGAAAGTACATCATCAATTAAGACTATATAGCACTAATATAATGAGGCAAGCCAACAACAACCAGGTATATATACTTTACTTTGCTTTTACAGAGGAAACACTGTTTCATTGACCATACACAATGTCCTTCATTAAGTTTTTGCCATTAGACAATTTTTTTACATTGGAAAAAATAAAACAAATTATCAATGGTCATTAAAGTGGGCTTCAAATTCTGTGTGTGCATGTTTACATAATAAATTCAGAAATAGGGACTTAATTTTTTTAGGGTTTTCAATGTGTGGTTTTGTTGCCAATTTTTTTCAACAAAGTTTGATCGAGTAGCTCGGCATATATGGTTGTTTATGTTCTAATCACATACTTCATGTTTATTTTATTCAATAATGTAACTCTATGCACAATTACTACCTTCAGATGTAAAATTCTGGTGAACAAACCATGTAGTGTTGAAGTATCCATGTAAAGAAAATTAGCTCAGGAGCACTTTAATGATAAACAAGCCTTTGTCCAATTATGACGAAAAAGTTGCTACATATTTCACTTCAAATGACTTTTTCTGCCTTAATCTATAAATTTTGATAGGCCAACACAGACAATCAGAAACTTTTGACAACAAATGCAAAAACAATATCTATGTTATCGCCTTAAAATCATGTGAATATATATGTGTTTAGTGTACTTGAGGTTATCATTGAACAGATATATCAAATGTAAATATTTAAAGATTTTATTCCTTCTTCTGACAGGTTTCTACAGCATGAATAAAGATTGAACAAATATTTTACAGATCAACACTGTAATGCTGTGATATAGCCATGATATATGACCCACATAAACAACCTGTGTTTCATGAGAAAATCTTTAACAAAGGCTACCAAAACTGTTTTACAATTTGAAAAGTATAATCCTATTTGATTGGTCAAACAGTGGAGTATTCAAATTGTCAGGTTTGAAAGAACCAATCAGTTGCCTGTGATAAATTTATGTAAATACCCGCAACCAACATTAAATGGGCAAAGATTTCAAAATCTCTGTTACATATTTGTTTCATGTAAACAATCTTGAATGGGAGATTATATTTAGTGCGAATTAAAGTTAAGAGAATTTTTTGTTTGCAAGCCACATTCAAATATTATATAAATATGGAAAAAACATTGATCATAATTCTAAGTTGCAAATCAAATGCATATATACCGTGATTGTGCGATCTTCAATCAGACTTTTATATAGAAATATTATTCACACTGATCCTAACCCAATATGACCTCTTTCCACGTGGCTTATAAAGTTCAATAGCTTTCTCTCAAGGTTACCTTTTAAAAGATAAAATGAAACTTCATGTATGCTATATACAAATTCCACAGTTGCCCTGCTCATGTACTTGTAGTACAATCACTATCGCTCAGAAATCAAACTAGCGCTAGTGACAGGCTTCGTTTACGTATAGTCAGCTCTTAATGTTCATTAAGCCCTGAACTTCTGCACACATTAACAGGCCGTTGAAGGTCTTTGTGGTTTGTCGCTATGCAAAACTCCGCCTTTTGTTGACAACAACAGACTACATCGGAGAGATCGTTTATTTCCAAAAAAGATCCAATCTCTCTTCAAAAGTTGACATAGTACATAAAAAAATCTTACTATAAAGGTATTTCAGTTGGATTGAAAAGGTCTGGTTGGTTTTAGTGTGACGCCGACATTGAACAGCGTTCTAGATTATTAGGCAGTGCGCTGGGTATTGACTATCTCACGGAGCAAGTCGGCCAGTTACACCAATGTGTTGAGGCTTTCTTGTGAGGGAAACCAACCATGTAACACAACATACAAATCATTTGAAGTTTCCCATTACCGGAGTCAACAATACAATTTTCCACTGACAACCACTAGACTAACACACATGATGTTAACAGCGCCCTGGGGCAGTCTCCTCTGTCAGCAGTCTTTTCTCAAATTCACTTTTTGTAATAAAATCTCACATTTTTGCTGTTAAAGTTCCCAGGGTACACTATTTTGTGGTATGTTTACTAATAAACCATCAAGATTCCATTTGAAGTAGATACCGTAAATGATATGATATGGATCTCGGATAAACTAGACAGATCAATACTAGTATTTCACAAATATGAATACGATTGACCTCGATCTCCATGGAGATGTCAAGTTGTCAAACATGTGCATCTGCCCCATTCTTTTGATAAAGAAATAAATTTCTATTTTAAAACAATCTAAAACAAATTTAACATTACCTACATCCAGAATTTTGTTATATAAAATATTAAATATAAACAGTTTTCCTTTTCTACTCAATCAAACCATCTGATATATCTATTCTGAAAGAACGAGGAATATTTAATGAATTATGTGAAATTGTTAATTATCCGCTGCAACCTAAAACGTATTAAACATAACCTGCATCCAGAATTTTGTTAAACTTTAAATATAAACAGTTTTCCTTTTCTACTCAATCAAACCATCTGATTATATATTCTGAAAGAACGTGGAATATATATTGAATAACGTGAAATTGTTATCCGTTGTAGGATATTCCATGGACCTGTATTAAAACAGAGCAGCTTTGTTCCTAACTGTAGAAAATTGACATGCTTTAAGTACAATACTTGTTGGATACAGAAATGTTTCTCAGACCTTTCACACGCTATGTAAATTTTCCATGTTTATTCAAGCATGAACATGTAAACAAATGCAGCAACCATATCAAACAACCACACACACCTGATCCCTCACATACATAACTGTACAGCACGGTGAATTACGACCCGACACGGTGGGATTGTATATTATGATCATGAGCTGTATAACAGTCATGTCTCCTTTATTAAAAACACCACCAATTCAGGTCAACGCATGCAGGTTCACTGTAAAATCAAAAGCACCGACAAGAAAGGTCATGTATGGAATTTGCACTCTTTTGCAATAGGATAAAAATATTAGGATATGAGGCCTATGATATTGACCTTAGATAAAAGTATTAACAGTTGGGAAACAATCGATGGAGCACTTAAATTCATAATCCTATCCTTGACTTATAGGTAAGCAGACTGATTATACTGATCGGGGGCCTACAAATTGTATATGCAATATTACTTTTAATGTACCAGCAGAATGGAAATTTAAAGCTTGCAGAATGTGCATGCAGTCATGAGCAAGATTCCCGAAATTAAATTTAAGTTTTAAACAGCAATCTGAAAAAATTGTCAAACTACAATTTAGCCTGATCATTATCAAACTCAATAAAACCATTAGTCTGCTTGCAATTGATGACAATTAAGAAATCTGGCAATACATATATTTCCCTTTTCTATCGCCAACCAAATCCAGTAACAGTGGTGGTCTGCTGTATCAGGCCTCAGACAAGTACTCCAACAAGTGAAACTAGCAATTCAGCAAAAGAATATTTTCATTTCGCATTTCTCAGCAAACATTTTTTTCCACATTCAAACTTGTCAAAGGATTAAATCATTTTTAGAACTCAGCTTTGGTTTCTTTACAAATCTCAAAAATTGTACTTCCGCTCTCTTTCAATGCCACGTTTGAATAAAAATAAGCAAATGATGCAAATAAACCATTAGAGCTAGCTGTCACATGGTCCCTGTTCTACACTGATCCACTTTACCAGGCGAAGGGATTCTTTGTACAACTTCATAGAATTGACAATATTCTCCCTTTCTGTTGACACTTCCATACAAGAATTATTTAATACCAAGACAGAAATGATACATTTCGTGTCCTTGTAAGAGTTCTCTGATATTAAAACAGCAGTACTAGTGTTATAGTCAGTTATGTAATTTCTGAATATCTGCAAGATTGCTGAACTTGTTGGTTTCAAAACACATAATACCCTTTTCATTAAATTTTTTACCATGAACCATTTTTGCCTTTTTTTGTTATTTGTTTTTTTTTCAATCAACAGAAATTTCATTAATGATCATTTGAATACTAGACAATGGCTATACTTTGGGTTCTTTTGCAAGTGAAAAAGAAGAAGAGGAACTCATATTCATTCGCTTACTATCTTTTTAAAAAGAGCCCAATATATATATATATATATATATCTAGGTACCCTCGACCTCTTGAAGCCTATAGATGAACCACAACACATTGAGAACAAAACAGGAAGTGGGTTTTTAGTTTTTTGGAATCTCTCGAACTGGAGATTTTCCTTTTCTGGTTTTATATATTTCTGCGTTTTTTTTTGTTCAATATGATTATACTTTTCACAATGCCTTTTATTCAATGAGTTTGATTATCACTTCCAAATCTTGTCTGCTAATTCAAGTTGTATAATCATGATATAATCACCCAGACAGACATATAAGATTATAGCACTGGTCATTTAGGATTTAAGTATAATCCCCTTTTAATGTCATTGCATCAGAGTACTCCTAATCTAAACTTAATTTAGGCGATCTTCCTCCAACTGTTTAAGGAACAATGACTAACAGGAGAAAATAGCTACAGCCAGCAAAAGTTACGCTGATATAGTAATTTAACAGCAAGTCTCCTATGAATGTACCTGGTTGGCCACCTTTTATCACTGGGAAATATTTAAGAGGATTAGCTTACCCAATGACTGCACTAGATCAATTGTGAACTTTGACCTTCCATTTCACAAAGCAGACAAAAACTATCTATTGAGAAGCAGTCTGCATGACAACGTCCAGCTGGTCAGATGTCGACTTATATTGTGGTCAGTCACACAATTAACTCACTGTGAAATGTTTTGGTCAAAATCCCAGGGATTGTATCTAAATCTGGTAAAATCAGTGGACAAAGGTGTGATTATTCACTGTTCCCCGTTACCTGCTGTCTGACCAATACTGGACAGAGCACATAAACATAACTCTATTATACAAGTATGACTAATGTCAGGAAACCTGTTTCACCAGTAGAGGACTAATAACAGGGGTTTCTGACACTGCCAAGAGGTTTTCTCCCCTATATCCAAGTACTTTTAATATCACCAAGAGGTTATACTCTAAATCCCCAGTAAAGGGATTTATGACATCATGAATTCCGGATATGAATGGGTTAACTCCCCTCTATAGAGATTTCTGACATTATCAATGAGTTATCTCCCTTTTACATAGATTTCTGACATCCCAAATAAGTTATCTTGCCTGTGCATGCATTTCTGATATCATCAACAGCTTCTCTACCCTGCAAAAGGACTTTTTACATCAAGAGCAGGTTATATTATAGCTCTTTATACAGGGATTTTTGATAACGCCAATATGTTAATTATCTCCCATGTGGAGAGATTTCTCATTACTAACATCTATTAGAATGAAAATCATTTAAACCTGTAGAATCTATTGCATCTGAAATGGCCCAACCCAGCTGTTGTCCAGTTGACTGGTCAACTTCTATAGGTGTTTTTCGAATCAAATCTGCTGTAGCCAACAGTGAACAAAGAGCTGCCATGATTTGGTCTTGGACCATTGAAAGTGACCGACTGACTTGCTGATGGTCTCCAAGTATAAAGGTCCTATTGGGCTTATAAGACAAAGACACCCTGGCATCCTACTGTTAAATCTCTGTAACGGTGTAAATAGATGTTGAGACGGACTAGCACTGGGTGGAACAGATAGGACCGATACTGTTGAAGTGTAGTAACAATAGGTAAACGTTGAGACAAAGGTGACCGTAGCTGTGACACACCACCAATCAATGTACCAGTGGCCAGTACAATGACAATCAACACGTGTGTTATTAGTACGACATGTCTGATCTCGGATTAAATTTCACGACTCGTGCTGGCAGAACTTACTATCCATTGAGGCGTTTATTTATACAACATTCTGCTAAAATCACGCAGATGTATTGTACTATTTACTGAATAGATTCTTGTACTGGACATGTGCCACTATACTTCAGACTGACCGACACAGGCTATCTTTGTCATTGCAACTGGTCAGTTTTGTTTGTCCCTTCTTTTAAAATTGTCACTCTATCATATCTCAACATTTTTTTATCAGCATTAAGCTTAATGTTTAGAACTTCCAAAATTACCTGACAAATTCTCAACATACATGTACATCAGTAAACGTTACTCTCTGTGTCCAAATAGAAACGATCATTCATCATACTTTTTATTCGTTCAATACAATTAAAGCTCACACAAGGAGAAGTATATGAAACAGCAAACCATCAAAATTTCATTTGTTACCTGAAAATTTTGATATCAGCTTCATTCAAAATGTTCCTTAACTGCTGAAAGTTCTTATCCTATTCTAAATTTTTTCCACAAAAAAAACTTCATTTTGACAAATCTTTGGCCAACTCATGAAAACTACAGCATTTATATAACAGCCTGCAGTATAATGCTTTAAATTCATCACATACACTATAATTACATATATGTAATATATATATACAACAGTTTCTGATCAAACGACATAAATATATTCAACAGTAATGCATATTCCAAGGCCTAATAGAAATATGATCCATACATGTAGCAAGCTGTCAGCATCAACAAACATGCAGTAAATGAGACCATTTGCTTCAGACATGAAAAATATGCTCAAAATATAAATTAAATACTTTAGCTATATATACATGTCATCCATTTATAAACATCCACTACTCCATCATGACCTGGTACACAGACACACAGGATATTAATGGTTTATCATAGATGTATATATGGTACCCATTGATTTTTCTATCCTGTCCATATCATTGCCACATCCTTCAGGTGAGTGGCCCATGTCCCCTTCCTTAGCCTTACCTGGCTGGTTAGAGATAAGCCAATTAGAGTCACCTGGTCAGTACCAATTACCTTTGTTTTACAGGTAAATATTTTGACAATATCTAATATAGTTTCTGTTTATTCGCAGGAAAGCAGTATTTCCTGTTATGGCGTGACCAATATATATATTTATATCAGGTCAGCATTAGCACTTCAACATCTCACCACAGGTGCCATCAAGGTATTGGATCGGATAGACATTACTGCAGCTTCGATTATAGCTTAAAATGCATTATTTAATCTCAAATGCAATTGTGGCATGGTTTGCAGGAAAAGCTAAACCTCAGATGTCAGTAATCAAACATCTATCTGTGACATTCATCCAGGTAAATATTGATCCTAGAAGCAGACATATCTACCTGTTACGACTCATTACAGGTTTATCTGACCACTAGTTAATTACACCCAACATCCGTTCCGACTTGGCAGATCTAATTACGAGGACAATGACAGACAAAATCGGGCAGTGTTACGCAAAAATGATATAATTTTCAATAGATTTCCATATAATGGCCACAATAAAAGGGTGATTGATACAGTTGTGTGTGGAAGGTGTACTATGTAGGGTCGGACAAGTCTGTCTTCTACTAGCCGTATAAAGACAGGTGTAGGGCAGTTTTAAAATCAAGTAGATCGAGGTATACACAATAACCAATACAGCCGATCAGACAGTGGTCCTGATTTTAAATCAAAGTTTTCTTCACTGATTTGAAAAGTGGTCTTTTAGCCGTATTTTGGGGAAATATTTGTGAATTGAGGGAGGAACTTTTCAGTAGTAGATTGCAAATTTTGGGAATTTGGCTTAAATATGAAATAATTGACCCAAAAAAATGCCCTATTGAAGAGCCCCAGCTGACAGCTGAGAATTTAACCCTGGGTTGGAATCTTAAAAAGGACTTGTACTGACAATACAAGATATGAGAAAACATGTACAATGATGACATACAATTATATCTAAATATATTGAGATTAAATAAGTATATAATTAAGTATTGTAGTTCGGCATACCTTCTGTAGCTGTCACACATATCTTATATAATTACAACAAATCTATTATACCTATAACTGATATCTACAGTATTGTAAGCTCAAGTTAAGATGCCACCATAAATTGAAATCTCAGTATGATTAGATAAATACCTTAGACAGCGTTATTACTTCTTGAAACGTTCTGATATAACCACATACATACAGGTATCAGCATACAGGTGAAATAATTCTAAAGCACTTGTCATAAAGTTCACGGGGTCAACCGTCAAGTGATAAAAAGGTACTTCTGAATGAACCATTCCTATTACTCCGGTGTGGAATAAAAAGAAATTTGAATAGTTGAGATGTGATCAGGATGCTATTGTCAGCTATAACTATAAAAACTTATGACGCAAAAAAATGAAATCTATAAACGTGGGAATCTTATTTATAAAACAATTTTCTAACATTTTTAGCGTGATTATAAAAATGCCTGTCTTTTGTTGGTGTGTGTTAGCTATAGGTAGCTATTGTAATACATCCCTTTATAACAAGTGAGAGAAACAGGACATTACAGTTACATTCTACTTTACAAAGACTTCAAATCAATTCTATATATATGCAGTTCTTGTACACAGGTGCAAAATATCCCAACAGATTGAAAAAAAAACTTGTTAACATTTCCGCTCACCTGTTAATAGTTCTCAACATAAATTAACGTTAATGAACCCTTTTAAAATACATTGGTGAGTCTTTATTTATTTTAGAGATTTTCAATCTTACTGGTTATTTATATAGGGGATATGGTTGGGTGCTGAGGATAAGGAATTAAAGTACAGAAAATATAGCCACTATATACCACTGAAGTACCTTTTCATCCATGCATAAATAATCCGACTGAAGTACCCTTTCACATCTTATACAAGGTGTTAGGTCATCCATACAGCTAGAAACATATTCATGAATGGAATTTCTGAAAACCCCATTTCCTCACAACTTGACATTTTAAGCCATTTTCTGTATAACGTGGTGAATCATTCACACAAATGCATTTTCTTCAAACTTCTTCAAATAAAATTTTGACATTTTGAGCAATTACATAAACATTTTCTACCGAATGTTTAACAGCCTTGAGTATAAAGACTGTTACTACAATCTAACTTGCATGCAACAGGTATTTAAATGAGATTGCAGTTAGAGTAAACGTAAATGTCAAGGCTAATGTTGATTTTAATGAGTTTTTCAATCACATCCATGAAGAAAAATCACAACTTTATTTCAGCAAAATTTAATACCAGTTGAGTATACACATTTGAGTGTTTTAGGTAGCTATAGGTTTTTTAAAAGCAGATTTAATTTATCTGACATCCGAAGTTTTTGAAGATACTAAATGTAAGGACATTGCACATAAAATGTACATTGAAATCTCATAGTGTGGAAATTCCATCATTTCAGATACAATAGATCCATTCTATATTAATTAACCCATCTCATAAAAGAACATAACTTTAATGCAGAATCCTTATTGCATCAACAGCTATCAATTCAAATACATCCAACAATTTGTTGTTGCAAGATTTTCAATGGTGTAGAACAGCATAAAATGACCGATTTAGCAAATGCTGTTATGGCTAGTGTTGGGTAATCGGTTGAAAACGGCAACCGATGATCGGTTGTAATCGGATGATCTCGGTAACCGATTATACGATTATAATCGGTTGCTATTGATTAGTCTGTTTGAAATTAAAAATGCAAACAACATTGAGCCAGAGAAGGCAACTGGCACTTACTTATTCATTTGCTATTTATATCTTTGGGACAAATAATGTATAATGCCATTAAAGCATGCTATTGAAATTAAAAATTATCAAACTAGTGTTTATAAAACTTGACAAGTTTATTATGACTAGAAAATACACATATGATTGCAGCTTTTAAGTTAACACTTATTATCATTTAATGTTTTGTTTTGTTTAGATGCAACATACTGCGTGTATATACATTTAAATAAATATGTTTTGAAATATCATGGTTCACTGAGCTATGAGTATCAACTAGACAACTACATTGCCTCAATCAGACAATGATTTTTTAATACTGAAGGGCTTAAAGATTAGAGCCAAAGATGTCGAACTCATGTGAATAAAGAATATTGAATTAGTTAACAATTAGAATAAAAATTCTGATGGCATTATATGTATATAAACATAGGGACCCGATTAATCGATTATACAAAACATGATCGATGATCGTAATCGGTTGACAAAAATCAACCGTTAATCGATCATTCCCGATTATCGACACATCACTAGTTATGGCCCTATAACACACATTACTTTTGCTAATAAATTTATGACTTCCTTTATGTCACTAATTCAGGACCACAGCTAGATGACACCACATGTACAATGTAATTAACATGATGAGAACCCAGTGTGACAAGAACATTTCACATTACTTAATTCAACAACAGCACAGGTAATAAAGAGGAGGAAGTGGATTTGTTACGGATGTTACGAAGAACTAATATGTTATCCCGTTAAGGTGTGGTTAAATAAATTCATACGTGCCAATGAATGAAAACTTGTGGAGCTCAGCACTGTACAACTGACACAGCCTTGCTTCCATTTCCTGTGTAAAGCATGACTAGATTTATCGTTCCTCTACACACTGTGTCCTTGTAAAGGTAAACTCAATAAAATACAAAGTCAAATCAAAATTAAATTGCTTTCATATACAGGTATGAAGTATGAACCGCAGCGACACTCTGAACTGCAAGCAAACATTTCTACAGGTCCTTTTTGCATTTTGTGACTATACATTGGCGATTTAATAGCTTTTATTGATTGCATTGAGAGCAGGTAAAAGATTTATCCGCAAGAAAGCTCAAATATCCCACAGAACACATCTTCACAATCTGTTGACCTTCAGGTCCCAGAAGAATTGAAGGGTTCAGTAAAGGTAGCATACAAAGGTAGCCAATTGATTACTGTACAGTCAGGAAAAGATTTTACGGTCTTTGTGGAGACTACTGTAAGGGCCTTGTTGAGGACTCTACAGGTCAGCAATAGGAAAGGTCCCCCTACCCACTGTATAAATGTTAAGGACTCCAGGGATCGGGAGTCATAAAACTTCCCTGTAGTAATTTTACCTAGAGCACCTTGCATTTGAATTGTATATATCCATTCCTAATTATTTTTGAAATAATTTTCAACTGGTTTTTGTGGAGACTGCTGCAAAGGTCTTGCTATGGAAGAAATTGGAAGGGTTTCGCTTGTTATTAGATACCTAGCTACCCAATATTTGTTTACCCAATAAAGGACCTGAGATCGGAAGCCATAAAGGTTCCTTGTATTACCACAATTTTACCTTTTACCTTGAACACCTTGCATTTTAATTTAATATTCTCAACATAATATTCCTGTCTCATTACATTTACAAAAGTTCATCTTTCTATCAAGCTTTCACAAATTAATTAATTGTAATTCAAATATACCTGTATGTATTCAATTATCCAGATCATGATTTAATTTGATAATATTATTATAATCAAGGATAATTCTTGATATCTTATCCAGAGATCAGTTTGCATTACTAGGTAAAAGATTGTCAGAACTGAAATCCATAAATTACTTTCAGTGCAATATTGTGCAACAGAATCAATTAGCATAGATACTAAGAAATTAATACATATATTTTTATGAATTAACAAAATGTTCCCACATTTCATGTTGATCCCACAGACACGATAGCGACCTAAAACCACGATAGCGACCTAAGACCACGATAATGTACAGCAATGACAAGGCACTGACAGCTACAGAAAAGATCAACTACAAATCTTCTAGAAAATGTTATCAAATTTCAATTTAATATTCTAGATTTAGAAATCTTAAAGTAATTTAATCTGGCTTCCATCTTTCTCTAACTATTTGAACTGAAGATAAAAATCAAAATGAAACCTGTATCGGTATATCTAATACCTTGATACAGTAATGAGATAATATCTTTACACTGGTTGTGAAAATACACGCAAGAAACAAGCTACAGAAAGGATGTATTTCATTCAAAATATCCAAGATACAGATATATATATTCTGGATCATTTTATCATTCTTGTGAAACTGTAATCACATATATAGTTAATGGACCCTAAATGTAATCATCACATATCTTGACAAATGTTTTTTTATATACACAAAAAAGAAATAACAAATGATTGCTTTACATTCATCAACTAGAAAACAATTGATTAATATATTCCTGCTTTGATGAATTGTTTTTGCTTGGTTTATGAACAACTTAAGGTCATCTGGAGGTGCACGTCTCTTTGTAGTAGCAAGTGACTACTTCACTAAACAACATACGAGAAGGCAGTCACATTTTATATTGGGTAAGTGCCTTATAATGCCTGAGGTCAACTTATCTCATGACCATGGCCAGCCTCCTTGGAAAACACAAACCGCCACCTTTGATTTTTACCTGAGATCTGATTGTTGCTCTGCTGACTGAGCAATCACAGCCATGAATAATCTATGTACAGGACTATACCTTAGATATAATGTTGACATACGTATATGTGTTTGTACTTTTCTGGTGTATACTACTAAAAGGTACGGTACTCTGGGATACAGAGTTTGGTGGCTGCTGCATCTTTTTCGTGTTGCTTTTTTGTTTATATGATTATCCAGATTCATTTCAAATCAGAATACAATATGCTTTACATCATATGATTCACTTGACAGTTTGTGTGTGTGTGGGGGGGGGGGGGGGGGGGGGGGGGGGGATTTAATTTGACAGAATCAATGATAAAATAGATGGTTAGAGAAATTGAAGCTAATGGAAATCTGTACAAATTAACATTAAGAAGGAGACATCACATAATTAAATCAGGAAACACAAGTTATCACCTAAAAGCTTTTTTCAGGAAATTTTTTATGGTAAATTAAAGCTCTTGTATTAATTAATCAATTCTTTCCTTAATTAGTTAATGGTTGGTGTTATTTTGATGTCATTATATTGTTCAGATTTAAATTCTTTAAAGTATAACAAAACTTTAGCACAGGAATTTAGTTGATTTTGTTATAATGTCCTTCTAAATCGGATATATTGGAATCTACCATACAAAGGATGTGGCTCAAATTCAATTAATATTGATATATTAATTACTGATAAATTGTTATAAATTTATCAATTTACTCAAAAAATTTTCAAACTGATTCATAAATCAGCAATGACACCTAGCTAGCTTCATGTATCACTTTTCAGGCTCTATATGCATTTTTGTATCATGTCAAAGCCTTATCAGTGACAACACCTACATGTCTTTAGTGAATATATAGCTGTATATCAGTTTATTAACTTTATGTGCCTGTAGAAAAAGAGTACCGAATGTGGCCTATCTTTATACTGAAGCTTGTACAAAAAACCTAGTCATGTATTTACATTGAAGAGGTGAACATACATGTTAACACCATAAATACTTCGATATGTCACGCTAGGTGAGCTCAGGTGAGTCCAGGTAAATCACAGATGTGTATAGGTCATGCTGGACGGCAGGTAATTGTCATTTGTCAAACAACCTATCGCCAAAGTCACAGACAAACAGACAGACTGGGAGATCTGCCAAGACTACTCATTCCTTGTCTATCGCCCGTGACCTGTCTGGTCGAACCTTCAGACAAGATCACCATCGACGACAGGGATGTTGGTTATGTACCTAACATATATACTGTTGGGACATTTAATGCCTTTAGCACAATTGACAAATACATTGATATGTCCTACATGAAATGGGATTCAAACTCATTACAACCTTGTTTCTTTATTACATAAATCTGTTGTATCACTAATCCAATGAAAATATTTTGATAAAGAGAAAAGAAATAAACAACTACTAAACGAACAATAAAATATACAATGTACCTTATTTTATCTGTGAAAATTATCTTGAACTCTTAAGAAAGAAGTAAATTGGATGAAGTCAGGAATAATACCTATAATCTGAAGACCCTTTATAATCAAACTAAAAAAAGTTTGAATGGATCAATTACTGGTGATCAAATATCTGTTATAACATATATTTAATGAACAACAAAACCAGAACCCAGTCAATCTACAGCTAGTTCATGCATCATGCTACAGTACAACACAGCTAATGTACCTGTGAAATTTCTGACAGACTTTGGGTTTTTCTTGTAAAACCAATTTTCATGATGGAATATATAATACTTACCAAAACTTAAGTTGTGCATGTGCTATGCCTGTACACCCATCATTGTATCCATCTTCAAAGGATTTTAAATAGTCCTGTCTACCTTCCCCATTACACACGTTCCAGGTCACATACAAAGTCTTGTATAAGGTAAATTCCTACTTACCTAATATGGCCAGAGAGTTTTGGTGTTTATCAAACTTAAAGTCTATTTTATGCTAATCACTGTATATATATAGTTGATCCTGGTCACTTTTAACCCTAGTTCACATTTTGGGAACATGGCATTATTTAAGATTAGTCCTGAGAGGTCTTGTCAATGAACCAGCTAGCTAGCAGACCTCCATGCACTTTATATGTTACTCTTTCTTTTGTTCATATTTTGCCCTCGGTTCATCAAGTTTGAGTTAGAATTACCTATCAGCATTCTCTTGTTTTTTATTTAAAAGGACAGGTAAACAATGAACCATTGTTTCCAGATGTTAAATTAACAATTGACTCCAAATATTGAAAGGTAAGAAGAACATTTACTGCTGCCTGGATACAACAATTCACAATATCATAATAATCCAACATTGATGTACCTGTAAGACTACGGTTCATTATACAGCAGTCTTATGGAACCATACTGCACCATAACAAAGTATTTAACTGTAATCAATCATACAAAGGTCAAAGGTCACCAGGGGGACCTGACATATCTGATAGACATTTGCAGACCAGTAAATACATTAGTAATGTACACCTGTACATGTTTACCAAGTCAATCAGTAAGGATTGAAGACAATAGACTGATCAGGTAGCTAATAGTAGGTCATATCTTTATTGTAATTATTAGTCAGCCAACACTTAAATGTTTAATAAGTCGAATATTATCAATTTGAAAAACGAAGAAAATAACTTTTGAACTACATGTATATACTTATGCAGCTCTTCAGCAAGGATTAACCTTCGGCAAAATATTTAAATGCATCAATCTATCTTGCATCTTTTTCTATTAAACCTGCTATAATGAGACCTAAAGAAGCAGGTTCAATTAAAGGCTTTTTCAAGAGATATTGGCCCCATTCCTTGAATTGAAATTATGTAATATTAATGCCAAATTCAGAAAAAGATTTACTCCAAAAATTCCATTCTGCACCTATTAATTTTCTAACAAATATAAGAAAAGCGTCCAATCTTAAACCAGCGGAAAATGCACTCAAAAAAGATGTCTATTCCATAAATTACCTTGAAATGCATGTTCAATCGGGATTAATCAATTTTTTACAAAGATTTTCTCTTCACTTGTTTCACCACACAGATATATGCATATATATTTTACAGATAACTTTTCTCTAGTACACTGTAGTTTATCATTTAAATCACACTGCTGTCCCTAACTTACAGGTATTGATAAAGGATAACTGTGTCGATACGTACCGCGCCTTGTGTCAATATTCAGGTACCTAAAAACTAGCACAGTCGCGGACATATCAATCGATAATTACAATAATGTATGTCAAAAATGTTAACACTATACATGTTTTATCTCTGGGTATCTATGTTTACAGTGTCCACCGACAGCGAAACACAATCAAAATACCTCACACCTGAAAACTCGTAGGACCTCAGGTATTTACAGGTATCAAATCCACCGCCAATCAAACACAAAACATACACGTTTTAGGAAATCAAAGAGTTGTCTAAACAAAATAGGTTTAGTGTATCGATCAGAAACTTTTGTTAATCACCCGCATATGTTAAACACTTTGAATGTTTCCTTATAAGACCTTACGTTACCTGTGTGTATTATGTGACTGCGTTTTGGACACGGACAAGATTTTACCGAATGTTTACTTTGTGATAAGATTATTTACATGCAATAATTTGTGAAAATAATTTGACATTGGGTTTGGGTGTTGAAGTTGAAGACAAGATAACATGGGACCAGTATTCTATAAACACCCGACATATTATACCCCTGGTACTATCTACAGGTACATCAGTGTTTTGGTGAGGAGCACGAGAGAGAATAATAAGACTTCAGTCGTACCCTTATACAGTTTTAAAGGTACATTTACCTATACTGTGTACAATGGTCCTACACAAGATTTAGACCTACTGCTACCAGAAACCAAAGATTTAAACCTTGCTACAACAAGAGATCTACCATCACCTGAGTCGGGAGATCCAGACCGCTGTCCAGTTAAGATTGATCTACAGGAACTACAACAGTGACAATCTCCTTCAGATGTTATACTGTTTTGTTTGTTTGCTGAATCAAATTTATTGACTTTTGAACAGTCATAGTTATTTAGTGGCAGTCTTCGGCTTTGCTTGTAGTAGCTGGTGGCTACCTCACTAAGCAAGATACAGTTGACCCTGACCAAAACGCTATTCAAAGCAACTCAGGTTTTAAGTGTCCTGTCCATGCGGACATATTCTTAGCTACCAGAAAAACACAAATTCTCCAAAGTTGGGATTAAACAAAACACCTCAAGTCTTCACCTGAGGACCATCAATGCACCACCAAAAAATCCACCACATGCCAAAACCTACTAAAACTATGAAATGTAACTTGTAATGAATTCTGTATCTAAATGTAGGCCATGTAGATTTTTCATCTTTAACATCCCTCAATGAAGCTTAATAAGAAATTAGAACAATTTCCAGGCTAGTTAATCAATATGAAAAAAACACACATTTTTTTTTAAACACATTGTAAAACTTACTTTACTTCTGTATTGATAATAATTTCTGCTGAACACTTCCAAATTAATAATACTGTAATTACCACATTGTACACACTAGCCTAATAGAGTCTGAGAATCTATTTGACACGTCCCTTTGTTATTTTGTAAATTGGTGGTGTCTCATGACCAGTTTGCTCCTATTACCAGTGACAGGACTTACAAACTGTTTCAGCCTATAAAAAGGACAGAAAACAACATGTGGCAATCTGTATAGTTTGACACTCTGATTATATTTTGGCAGGACTGTATGAACTATCTATCCTTGGCTGTAAGCTGTAGATTACATACCTTATAACAGGTAACACCTAACTATGTTTGTTTATACCCAATTCTCCCTGTGACATATGGTGTGCTAATTTAACATGCAGTCTCAACTGCCCTTCACTTACAGTAAAAGCAAAAAGCATGATAATATTCAACTAAAAATAAAAAAAAAAATAAAAATTTCATTAGACTATATAAAAAAATAATTTCTCGCAAATTTTCTGCAAGTTTACTAAAGTTCATTTCATTGGTATAGAATTTAAAGAAATCATTTTCAATATAAATTTTTCTAAAAGATAACACCTAAGAAATGTTTAAGCTGACCATGCCAGATTTTTTCTGACTTTTTAAAGTAAAACGTTTCTTGTAACACGGAATTCGAACTTTACAAATAATATCATTGGATAAAGATTTTCAATGCTAGAGGAAGCTAAACATACTTTGCTGTTTGTCATACTAAATCTTCCTGTAATCTAGGTAAGTAATTTAATCTTTCAGGTGTCAGATTAAAAACAAATAAACAGGAAAAAATTCCTGTGACAGGTTTGGAATACGAGGGATATACACAACACCTGAATCCTGATGACAGGGTATAAAACATCCTGATATATAGTATACATGTACCCATGTCAACTTGTAACCTAAAGAGAAATGTATCCTTTTCAAACTTCCCATTGACTTTTCTATGCATTTGATTTAGAGGAGTTCTTGAATTACTTAAATGGTTCAGGGTATGTATGCTCTTGTTACATGTAGACAATTTTTGAATTGCCTGCTATGTTACAAGTTAAACGCATTCTGTTATAAATACTGTCTGAACAGAAAACAATACAAATGGAAATTACACTTTGTTTTATGTTTTGTAAATTACAAGCTGTCAAAAAAATACTTGGATCACATATATATGCAAGACCTGTCCATAACGTACAGATGGCACCGTCCAACACATATACCACACTGATGAACATAACTTGGACATGTTATAGCCATATATAGTTTTAAGTAGGATTTTATGGGACCACCTTCTATTCTCGAAAAGAATATTCCTAAACCATTTACCCTTGGATAGATAATAAGGTTAGTAAGTCTGTCCATATTAAGTCATACTTTAAAGTGTTATTTGGATACTATACTGATAACATGGTGTCTTTCCGTATGCCTGGTAATTGTATTGTTATATTATGTACATGTATTATCTAGCTAGATCTATCAGTTTCTTTAGCAACAAACTTGTTCAATTAGATGACATGAATGACTAACACGTTTCATCACTAATGATTGTGTATATGACTAAACTATCTTCGTACTTCACAAAATAGTGAAAACATTGAAATTAATACTCCATTATCGTAAAACTCGTGCCCTAAATCTCCACGACAAGACTCGGTCATGACTAACTCAGGAACATTTACCATTAAATAATCTCCCAGATTGTTATTCTTTCCATGTTAAGCAGAAAAAATAATAAATTTTGAAATTAATATGTCGGAGTAAGTCTATGAATTCCCTCCAGCTCTACATTCGTCAGCCTATCTGTTGGTCCGATAAACAAACATTTATACTCACACAAGTAAACGTCCACAAATTTAACACGAAAATTTAATTTGTAACTTGTTTAATACACCTGAGATGTTAACATTTTCCTATATTACACATTCCCCAATAATAAATGTAAGAATTTTCCCACAGTATAACCCTGAAGAGAAAAGTAGACCTGGATGATTCATAAAAAAACATGAAATCTACATTAGGTTTATTGTATAACAGTGTTTCGTTTTATTTTAATGTATGTCAAGTTCAGAAATAATTGTTTATGTGGCATTAAACCCGAGATTACCATCATGTATACCTGGGTTAAATCTCACTAAATCTCCCCAAATCTCATAATCCGACTATTACATTTCCATAAGAAGGCCTGCCTAATGACGCATGTCCAGTTATTACTCCAACCAAATCTGCCGCAAAATCTGTAATCAATAATATTCATTACACAAACCTCCGGCCAAGTTGGTACAAAAACTTTCCCTAATAACAGTGAAATCAATCATTAATACTGAATCTCTAAACAAATGTATAGATATACTGTGCGGATATTCTATAATCTGATTGAAAATACAATGAACATCAATCATACTTATGGACATTCTATTTCCTACATGTCAGGATCCTATATATGCTCTGTGTGTATGACTAATAGTTCAACAGGATGTACCAACAATTTAGATACTACGACTTTCTTTTAAACGACACAATTCTCCCCATAACTCATTTTGCAACCATACAGGTGCATCAGAGGCCTCAAACTAAGGAAAGAGTGATCACAAATAAGTCAAATATACCTGGGCCTCATCCAACTCTTAGTAAAGATAACACATACAGGTTAGAAAAAAATACTTCATGGTTACATGGACACAAGAGCATTTTTTATTGTTGCTCATTTATTTTCATCAAATTGAAAGGTTATTGAATTTGTTTAGCCTAAATGCTTTATCAGGTTAAAAATATTGAATCCTAGGAGGAGAAATCAATGGATTCCATTTACATTTGTACCATATTTTTCCAGCAATAAGCTCAGACCAATACAAAATCTGGAACCTGTGCAACTGAACGCAGAGTGGTCTTATTACAGGATAATGCAATTGATAAACCTTTGCTTCAACTGAACAGCACCAGGCATAAGGTGAACCTAGTACCTTTGGGCTTATTGCTGTATAAATATGTTATTAAGACACATGGATAGAAAATGTTTGGTTTGGTTTGGTTTATTTTGTTTAATGTCCTGAACAGCCAAGGTCATTTAAGAACGTACCTGGTTTTGGAGGTGGAGGAAAGCCGGAGTACCCGGAGAAAAACCACCGGCCTACGGTCAGTACCAGGCAACTGCCCTACTTTAAGGTTTCAAACTCGCAACCCAGAGGTGGAAGGCTAGTGTTAAAGTGTCGGGACACCTTAACCACTCGGCCACCGCAGCCCCCTAGAAAATGTTTCTGCTCTCCACAATGATTAGAATAAAGCTTAAGGTACAGTTAGTGTTATCCAACTTATACAATATTCCAAATTTACAAAGGTTGAAGGTCAAGGTCAAATGTTTCATCTTTTCATTGATGAACATTTTATAAAATCATTAATCAATGTATCATTAGTGTTTTGTAATTTGTAATGTCCATCCTTTGTCTAACATGTGTGGTGGTATAGAACATTTTTTTACACCAAATACACTGTACCTATCTAAGCTACTATTAATCCCTAGAGTGTGTTTCGCTTCAACACTGGTGGCATGACTATATAGCTATAGAGAACTAAATGTCCGTAGTGTTTTGCTTTTTGTTATATTTATTGTATCAGTGTAGTAGTCTGTAGATATCGGGTATATCAAACTGTTGTGTACCATATGACACACGTTATATCAGAGGGTACATCTTCAATATATGAATAATATATAGCACTATATCAGGAATACAAGATGTCAGACGGCATTACGTCATTCACAATATTGGTGACAGCTGTACAGGGAACACATATAACCTACAAACTTCCATCAACTGATTATTACTCCACAAAGTATCAGAGAAAGGAAATTAGTCTATAATTACAGAAACAACTTACCTGTAACACGTGTGCATGACAGTGTGCACGTGTGGTAGCCAGATTTTGCCGAGTGCTCTCAGCATATATCTTTAGAATTTCTTTTTAAAATTCACATTGATATACATTAAAATCTTTTATTAATAATTTTGTTTTTAATTTATAACATTGGTGGACTGTTGATATCAAATTGAACCAGGTGTATAATACAACCAAATATACAGGAATAAAGTGTGTGGTACTAATATAAAGGAGGCCACAGCAGCAAAATACATGTACTTAAAAAGTATAAATGTATAAATGGCATACTACTGTGGTCAAGTGGTAGGACACAGGACTATAAGTGACCCCATGGTCGCAAGTTCGAGTCCCAACATGGCCGCCATGTTGTATCATTGAACTCTAGATCTGTTGTGCTCCTGCCCACTCCACTGTAAATGAGTATGTGGTCTTATAGCTAGGACAGAGCAGGAAATGTGTGTATGCAGGTTTTATTCAAAATGGCAGCTCCAGCTGTATGATCCCATGGGAGTTGAGAAGGCATTGGCATGTTGCCAAGGCTCAATAACCAGGGATACTAATTTGTAAACTAATTTGACACAGCCTAACTTTACTGTGATACAGAGGTATATAACTGCACATAATTATCATTATTAATACCATACCAAGATTTTATTTAGGAATAAACCTTAGAATGAAATCAAGGAATTCTACTCAAAGTGCCAATACATCAACGGTAAATTCATCCAAGAACTTTTAAACTCTCCAGTTCATCCAAGAACTTTTAAACTCTCCAGTTCGTAAGAAGGTGAGCAAAATCTGTATACCAGAGCTAAATGCTTCGAATCTTAAAATCCCCTAATGGCATGGAATGAAATTCAATCAGAAAGAGGATCTGTTTCTATGGCAACTAGATATAAGAAAAGTTTAACCCAAGTTCCGTTCATGAGTATCTTAACTAACAGAGATCCAAGCAAGCTGTCTAGCGCTACCATTGCAGAATTTAAGTATTGAATATTTTTCCATTACTTTTCTTCTAAATTGGGTAATATTAACTACAGGATAATAGGGCACTCCAGAGTTTTCCAGCATGTCTTTTGTAATTGGCCATACATCAACAAAAGCCATGATTTGCATATATTGGGCTTAATGGTACCATTTACTGCAAGATGTTGTAAGCTAATGTTTAATCATTCTGAAAATCAGACAACCCTCCAAACAAAAATATTTGTTTTGTTTCCTAGCATGTTGACAATCCTATGCATGTGTATGGTACATGTCAACCGAGAGAGAACAGTTGGTTTCATTCATCAACCCTCTCCTGGGTGCCTTACCTACCTTCAATCAACCTTATTTAACCCTGTACTTTTCTCCATGTACACAGGTCATTAACATAAAAGTACAGTCACACATTCACACACAGGAACACAAGGGATAATTTAACCTGGGTAGCGTATATATATATAGATAAGGTGTGTTACCCTTCAGTATAGCCGATGTCATACTCGACTGATAATACCTTATTACCAGTCATCAATGAAACACATACCATTTCACAGACCATATACCTGTAATTACAGGTATCGGACAGGTGGACATAGAATTAGGTAAATATATCCGACACTGCCTCACAAAGCATGGTCCTCTTTAAATTTATCTTGATTCGAAAATTGGTGCTCCTGGATACTATATATTCTTTCCTGTTTTTGTCATATAGCAGGTCACAAAATCTCTTTCATATAGAATCCATATTTTATTGAAGGCAATATGAATCAAAACAAAATATTCTGTATCCTTGACAACATTTAAAGGTATGGCTAGCTTCAAATTTGATTTCTGTAGATTTAGAGTGTCTGGTGAAAGGACATCGGATACTCCTGTACATAGCAGCTTAATTACAACCAAGGGTCGTCAAGGTTTCACGAAATGATTGGTCAAATGACCTGTGTACATATGATTATTGCTATGTACCTGTGCACACCTGACACTGACTGACAGACAGGAGACATCTCCATGACAAGTCAGCACCGTGCCCATGACAGTAGGGATGGTAAAAGTATTTAGTACTCACACATACTTTGTCAATTTACACCGATATAAGTGCTGTAAACAGTGTCAAGGCAATAAATACTATTGTCTAGGCCCAACGTGATAATCATACCTCCTACGCAACTAGTACAACTGTTAAATTCTGTTTCATATATAACACTACAACTCAAAATGGAAATGGTCAAATGATAATCATATATAAAAAAATTCATGTTCCAAGTTACCAAAACTTCTTTTTCACATTACAATCATGTTATTTATGTGATAATACCAGGGTATCTCATCACCGCTTGGAATGTTCTGGGTCATAAATACCCGGTATATTGTTGGAGTATTTTTATCTTTCTAAGGAGGATTGGATTTTCCTCTATCTATGAGACTTTCAGCGAAAATGTTTCTAAAAATCCCAAGATCTTGTCCTCAGATTACGCTTGTCATGGAAATGAATAAAACAAAGAATTATTGATTTTATTGTTTTGATTTTTATATATGAAGACGTCCATTATAAAACTTTTTATAACATATTCATCCAAAACATCTCTTTTGGTTTGTGAAAAGGCTGTTAATTGAACTCGTGTGTGGTGCACCAATTCAAGGAAATTTTCCCCTCCTAAATCTTGTGGTTTACCACAACATGGACACCTGCACTTACCTTAAGTAGATACCTAATTAGAGGCCATGACTTCAATAGACTTCCTGCTTTTCCAGTAATAGATGGACTATCAGGTAATGTGTAGTGTTTGAGATATAAAAAGTATCGGACTGTATAAACAGTACCATATCAAAGCTGATAAATGGGTGATTGGATGTTCATTACCTGATGATGATGGTCTAATTACCCGCTCTCCACGTCCCCTGTAGGGAAATCTTAGCTAGGATCAATACCAACTGTTACATACATCTCGACTGTCAGATCAAAACTGATACAGAACGTCAGGTAGAGCAGACAATCAAAATCATTCCAATAATATTATTCTCAGTGTGGTTTAATAATTTATAATGTTTGTATACAGATTACTTTTTTGTCACGGAGTGAATTAATTTAAGAGTAAAGTCAAGCAACTTTGTGTGGCATTCCAGTGGGACAGCACTATAAGAGGTTCTCAGCTAGAGAAGCTCAATCTGTGAACAGCACCTAATCTGCCTCGAACCTTAATTTGCATTTATCTATAATTATTCAGCAATGAAATTTCAGGAAAAAAATTATGAACAAAAGATAAAAGTTGGACCCTATCACCATGATACCCATAAACAACTTTAAATTAAACCATTATACGATCTTGTAGCTTATATCTATAATCAAATACCACTTTTGACATTCTGACATTGTTTTGTAGGTATATATCAGTAACTGGCCAGATTTGACTGCAATCTTTCAGACCGAAGTTTTATGCATACATATCCAACTGTTTTATCAAAGCCTGAGCAAACAGGTCCACTGTTATATTCTTCTATCCTTCCTTTCTAGAGGCTTAATAGACATCCACACAATCAATGACTTTTATTCCTTTCTAAGCACAGGAAGCTATTTTATATGAGATTTTTGTCCCTGGGATGCATGCCATTCAGTGTTGACAGTTTCCAACACCTTCTTCCTGTGGCACTGTGGTATCATAAGGGGATTATCTTTGCCCTGCCCTGGCCAGATCTGGACCAGGTTATGTTTGTATATACAAGTCCAGACGCTTCTCCACCAAAGGAAACCATCATAGGATTGGCTTTTCTTTGTAATTTAACTAATTCGTTTCTTAAAATAGCACACTAGCACATAATCTTGTTTACTTTATATTCTTCTAATGGATATATTAAACTCATCTAAACATGACATAAGAATCCTAATTATAATTTAAGAAAATTACCAAGACAATAAGGTAAAAAAAATCTTTTTTGTTTTACATTAAAAAAATGTGTTTTTGTATTTTTTTTCGTTTTCGCATAATAATGGTAATGTTTATAAATAATTCTAAAAATGCATTATTCTAAATATTACGTACATATATACGCATGTCTACAAAAGTCCAAAATAACTGAACACTACGCAAATCATATATACTAACGAGGAAATGTTCTGAGTAACCATTGGTAATTTGGAAACCTTGAGGCACTGAGGTAATGTAATTGATACTTTACTATGAACAAGCTGAAGCTGATTTGAAGTGTTAATGAAGTATAATTATGGTCACATATAGGATATGGTACCATGATGTTTAGTGAACGGCTTAGGGAAGGGATGACACATTACTTGTACCAGTTCAGAACATTGTCCCAGATCTACAGATATCTGCTCCATTACACCATTAGTTTTTCTACCAAGTTGCTCCCTAAATCACGGACTTAAACCTTTATACATGAAGGTCGATCGATACAAGTTATTTTGAATAGAAACACCAGGTATGTACATTCGAGATTTCTTTCCAATAATAATTTTGTGATGTATTGTATCCTAAGTTGGTCATTTAATTAGCCATCCTTCTCTAATTAAATAGTTCAACGATCACAAGTGCTTTGAAACATACAAGCAAATCTTGTGGTAGATTGGGTGGAGAATGAAAGGGCGGGTGATCATGGAGGGAGGGGGGGGGGGGGGGGGGGGGGGGGGGAGGGGGTTGTGCTAGTTATCAATCAATTTTACATTTTTCCTTAAAAATTCATCTTTGTTCTTGATCCTCTTAAATGAATATCCCTCCCAAAGATTATATTTCATACCCAAAATGTACACGGTACATTTACACACTAAACCCCTTGTATTATTCTCTAGATGACAACTCTGTGATTCACTCAGACTCGACGTAAAACAACTCCATGATTCGCGGAGACTTGATGTAAAACAATCAGCCAACTCTCTCCAGACATGGACACACCTAGGAGGAGGAACGCACCAGGGATCATCACAACGCTAGGCACAGTCCAATTCAGAGCTAATGAAATTTGTAATTTGTCAACATTTCCTTCCTGCCAATGCATAAACTAATAACGAACATGCACAGGAGCGGACTTGGTAACCGATACTCAAGGGGGTCTCCTTCCCAGACCATAACAATACAGAAACAATGTCGCCTTTTTATGGCCTGCCAAAGTACGCAGCTCCAACAAAAATTAATGGAGGTTGTTTTTGTGAGACTGATGACCTTATCCGAAACGCATGGTGAGATTATGTTGTAAAATGTATCATATATGAAGGAAAATGGTTGCCTTGGAAATATACTGTCACCGGGGTGACTATGTTCACGGTGATCTGTACTATATAGTACTATTGTCATGTTTCAAATGGCACCAGATCATAATTTAATGGCCAAGCTTATAGCAGTAAACATCTAAATCATATTACACATTACATACACTTACCATATGTATATAATGTATGCTGTTATTAAAGACTGATCAACTCTATGATTCATAAACAAGAGGCCCAGGGGCCTTAACGGTCATCTGACTCTAAATTAAAACCCTTATATTATTGTAGTATGCATTCTCTGTAGCAAGTATATAGTGGCACTGTTGGCCATGGTGGCCATCTTGGATATCTGACCGACCCAATAAATAATAACACTTGGTCTGGACCATCTAAGGATCATTTCTGGTAAGTTAGAGCTGAATCCCACCAGTGGAATTTGAGAAGAAGTTTGAAATAGGTGTTGTTCAGGAAAACCATGATTGCGCAATCATGTTACAAAATGGCCGCCATTGCTGCCATGCCAAAGTTTTTACAAGGCCGAAAAAATAGCAACACTTTGTTGGCACTCCTTCCTTAACATCCTCACCAATTTCAAGCTCAATGGCACCAGTGGAACTGGAGAAGAAGTTTAAAATGTGTTTTTTAAGATGGCGGATATGGCGGCCATCTTGCATTTCAGACCAATCTAAAAAATAACAACACTTGGTCGTGATCATCTCAGGAACATTTCAGGCAAGTTTCAGCAAAACAGCACTGGTGGAACTTGAGAAGAAGTTTAAAATGTGTTTTCAAAATGGCGGCTACGGGGGCCATCTGTGATTTCGGACCGACCCGAAAAATAACAACACTTGGTCGGGATCATATCAGGATCATTTCAGGCAAGTTTCAGCTCAATAGCACTGCTGGAACTTGGGAAGAAGTTAAAAATGTGTTTTTCAAGATGGCGCCTATGGCGGCCATCTTGGATTTCGGACCGACCCGAAAAATAACAACACTTGGTCATGATCATATCAGGATCATTTCAGGAAAGTTTCAGCTCAATAGCACTGGTGGAACCTGAGAAGAAGTTTAAAATGTGTTTTCAAAATGGCAGCTATGGCGGCCATCTTGGATTTCGGACCGACCCGAAAAATAACAACACTTGGTCGGGATCATATCAGGATCATTTCCGGCAAGTTTCAGCTCAATAGCACTTGTGGAACTTGAGAAGAAGTTTAAAATATGTTTTTCAAGATGGCGGCTATGGCGGCCATCTTGGATTTTGGACCGACCCGAAAAATAACAACACTTGGTCGGGATCATCTCAGGATCATTTCTGGAAAGTTTCAGCCCAACAGCCCTGGTGGAACTTGAGAAGAAGTTTAAAATAAGTTTTTCAAGATGGCGGCTATGGCGGCCATCTTGGATTTCGGACGGACCCGAAAAATAACAACACTTGGTCGGGATCATATCAGGATCATTTCAGGCAAGTTTCAGCTCAGTAGCACTGGTGGAACTTGAGAAGAAGTTTAAAATGTGTTTTTCAAGATGGCGGCTATGGCGGCCATCTTGGATTTCAGACTGACCCGAAAAATAACAACACTTGGTCAGGACCATCTCAAGATCATTTCTGGCAAGTTTCAGCTCAATAGCACTGGTGGAACATGAGAAGAAGTTTAAAGTGTGTTTTCAAAATGGCAGCTATGGCGGCCATCTTGGATTTCGGACCGACCCGAAAAATAACAACACTTGGTCAGGACCATCTCAGGATCATTTCAGGCAAGTTTCAGCTCAATCCCACTGGTGGAACTTGAGAAGAAGTTTGAAATGTGAAAAGTTTACGCACGACGCACAGCGCACGGCGCACGGCGGACGGCGCACGGCGCACGACGACGGACGAAGCATGATGACTATAGGTCATCCTGACCCTTCGGGTCAGATGACCTAATAAATTTACATAGAATTTAGTTCAAGGAAAGGTCAGGATTTTCATAGTATGTTTATATACCAGGTAAATGAAATTTGACTACCAATAGAACAAATGCTCAACCTTTTGTGGTGTTTCAGCTTATGGTCTGTTTACAACAATAACTTTACAGCTATACGAAAACCTGGGGGCATTATTCTCCCCTACAGTAATATAGTTGGCCTGGAGAACTCCTTCTCATCTGAAAGTCAAATTTCTCCATTGATTGACATAGCCAGTGAGATTTACAACCTCCCATACTAAAAATCGGCTACACTCAAGTCCAGTCTGGATAATTGGTTTTTAATGCCAAACCTAACACCAAGTCATACAGAATTAATTCCAAGTTGAAGTTAATAAGAAATGTCCTGTCATCTACAGGAATTAATCTGGAGTCTCCAGTAGCTATAGTAATTCCTTAAGAATTTTAATTTGATTTTGTGCTTGTGAGGTTTAAATTAAAGATCCCACTGACACACATAAAAATACCTGGGAATTGTCTCCCAACAAATCACCAAGTTGTTAAACCAAATACATGACCTATTTTTCAAAATCTTTAAACTTTGTTACTACATAGGATACTAACAACTGTTCTTAATTCCTTTTTCATTTGAAGAACGTTGATTTAAATTTGAATTTCTGATCTTCATTTTTTAGGTCGAGTGAATCAATTAAATGAAATAACAAGTTGTAAAGTTTACAGTATTACTGAGGTTCCAACACAATGAATGCAGGTCAAACTTCAAAATTTCATTCATCATTAAAAATAAATAATGCTTGTGATATTTGCTCAAAGTTCCTTTAAATGCCTATCAAACGACATAAAAATGAATTATGACAAGTCATTTCCAATTTCTTCATGTCAATATTATCCATTCTAGGACACAAGTTCTGCTGTAAATCTGGTTACAAAGGTCCAACACCTTGTCCTTGTTGTAGGTAGTAATCCAGAGTACAAATATCATGAAGGAAACAAAACAGAGACACTGAGTTACTAGCCTTCGGACAGGAGTACGACAGGGCATCCTGTTAAAGGTATGGCTTAATTTATGTGTGTTTGTTCCATAATTCCAAGACATTATTTCAAGCGAAAAAATGTATTATGTCATTAAACCTTGTTAAGAAATAATTGATATGTTGGGTGTGAAACACAAAGATATCCTTCTTTGGCCTGGTAAGGTAATCATTATATGTACGACCACCCTGGTCTATGTATACAGGCAAATATATTTAAACTTTCTCACCGATATTTTTGAAGGCCATCAAGCTGAAACTTCCATATAAGATATTCTGTCAAAGTTCTACGCTATTGAGCTCTTTCACAATAATGTAACTATCAAGTTTGATTATAAAACATCAAGTAAATATTAAGTTCCCTGGTACTTGGTATTTACCAATTATGTTTTACAATTAAAAGATCTGTTGGTTTGAAATTCGTCACCAATTAAAGAACTCTTGGAGCTTTGTAACAGTTCATGCCCTTGCTTCTCCAACTTTTTAATTTGTAATATTTAAAGATAACAATCTGAATGTAAGATATTTGATTATTAACCCGCTAGTAATTATCAGGGGACCAACCTCAGGAGTAAAAAGATGAATTACAAGTCATAACAATGCCAGATATTTTTCATGGATGTCGTCAATATATCATATATATACGGTATGTATATTGGGAGCATCAAGAAAATTACATTATATTTGTCAATATAACTCAAAGATTTTACCTCAAAGACCTCTGAAATTCCAATTGAAAAGTTACAAAAATCTTATCAGTTCTTGAAAAATCAAATTTAAAGTCACAATAAGAAATTTACAACACAGTACAATGCTGAGAGACGAAGCAAGTACCCTGAACCAACACAGTATATAGGAAATGCTTTAAAGCACAAGTTGTTAGCTATGCAGACCAGCTCAGACATATGATGTTAATTCGCATAACGAAAAGCAGTAATTACACAAAATTCCCATAATCTGATAAAATTAGGCAGATATTTAAACCTGACTGGTGTTTAGTTAACCAATATAAGATAAAAATACAATTCAATATATATGTTAATGGTGCATGCAAGTTTTCTCTTGCTTCGGATAAATTTCAGTAGTATACAGTTGACAACATTACTATACCTGATTACATCACTATCCCAATCAGTCCCTTTAATATGTATAAAAGGAAGGTATTGATTGCTACATACTAAAGGTAGCATGAGCTTGGAGGGAACTCAAAAAAAAGTTGTTGTTTTTTCTCCCTCTATCTACTTTCCAAATGTTTATAACAAATTGAATTTCTTCACCAGCAAATAAACTCACCGAAGTAGCCAAAGTCTCCAAATGGGAATCAATCTCATCAGTACACTAGAAACTTGTACACATCGAGAGTTTTCAAAAGGTCATAGAAACAAAGAGAGAGCAAAGCAGAAAATTGGAATTTAAATTTTCAGTAGTATTATCGTATATTTTGGGGTTTTTTTGTTTCCTTTCTTTTTTTCAAAATGACATTGTAGACATGGTATCGACAGCAGCAGCCTACTGTAGTAGTAGTAGTAGTGTACGTGATCGACTTACAGAATTTGGTATCTACATTGGATCATGATGATACATGTTCATAGAACACGGTGCATGGAAATCAGAAGGAAACAATGGGTCGAATATGAAACCACACAACACCACCTGTCCAGTATTGGTTACCTGTGAGGATCGTGACACAATCACTAATCAATATCACCTATTGGAGTTCATTTGTCGCTGTGTTTCGATTGGTTGAGCTTTGGGACCACACATCAACATCTAACCAAAATTAAAAACCACAACAAAAGACACAACCATGCATTTAGTTTTAAACTCAATAAAATTCAAAATAAAAGTATGTCTGAAGGTTACAAAATGTCCCTGCAGGGTTCCTATAGCGAGAGACTTCGTCAAGTAATATTTTATATCTGGTACACATGTACACCCAACACACACCCACTCACGTCACCCTGCAATTACCGATATCAAATTATATACATGTACTGGCATAATAGCATGATGCAACATTCTACCTGGAATACAGTCATCCCACAAGGATTAGGTTGTATATTTACATACATTTTCACACTTTATGTATTTTAGCTTTGATTGTAGTTTAAATTTTATCTACACCTTCCTAATAGATATAACAGCTAGAGCATTGATATCAAAAATTTCCTGAAACCTTAATAGCTAACATCTCAGAGTATGTGTACAGGTATGGTATACACTTTCAGAAACTTTCTTTAAGTGACTCATGAGTTATTACCTGAAGCATATAAGCATGAAGACACTTCACATTTGATACAATCTAAAAAAAAATGCAAAAAGAGCATAAAGTGAACTTTAAAAAAAAAATTTTTCCCCTAAATTACCATACCAGTAATATTTACCTGACATAGGTGACATTTCGGGCAAAAATGTGCATGACGCTTTGTATAACAGAAAGGAGTTGATGTCTTCATGAGATTAAATGTCAAAATATTTTGTTTTGATATGTGATACTGTGGAATTTGATACATATAAATATACAGCAAAACATATACACTGCCCTGCAATTGATATCGTGTCAAGACAATATCATTGATTATATACTTGTTTACATGCAATTCTGATAATAATATAAGAGAACATATTGATATTGACAACAAAAAAGATTTAGAATTTCAGTTAATCATTATAAAAAACATTTCAAAATAATTCATCTCAATAATTTAGATTAGAAGTTAATTGTTTCTTATCCAGCTTCTTCCTTTTAAATCCTTGTATGATGTGGATTTAGTAGAATATGTCTCCCTAAACATGAAAGAAGTCCTCCCATATACTTCAAACAAACCATGTCTTTAGCAAAATTAAGTCCATCCCTCACCCATTTCCTGTGTCCCATATGGAAATCCTGTGTTCCTTTAATACAAAATTTTGTCCCCTACCAGTCCTATTTCTCTCACATCAATTCTGTGTTTCTTACATTATTGTGTTCCTCACAAAAATCCTGTGTTCCTTTTAGGGAACATTTTATCTCCATATGCAGATCTAGATGTGTCCTAAGCATGCTGGGTATTGCTATAGCAGTACATGTCCCCTAGGTATATATATATACAGGCCCTTGCTAAAAACAGTAAGTGACCTTGACATTGAACCAAAAATCCTGAAACTCAAACCTGATATGTAGCTACTCACACTAAGTTACATACCAAACTTTTGCCAACATACCTTGAAGCATGGCTGAGAATTGTACGGAAAACTGAGTGGACGGACTGAAAGATGGATAGATGGACAGATGGATAGACGGATGGGGAGGAAACCTATAGTCCCCCTGGATTTACTTATAGGAGACTAATAAATCCTCTGTCCATTACAACAATGTGCCCCTCAAACAAACCTGTATCCCATATAAGCAACATTAATATTGCATCCCCCACAAATTCTGTGTCCCTCACACAAATCCTTTGTCCTTTGCAACATTTTGACCCTCACACAGATCCTGTGCATGTCTTTTGCAACATTTCGACCCTCACACAGATCCTGTGTCCTTCGCAACATTTCGACCCTCACACAGATCCTGTGCAGGTTACATTTCGACCCTCACACAGATCCTGTGCAGGTTTCAACACAGATCCTGTGTCCTTTGCAACATTTTGACCCTCACACAGATCCTGTGCAGGTTTGTCACCAATGAATTGCCAGGCTGGTACAATCAGAGACCAACATGAAACAGTCATTGATTATCAATGAAGATAAAGGTTTCTTTCTTATCTGTTAGTTCATGTGCAGAACATAAAACTTGAGTGCATGTGTTACTAAAATCGGTAGGACTTGATCATACTAAGGAAACATATTGCACGAATATGGGTTAGATATTTCACGTGGCTAAGAGTACTGTATGACATATGGCAAAAGAGAACGTAAAATTTTAGACATATTTATAGTATAATATTATCAAAATTAAAATGATGTTATCACTCTGAATGATTCCACTGACATTACTTGATATAGCTATATGAAATTAACAGACACATGTCAATCGATATATCACAGAACGAAAAGTAAAAATCAGATCATCCCATATGGTATGTTAATGAATGATACCTTATCGATAGATTTCAATAAACATTTTTTACTGAGGAGTTTTTCATGTAGTAGCCTACATGTAGTGTTAATATATGTTAATATGTGCAGGGGGGTTAATGAGGTCACAGGAAAATCAACGAAGGTGTCAAACCACACACATGGTATTAAGCCTTCCCCATGGATTTCTCTAGAAATGAAGGTTTGATTCGTGGAAATGACATCACCATTTTAGACAGATCTTCCTATGACAAAGTGACACAAAATTCATATTAAAACATAAATAGGATTTGAACAAACAAAAAACAGATTCAATGTAACATTAGCCTTACCACAAGCATTAAGTCCAATCTCTGAAAGCAAATGGATTCAAAAGTAAGATATCTTATACGTTCAAAATACATGCAACTTACTGATCTGTGAATAAGTAATTCTTATATATAATGTGACGACAAAATTAAGAAAATACTATTCAGATTTCAAGGAAGGTTGAATTATTTCAGCTGCCTTTGTTATATAAGCATCAACCAATTAGCCATGGATGTGTTTTCAATGCATTTCATAATTATATGATTAATTCAAGAATACTAATGGTAGTTAAAAAAGGCTGTTGACATTGAAGTGGTATTATAAAAGAAAGATTTATAAACTGTACAGTAAATGTTAGTAAATAATTTATCAAAATTAGTCATATGTTCATATGGCTGATTTTATACACAGTAAATAAAATCTTTCAGAATAATCATTAGTTACAACTAGAAAATCAGGTCTAATAACTTAAATTGGATTGACATTTAGTCTTTATTTTTTTACAAATATCTGCCTTAAATTTATATGTTGGAAATGAGGGAACGGGCGACTTAAATATCTATATTCAATCTGTGACATATATATCACTGATTTCACGATGAATATTTGACATCACCTGCCACAATGCTAAGTGTTTAAGCACAATTAATTAATTGACTGCCACCACACTGCCCTATAGGTAACCTACCTGTGTCAGGTGGACTGAGGGCTATAGGGCATTGTTTTCACCTGTACCAGACCCGATCTATTAAGCTAATTATCTGGGTGGCCATCTCGTCACCACAGGCCATCTACAGTGTTAGACCTGTATCATGTGCCACTTGCAGGTATCACACGGACTGATAACAAAATGCAGCTTTGTGGAAGGATATGAAATGTTACCTATAATGATGTCAAACATGTAGGAAAATGAAACCCAATTAAACCAGAAATACTACAATTTAATTTGGAAGTGGGTCTACGGGGAGTCATTGGACAGTTTCCTGTTACTTACTCTCTTAGTGGGTGGTACTTATCACTAACATTAAAAGTGTCAGGTGTCATAGCATTACAAGTAAAATTGAAATGCACTTGTTTCAAGGTTTCAAATTTGTATTTAAATATCGTATACTGCAATGATGCATGATAAGAAGTGATCCCACTAATGGAAAGTCCCGAATGTTTTTCCGACATAGAACAATGCCAAAAAATTCTATCGTTGTTCCACTTTTATTTCCAATCGATAATTCAAGGCTACGTTTTATATCCTGTGAACAAGAGTAAACTTCATCGAACAAGAGTACTAGAAGTTAACAGTTCTTGTGTATTATTTACAGGTGCAGTGTTTCATATGACATTTAATGAGTTGTATATAATAATGGGTTGGTTGCATTTGGTGTTTCAAATTTTTTACTAATATAGACATCTATTGAGTTTGCAGTGGGCGCATGGTTGGTGTTTCATATTGGTAAATTTTTAGCAATATAGACATTAAATGAATTTGTAGTGGGTGGCTGGTGTTTTGAATTAATACTGGTAATTTTTGCTAATAGACATCAATGAGTCTGTAGTGGGTGGTTGCACTACCATCACGACAATTTGAACCAAGAAGCAAGCTGCTGACAAATACATGTATATAATCAATAGAAACAAGAGCTTCTATATTGTCTCATTTTATCAAATATCTGTTATAAAACATCCATATCATATGGCTATAACTCAATTAGGTTTTAACACATTATAAAAGACACATCTGTAAGATATCATTTAATGGTACAACAGAGGGTTATTTTATATTTGTGTAATTAGATTTCGGGTGAAAATTGGATTGCATTTGATACATTACAATTTAATTGGCATTGCCAGAACAATGACATCATACATCGTAAGGTCCTTTCGGTTACTCTTTACAGCAATTTGAATTACTGAACTGCATGCTTTTCTTTTTTAAGGACATCATGTTATTTAGCAAGATAGAGCTTCCAGTGGGCGTTGACATGGTAATTATGGGAAAAGATATGTTTAATCTAAAACTGGAGGACATATAATATCAATTAGCCTACCATACATACAACAATTAATTAAAGGACAAAGAGAGATTTTTAACTATATTTGAATGAACTTCTCATACAAGGCCAAAATATAACATGCTTCTAAATTTTTGATACTTAATTAAAACCCTACTTTTTCTCTGCCTGCCCAGGCCTGGAGCCATTGGTCTTAAAAAGCTACAATATATGAGACATTTATTTGCTAGTCCTTACCTCGACAGTGTATACCATAATTTATTTTATTTTACAGCGGCTTGGGGAGGTCACTTCCCCCTGTTATCACCATGATGTTTTACAGGTATCATGATAATTGTAGCAGACAGGTGATAGATGGTGGTGCTTGGGGGGTATTATACTCAGGATTCAACAGGACAAACTAGGACTATAATAAATTGTTGGTGACTGGTGATTGTCGGTCAAATGCTGGTTTTAGCCTACAGGAATGAAAAAAAAGTGATATACTGTATCTAAAATGAGGATGAATCATATGTTGTGGTTTATATCTATAATGGTGTCAAGACTAGAGGAACTGCATCATGACTATTTCCAGTATAAATGTAAGATTGGTCGTTTGGTTATCTATTACAAGGGGCACCTGCTAGCTGCACCAACTATTACCTAATTATACCAGAGCATAATTAGCTGACCTGAGTCTATAGTATAATTGAGGGCACCTGCATCAATTACTCTAAGTCCCTTTATTGGTGTCAGGAGACAGGCCTGGCCACACCGACACCTGCTATATTTGTCCTTAAGCACAGAGAAGAACCAAGTAATCCCTTTCTTTCTCCAAGTTTCTCCAAGCATTCCACTTATTATAGCATAATACAATTATTATACAGCTAATATGTAGAATGATCCACCTGGATACAAAAGATAATGGTAAGTCCCTGTGGTACCCTGTAGACATTCCTTTGTGTACTGTGTAAGCATATCAATATTGATACATTTTCTTCTGAGCCATCAGACATCTTCATCAATAACTGCCAGCAGCCATGAATCATAAACCTTCTAAAGGTATGTATGCCTGGGCTATATTGATGAAGCATCATCAGCGCTAAGTCTCTGAGGGACGAAGCAAAGTGTTACAGATCCCTATTCGTCAGCATAGACTTTAGCACTATCTAATGGATAACTGATAAATTGGAAAATCAACCCTGGGAGACCAAAAACATCCAGGAATTGTATACAGCATTACAAAACAATGCCCAATTTTTGCCATAAATGTCAAACTTTTAATTATTTATAGCCAAAAACATATGGTAGCTGGGCCTTCTTAATGCTTTTTATATGGTTTCATAACAATGCAATCAAATTTAAACTCATTTCTACTTTACAATGTGTAATGCTACATAATTTCATAATTCTGAAATGGTATGATTTCGTACACTTTCCAGTTAAATGTAAAACTGGATCCATTACTTGTATTTGCAGTCTCATGGTGCACCAACCTAGCCCATGGCCATCAGTGAACTATCTGTGGCTGCAAATAATTCTGCTCGGAGCTAATAGTATTTGTAATCAATTTAGAGATTTTGTAAATTTATCATGGCTAAATTAACACAACTGACCAGAAGACATAAAATGTCATACTGCTATCAATTTCCAATGGACCGAGTGACATTTATAATTGATTACCAAGCTATATACTATTGACTGGCATTGTCTTCTTCAGTGAAGGTGCCATTCAATTATTGATATTTTCTTTATACATATCATTTATAGTAGTATGGTGAATACAGTTGTGTTACATTTTAGAATCATATGTTAGGACTATAGACAAATTTAACTTTTTCAAGGAATTTAAAAAACAAACAAACACTGCCTTATTTAGATCTGCAAATAAGCCCAGCCAACAAATAAGTGTCCTTAATTTTTTGCAGAATTTTCAATTTTGAAATAGGTTCACAAATAAACCCTAGCTGAATTTTGATACTAAGCTTTCACAATAGGGGAGGGGCTTATTTGAGGGCGAGTAGAGTACTAAACTTTTACATTAGGGGATCCTCGAGAGGGCTTATTTGAGGATAAATTTACTTAACTTTTACACTAGGGGATGGAATTGGGGCCTATTTGAGAATAAGTACTTTATCAGCTTTTCATTTATCTTATATTACCAACATCAGTAGTATTCAAATACAATACCTGTTTTTATCCAGGATTATTTATGAAAAGGTCTTCTACCAAAATGGATCATTTAAAATTTTTACTGTCATAAATGTCATCTTTTTAAGATTTTTTTTTTGAGAAACTGTAATTCTTGTTGAATTTTTCCATAAAGTATCTGACTTTAGGTGTACCACAACTCAAAGGAAAATGACATTTACATACATAAGGTTAACCACATTTCAGTTTATTTTTTATCAGATAATACCTTACCTTGTCCCCACTTACTGATCATAACACATCCTGGTTTATTCACTTTATTAAAGTGTGAACCTCTAAAGTGATTCATGATCACCTTAAAATATTGAATCGATCTTCTGAATAAAAACCACAGATGTATATAATATTTGGTAAGGTAGGTGTTAAAAGATGTTCATATCTACGAAGTATTTTTATGTGGGTGGTGAGACATATTTGATCAATGGCCATGAGATTCCTTGTATTAACATAATGATAAGATTAAACATGTAAACGTGTTGTGTTATATCCTACGCATTTGTGTATATTCTACGCATTTATGAAGAGGACACCACCGATATATCATCAATAGGGTGTGGGTGTCACATTACACCCCTTAAACACTGAAAGATATTGATTTTGTTTTTTTTTTGTGAAGGAATGTTTGAATGATTGCACAAGCCTTCTGAAACAGAATTCATTATTTTAACGTCTCTTACTACCATTTATATAGGTATCTAAATGATATTCTACTAATTAAAACAGATTGAGTTTGTTTTAAAAAGAAAATAATTGTTTATACTGAATAATAATTTAATCCTACACTTTAATAGTCATTTTTTCATTTCGAATAATATATATATTACTTTTTATTTTATTTTAGATTTCAAATTTCCTTTTAATTGTGATATATATATACGGCTTAGTAAAACTCTACCATGCTTTTGTGTAACAAAGTTGACAAGTGTAGTACATAGTATAAAATTTTGTACAAATTTCCATTAGCCTGTATTTGGTCACCTGATAGAAAGCGCACGTTTCCTTTGTAGTGATAACGAAAGGGAAATTACCACAGGTAACACCCGTGTTTTACATTTCCGCACACCGGTAAAATACACAAACCACTTATACACAGCATTCAAAATACTTACGTATCGTCACATCCTTTGCGTCTAGCTTCGAGACAGTCGCTTCAATATTTGAAAGTTTCTTAGAGATTCTTTCAGATCGATCGAAGACTTTCTGACACTCATCCGAAATATCACAAAACAAATCGTCGGCATGCCTGACCAAACTAGCAAGCTGTAGTAATGCTCCAATCAATGAATTTGAGGCTACCGTCAGGTGAGCGGTACCCTCCTCAGCTTCAGAGACGTCTAGGGGGTGTCCCCCTAAACAAACTGGCTGGACAATTCTCTCAGGAAGTGGCATGGTCACATATATTCCAAAAAATACAAATTCCTACATCTTTACGCATCCAAACACCTGAGTTACACTAACTATACAACACGCCTGCTCGTTCCAACCGCCATATTCAATTGTATTTCGGGGTACTGTTCAGCGCTGTTACTTTGTCCGCCCACCGATAACTTCGAAGTTGAAAGTAGGAATGTTTTGAGTCTTTTATACCATATATCCTGCTAGAACTGATAAATATTAATAAGATGAGTGTTTTAGTTGTTTTTCTGCATAAAATATGAAAAATCAATATTAAGAACACTAGTTTAAATCCGTCTGTACCGCTCGGCGGGGAGTGAGTAAAGAGGGCGGAATGGCAGTGGACAGGTAAATATGAAATGTAACTGTCGCGCTTGAATGTCGAGTACTAACGATGAGTGACACCCAGTGGTACATCATTGTTATCTGTGACGGGCACCTGGCCACTCACAGATATTGCAGAGATGAAAGTAATGCCATTGTAAAAACGGACATTTTATATTAATTACTAAAGTAATATCAGAGACGTACAGTTATATCACATGTGATACATACGTCTCTGGTAATATACATCTACCATAGAAAGTTTTAACTGGACATTATCCTATACCTTTCTTCGATTCATGACAGAGATTTGCTAAAAATATTAATGTCATATATAATTTTCCTGTTTTACAATACATATGTATTTTGGGGGGGGGGGGGGGGGGGGGGGGTCATGTAGGGAGGGTTTCATAGGTAAAACAGAGACTTGGTAAAACTAGGAACGTACCTGGAAAAACACAGACCTATATAAGGGGAAAGATAAAGAATAAGATACTATGAAGTCTTCTCTGTATTAACAACAGATAATTTCGTCATATCATTTTTTTTTACTGTTACACGGACTTGATTAGATTGTAAACAAAGACCATGGCTGTTATCAGGGACGTACATGTATGTCCCTGCTGTTATAGATAAATTTCAGACTTTGAGATAAACTATAATATTCTGACAAAATTTAGTTTAATATGAATGATTTACTTTCGCAACCAGTACCGTTTTGGTTCTACCGTGGACTTAAATGTAGATGTGATAATCTGGTTCAATGCTATTCGGAAACATGACATTCACTGAATTATATAATGAAGCTCTCTCAGAGATCTTTGATATCAAATATGTTTACCCGTGATTCTGAAAAAGCCAAAAGCCAAACTACCGATGTATTAGTGTAATATAAAATTGCGAACCCTTTGGCTTTTTGATGTTTTATCAGAGAATTAAATGATAATCTACTATATATAGGTCTCCGATTTTATTCATAAATTTGAACGAATTTTCTTGAATGATAACCATATCTATATCATAGAGTTAACCTATGTTATCACGGGTCACGATCGAGGTCAGTGATGAACACACAACAGTATATGTTTCGCATCACAGAATGTCTCGGTCTGGAGATTTTGTGAATGATATAGTATTTTACGGTGTGTCTTCAATGGAATTCCATACAATGAAGTCAACGTTTTATGTACTGTATGTCATAATTACCTCTTAGTAAGTCGTGGCTTGATATATATATATAGGTACGCATGTACTTATATCACGATTACCTGTTTTCTTTACTTTTGTCATAAAAAAAAATACTAAACTGGCATTTTCTGAAACCCCAGCGGTTTAATGGGTTGTTATCTGATACACTAAATAAACGTTTAATATGAACCTATTGTAATTCTAACGAATCGGTAAATATATGTCGTACAGGAAAACCACATTCTTATCCCGCGTATATGTATTAGGAAAACTCTAGGATCCCTGTAAGGTAAGAGGAGTTACTTCCCCTAGCTTTGAAATTGACGCAATCGGGGTATGTCTCCGATAAAAATACTCACAAACACAAAATAAGCTATATGGGGAAAACATGTATTGAATGTGTAATTGGTTATCTCAAAATGTCAAACAGTCTTTAGGAACACATTCCTATCCTAACATAAACAAACAATCTTTTACCTTCCCTGCCGTTATTGGTATACCTGTTTTAACGCTGTGCTGGAGCATTGTCACCACGCAATTTATAATAACGACGTAATTTGTAATAACGACACAATTTCTAACAACGATGTAATTTACAATAAACTTCAAATTTCATTATAGATCATAAATAATATTTTTTGTTTGCAGAATTAAATTGAAACATGTACAATTGCCGATTTATCCGGTAAAAAAGACTCCTTTTTTATTACAAATTGCGTCGAGTTGCATGGTCACATAAACGCTATTTGTAATAACTCTTCAACTGTCATTATAAGTAATAAATAAGAATTTTGTTAACAAGATTAGGTTGAAAAATGTATAAATGAAACACTAAATTCCATTAAGTGCCAATTTATCCGGTCCGCCAATGGATCCATCTCAATCCATTATTCATATACTGTATAATGCATTTTTATGTGTCACGAAAAGAAACTACATTCTGTACATTAGCGACTGCATGCTACTGTGTAATCCTGCCGATATGTACACTAGGGTTGTTACCGTTAGAACGAACTAAAATTATGTGATAAATCTGTAAGTAAGATTCTCTAAGTATACATCATTTACGTGTATTGTATCAGATTTGTGTTTAATATGAATATATAAGGTGAAAGGGAGCAGACCCCTCCGTACAAATACCAGATCAGACAGGCTCACATTTCTACCTAGAATACTGGACGTACGGTTCTCCGAGGTAAATGACATAATACATGTATATGCAATTAAGAATTGTTATACGGAGAAGGTAAACTAAGAGAATCTAAGCCCTAGTGAGAGAAAGAAATACAGGAAGCAGGAAGAATCCTCAAAATACATTCCTATTACTTAATTAACAAACTAATTCAAAAATAAGAATAAAAACCCAAGATATATCAGTTATCCGCCTACATAAATATCTTGCTAACCAGGAAGTGGGTGCATGTAAATTTCCTCATTAGAAGATATCGCCGTCGTTTAAAGATACAAAAAAAAAATCGTTTCAGGGAAAAACACAAAGTCCAGATGTGTAAATGTTGTTTTGTTTGTTTTTGTTAAACTAAGTGAATTATACTGGCCATATTGCATCTATTCTATTAATACACGTGTAAGATATTAACTTTAGTTGATGTTTTTTTTTTTGCTTTTTTTTTCTTTCGCTAGGTTTTCTCTAATTTTTTAACTATTTTCTTCGATCACCAATATCTTCATGTATAACATTCACTCAAGAGTTTATACCACTAGCTATGTTTACGATATGATTTAACTGAAATCTTTATGACAAACCTTATGGGAAGGTTTTGTCATCAGCAAGACGCACTCCCACCTAAAAGGAAGACTCCTCGGATATATGTCCCCTTTAATGAAAATCTACAAACGTCAGATCGAGATTTCAGAGGCCCGCTATCTGGGCCAAAGAAGTACATTTCAAAACAGCATTGCTATAAATTTCGACCTCGGCGATTAAAACGTTATCTTAGATATGGGATCTGAATTTACAGAAATTCTTCTGTGTATATATTACAGTATCGATTTTGGCCTTTCTCTGATAGAAATCGATAGGGTCGTGGCTGTTACCATGTTCTACCATACGTTAGAAACGTCACGATTTTTTTTATATCTATAGTCCTATTACCGTAATATGTTTATATCAGATCAAGTATATCAATACTGTTTTGTGAAAAAAAAACTATGTATGTAAATACCAAATAGGTGTGCCACTCCGTCTTTTTACCTATTTATATATTTTGATGCAATGTTTCTATCATATAAATGCAAAATTTAACTCTGAAAATGATGGAAGAGAAAGATCATATATCATGGGAGGGGGTGGTTTTGCAAGAAGGGGCAAGGCAAAGATGGGATCATTATGGTTGCTGTCTTTGCTTGAGGTTAAGAATAGTTCTGTACAGGACACTAAATACAATATTGTATTATCTTGTTGACGAAAGAGGAGGAGACGTAAAGTAAGGTTGGTGGTACAGGAGGCGGAGATATGATTACGTAGGTGGTACACGAGGCGGGGATATGATGACGTTGGTGGTACAGGAGACGGGGATGTGATGACGTTGATGGTACAGGAGGCGGGGATATGATGACGTTGGTGGTACAGGAGGCGGGGATATGATGACGTTGGTGGTACATGAGGCGGGGATGTGATGACGTTGATGGTACAGGAGGCGGGGATATGATGACGTTGATGGTACAGGAGACGGGGATATGATGACGTTGGTGGTACAGGAGGCGGGGATATGATGACGTTGATGGTACAGGGGGCGGGGAGATGATGACGTTGGTGGTACAGGAGGCGGGGATATGATGACATTGTTGGTACAGGAGGCGGGGATGTGATGACGTTGGTGGTACAGGAGGCGGGGATGTTTTGACGTTGTTGGTACAGGATGTGGGGATATGATGACTTTGATGGTATAGGAGGCGGGGATATGATGACGTTGGTGGTACAGGAGGCGGGGATATGATGACGTTGGTGGTACATGAGGCGGGGATGTGATGACGTTGATGGTACAGGAGGCGGGGATATGATGACGTTGGTGGTACATGAGGCGGGGATGTGATGACGTTGGTGGTACAGGAGACGGGGATGTAACGTTGGTGGTACAGGAGGCGGGGATATGATGACGTTGGTGGTACAGGAGGCGGGGATATGATGACGTTGTCGGTACAGGAGGCGGGAATATAACGTTGGTGGTACAGGAGGCGGGGATATGATGACGTTGGTGGTACAGGAATACAGGATAAGATGACGTTGATGGTACAAGAGGCGGGGATGTGGTGACGTTGATGGTACAGGAGGCGGGGATATGATGACGTTGGTGGTACAGTAGGCGGGGATGTGATGACGTTGGTGGTACAGGAGACGGGGATGTAACGTTGGTGGTACAGGAGGCGGGGATATGATGACGTTGGTGGTACAGGAGGCGGGGATATGATGACGTTGTCGGTACAGGAGGCGGGAATATAACGTTGGTGGTACAGGAGGCGGGGATATGATGACGTTGGTGGTACAGGAGACGGGGATGTGATGACGTTGATGGTACAGGAGGCGGGGATATGATGACGTTGGTGGTACAGGAGGCGGGGATATGATGACGTTGGTGGTACATGAGGCGGGGATGTGATGACGTTGATGGTACAGGAGGCGGGGATATGATGACGTTGGTGGTACAGGAGGCGGGCATATGATGACGTTGATGGTACAGGAGACGGGGATATGATGACGTTGGTGGTACAGGAGGCGGGGATATGATGACGTTGATGGTACAGGGGGCGGGGAGATGATGACGTTGGTGGTACAGGAGGCGGGGATGTTTTGACGTTGTTGGTACAGGATGTGGGGATATGATGACTTTGATGGTATAGGAGGCGGGGATATGATGACGTTGGTGGTACAGGAGGCGGGGATATGATGACGTTGGTGGTACATGAGGCGGGGATGTGATGACGTTGATGGTACATGAGGCGGGGATATGATGACGTTGGTGGTACATGAGGCGGGGATGTGATGACGTTGGTGGTACAGGAGACGGGGATGTAACGTTGGTGGTACAGGAGGCGGGGATATGATGACGTTGGTGGTACAGGAGGCGGGGATATGATGACGTTGTCGGTACAGGAGGCGGGAATATAACGTTGGTGGTACAGGAGGCGGGGATATGATGACGTTGGTGGTACAGGAATACAGGATAAGATGACGTTGATGGTACAAGAGGCGGGGATGTGGTGACGTTGATGGTACAGGAGGCGGGGATATGATGACGTTGGTGGTACAGTAGGCGGGGATGTGATGACGTTGGTGGTACAGGAGACGGGGATGTAACGTTGGTGGTACAGGAGGCGGGGATATGATGACGTTGGTGGTACAGGAGGCGGGGATATGATGACGTTGTCGGTACAGGAGGCGGGAATATAACGTTGGTGGTACAGGAGGCGGGGATATGATGACGTTGGTGGTACAGGAATACAGGATAAGATGACGTTGATGGTACAAGAGGCGGGGATGTGGTGACGTTGATGGTACAGGAGGCGGGGATATGATGACGTTGGTGGTACAGTAGGCGGGGATGTGATGACGTTGGTGGTACAGGAGGCGGGGATGTGATGACGTTGGTGGTACAGGAGGCGGGGATGTGATGACGTTGATGGTACAGGAGGCGGGGATGTGATGACGTCGGTGGTACAGGAGGCGGGGATATGATGACGTTGGTGGTACAGGAGGCGGGGATATGATGACGTCGGTGGTACAGGAGGCGGGGATATGATGACGTTGGTGGTACAGGAGGCGGGGATATGATGACGTTAATGGTACATGAGGCGGGAATATGATGACGTTGGTGGTACAGGAGGCGGGGATATGATGACGTTGGTGGTACAGGAGTACAGGATAAGATGGCGTTGATGGTACAGGAGGCGGGGATGTGGTGACGTTGATGGTAGAGGAGGCGAGGATATGATGACGTTGGTGGTACAGTAGGCGGGGATGTGATGACGTTGATGGCACAGGAGGCGGGGATGTGATGACGTTGGTGGTACAGGAGACGGGGATGTGATGACGTTGGTGGTACAGGAGGCGGGGATGTGATGACGTTATTGGTACAGGAGGCGGGGATATGATGACGTTGTTGGTACAGGAGGCGGGGATATGATGACGTTGGTGGTACAGGAGACGGGGATGTGATGACGTTATTGGTACAGGAGGCGGGGATGTGATGACGTTGGTGGTACAGGAGGCGGGGATATGATGACGTTGGTGGTACAGGAGGCGGGGATGTGATGACGTTGGTGGTACAGGAGGCGGGGATGTGATGACGTTGGTGGTACAGGAGGCGGGGATGTGATGACGTTGATGGTACAGGAGGCGGGGATGTGATGACGTTATTGGTACAGGAGGCGGGGATATGATGACGTTGGTGGTACAGGAGGCGGGGATGTGATGACGTTGTTGGTACAGGAGACGGGGATATGATGACGTTGTTGGTACAGGAGGCGGGGATGTGATGACGTTGGTGGTACAGGAGTCGGGGATATAAAGACGTTGGTGGTACAGGAGTACAGAATTTGATGACGTTGATGGTACAGGAGGCTGGGATGTGGTGACGTTGATGGTAGAGGAGGCGAGGATATGATGACGTTGGTGGTACAGTAGGCGGGGATGTGATGACGTTGATGGTACAGGAGGCGGGGATGTGATGACGTTGGTGGTACAGGAGACGGGGATGTGATGACGTTGGTGGTACAGGAGGCGGGGATGTGATGACGTTATTGGTACAGGAGGCGGGGATATGATGACGTTGTTGGTACAGGAGGCGGGGATATGATGACGTTGGTGGTACAGGAGGCGGGGATGTGATGACGTTGTTGGTACAGGAGACGGGGATATGATGACGTTGTTGGTACAGGAGGCGGGGATGTGATGACGTTGGTGGTACAGGAGGCGGGGATGTGATGACGTTGGTGGTACAGGAGGCGGGGATATAAAGACGTTGGTGGTACAGGAGTACAGAATATGATGACGTTGATGGTACAGGAGGCGGGGATGTGGTGACGTTGATGGTAGAGGAGGCGAGGATATGATGACGTTGGTGGTACAGTAGGCGGGGATGTGATGACGTTGATGGTACAGGAGGCGGGGATGTGATGACGTTGGTGGTACAGGAGATGGGGATGTGATGACGTTGGTGGTACAGGAGGCGGGGATGTGATGACGTTATTGGTACAGGAGGCGGGGATATGATGACGTTGTTGGTACAGGAGGCGGGGATATGATGACGTTGGTGGTACAGGAGACGGGGATGTGATGACGTTATTGGTACAGGAGGCGGGGATGTGATGACGTTGGTGGTACAGGAGGCGGGGATATGATGACGTTGGTGGTACAGGAGGCGGGGATGTGATGACGTTGGTGGTACAGGAGACGGGGATGTGATGACGTTATTGGTACAGGAGGCGGGGATGTGATGACGTTGGTGGTACAGGAGGCGGGGATGTGATGACGTTGGTGGTACAGGAGGCGGGGATGTGATGACGTTGATGGTACAGGAGGCGGGGATGTGATGACGTTATTGGTACAGGAGGCGGGGATATGATGACGTTGGTGGTACAGGAGGCGGGGATGTGATGACGTTGTTGGTACAGGAGACGGGGATATGATGACGTTGTTGGTACAGGAGGCGGGGATGTGATGACGTTGGTGGTACAGGAGGCGGGGATGTGATGACGTTGGTGGTACAGGAGGCGGGGATATAAAGACGTTGGTGGTACAGGAGTACAGAATATGATGACGTTGATGGTACAGGAGGCGGGGATGTGGTGACGTTGGTTGTACAGTAGGCGGGGATGTGATGACGTTGATGGTACAGGAGGCGGGGATGTGATGACGTTGGTGGTAGCCGAAGTGTCATATTGATGGTTTATGAAGTACTGATTCCCGCGTGTTCTCGCACCTCCCGATCTCTCAGGAGAAACCTTACGGTATAATTTCATTCCTTAAGGTATGTATGTAGGTAATTCTGCACATCAGATTAATTTGATGAGAAGTGAGATATAAAGTAATCATTTGCTTTTCATACAGGTGTATTGAACTCGTTAATGATCACACGATTATCTCTCTGTATTACGGGCTAGGATAGACTCTTATTCCTTGCCAATAAAATCTCTCCCCTACGTCATTATAGCCGGTATTGTCATGTCTCAATAGGATTCTACATTAATGAGGGGACTGCCAGCCCCACTGGTTGGTATACGTCTTTACGTAGGTCCATAACTGGTCGGGGTAATTTAAAAGTTATTAGCAATTCCAATTACTCACTATAGAAATACTTATATTCGTGTAACACGAAACTTAAGTCTGGGTGTAATTTACCGAAGGATTTTAAAGTGAATATGCAGTCCGTTCTATTAAGTCCATACGAATACATTCTGTTAAGTCCCCAAGGTTAATATGGGGTAATTTGAAATCTCAATTGTCACCGGATTAACTTTCTGAAAATATTATAAGTGACTTTATTTTCGGTGATTATCTAATGTGTATGGCGTTCATGCTAATATGAACCACTCTATCGATACTACGTACAATATCCTATATGTACTCACTATGTTTCTGTATATGTATACTGATATAAAATAAAGTTATATGTATATAAGATAGATAGATATAGTTGTTGGTACACGTTCGATTGTGTACATATTTATATATGAACAATAGCTATTCAGCTCCGCGATAAATGGCGCGTCTTTTGTCCGTCGTAGACTAAATATCCTTGCAGTATAATCAGAATATATCGAGGTTTGGTTTCCTGTATTTGCTTTCCACTATATACCGCTACGTACATTTATACAGCGCGGAAAAACATTCCGCGGAGATGTCCAGACTTGTCTGTCATATAACTCCCGTTAGAGACTCAGTCGGTCGAATCGGGCAATTTGCCCCACAGATAACACCGACAAGACAAATCGTCACAATTGTATACTACGTGACCGAGTTGTCTTGGTAAGGGTATTTGATTGGTCGAGTGTGGCGTTATCCGATACTGACTGCTCTGTTCAGACGAGACTATAATAGGCGTATATTTCCACAGGTATTCTACAGGTAAGTCTACCTGCTCAGGTTCTTACAAACGAAGGCACACGAGTGGTATTTTATTGACCGTACACACAAAATACTTGCTGCATTATTTAATGCCTGTCGAAGTTAAATAACGGAAGATGAAACGTTAAAATCGACGAAGATTGTTGGTGTCAATATAATGTGCTCTGGAAACATGTATAATTAACACTGGGTGATATACACAGAGATAAAACTCAAAACACGACAGATTTTGAAGGATTATTTATCAGCTGTTAAGGTAGATAGGGCTGACAAATCAATGCGGATTCTGCTATAGTAGGGAAATGGCACGTTGTTTGCGGACTGTGAAATCGGAGGTCTTTGGAGTGGAATAAAACGGATTTTCACACAGGAATACACTAGACTGTATTGTGCGGGTTGTTGAGTTCTGAAATAAGGGACATATATAAATCCTTTCTGAGGCATAAGTGCCATTGTATGAAATTTGTACGATGTCAGTCGCCTCGACGAACTCATTAATTCGTTATGAGGACGAACTTCGTCGCCGACTTGAAAAATTATCCCGGACCTACGACCTGACCACCATGAAAATATTCATGGTGGTTGAATGTGTCGGAGAGGAAATGGTCTGTAGTACGTACAATCCGCACCAAAGGGTCCGATGGGAGTCATTCTTGTCCAGGAAAGAGGCGTGCCGTTTGGACCTGAGCAAGCACGTGAAGAATCGCACGAGATATCAGGATTTTCTCCATAACATTTCCAGAGAAGAGCAAGGTAAAGACTTCCACGAGGCTATGATGAGGTATTTCCACGGGAAGGGAGCTACGGATGCATTTGGACAGGTAACTCGCGTGAACAGTAACTTCAGTTTTTGCAATCACATCTGTCAGTTGTTCGAGCGAAAATTGGACACATGGTTTCAATCGTCTGAGGCGGTTGCTGTGAAATTGACAGGTCATGTGAAGGTGTCGAACTTTGTGCGCGTGATGACAGGGCAAGTAGACGCCTTATGTCACAGAGACGAATACATGTATGCAATAAATATCAAGATCACGGGAATGGACACACCGAGGCCGCTGGACCTGGCCGAAATGTGTTTGTACAAAGCTTTGGTGATCCAAAATGGACTCTGTGACCCCGATCTACTCAAACTCTGTTTGCTCACCCTTCATCTTACGGAAGAGAAACCGATTCTTCGATTCTGGGAATATACTCCGACTGATGAAATGGAACAGGCCATTCGGGAAGCAGATGTAGATAGGTTGATCGACGCCGGAAAGTTGAGCCAGTATCACGAATTCTGGAAAGACAACGTTCATCTACCCCCGTTATCATCGATGTATTCCGGTTCGTCCAGGTAATTCATTCATTCATTCATTCATTCATTCATCATTCATTCATTCAATTTGATTCATTCAATTGCATTCAATTCATTCATTCATTCAACCAATTTAGTTCATTTATTCAATTTAGTTCATTCATTCATTCATTCATTCATTCATTCAATCAATCAATTAAGTTCATTTATTCAATTTAGTTCATTCATTCATTCACATTCATTCATTCATTCATTTTCATTCATTCATTCATTCATTCATTCAATTCATTCATTCATTCAATCGATCAGTCAATTTAATTCAAATCAAATCAATTCATTCATTCATTCATTCATTTAGTCAATCAATCAATCAATCAAATCAATTCAATTCAATTAATTAATTCATTCATTCATTCGAAATCTCGTGTGAAAATTACAACCGAACTGGCAAACCATACATGTATCTCGACTGCATGGCTTTGCAAACGGAGGAGCCACATAACAAATATAGATACATTTTCTTTTTGATTCTATTCATTTTTACCTCAATATTACGTCCCCGTTTAAAAATGAAAACAACCTGATGGCGGGTATACCTATCACACCATCTGTACTGATGAAAATTAAAAGAGTGTTGTTTGTGCCATAATGGCATATTTTGTTGTTAGGGAGGGCTGACAAGACGAAATCCTGATTGACACACGAACACTACGTTACACGGCGGAGCTGAAAGCTGATATCTTCTAACCCTAGAACCTCTCTACAATGGAAATATGGACATGTTTATAGCCATAGGTCGATCATTACCGTGAAACATGTACAAATTAATAGGAAAAAATCAATATGTTGCCTAGTGTTCAGATCTGGATCAGGAAATCGCTATAAGAAATCCTTTTATCCTGTATGATCAATGAGAAGTTTGCATGCGTTATTGTCGACTGTTCGGGGTTCACGTATTGATGAACAGTTCTACACGGGATTCACACGCTATTGATGCTTGTGATATCTATTGTTGACCTTGTGTTGTTGAATATAGGTATAATCATATCAACTAATACTGCACGAATGTTTAACGTTAGCTTTGGTGATGGCGCATGGCAATGGTGGTGGTGTTTATATTTTATATTTAAAGCACATATGATTTATTTTGTTTACAGGTACGATGTATGTTACAGTGAAACCTGACTTTGCCGACACATTGTGGCACCAAGTCCATTTATCGGATATGACAGTGTGTCGGTAAAGTCAGTGTCGGTAACGACAGTGGATCATGCCGTTGGATATGGTCGGATTAAACAGGATGTCGTTTAAGTTAATGGTCTGTTTACTTGGTGAAAGCTGGTCTGAATGTAGCTGGACTTGATTGTAGATAAGATACATGACTATCTCAGGGACTTTCTTTCTTGCATTGCTTCTTGTATATTTTTATCCGTCTTAATTCTTCTATGAGGTGAATATAAATCTATCTTGAAATCCAGCGAAATCCGTTTGACTTTCAGCTCCAGGTTCTATAAAACGTTATTTATAGGATTATAGATAGTTTAAATGGTCTGCTTTATATCAATGGGTATGGACAGGTGAATGTGTTGTCTATGTTAACTGCTTCGGTGTTGAACACATGGCAAATGTGGTGTACTTCATGTGTGCATGGTGACTTTGAGTCATAAAAGAATGAACGAAATGAAAGAAGACATGGTATATTATTATTGTCGACTACTTCTGTATTGACGTTTGAGGTAATTGCACATTAACTTATATAATATTCAGTACGACCATGTTTATGTAATACATGGATGTACACATTTTATGACGGTGCACCACATAATTGTTGGTATATAAGTCTTTTGCAAATAAAATAGTGCGAAATTATTATAAAATAACTTGTTAATAGGTGAATATATATTTAACATAAAATCGAGATTGCTTAAGAATTGCTTTGGTAGTGGCGCATGGCAGAAGTAATGTTTAAGAAACAGCTTTGTTAGTGGCGTATGGCAGAAGTAAGGTTTAAGAAATAGCTTTGGTGATGGCGCTTGACAGAAGTAAGGTTTAAGAAAGAGCTTTGGTGATGGCGCTTGACAGAATTAATGTTTAAGAAAGAGCTTTGGTAGTGGCGCTTGACAGAAGTAAGGTTTAAGAAATAGCTTTGGTGATGGCGCATGGCAGAAGTAATGTTTAAGAAAGAGCTTTGGTGATGGCGCATGGCAGAATTAATGTTTAAGAAACAGCTTTGGTGAAAGCGCATGGCAGAAGTAAGGTTTAAGAAACAGCTTTGGTGATGGCGCATGACAGAAGTAATATTTAAGAAAGAGCTTTGGTGATGGCGCATGGCAGAAGTAAGGTTTAAGAAATAGCTTTGGTGGTGGCGCATGGCTAAAGTGATCTTACAAAACTAGCTTTGGTGACGGCGCATGTCAGAATTGGTGCCTAATACGCATGACACATGATGTTTAAGAAATAGCTTTAGTTGTAATGCATGGCTAAAGTGACATTTGAGAAATAGCTTTGGTGTTGGCGCATGGCAGAAATGATTCTGAAGAAATAGCTTTAGTAGTGACTCATGACAGAGGTGATGATTAAGAGCTTTGGTGATGGCGCATGGCAGAAGTGATATTTAAGAAATATATTTCATAGTGATGCATGGAAGAAGTGATTTAAAAAAAGAAATTGCTTTGGTTGTGGCGTATGGCAAGACTGATGCTTAAGAAATAGCGCAAAGCAAAAGGGATTTTAAAGAATTAGCTTTGGTGATTGTGTATGGCAAAATTTATTATTAAGAAATAATTTCAGTAATGGAGCATGGAAGAAATGGTTTTTAATTGCTTAGTGATGGCGCATGGCAGGTTTTGTCTTTATGCATGATGTGTAATAGGGTATTTTATCATTGCATAGACTTGATACATTAGCACAGAAGGAGAGAACAGCTGTTTACCAGGTAATATTACACCTGATAGTAGATTTATCCATGTAATCAACATGGTTCCTACGATGGAACGTGAAAGTACCCGCTGCATGTATAAACTGACTCTGAGTAACACACTCCACTGTGATCATTTAATAGTGTTTCCATCAGTCACGTTTTAGGTGTTAATGACAAATTTTGAATTAGGGATCCATTACAACGATTATACAATATCTAGCGTGCTACTAAAGCATGCATACACTTACCGACTGTCATACAGTTAGCACGTGTGTGCGCGGTGTGATAGCTCGCGCGTGTCACTAGTATGAATAATGCACGTTTGGTTTACTTTATCGTAATAAACACGAATGTATAATGAAATAGGCATGCACATACACGGGAACCTCGTTAACACAAATATTGATATTACCCGTGTTTACGTTAATTGAGAGTATATTCATGTGCTAATCTTCTCAAAGGAATTCGAATCTCGGCAGGGACGGATATTAAACTGGTTTATGATGTATGATACAACCAATTTAAAAGTCTTGATTTTCAGCCCGTGTTGGACGTAGAACGATTTGGTTAGATCGATTACAAGTCCTACTTTTTAGATGAATATTTAGATTGAAAATAAAGGCAGACCGTTAATTAAGACAAAGCCAACCATCTAACTACTAATCCTAAACTTTTATCAATACTTATATTTTTTTTAAGAATATGTTTTGCTGACCGTAAACGCATCTTTTGGTTGTATATTCTATTTCAGCGAGAGCCGATAGGTTTAGCGGTTTATAATATAGCTCTGGTGATTTATTTGAGTGATGATGCATGACTCTTGTTTATTTCATTATTTATTTATTTATTTATTTTGGTGGTGGTGCATGCTATTTATTTGGTGGTGGCACAAGATACATTCTGGGTGGTGGTGCATGATTTATTGGGTGGCGGTGCATGCTATATTTGGGTGGTGGTGTATGCTATATTTGGGTGGTGGTGCATGCTATATTTGGGACGTGGTGCATGCTATATTTGGGTGGTGGTGCATGCTATATTTGGGTGGTGATGCATGATATATTTCAAGTGACGGTGCATGTATTTTTTTTCCGGTGGCGGTGCATGATATATTTTGGGTGGTGGTGCATGTTATTTTGTTTTCGGTGGTGGTGCATGATATATTTTGGGTGTTGGTGCATGTTATTTTTTTTTTCGGTGGCGGTGCATGATATATTTTGGGTGGTGGTGCATGTTATTTTTTTTCGGTGGTGGTGCATGATACATTTTGGGTGGTGGTGCATGTTATTTTTTTTCGGTGGTGGTGCATGATATATTTTGGGTGGTGGTGCATGTTATTTTTTTTCGGTGGTGGTGCATGATATATTTTGGGTGGTGGTGCATGCTATTTTTTTCGGTGGTGGTGCATGATACATTTTGGGTGGTGGTGCATGTTATTTTGTTTTCGGTGGTGGTGCATGATATATTTTGGGTGGTGGTGCATGATATATTTTGGGTGTTGGTGGCGGTGCACGATATATTTTCGGTGGCGGTGCATGATACATTTTTGATGGTGGTACATGATATATATTATATATTTTGGGTGGTGGTGCATGGTTTTTTTTTCGGTGGCGGTGCATGATATATATTTCTTGTACTTGTAAATATCACATTAATTGTTAGGTAATTGTGCATGTTATTGTTGTTGGTGTGGTATTCTTTTAACCTTTTGAGCCATGTTTTGTATTAATGACTATTACGTTTTTGATGTCAATACTTTATTACTGGCATGGGTACGGTCAAGCCATATCTTTTAATAGATCATTTACGGGCGGTACCAGTGCATGGTTATTGTGGTTTATCTTATTTTTTGCAAGTGATACTGCAGAACATTGATGTTTCATACACCAAGACTCAATAGAATCTCTGATAAAGTGCCATATCTAGCGTTTGTACGCGAAAAACATCAACATATTTTGCCTGTTCAGATGAACAAGTGAATTCGTCAGGGTTTGGTGATGAAGCATGCGATACCATAACCATTAGGATGGTCATGCGACCCCTGTCAATCACGAATAAGTATAGACATTGTTTTGCACTGTGTTGATTGTTTTTCTGATATTGTCCTGAAATGTGGCTATATGTATGCATGAGTGAAGCTCTAGTGATCCTATACAAAGGTTTCGTGTTCTTTTTGTGTTCCACATTGTCTTGCTAAGTAACTTAATGACGTATGCTATTTTTTCTTCCACTCCTGTGACCCGTATGTGTGATTAACTGCACGTGCGTGTATGCACGAATACATGGACCGTTTGAAAATTGCTATTAATAGAAACATTTTAATGGGTTTTAATTAGCCACGTGGAATGATATTAGGGACATATAGCTCAAATGTATGTTTAGGAGTCATATTACATTTATACATTGCACGTGTGGACTTGGTATTAGGGACGTATATCTTATATTTATATGCAATGCACGTGTGGAGTGCTATTAGGGACATGTAACTCAACTACATGATTAGGAGTTATATATATTTATACAATGCACGCGTGGAGTTGTCTTAGGGACATATAACTCAATTGCATGATTAGGAGTTATATATATTTATTCAATGCACGTGTGGAGTGGCATTAGGGACATATAACTCAATTGCATGATTAGGAGTTATATATATTTATTCAATGCACGTGTGGAGTTGTCTTAGGGACATATAACTCAATTGCATGATTAGGAGTTATATATATTTATACAATGCACGTGTGGAGTTGCCTTAGGGACATATAACTCAAATGCATGATTAGGAGTTATATATGTTTATACATTGCACGTGTGGACTGGTGGTGGGTATGTATACATTAAATGTTCAATATGTAATTCAAACTCATGGACAGAAATTATGTAAGTTTATATCTTGCACGTTTTAATAGATGTCAAATATAATGAAGAATTTTCTGTATTTATATGATATTATGTTTTTCTAGACATGTCAAGATATTGATTTGAATTACAAATTTTTAATTTTGATAGTTGAAATATTTTTAGTTCTGTTGTACTAGCATGGTGATGGTTACTGCACCTTTTTATTGACTTGCACTTTTATGGTGGCGGGACCTGCACATTTATTTAGCACGGGGTGATGGAATACTGATCTTTATTTTATTATGTTGATTATCTATACTTTGTGGTAGTGAAGAAGTGAAATAATAAGCAATGGAATCTCGTTAATGAAGAGCTTGGAAACGTATTTCAAAAACTGGATATTTGCAATGTACACTAAATTGCAAAGTACAAATTCTTTACAATTCCGGAAATAAAAGCATTAACGAGGTTCCTTTGCTGCGTATGAATGTACATGAGTATGTCTGGATGAACGAATGTATTTTAAAAGTCTGATCTTCAACAACACATGGTTTTCAATAAGTTCGTCAAATACAGGAATTGGAACTGTAGTCGTATACTGTAAACAAGTAACTGCATTCTCTAAGGTTGATTTAAAAAAAAAAACTAATCCTTAATAACTGGCTTTTATTTTCAGACGAAAGAAATGTTACCTAATTATTTCACGATTGTGATGTTTTGTATGGGTATACGATACTAGGTATGTTACAATTGATGATCCAGATCTGAACACTAAATGCGTGTTATATGTACAACCATACTTCTTATCATTCACATGTAAATGAAAGCATGTACACACAGATTTATACTGAACGATCGCAGTTCATGAATATTGCAAATGCTTAATTCAAATGTCAAATTGGATATGCATTAACATGGAATGTCGTTCAAAGGTGAACACGGGCAGTAATTGGTAGGTATAAAGTAAAATAGCCCGAGTTTCCTCTGGCCCTGAAACTCGTGCTAAAAGTAATAGAACACCAATATAAAGTCAAAGGCAGTATGTAGTCTGGACGTTATACCGGGTTATGGTCACAGGGAGTATATATCACAAGCGAACCAGATTGGCTCATTGCTAACCTGTTTGTACACTTTCCCCTCTAAGTTTGTGTTCAATAAGTTGGCATAATTTGACGTAATTTAGAAATGAAAATGATATGTTCTAATGAATAAGTTAATAGATATCATCAGTACCTCTAATATTACCTTGTACAGTAGGAAGCCACACGAGCTTCATCTAGTCGTTTACTATATCACTCTTAGAAGAACAAGACATAATCATGCTCCACTGATTTTTGATCTGAAGGTTGTAGTGAAGTTCATATTACCCCGAATATGTATGGGATTATTAAAGGCAGCTGGCAACATGACCGAAAAAGAACGTAGTCATGAAACCATTCTCATGTTCAAGCATGAAATTTGTGCTCAACCTAGCTTTCTTTAAACTCTTTCAAATCATGGACTAGCAGCTTAAAAGAAAACTATATTCGTCGAAATGATATATCACTTGAAGTCTTTCTGAAATTACTTCAAACTATTGAAAATGATAAATATATATTCAGATATCGAAGTGATAATCAAAAGTACTCGAGTCTGAGCACAAAATGTGTATTTGAACATGAGTAGTTTCATGAATACGGGCCCAGGTGTTCTGGAAGGGTTATTATCTTGATTCACCGATAACAACTGCCATGTCGATCTTTGTAAAATCCAGGTTGTTAGTATGTAATGTTCTCATCAGTATTATAACCTAGCACATCAAGGTATAACTTTCTAAACATTAAACAGAAAATACTTCATAAAACATTTACAGCTTTAAGTCAGGACTTGGCTATATTACAAAATGTAATCAGAAGTGGTGATGCTGACTCTCGGTGGAGGGTTGTCGATATTTACAGTCAGTGAGTGTTATCAGTTTTGAATATAACTGGTATATTTTGTATACATGTATATTTCAAGGGTGCATCATACATTACAGAGTTGATTAGTCATGATTAAGCATTATGTATTATTTTGTATTATTTTATATTTTTTATGATTTTTTATGTAGTTGTATGTTTTCATGTATTTTCTGATTTTGTGAAATTATTCTTTTCTTGTCGATGCTTGTGTCGTTTTATGGGCGTGATTTAGACTTATTGTTTTAGGTGATGTTGTATTGAAGAAGTCACATGAATTTACATCTGACTAAAGTATACATTGTATTTCTTTATAATGATAAAAAGAGAAAACAATACACAAATCAGCATACCTAACACGCATAGGGCGCGTAAAAGGTCACCGTGTAATTCCAAACCTCTCGTATATGAAAGTAGCGAGATTACCAAGGGTTATTCTCCATATATTTTGGTTCAAATACTTAAACATGTCACTAGATTATTAAATATTATTTATGGGTGTATCGGTGTCACGAGTTTCGTGTTGGTACGAACTTGGTATAGTTTATAACAGGTAAGTCTTCTATAATAAATTTCTCTGATAAACGTCATAAAGTCAGATTGGATGGCACTACACGCATGTATATAAAACAACAAATACTCCATTATGCCTGGTCATAAAGTGTACGCTTAAATAAATATCGCTACTCATGAAATAAAACTGTATTATATTTGAAAAAAAACACGAGAATATTTTTGTTTGAAATTCATATTTTGGTATTTTATTCTTAGAAGGTCTTTTAAGCAAATCATTTGTAAAAAAAATCAAATGTCTTGCATTTAGGTATATACAGTACGTACTTATTGCTCAGAAGCGTGATTAGAGACAGACTACCTTAATTCATTCCAGTTCCTAATACTTTAAAGACCTGGAAATGGCTTAAAGTCACATTACCTACAAGTCTATTAGCAAATTGAGGCTTACAGCTATTAAGTTGTCAGGAAAGTGACGGTCCGGTGATGTAATATAATAATACCAGTATACTACCTTGATCCCTCACAATAAAGGAACTAAAATCATTAATACCCTTTAAACCACCTTAAGTTGGAATATTGTGTGTTATCCTTCGGTAATAATTCTACTATATAGGTACCCACTTCTAAACTGTTATAGACATGTTTATTGGTAGTTTTTTACTAATTACAGTCGGTATTATATTGTAAGGTCCTGTCTAGCTTTAGAGGTTTGTAAATCGTGTCATGTCTTGATTTTTACTTACAGAGGGTTTTACCGATGACGTTTGTGTTCTATAGCTTTCATTGATGAAGGTTCGACTATTTTGCAATAAAAGAATTTGCATATTATAAAATATATATTAATGTATATCTTTGTACATTGAAATTCGAAATATAGGTTGTGTGGTATTTGATTTTTCATTGTGAAATTGTAAACGTGTTTATTTTAGGAAACTATTTTCTGTTGAACAGTATGACTTTTTTTTACTGTTTTCATTCATATCATACTTATGACATATCAAGTCCAATGTATACTTACCATTGTTGTATTGTGAAATAATCTCTCAGTTTTTCAATGTCTGGCCCCAGTTTATTCAACGTCCCTCAATTTTAGAAAATTCATTAATCTAAAAAGAAAATCCATAGAAAGAGTAATATTGGATTTAAGGAAAAGATCTTAGTAAAGACATTTTTAAATTCTGCTTTCCTGTGGGGAATTTAAAGAAATGTCCTGAAGTTATAAGGAATGTTGATGAAACTGGGTCCTGATAGGCTGATCAACATCATTTGAAAACAGTTTGAACTTTTAGTTTGGAAAAGAATAGAAAATTAGGTTTCATTATCAATTTCAGTACATTTAAACAAAATATAATTGCTTGGGTTTACTTTACGTTGATCCGAGTTTGAACAACTGGACCATCGGTCTCAATTTTGTGTTTCCTTTTTGTGGAAATAGATTTGTATTATTCCTTTTGTTTTGTGGGAATCATGAGATCTTACATTAATGATTAAGTGGGTCTTATACACATGAACCATTCCAGTTTTAAAGATAGTTTAGCATTGCATGTTCATTTGGCAATACGTTCTCTTTTGTATTTTGATTTTTCTTTAAATGGTATTATTGACGTAGGGGTATCCCCTACTCTCTATTTGAAATCCGGCCAATGTCCAATATAACATGAATGTACAAGTGTGGAGTTTATGATATATATACTGTATTTATACATGTATTTCTATCAATTATTTATAAATGTGTATGTACGTATCTTAATTAGATGGTGATGGTTATTTTTATAGCTTTAACGTATGTGTACGATACATTGCAATTTGTTTTAATTATACAATGGTCCTATGGATACACTGCATGCCCAATCGCAACATCTCGCCAAATTCCGTCAAGGCTCGGGTTTCTTCCGAACATTTGCGGAACTGACCGAGATGTGGCGATTGAGTACGTGTCGTATGACCGCACCATAGTGTGTGAGGGAGAGGTGTCCAGATGATATTTTACAGTGTATGTCATAGATTTTTAAAGTTTACATCCATTTCTTTTATATTTACTTACAATTATGTGTTTTCTCGGTACCCAGTTATTAATATATATAAAACAATTTACTGAAATTAAAAGATTGTTTTTTTATTTTAAAGATATGTATTGGGGAATAAGTAAAATAATGCAAAGAAGAATATGCACAAACGTTTTGTAAAAGTAAAACATCTTCTTTAAATAATTTATAAATTAATGACGTCTTCAGCTGTATCGATAGTTTTAATATCTGGGTCCTGAAATTCGAAAATGCAAATGGCATCAGACAGCTAAGAAGTAGAAAAACAGTGGCATACATAAATATATCCAACATTTGATTTTGCAAAATGTCCATGCATCTTAGAAATCCATATATCTTGTTTGAATATTACTGACAAAATATTTTCACCAGTGTCATATAAAATAAAGGAACTGTATGAACTCTTAGTAAAGTGTTTGTTGCGTCGTTCTGATAAGAATTGGCTATATTCAGAATTACATGCAAGTTTCCATTCCTGTAAAATTGACCGAATAAAGAAATGCATGATGATGCCGCCATTTTTGTTTCTCATTGTGACATGTTTTATTGTTGTCCGATATACAATGTATATATATAACAAAATATATTTCACTGTATCTATAACTTACTTCATATTTTATTGCCCAATTCACTTGTGTTTCTTTTGCGTATTTATAGTTGGTAACAATAATGACGTCTGATGACGCCCAGATATACAAATGATCAGTACAAAAGAAAATAAAACTGGTTGTTAGTGCCTCGTGTAATTCGAAAATGAAGGCCCAATTCTCTTTAACAAGAATACCTTAAATATTCGTAATAGAAAAATTGATTTCTAACTGTAATGACATTTAATGTTACTACAATGACAAAAAAACATAATCCTTTTATCATTTGAGTTCCATGACCGAAATATATGGTCTTCTGTAGTAGAATCAAGGTCGAACTCACACTAAACTTATCATGAGCGTGTTTTTGTTGTGGACTTATATGTCGTTTGTTCAGGATTCAGGTATATGCTCTTATGTTTACTCTGTGTTGACCGACAACCATACAGACTCAGATCAAATAACCAGGACTATAACATACATTTGTCCAAATATAAAGGGTGTAAATTAAAAGGTGTTGGTATAGACTTCGTCTTTGTCTACACTGATCCTATACTAGTGATTGTTTACCCAACACTTTCCAATATCCTCGCCCTGACGTGGGATCAACATGTTTTGTATCTTTTCCTTTCACCTGTACATTGATTGTATACAGGTATAATTAGCACAAATGTGAGCTATTAAGAATTTATTTGACTATAATGTAATATAGACTTTACATTTGTCCCTCTAAGGATTATGCAAAGGACAACCAAGATATAAGCACATTTCATCATACAGCTGTCTCGTCCTTCTAGGACTCGCCAGTGATGCGAGGACCTGAAATGATGACACCTTGGAGGCGACTAAAACAGATTAAAAGAATATCAAAATCTTGACGGGAGGTGCAATAGTCCTATAATTCAATCAATTTCATAGTTTTCAATATTGATTCCAAAAGAACGTTAAGTACATGTGTTCTGAACTGATCTAAGGTTTTGTGTTTACCAGTATGGTGACAGTATGGTAAAGGTATTAAACAACCTTTAGGTGTATTGACATAGTAAATGTACATTATCGCTACAATAGAGAACTGTATGTAGACTATGGAGTCATCAAACGTTAGTCATGTTCCAACACAACGAGCACCAGATACCGCTAGAACATTTAATCTTATCCCATGAGCAAGTTTAAACCAAATAGGAAAGATTTTCCGCCTGTCATTAAATACAATTCATTAATAAGATATAATCGGTAAGGAATGGTCACCGATTTCATTCCGATAAGATTTTATACATTGTTGCGAATTGTCATACGCGTATACAGGTCTTGTTCAGATAATATTTTAAAACACTAAATCTCATTATAATGAACCTATACCCATCTTAGTCACCTTTAAAGGACAATCATTACACTCTATCAAAAACTTTTAAACTCTAAACAAAGATTCTACCGTCTTAGTCACAATAATTGGTGAATCATTAAGCCACAATTGAGGAATCGTATTCTGCATTGTATTGTAGATCAGTGTTCACAAGGCGTTTAAATATCCACTGTCCACTGAACGGTCGGGAACGCATTTTATATAGACTACCTAGTGATTTAGAATCTAGATAAGTAATCGTTATTTACTCAGCCCTCGTGATTGTATACATCCACGTGAGATATATGGGGATTATATCTACAGATAGGCCTCTTGTACCCACAGTCTGTTTGAACTTTCAATGGGGACACATGTGTTTCAGTACTAAAAGGTGCTACTTACTGTAGGAAAAGGTTACGTGTGAGAAAACAATGTATGCTGCTCTGTGTGGCTACAAATATTTATGTCTGAAAATATTGCACTTGAACCAGTCTACGAGTTGCCCTCCTAGACGAATGAAAGCTTGTAGAAAATCTTACCACCAGTTTATCACTACCTGTGTAAATCTGTCGAATGCTAAATGACATTGTAAATGAATTCTGGCATTTGTACATGTCAACGAATAAAATATATGTTAAACCCACAGTACGAGAGTGTTGAGGTAATAAACACAGCCCAGGAAAACAGTCTAACTCAGCTATAACGGGAGTGTTGAGGACTCAGAAACACTACATTATTTGACAACTTAGGAATGTAACTATTTAAAAAATCACTTCTCAATATTTAAACTATTTTTAAACGTTCACGCCATGCATAAATGTTAACTGTAAACGTGGTTATTTCGTTATTTCGATACGTATGAGATTTCTTAATTCCGCGAACTTTTCTTGTTCATTTGTTCCATAAATACCATAAAACTAACAAAATAATACGCGCGAGGGAAATTTTCGCAGTGAATTGGCCTTCTCGTAATGATCTAGCGTAAATGTCCCTCTCGCGTAAATTTCCATATTTACAGTATGATATGAACACATATTAAGTCAAACAATCAGGACCTCGCCTAGAGAAAATAACAAATAGATAACGACCAAATAGGTCAACACTTAATATACTTCTTCCTACAGTGTCGTACTTAAACTACAGGTACAGTATCAGATTATTGGGTTGCAGACTTACTATGATGACTATATTTATCTTTGTTTTTTCGGCATAGCCGTATAATTTTCTTTTGGCTCCGGATATGACGCGAAAGGTGGCGTTACTGGTCAAGATGAAGTATGTGATTGGTCATTGTATCGGTAAATGCAAAATGCAGATATGCAGTTAAAGACGAAACAAAATTAAGATTGAAAGCAAGCTGAATAAGTGCATGTATCTATTCAAATGACACATTAATAAAATCATATTCCTGATTCAATCACCAAAAATGATTCAAACTGATATAATTTTGTTATCCGTGCTGAAACGCATTTATTTCATTAGTTCGTTATTTTATTTCACCAGCAGTTTTACATTATAACCACCAGCATTAAAACTATGCGGTTTATCTTTCTTAAAGATATTTCTTGTTGACAATTAAAGATCAAAACATTTTTCACTTACGTTTTGACATGCAATGGTGTACTATTCACACCTATTCTCCCAAACACATAACATGCTCTTAAAATATTGACACCTGTTTGTGTATCAACTTAAGAGGATGTGCACCGGGACATATATGGGGTCTAAATCTCCGGAAATTACCATCGATCAGCAGACCTACAAGACCTTCATTGTATTAAATCATGCCACGATATTAGAAGCATCACTAGTTTAAGGCGTGGTACAGTTAACAGGAAATGATATCCACGAAATAAATCGTCAACACAAATGGCTGTTTATTTCCTCAACCCGAAGGTTTCACATTGATATCGTTTTCACCATAGATCATATGACACTCATTGTCACGGCTGTGAACGTGAGTAATTCACGATTTTTTGATAATACAATTGTTTCTGAATGGGTATGCACGAGAATAATAACTTTTTTTTTAAAAATACTATTAAAAGCTAGATATATACAGAACCGATAATAAATTTGAAATTTTAACTCAAAAGGGTGCAATATGTACCGAGAAAAACTACACGGGTATCATTACAGATGAACAGGAAACAGACAAGGTGTGCATCTTTGTTTCATCACAGGCGTCTGCTTCTGGTTAGAATTAATAGAAACAAATATTAGACCCTACTCATACTATATCGTTGATAAAGTATGAGTTGGGTCTAATATTTCCCCCTCTATTAACACTAACCAGAAGCAGAAGCCTGTGGTTTCATCGACGAAAACCATCATGTAAATAAGGGTCAACTCAAACTATTATGTCTTCAAAGTGAAATACAAGGAAGTACGAACACAACCATAACCCGGACTAATTAACGAACACTAATAGACCCACACTGAAATAGAATGCTACCACTCTGACGATGATAAAAATATTTTTGAACACAAACCAACAGCATTTGTTATTCATAACGGAAACCACATTTCAAGTTAGTCTGCACTTAAATGTCGACATTTACGGGAAATAAAGGGTGTTAGGAACGAAAAGAAACTTCAAAATAGGGAAATCGACTATTTTTGTCATGTTGAAATAAAGATAAAAGTAAGAAGCAGTAGTGTCCATGGTTTCAAGTTCTGGAAAGATTACAGATCGGTGTAGTCAATAAACTTCTATTAAAGACAATTTAATGTCTATCTGTATGAAGTAAAAATAACTTGTCCAGGCTCTTGTAAATATGTTTTAATAAATTATTTGATGGATTCGTCCTCAAATGGAAATAAAGCGATCAAGAGAACGGCACAGTGCACCAAACGATACTAGTATCCCTCAACAAAGGTACGGTTCGTCTGGAATCCAACCAGTCTAACGTATTCATCCTTAATGTATTCCCACTCTTGTAACTATATTGAAAGGATTACATAAAAGCTACTGAATCAAACTGCGTCATACAGCTGTCTGGTCACTCTGGGACTGAAATCGTGGTAAAACGGTACTTGGAAGGAGTCCTGCGAAGTTTTGATAAAAGTGGGGATATCTAAGTTCGTGAGTTGAACTACTAGGCTAGCAGATCGATAATTAACGATATCACGATATTCAGAAGTTATTGAAGATGGTGATAAATATGTACAATAAAACAAATATTTCCTTGGTTATCAATCAAGTTAAATTAAATTTTCAAACAGGAAACAATGATTTGATGCAGAGACTGATCATATTGTCAAGGGTGCTTATACAACTACGCAATTCATTGTGGCACACTCGTTTGAAAATTACATTGGATGGGGAACGTCTCTAGATTCTTAGAGTTTGGTTTGTTTTTGTTTAACGTCCTAGTAACAGCCAGGGTCATTTAAGGACGTGCCAGGTTTTGGAGGTGGAGGAAAGCCGGAGTACCCGGAGAAAAACCACCGGCTTACGGTCAGTACCTGGCAACTGCCCCACGTAGGTATCGAACTCGCAACCCAGAGGTGGAGGGCTAGTGTTAAAGTGTCGGGACACCATTCTTAGAGTCCTAACCAAAATATCTACATATCTTACATAATGTATAATTGTATCATTTATTAGTATTACAAGTATTTTTTATTACTGCGATGACCAATACATACACTATGAATGATATTATTTGGATCCATGGGAACATATTTTTGCCTCCCATTTGGGATAATATCTGGATAGCCAGTTGGGTAATCGTGTGGAGATGTCGGACAAGAACATGCAGATAATGTACAGTGTATTATCATAGAAAACAAAGACACTTAAGTGGCTGAACAACAATGTACATTTATTTGGAATGTCGGTTCAAAGAAAAATATATTTTTGTATATTACTTTCATCAAGACATCAAGCTGGATCTGCCGAAGTGGAATGGACATAATTTTGTATGGCTACATCTACTACACAATCACTGCTGAACTTCACCACCATATAACACAATATATCACCAGAGATAGACAATTACAGATCCAGCATTTCACAACTGGAGAAGAGAGAGGGGTAAGTTAGCTAAATATTTCTAACAGATAATATCTAAATTGTTGACTAAAACATGATTATCTATCTGTATTTTAGAATAAGAACTAAATATATGATTATCACAGATAAAAGAATTTCCAATCATGGGATAATTTTGAACTTGTAATACGAATGTTTTACAATATCACTATGCCTTTTATTTCGCTATCATACTAGTGGAGACAGAATCGGTATGTACATGTAATTCCATACAGGTTAAGTCTCCAGTTTTGAACTGGAGACCAGTTTATTCTTGTAATTTAGCAATCTTAGCTACAACTATTTTGTATGAACTTTGCATTTAGATAATGAAACCTACTTTCACTTTATTTAGGGTGTAAAAACTGAGTTCATTGTTGAACATTAAGTTGTACATGAATCTAAGCGATACGTTTCAACCTGAGGGTTTCCAATTGGTCCCTTTACAGCTATTGAATGTACCAGTAATTATAACAACATGTAATTTGGGCAATTACAGAAAAGTGGCACAAAATATACATAAATATCAAGTAAACAAAACAATAAAATAACAAGCTAAATAACGAGAACAATTTCATGGAATTTATAGTTTTATCAAGTAATCACTAATGGTCCCTTACCATGTTATATAGTTTGTGTCTGCGTATATATGTGATACATGTTATACTGACTAAATCTTGGTTATAAAAGCAGTGCAAAATAGTCTCCAAACTAAATATAATTTCCCAAAAAATGTTCATATTGTCGTTTTCAACAACTAGAAAAATTATTATTTGACATTTAAGAATCCCTAGTGATCAAAAAAAAAGAGATGCCTATATACGTAGCTACCTCCAGTAATTCATTGTTGTGTGTACATGTTTCTATATATAGGTACATCGTATACTGACCAGGAATCGTAATGGACCTTATACAATATAGACACGTTTTAGAAGATTAATCAGTACATTTTGTACTTACACAATTCTGATTGGTTATTTCAGAATTATATTTGAATAGGGCAAATTTGCAAGAGAAGCATTTAAATGGAGGCTAAATTCAAAATGCAGCCTACAATGTATTTCATTATTGCACAAAGGATGATTGAATATTTAAGATCACATACTCATGGTCTTTGAAGTCAGTATTAAAAAAATTAATAATGATGCAAAGAAGCAGAGAAGGATCCATAATTGTATGCAACAGATTAAATAACTCTGTGGTCATTAAACAAAGATTTACATCTCATGATCTTACCAATAGGTAAAATTCCTTCCTCTGAAACATTTTATCTCATTGTGGAGATTTCTGTAGGTAGCAATTTAATATAAGAACATACAATGTATAATAAATTAACTTTAACATAACAGATGATATTGCAAGGGTTAGCATTACTTATATAAACTTTGTAAGGAGAGAGAGTTTTCTTCATAACATTTAAAATTTAAAAAAATCTTTGCTGGCATTAACAAAATCAGAACGTGTTGACTCTCTACGAAGATAAATATAGCGAATAAAGTATATCTATAAAACAAGTAAATCATACACACCGATCTGCAGTAGACATGGAACAAACTTAATATATATAATCAACAAAATATACCCAAAAAAATAGATCAAATAAACAACAATATCTAAAAAAAAAATCTGAGCATAAAAAATAACATATCCTGATTGCGATCACAACAGCTACTCTGAGCCAGGTAAGCTTGGGTGGGTGAAGGTCCTCAATGGAGTCAATACTACAAATATTCACGATCACAATGTTTCCTCAACTTTAAAAATAATTGAGAATTCTCAAATCGGTATCCCAGTTCAGATAAGAGGTGAACATTTTATTTCGCAAGGATAGAACTACTATTCATAATAGATAAAACTATATCTGTTAAAAGACAATCTCTTCACCTTAAAATATTTGTCATAATCAAGAGGAACCTCCGTATAATGTAGATCTGCGGAAATCTCTAACATAAAATAAATACAGGATATGTGTCTTCAGTATATTTAGCCCAATATATTTCACAAGTGTTGTAAATATTTTGATATCTTACAGGAATGCATAGCAAATTATTAGCTACACAAGTGAAATATATTTGGTATACGCACTCGTGAAAAATATCAAAATATTCGCCCCTCTCGTGAAATGTGTTTGGTATTACTGAAATTCTATTCATTATATTCTTATAACAAAATATACCGGGTCAGGTTTTAATTTTCCCCATTGTCGTTTGTAAGCAGTGTCTTGATTGGTCAAATCAGAAAAGTTAGAAGTGATATTATCCACTATTGAAAAATATCACTGTAAGAATTTTCGATATTTCACTGGTAAAAATGTAATAAATTTTAAAGCATATCTGCATGGTTTCTTCAAAAGGATGCCCAGAACAAAACAAATAGGTGCTGGAGAAAAACTCAAATCAGATTCACAATATAATGCCAACCCATCAATGATACTATATTATGTAGAGACATTAGTACTGGTAATGTGATCTGTAAATGATTAAATTAAACAATAAATAGCTACATTATGTCTAATGAGTCTATCATAATCAGGAGAGCTATACTAAATGTCTGGAAACCAAAATGAGACAGATGGAGTTAACTACAGACAGTGTACCCTAGGCTGGGGAAATAGATTACATGTACAATTAATGTTAACTACAGACAGTGTACACTAGGGTGGGGAAATATATTACAATGTTAACTACAGACGTGTACCCTAGGGTGGGGAAATATATTACAATGTACAATGTTAACTACAGACGTGTACCCTAGGCTGGGGAAATAGATTACAATGTACAATGTTAACTACAGACAGCGTACCCTAGGGCGGGGGAAATAGATTATAATGTACAATGTTAACTACAGACAGCGTACCCTAGGGCGGGGGAAATAGATTATAATGTACAATGTTAACTACAGACAGCGTACCCTAGGCTGGGGAAATAGATTACAATGTACAATGTTTACTACGGACAGTGTACCCTAGGCTGGGGAAATAGATTACAATGTACAATGTTAATCAAACCACAACACGATATTGCACTCATCATTGACAATTACAGGAGTCTGTCACTGTTATAATGCACATAACAAAGGTTAAAGGTTAGCACCAAATAAATTGGCAGGTGTTAATTTGACAAGAATAACTATTACTGTATTCATTCTCAAATAAGTCCCTGCCGGAGCTCAAAATCTTAGGCCTGAAGTTTGGTATGAGCTATTTGTGAACCTCCTTTTGGTTACCGTTTTAAAATGGAAGATTCTGTAAATTTTAAGAAAGGAGTTGTTTGTGAACAGGGGCTTATTTGCAGATAAATACAGCATATTTCAACAATGTATATGTATATATTTTGTTGCAGAACTAGTTTAACTTCAGTAAAACTCTACAATGTTAATACACATTCACTAACCTAATTAACGATCTATACAGATGTATGATAAGGATTTAATCAACATCTATAACCAAGTATACTCTGAAACAAAACATTCTGTAAAGCAATAAAATACACCTAATGTTATATTGCATCACAATAATTCACAGAATGAATGGAAATCAAACATTTTCCAACATTCACAAATACAACAAATTTGGCAGCAGTACAGTTATAACATGATTTACATTCTACAGATAAATTACAAAGTTATAATATTGGTTGTAGAGAATGGCTTTAATGTTAAATAGAGAAATCTCAAGTGCGTTAAAATAATTTCATGTAATTTATCTTTAAATGAAAATAAAAATGACATTAATAAATAATTTATCAACAAAGGAAACTTTTTTTACTGTGCTACAATGGACTTTATCTTGTAAACTGAAACTTATTGATATTTCATGTAGTGGATTTCAGATCTATTGAGAAGATATGATCCTCTAAGGGAAAAGGGATTGGCCATTAATAATTAATATCTTATCTATATAGGGGTCTACACTTACCAATATATAACCTTACATTGAAAAAAAAAAACATTATTTGATTTTCTTGACTTATTTTCTTTCTTGAAACACTTTTATGTCATTTTTAAATAAAGTTAAACTATTTTTAAAAAGATTGATCTATACCCAGAGTTGTACCATTTTCATACAATCTTTCGCATTATTTTCAGATAACTTTTGAATCATTAACACATTTCTTGCTTTGATACTACAAACACCTTGACATTTCGAGAATTTAAGAACAAGTTTTTAGACAGTTACAATAAAAGCCTTCCTTTGTAAAAGGTGGTGTAGATATAACAATAGAAACATGAAAAACAAAGACTTTGTAAATAAATCCATAAGATCAACGACTCCATAGTTTTGATAAATTCTACCCTCGGAACAAAGGGCTGATTGTATATCACATCATGATTAAGCTTTAGTGGCATATGTTAAGTTACTTCATCTTATTTGTGACTTTTCTGATTCAAAGATTAACTACTGTGATATTGTATACATTTTTCAACTTGCAATGTATAAAACTATCTCAGTGGGATGCATATTCATATTTTTTTCTCCTCACTATTTGTGCAGAATTGATTGCAAGATATCTTATTATGCTAATTGAGTATGCTTCTGAGTAATCATGGAAAAATCTAGCGAACCCGGCTGATGATTGAAGGGTCCTGGCATAGAACCGAAAATCAACTCGAAGAAAAACAAGGTATCAAGTTATCATAATTAGACCTATTACTGAATAATAACGACAGCTTTTAGTACTTACATGCACGCTTCGTTTAAATTGATTGTACTAGCCAAAAATTAACAAATTCTCTAGCAGTAAGTGTCTATGATCAATTAAATATTACATAATCCAAACAGGAGATTCCTGACCAATTCTAATATATATCACCAGTTTACTATGACTGAAGGAGATTCACTGATATGTCCCCTCTATATAATAAATCCTATCATTGTTATGACTAATCTCAAATTCAACTTGTTTGACAAGCTGTAACTTATAACATTTAATGGAGCACATGTAATAATATGCCTATATTATAAGCAGCTACATGGTATGTTGTTGATGGACAGAGAGATTCTTGTGTTTACTCGCAAATAAAAAGTCCAGTAAACTTGCGTCTACGGAAACGTGGGCATTGATGACATCTATCCTGAATAATTAAATTAACTAAAAAGGTTGAACCCTAACTATTCTGTGCACAATTGATCAGGTACATGACACATGTATATAAATACATTTACCATGGGAATAAGAAATGGCCATTATCAGTTTACCTTTGGTCAATTTTCTTTAAGATCACAGTTACCATAGAGATTAGGAATTATCCCTAATCCTGTGTATAAATCGGTCAATTTTGAATTGTGACCACTGTTGCTATGGAGATGACGGCATGAGTTGGAGGATGGCGCCTATTCTGTGTGTCCACTGGCCAAGTGCCTCCTTGAGGCGGGGATCCTGAGCATGACACACCAGCTGGTTGGCACAGTTGTAGATTGCTGGGAGAAGAGCGTCAAACTTTTGGTCTGACAACTGTTGGAACAGCCCCAGTATGGTACACAGTAGTTCTGTCAGTGACTGGGCTCTCGCCTCGCTGTCCTGTAAATTAACACAGCATTATAGAGCAATTAGAATCTATTCTAATATACAATCAGTCTCAGATTGATAATCCCATCACAATGAAATCAAGGAGAGGACATATATATGTACATGTATATATATCATATGTACTTTCATTTATTAAAAATATGATACATTCACTTTTTGGAATCACATTTGTAAATTTATGTTTTCAATGGATTTTAATTGCTCCGATTCTGTACATTGGTCAAGAATGAGAACAACTGGAACGAGTTTGTGTTTCAAGGAATCGGGGTCACAATTACTACTTATAGAAAATCTTTGCCATCACTTATATTATTAGAGACTTCACTTTAAAACAGATTTTGCTCAGACTTCAATTATATTTTATGTTGGGTGTTGGCATGTGAAGGGATTTGTATTGTTTTGCAAGTTTCAAAATAATCTACTGAAATTCGTGACTGAATACCAGTGTAGGTTGACATAAACCAATAAGCAACTTTAAGGAAGAGAAAACAGACCGAGTATGAACTTTGGAAAAATGAAATATTAATTTGAGTATACTGTACATACCTTCATTAATGATGTTTTTTGTTGTTTCTCTATAACTTCATCAACAACTTCTTTCTTCAGCTGAGGAGTATTACTCTTCTTTTGTTTGGTTAGTTTGACAAATGCTGGCATAGCATGGTGCTGTTTACGTTTTTTGTACTCTGTCATGAGGGTCTTGATGAGGGTGTCTGTAGCTAGGGTGTACACTCGGCTATCATGTTCCTCCCTCAACTCTCGCTTACTTTTACCCATCATGCCCTTTATTTCCTGTTGTGGAGATTCACATATTTCTTCTGTTATATTTATGACATCCTCAAATCCTTGGGTCGCTGGTTCTTCTGGAAAGTCATGGCAAATAAAAATAATAAGTAGCATTATTTAAGTTGTTAATAAAGAATCTGGAAGTAATTTTTTTTTCTTCAATAAAAACTTTTAAAAATTGTCTCTGATGTCTTTAAAATGCTTGACAGGATATCTCAGCAATCATGTTAAAATATTTTCAATAACTGTAATACTTGTATTGAAAGTAAGCCTCCAAGGGTAGGATCAGAACCAAGGACCTATTTCTTGTAGCAAGATAGTATTATCACTTCATGCCTAGTAAGCACACATATAATATTTTTATTGGTTGGAAATCTGAACTGTAACTATGCTATGAATGGTATGAATTTGCATTTTAATCCATTACAACAAACATGCAGGGGATACCAGTAATAATTTGTTTGATTTTACAAAACTTAGTAAAGATTACCTTGGAGAGTGATTGCTTCCGTTGCCATGACACCCTGTAGTTGAATGACAGCCTCTGTATCCAGGGCTGCCTTTTGCCTGTCCTTGCTGTGTACAATGTCCGTGATGCTGTCAGGTTGGGCTATCAAGAAGAAAAGCTCTCGCTCTGCCATCTGGTCGGCTTTCTCTATGTACTCGTCGGACAACATATCCACGTACATCTGGCACAGATCATTACACACACACCACAGTAGTTGTATAAACATTATCTTGTTAGAGCTCATTTCAGTCTTGTCTGACAGGTGTGTACTCAGTGCTTGACCAATGTCCAGTTTGTCCACATCAGGACCAAACAAGCAAGTCCGTATTTCGGGTCGCGAAAGATCATTGAAACAAGCACAGATCTGTAGTAATGTATTCATGTAGAAGATCATGCTGGCTCCGGCCTGTTTGTACAGATTCACAGCTACCTCAGTCCGAGCTACTTTCTGAATGAGGAACTTCAAACCAGGACGTGAATCAAATTCTCCTGCCAATTTATTGGAGCACCAAAGACATTTCAATAACGTCAATATATTACGAGTTGACATCATTGGAACCATACCTGAGAATAAGAGATAGTGGTTATAATTACTGGATAATCTGCCACCTTATTACAATGTTACATATCATTAATAAATGAACAGCATTTTAATTCGATCCCAACGGAACTTACATGCGAAATATAGCATCATATCACTATCAATGAGTGCATGCCAGACTGATCTTCTCGAAAATTGTGACAGATGGAAAATATGGATGGACAAAGGGCAACAATTTATGACACCAACTACTTCATGCTGAAAATCTGGAAATTAAGGGATTCAAATACACCCTTACAGAAGTAGTAGCATCTTTCAGAAATGTACAGATAAACTGAATTTTAACAAGATTGACTTAAATCCATATAGGGGGTGGAGACACAACGTCCCAGAAGGTAGAGAATCGTAGCAATCCAGACGAATCTGTCTTGGATTATACGAGGTCTCACCGAAAATCAGGTAATATGTGCGCAACACAGAGAATTCATTCCATGATCTGATTTATTGGAGAGCGTTGTTGACATGTTTCGGCTATAGAGTAGCCATCGTCATTGGGTTCATTGGTTCTGATGACAACTGATCTATAGCCAAAACATGTCAACAATGCTCTCCAATAAATCAGACCATTGAATGAATCTCTGTGTTTGGCTCACCGTTTTTACGCACACAAGACTGGCTTAAGTTTTGATATAAAATTCATGGAGAAACCTGATGTCATCATTACCTAGTTTGGTGACAGCATCATCCACAGCCTTCTCTCCTTTCTGGTCAGGCCGTTCAGAGGAATTGGCTTGTGGGTGGTGGGCAGGATTTAGTAGGACACTGCCCACAGTCTGTAAAAGTAGTTGATGAGACAGGAGTCCGACGACCACACCACGGAATGGTATCCTGTAAAATTACAAATCTCCATAGTCAGTCAAATTCCATAACCACACCCACGTAATTCAGAGGACAATAATTACTGCAGATACAAATTCATAGCTGAATTGTACCTCAAAGTTCACTATCCTTACAAAGTAAGAATGAATTTATGTATTGTTCAAAACATAAACTAGAAATGTAAGCTAAAGGTCCATTCTCCCGAAGAAAATTTATGCAGGGAAATCATTAAAGGGGCATAACTCCCATGTCAATATCATCAAATTGAAAATAAATCAAAATAGCACAACTTTTTATGATACTTACCATATGAACCAAGGTTTATGAAATTAATTGAGAGAGTAAAGAGCATTAATATGGAAAAAATGGGATATCAAAAAGCCTTTGGGGCTAGGGCAAAAAATAATTTGTGAGAGTAGTCACAAACAACATTCCTCCCCAAATATAAACCTGGACTAAACAAGAGTTACCTGGCTATTATATCGTCAGGGTTGAGGCTGTTCTCCTGACCTGGAGGGTAAAGTAGGAACACAAAAGACTTGTCCTCATCAACCTCACTGGTCAGGGCCGTGTCTCCAGATACCTGGCTGTCCAGTAGGAACACCTGGGGAGGCACAAGAGGATGACGTTTATATATTGGATCTATAGAAGACTAATTACAATATCTTATATTGGATATTTTCATAACATACTTACTAAAACCCAATTCTATTAAAGTATTTTCAAAGTGGACCACCCAAATTATAATTAGAGTATATCAAAAATTGATCACTTTGATTCAATACCAGAGCTTAATCTGGTAAAAGAACTAGAACCATGAAGTAAGATCTATTTTGAAATAAGAATTCTCATCGTTCAAACTTGAATAAGATTATCATTCTGAGGAATAACAGATTTTTCTCGCGTAATACTTTTCACTTTCTTCCATCCAGCTGTCCAGTTACATTAACATAGGTGATAGTGTCTTTAACAGGTTGACCTTCAGGTGACAGGGGTCATGCATGCGAATTACAAATGTACTATTCTTGGCCTATAAGTGCAACTTGTTGTGAGAAGGTTGTTAAATGTAATTAGACCTCCATCAGGTTTTCATTACAGAGATGCCTCCTATGGGGTCACCTGTCCTACCACGTAAGTTTTCCCCGGGTACTCCTGTTTCCTCCCACAGTAAGACCCCTCGCAGGCTTCCATCCAGGCCAACAAGCGTGATTAATATAAGTTTATATAACTTGTTTCACAATTGTTGTAAAATAAATAAAGTTTATATGTTATCTCCAATATCAAATTACACATACTTAAGAATCCATAAATGGGTTTTATATGACATGTGAAGACCGTTATCCCCAATATCAAATTACACATACTTAAGAATCCATAAATGGGTTTTATATGACATGTGAAGACTTTTTGCTGACCTGATGTGCCAGGTGCTGTAGTCGTTTACACTCAGCAGATGAACTGTCCCTCCTCATTGCTACCTTCACCTGACCTCTGTCACCATAGAAGTTTTCAGAGTTCACTTCAAACAGAATCATGAGCTGACGTAGATGGAAGGTGGTTACATCCAGGGCCCTCTGCATGGCTGTAGAACTGATCTGCCACATGTTTTCTGTGAAAGACTCGCCAGCACTTAGCAGCATGTGTCTGTCAACAGGAATGAAAGCATGACACAGCGTTATAGTTGCAATTCAAATAAAATTCAAAATGGAGCCAAAGGGTTCATTATATTAGAATTAGTTTATCCACTCATGACTCTAAAGTTTAGAAATGAACCAAACGTCATATATTTATACTGTATTCATTTGTAAATAAGGCCCTGCCCACAAATATGCCGGCCTTCTTCATTTTTGCAGAATTATCAGTTTTAAAACAGCTAAACCTGTTCACAAATAATCAAATAATCTTTAGTACTAAACTTTTACACTAGGAGAGGGGGCTTATTTGAGGATAAATATGGTATTGAACTTGAACACCAAGGGAGGGGACGTATTTGATGATACCATAAAAATATGGTATCTTACCTGATACAGGAACAGCCAAGGCGAGATATAACCTCCACAGGCTGGGCTATACACTATCATGGTACCTTACCTGATACAGGAACAGCCAAGGCGAGATATAACCTCCACAGGCTGGGCTATACACTCTATCATGATGTCCAGAAGCTGTTTCAGCATCACCTCCACTAGATTTCCAGTCTTTCCTTTACAATCTACATCAACAACAAGCATTGTATCATGTTAACGATTCAACTGCATACCAGTAATATCTATATTACAAACAGAGAAGGGTTATTACAGACTTTGATCTCGGCTCACAAGTGATTAATTGTTTCAGAATTGTACAACAAATATTTGTGGCTTATAAAAGGATTATTGATAAAATATGTAAGCATTATCCGTAATTATAGTGTTTTAAAAAACGTTTGCAAAACAAAAACTTGGTTATATATAAAGTAGAATTGTAATTATTTTTACATTCATTATGCAATTGTCATGTTCCAATATTTTTTTTGATTTCCAAAAAAATATTCCATTTTTCTTTTTAATCTTTTCCATCAGACTAAAACCTGATCACTTACCTGCAAACTGCTGTGTGAAGTCGACGATGAGGTCAGTACAGAGTCCGCAGCATTGCTTGAAGTTGGTGGCGCCAGTGTCCCAGTACCCATACTTCCTCACCCCTGATCTTAACCAGGCCTGCAGCATCGGCAGCAACAGGCGGTTCACACAGTACAGGGCAAAAGTCGGACCTGGTTCATTCAATATACATATTATATTATTTACACAACTTCATTATATTACATTTACATAATATTCACAATGCATTTTTTGGCTCTGCAAAAACTACTATCTTTAGGCAAGTTTTCAATCACATCACCTGTAAGTATTTTTAGCTATCAAACAGCTGCCATCAGTGATAATGTAGATCAGCTTTAATTCCAAATTTTCTCTTACTTATGCCTTCTATTTAAATTAATTAATTTAATTTAATCTTAATGTATTGGTGTACATGTTTTTGATATGTGTTATGTATATATGTGTATAAATATCTGGGTTTTTTTTGGAGTCTAGTATAGAGGGCTATAAAATGTCCTGAACCAGAAATAAACTTATCTTATCTTACTTATCTTATTTTCATTCCTCATATAAATGGTGAAACAAGTGGAAGTTAAGCTAGGGCAAATTTTCCCCTGTACACTGAATTATTCTAGAATTCTAGAACACTGTAGATATATACTGGTATATAGATAGATAATTATATCAACTGTATCCTGTAACAAAAGTACATTAACCGTGTAATAGTTCAATCCTGAAAATACTGCTTTGAAAATCAAAGTACGGTAGATTTAAACATTTCAAGGATATCTAATCTATCCAATATGTTTTATGAAATATTTTGTATCAGAGTTTCTGAATGAATTCTTACCAGGAATATTGGCAGTAGATTTAAGGATGGAGAAAAGCATTTCCAGTGTGTCAGACTGGTAGATCTTCGGACAGGAAGCCACTGATCCGGCTAGACCATCAACTACCAGGAACCACACGTGGAGAATGCCTGACTGGTTGTCCATTGATTCCAGTGTATCCTCCTCGTGAACTGATGGCTCCTTTGTCACCAAATTATCTGTCTTATCTTTGGGCTTACTTTGGAGACTTGACACAGAATTAACTAGCTTTTCTCCAGGAACTACAGTTATCCCCGGAATCATTTGACGTAATGCTACCACTGTCATAAGTCTTTTCCTCCTCATCTAGGGATTTCTGTGTGGACAAGTGGGACGTCCCTGTATTGTCCCCGGCGACATGGGGTCGGAAGTCCCCATTAGGGATTGCTGTCTGAGTTGGAGTATTGAAATGTCTGGTAAACTCATCCATGTCCATGTGAGGTAGAACTGGGTCAACTATCTGTTGTGATGAATCTGTATGGATTCTATGGATAAAAGATTTAAACAGTTAGCTTATGGAATTATAGTTATTAAATATCAAAATTAATGTTAGAGTACATGCATGTTTGGACACAATGTGGTAATGGAAAAGGACATGCTTTTTATCCACATCTTACCAATAGTTTTTCACCAGAATAACTTTAAAGCAAAAATATGGACCCTGCATTGATTTTGAGAGGTTTAGATTTAGATATTTTTGCTGCCGTATATAGAGCTATTGATACAGTGACCAATGTGATCAAATCAAGTTACTGTTGCTGTTTTATGTGGAAATTTAATTTGGTAATGGCAAATCTTCATATGTCTACCAGTGGGAAATCTTAAAAGAAGCATCAATTTGTTTTTAAACTGTTATATGGATGAGATTATTACTAACTAAAGCAAGAAACTTAATCATAAGTCCTTCTGCCCCTTGGGAAGATAAAAAGTATCATATAAAGTGATCTGTCACTTACTTTTTTTTAGAAAAGAAAATCTTGGTTGATAAATCAATTTTCAAAGATAATATTAAGCAACTGATAAACCAAAGATTTATTTAATATGATCGCACTAAACATAATTATCTAGTCCGAAAAATTTTGTTTCACTAAAAATTTTAACAAATTTTAAAACAACCAACTGACCATATTTAACAAGCATGTAAATCATCTGCCCATATACACCCACTGACCATCTCCTTATTACCTGAATGCCCCATTGAAGACTGGACATGCTGGCATCTTCCACATGGTTTGTAGTATTTCACAGCAGCGTTTCAGGTAGCGGAGAGCAGGTATACAGAGGTTTTCATTGTCTGTTGATAACATACCACAGTCACTCCCAGAGTCCGAGTCATCGTCACTACCATCCTCAAACTCTCCTGGAACAAAGTGTCATTTTTACTATCAATTACTTTTATATACATGTACTTAAACTCTATTTTGAAAAATGAAAGAAAAGCAGCTGCTTAATATTAATTAGTTTGTATTGTTTAACGTCCTATTAACAGCCAGGGTCATTTAAGGGCGTACAAAGTTTTGGTGGTGGAGGAAAGCCAGAGTACTAGGAGAAAAACCACCGACTTACGGTCAGTACCAGGCAATTGCCCCACGTAGGTTTCAAACTCGTAACCCAGAGGTGGAGGGCTAGTGATAAAGTGTCGGGACACCTTAACCACTCGGCCACTGCAACCCCTTATATATATATCAATCAGATTACGAATGCAAAATCAGGACAAAAGATGGATCTAATATTTCCCTTTAAATAAGACATTTTTTTTTATGTTTACTAAATCAGTGAATTTATTGACATACTACGAAATAATCAGTGATGTACCTGGTATATTTATTGACATACCACAAAATAATCAGTGATGTGCCGGATGAATTTACTGACATACCACAAAATAATCAGTGATGTACCTGGTAAATTTACTGACATACCACGAAATAATCAGTGATGTACCTGGTATACTTATTGACATACCACAAAATAATCAGTGATGTGCCGGATGAATTTACTGACATACCACGAAATAATCAGTGATGTACCTGGTAAATTTACTGACATACCACGAAATAATCAGTGATGTACCTGGTAAATTTACTGACATACCACGAAATAATCAGTGATGTACCTGGTATACTTATTGACATACCACAAAATAATCAGTGATGTGCCGGATGAATTTACTGACATACCACAAAATAATCAGTGATGTGCCGGATGAATTTACTGACATACCACGAAATAATCAGTGATGTACCTGGTAAATTTACTGACATACCACGAAATAATCAGTGATGTACCTGGTAAATTTACTGACATACTACGAAATAAACAATTTAAAGGAACATATTTATAACAGGGATATTTGGATATCATAATATAATGTGAAAAGGTTCATGAATAAATACTGAATTATCACACATGAAAATATCTACGTTTTACTTTTTTTTTCACAACTTGGAACATAGAAATATACCACTACAGTACACTGGTTACTGATATTGTCAAATGGACATAAACTTCAACATAACTGATACCATACCTGGACCCCGTATATACTTGAGTAAACACAAGATGCAGTCTACAGTTGCATTAGCAAATACAAGGATGTTGTCTGTGCCCAGATACACCTCAAACACGTCAAGGACGGCCGCCACATGTCGCTGTCGTGCTTCATTGATTTCTTCATTAGTGGTATATTCGATCTTCACAGCTCGCAGAGCTCCAAACAGTGGTCTCCATCCGGACCTGATGTCTGCCGTACATGCCTCCACCAGCTCACAGATGGAACATACAATCTGGAGTAGAAAGACAATTCATGATATAATTTGGAGTACAGACAATTTAAAATTCCTAATAATATCAATTACATCTCCTTATAACTATGGGTTACACAATGCTTGAAGAAAACTTGCTATAAAAGTAAATAAAAACAGACAAATTTTTATTATTCCAAGGTTGTTTTGAAATTCACATGGCTCAAATTATTTAGTTTTATCAAGTGTTTTACACCGTAAATAATGACTGAAGATGAAGGCGAGATAACGATAGAAACCTTATAATTAAAGACTTATTCAGTTTCAGCTTGGTAAAGAGACTAGATGGTCTTGAAATGGATAAACATGCTTATAGGAGCAAAATTTAAATATATATTTTTTACATGAAAAGCATATACCATATAGCCTGTTCATTTGGAGCCCACAAAATAGCAAAAATATTAATAAAACCATGAAAATAACCAGTTTTACAATACTGGTGTTTGCTTTGCATGTAAAAATGTACACTTTGCGCCTTTTGTCTCTCTCTGAAAGTTTTTTTTTTTCAATAACATGCTTAACAAATCCATTCGAAAACAAGGAAACAAAATTTTTGGTTGTAATATCAAAATTTTTCTTTAAAATGATCTTGATCAACTTTGAAGCAATACCGGTATATCCAAATCAAGTGCCAGTCAGAATGACTACTTTGTAGACTGACTGCCCCAGTCAATGGGTATAAAGACTGACCATCCTATAGACTGACCGCCCAACCACCCGACCATCCTATAGACTGACCGCCCAACCACCCGACCATCCTATAGACTAAACGTCCCACCACCCTATAGACAAACCGCTCGACCACCCTATAGACTGACCGCTGACCACCCTATAGACTGACTGCCCCACCACCAAATAGACTGAACACCTGACCACCCTATAGACTGACCACCCTATCGACTGAACGCCCCACCACCCTATAGACTGTCCACCCGACCACCCTATAGACTGACCGCCCGACCACCCTATAGACTGACCGCCTGACCACCCTATAGACCGACCTGATCTTGGACGTCTCCATCACACAACTCCAGACATAACATGTTCTCGAATGTCTTACACAGCAGCTCATTAACATGGAAGTGTGCCAGCTCTGGTCGGTCACCCAGCATGGCCAGGATAAAGTCATGCACACAAGTGACAGCCATCTTGGACACACTCCTGTCATGGTGACCAGCAGCCTGGAAATTGTAAAAAACACATTTATTTGTGTGGATGAGAAAAAGTATTTCCTAAAATACTAAATTATAGATTAAATCTTCCAGTACATACAGCTTTATGTGTTTCTTCACATCCAGTCATCCAGTGTAAGAGACAAAAAGCAGAAAAAATACTGCATTGTTGTTTGGTTGTAATGTTTAATCAATAGTTGTGTCAGAGTGACAAGAATACCCCACCAGGACCGAGGCGAAGTTGGAACTTTTAATGTTAGACTTAAACACTCAAACGGCGCCCTGTCGCTTCGTCTTCTTGTTCTTCATTATTATATCGTTCACAGCTCGCGACCCACATGGTCTCCATCCGGACGATCGCGACGCCTCCCAGCTCACGATGGGCATACAATCTGGATAGAAAGACAATAACTTTGGGTTACACAATGTCTGAAGAAAACTTTCTACTGGTAAAAGTCAAATTTTTATTATTCTAAAGTAGTTTGAAATTCATATAGCTCAAATCATTCAGCTTTTTCAAGTATTTTACGCAGTAAATCATGACTCTGAGGATGAAGGAGAGATAACAAATAGAATTCTGTCGCATCCTACCACAGTTTAAACCATGATTTAAAACTCATTAAGTTTCAGCATGGCAAAGAGACTAGATAGTCTTGAAATGTATAAACATGCTTATAGGTGCAAATGTTGTTTGTTTTTTTTATGAAAAGCATATACCATAGTCAGTTAATTTAGCAGCCCTCGAAATAGCGAAAATATCAAACCCAATGAAAACAACCAGCTATACAGAACTGGAATTTTCTTTGCATGTGAAAATGTACACTTTGCACCATTTTTCTCTCTAAACTAACTAATTTTCTTCAAAAGCATGTTTAAATAGAACAAATAACAGTGATGATTGATATATAGTTACCCTATTTATTTACATATATAAACATACTCATTCATAAAAATACTACAATTGTACATGGACACTAAAGTTCAAGATTATATTACACATACAACAAACATATAAAATATAAATTTGGCACATGGGGCAAGACTCAGCTATAGATGTCTGTAGAACTGGCTGTAACTCTTGTTACATTGCTCCAGCTCTACCATGAGACACTGCTGTAACTCTTGTTACAGGTCTATGTATCTGTCATACATAAGGCTGGCTGTAACTCTTTGGTTACATTGCTCCAGCTTAACTTATAATTATGGCTGGCTGTAACTCTTTGGTTACATTGCTCCAGCGTAACTTATAATTATGGCTGGCTGTAACTCTTTGGTTACATTGCTCCAGCTTAACTTATAATAATGGCTGGCTGTAACTCTTTGGTTGCATTGCTCCAGCTTAACTTATAATAATGGCTGGCTGTAACTCTTTGGTTACATTGCTCCAGCATTACTTATTATAAAATGGCTGGCTGTAACTCTTTGGTTACATTGCTCCAGCTTAACTTATAATAATGGCTGGCTGTAACTCTTTGGTTACATTGCTCCAGCATTACTTATTATAAAATGGCTGGCTGTAACTTTTTGGTTACATTGCTCCAGCTTAACTTATAATAATGGCTGGCTGTAACTCTTTGGTTACATTGCTCCAGCCTTTGGACCTATATATAAATATGTAGGTTAAAAACATAACTGTTAGAATATTTTTGGGGTAATTTTCATGAGAGATTGGTTTTTAACCAACCCTTATATTTATACATGAAAATACTGCCCAAACTCTGATAAATTATGATAATAATATAGCTGAGTGCCCCAACCGACTGAGTCAATGGGTATAAAATAGACTGATCACCCTATAGACTGACCGCCCGACCACCCTGTAGACTGACCGCCCTATCGACTGACTGCCCAACCACCTTATCGACTGACCACCTGACCACCCTATAGACTGATCACCCTATAGACTGACTGCCCGACCACCCTGTAGACTGACCACCATATAGAATGAACGCCCTACCACCCTATAGACTGATCGCCCTATCGACTGAACGCCAGACCACCTTATCGACTGACCGCCCAAACCACACATTAATAGACTGACCGCCATATAGACTGACTGCCCGACTACCCTAAAGACTGACCGCCATATAGACTGACTGCCCGACTACCCTAAAGACTGACCGCCATATAGACTGACTGCCCGACTACCCTAAAGACTGACCTCCATATAGACTGACTGCCTGACTACCCTAAAGACTGACCGCCATATAGACTGACTGCCCGACTACCCTAAAGACTGACCTCCATATAGACTGACTGCCCGACTACCCTAAAGACTGACCGCCATATAGACTGACTGCCTAATCGCCCTATAGACTAACCACCCGACCACCCTATAGACTGACCGCCCGACCACCCTATAGACTGTCCACCCGACCACCCTATAGACTGACCCCCCGACCACCCTATAGACTGACCGCCTGACCACCCTATAGACCGACCTGATCTTGTACGTCCCCGTCACACAACTCCAGACATAACATGTTCTCGAATGTCTTACACAGCAGCTCATTAACATGGAAGTGTGCCAGCTCTGGTCGGTCACCCAGCATGGCCAGGATAAAGTCATGCACACAAGTGACAGCCATCTTGGACACACTCCTGTCATGGTGACCAGCAGCCTGAAAATTGTAAAAAACACATTTATTTGTGTGGATGAGAAAAAGCATTTCCTAAAATACTAAATTACAGATTAAATCTTCCAGTAAATATAGCTTTATGTGTTTCTTCACATCCAGTCATCCAGTGTAAGAGACAAAAAGCAGAAAAAATACTGCATTGTTGTTTGGTTGTAATGTTTAATCAATAGTTGTGTCAGAGTGACAAGAATACCCCCACCAGGAACCAAGGCGAAGTTTGGAACTTTTTAATGTTATTGACTTGGTTAAGAGGTGTACTCATGACTTTTCAGAACAAGAACAAAATGAACAAGTACAGGGTGTCACAAAAGTCGGTCTGGAATAATGTACATGTATTGTTAACAAGCAATTATACATTTTTGTAATCTTTTTCTTTGTATGTGTTTTTTTTTTAAATCCAACTGGAGTTCGGCAAGGCTGTGCAATTTTCGTCATACTATTTTTGTGAAAATTTCAAGTTAAATTGACTATAACTAAATCAGAACCTGCAAATTATCTTAATACAACTATAATGAACATACCAGTTTACATTTCTGTTAAGTATCCAATAAAATATTCAACCAACCATGAAAAGTGAGGCAAAAAATGTTCAGTCAAGATGTACATAAACTTAGAGGACAACTACATATAGACCTACCTCAACTAAGTGTGTAGATACTGTGCTCCACGTCCTCATCAAGTGGACCAGAGGACGGTCACTATGGACAATCTTCATCAGTACCTCCTGTAGTCTGTATAGATGTAAAGCATTTGTGGGAAGCTGATGTGAGTCTGATAGGGAGTCTTCATCATCTAGAAGCTTTACCATCTTGTTGAGTTGATGTTGACTGGATTCACAGAGTTCTGACAGGAAATTCACTATGGCACACAGGTTCAGCTTCTGAGCAGCATCTTCAAACAACCTGAATATAATACACAACATACACTCTTAACAAATGATGTGACCTGTTGACCAACACACCAATTGACGGATGGGAGTGGGTACCAGTAGTCCCAATGATAGTAATAGTGGGGGGGGTACTTAAATTCTTAATCAAATAAATCTCTATGCTGCCTTGTGATTTAATTTGGCTCAGTTATCACACAATATCAGTCATATAAGAACCAAAGTTTCAAGCAGACATCATAAGATAGTCAACCTGATTCCAGTGCACACTACATCTCAGCATCGTTGTAGGGGCATGAAATTGAAGAATATAATTATATAATATAATTCTTCTATCTTAAAGATAATGTGTACAGTGCTATGACTATCTTAAGCCTTCTATTGCTCATCCTGTACTGTGTACTGGACAATGTCAATTTACCTTTTCACTTCCTGTACTGTGAGCTGTGTGCTGGACAAAGTCCTCTTACCTGACCACCTCCTGTACTGTACTGGACAATGTCTACTCACCTGTCCACCTCCTGTACTGTGTACTGGACAATGTCCACTCACCTGTCCACCTCCTGTACTGTGTACTGGACAATGTCCACTCACCTGTCCACCTCCTGTACTGTGTACTGGACAATGTCTACTCACCTGTCCACCTCCTGTCCGATATTGGACAATGTCTACTCACCTGTCCACCTCCTGTACTGTGTACTGGACAATGTCCACTCACCTGTCCACCTCCTGTCCGATATTGGACAATGTCCACTCACCTGTCCACCTCCTGTACTGTACTAGACAAGTCTACTCACCTGTCCACCTCCTGTACTGTACTGGACAATGTCCACTCACCTGTCCACCTCCTGTACTGTACTAGACAATGTCCACTCACCTGTCCACCTCCTGTACTGTACTGGACAATGTCCACTCACCTGTCCACCTCCTGTACTGTACTGGACAATGTCTACTCACCTGTCCACCTCCTGTACTGTACTGGACAATGTCCACTCACCTGTCCACCTCCTGTACTGTACTGGACAATGTCCACTCACCTGTCCACCTCCTGTGACAGACAACACAGGGCCTGGGAGGCCTGGGCAGCATTAAGCACCCCTCCTCCCGTCAGTGAGCGGTCCCAACCTGATTCTTTACTGCTCTGTCGGATAAGGTCTGGTATGTTGATCCGGGGGGCTACAGGTACCGGAGCAGCCACAGGAATGGTATAGATGGGCATGTCACATCTGGATAAATCAAACAGGTAATTTCTGGTATTTTGGTGACATTTTTCAATTCAATATTCTGCTTATTATATCATTACTTGTGGCTGCAATTCTTGCTCCAAAACTCTCTGGTTTTAATTGCATGATTACGTATGATATAAAAATACTGCTTGATTTAAATTTTCTAATTTGTAATTAATACCATTATAATAAAACTGATAATTAAATCAGCATTTGACTTATATACATATCTATAAACACTGTACAAGTAAATGTCCCTCCTCCCCTCAAAGTTGTCTGTAATAAGGTTAAACCTTCTATGAATACACTGTAAGGAAGACAATGACCACATTGGTATATGCGCAGACTTACTCATCAGGATTCTCCGGCCCCACCGATTGTTCCTGCTGGACTTTGGGTAGACTAGACTGGTTGTTTCCACTGCTGAAGTAAGTGTGCTCCAACTTGGATATAAATGCAGAACACCTGTAAATGCAAATTGATGACAAAAATAAATACAAACAAAGACTAAGAATATGTGACTCTTATGACCTCAAATTGAAAACATAACCAAAAATTGTCACAGTTAGCTGATCTAAGGGGAAGGGATGATGTATCAAATCACTGTGTCAGATGTAGATAAACTATTCGGCCAATGTTATAATATGTATACCTATCTCCCATGTGCTGATAACAAGAAACTAAAGCTGCATTCAATACAGGGCTTTTTCTCACTGATTTGGGAAACAGCCTTTTTGTCTCATTTTGGGAAGAAAATTGGTAAATTGGGAAAGATTTTTTTTCAGGAGTAAACTGAAAGTTTTGGGAATTTGGCTTATATATTAAATAATTTCAATTGGGAATAGGGCCCATTAACGGCCCCAAAAAGCCCCCAGAAAAAGCCCTCAAATAGCAACCGAAGTGGTGTGTCTCCCTACAAATGGAGCTATAGACAGAATCTTTACCAGATTAAATTGAACCTACACACATTAACAGGCCTGTTATGTCTTCATGGAAGCTTTTTCAAAAAGTGTGTAATATACAGTCAAACTTTGTTTTCGCTAAGTCAGAAGGGGTTATGAAACTTTGAGTTATCAAAAAAATAAAAAAACAACAAGTATTCAAGGTAACAGAGTGTATTTTATGTAAATTTTCTAATGTTGGAACCTAAGTTACTTCTATTTAAGCAGGGTCTTTGAATTAAAAAAAATTGAGATAATGAAATTTGATTATATATGCAATCACTGGCCTGAAAGTCTTGAACAAAGACTCCCCTAAATAATAGAATAAATTAACTTGGTCTCTTCTTATTCGTAACAAATCAAATGTGATGGTCCTCGTTATGAACAGAAATACAGTCCGTACCTGAAGACATGTTTCCAGCAGTCTGCGGAGTGGCTACCCATCTCCAGCCCGTTAGTCATCACTACATCCATACTGAGTATGTGAGACGCATGGAGACGTACAGGCTTGATCTTACTGGACATCATAGGCTTGGTGGACGACTTGGGGTCAACACTGGGCGACTTCTGGGTGTCTATCAGTACACAAGAGGTACTGGCCAACTGGGAAAACACTCTACCACAGCGCTGCTGCAGACCTGTGTGTATACAGACATTATCTAGTATTGATATATCATATGTCCAGTCTAGTATGGAAATCACTACCACAGCGCTGCTGCAGACCTGTGTGCATCAACATTATCAGGTCAGAGCAAGGACATTATCAACATATTATATGTCCAGTCTAGTATGGAAAAACTCTACCACAGCGCTGCTGCAGACCTGTGTGTATACAGACATTATCTAGTATTGATGTACATGTATTATATGTCCAGTTGAGTATGGAATTCCACAATTCCATTTTCCTCTATCTTTTATCCCCATTTTTTTTTTTTTTTTTTATAAAAATCTATGATCTTTAGACTTTCACTGTATATTGTTGTAAACATTTAAACTGAGTATTTTCTTTATAGCAAAAATCACTGTCTCTACATAAACCAGACCATGTAAAAACTGACAAGTCAATTCAGCATTAACTATATCTGATTTAGATATTAAGTTACATGGTATATCACTTTCTGTACTACTGGTTTATTTACTTCAGGCCTAACAGGCACAACAGTTACATCAACTGTTTACCATGGCTAAGTTTATAAACTAAATTTTGATAATTCACTATTATCTGGAAACTGCTGAACCAAAATTAATTATACATTCCAAACATTGCACTAGACATGTATGGAAATTCAAACCAACCTAAAGCACAGCATAGTCGAGCGGCCTTCTGTAGTCCATCCAGACTCATACATATGGCCTCACGGGCACGTAAACTTTCCTCCTTGGCTCCTTCTGTACCCAACATCAGTCCCAGGCTGCTGGTAATTCCACAGGAACTCTTCCCATTCAGGAGGACAGAAAGTACATCTAAGACTCCTTCCCAACAACGGGACAGCACACGCTTAGAGAATCTCTTACCTAAACAGTAGAAATGGCATTGTAGTGTGAAGGTTTTTCACTCCCTAACTTTTAATGGGCATGTTTTTTTATAACTACATCAATGAACATCATGGTAGAAAGTTTGGTTTTTATAACTACATCAATGAACATCATGGTAGAAAGTTTGGTTTTTATAACTACATCAATGAACTTAAAAGTATACAGTTTATATATATATACATAAATATAAAACCTAAATGTAAATATATAAATTGAATGTTTTTTTTTTTTATTTTCATAGCGGCTATGAATAGCAGTAGCTATTTACATATGTAGATAGCTACTGCTATTCATAGCCCCAATGAAAATGAAAACAAATCCATTTGATCCCTATGTAGATATTATATTTATTTCCTATACAACTATATATTATAACGAAACAAATTAACAGCATCAACTTATATTATTTACTCTGGATGGAACCCCATGAGGGGTTCAACTGTGGGAGAAAACTAGAGCACCTGCAGGCCAACTCGTAACTTGTAGGTGTCCCAAATAACTTTTCATGCCTGATTGGACCCAGGTTGCTTAGGTGAAAGGCGAATATGTTATCAATGAACCACCCAACCACCCTTCCTGCAACTAACTAGTATTATAATATCATAAAAACATGTTCTTTGTTTACTCTGTAATACAATCACACAGTAAGAGACTCAATACCATCATATTATTCAGACGACAGTGATGATAAGGATAACAACAACATGTCACCTACCCATGTCAGCATACAGCTGGTTATCAGGTGGGTCCTGGTCCAACTCCAACACCTCCTCATCTGTACACATACCACTCAGGAGCTGGCCACCCTGACTGTTACTCCCAAGGCCGTCTACATCTATAAAGGTCAAGGTCACATATTATAATGTGGCATCTTATTAGCATTGATGACATAAACTTGCTCAAACAACATATAATATATAAGATAGAAAATATAAGATTTTATCCCCTATGCGAAGTTATAATCCCATTTATGTATCTGTTCAGTGTTGTAGAATTATCAACAATTTAAAGAAATGTCCTGTAATAAGCCAATGCCCTGACTTTGAATAAGAGAGTATATGATTGACAATCTGTGTTTATTACAGGAAAGCTATCGTAGTGTATTCTGTAATATGTATTATACACAGTATATTTACGAAATTCTTGTGGAAATAAAAGTCAATATACCTTTAAGGATCTGTAGTAGGGGAGAGTCACTATCACTGTGACAGCCTGCGGCCTGTAGTATGTTGGTGGTTGTGATTTGTCTGTACACCTCACTAAGCCAAGCTGGTGACAGGAACAGCAACAGACCGGTACCCAGGACCTCATCAACATACTGCTTCTGTAGACAAGGAATATCACAAACTATCAGGACCTCATCAACATACTGCTTCTGTAGACAAGTAATATCACAAACTATCAGGACCTCATCAACATACTGCTTCTGTAGACAAGGAATATCACAAACTATCAGTACCCAGGACCTCATCAACATACTGCTTCTGTAGACAAGGAATACCACAAACTATCAGGACCTCATCAACATACTGCTTCTGTAGACAAGGAATATCACAAACTATCAGTCCCCAGGACCTCATCAACATACTGCTTCTGTAGACAAGGAATATCACAAACTATCAGTACCCAGAACCTCATCAACATACTGCTTCTGTAGACAAGAAATATCACAGATCTCTACCAGATAAGAACCTGTTACAGTATCTTACCTCTGACAGAGGACTGGTGGCGCCCTCTGCTGTGCTGTAGACACCATTGACATCGAGTTTGAGGTTAAGTAGAAGTGCAGTAATAGTAGCTACATACACACCATCAGCGTTTAGTATGGCCATCTGACAGGACGATGACGACGACAAAGTTTCTTCAGAGGACTTGTACTGCTGGTCATATAAAGCTGGGAAATAACGAAAAACACAGATTAATTAACAACAAAGTATCTAATTAACAACATAGTATCTAATTAACAACAATGTATGTAATTAACGACATAGTATCTAATTAACGACATAGTATCTTATTAACAACATTGTATCTAATTAACAACATAGTATCTAATTAACAACAATGTATGTAATTAACGACATAGTATCTAATTAACAACATAGTATCTAAAACAATAGTCTACCTGTGTTATTCAAATTTATTTTAATTAAGTCTAATTAAGTCTATATTATCAGGACAGTAAAGGGACAATATCAAGATATTATTAGATCCAGTCTGCGGGGAAAACGCTCTACAGCAATGCTGCAGCAGACAAGTGTGACATTATCAGGTCAGTATAAGGATTGGAAAAATAGCAAGTCCATCCTGATATAAGCTTGGGGAGCTAACAGATAAACTTTGAATAGAATAGGGGGTGAGATTATTGGGCAATGAAAAAGTATATTTTTAGCATTTTTTGAAACTGCAATATATATCAGGTGAATTCATTACCAGGCATGTCCTTATTTCTGGATTAATACAATATTATCACACAGTAATGTGTTAATGGTATGGTAGGCAGTAAAAGAATTTAATTGGTTTTGTCAGAGATACACAGAGCTATGTAATCTATTAATTTTCAAAAATGGATATCATTCAAATTTTTTAATTTTGAATCTGGGAGGTGTCATCAACTTGTAACTTAGATACTGGGAATAGTGACACTATGAGATGTAAGATTTTTTTTTTTAAATAAAATTCATTGCAACATATAGACTTACATGTAGTTTGGTGTAAACCTTATTTTATTACATAAACCTGTGTATGAACTCACCTGTACAAAAGTTAGAAGAAAAGTTCTGGAGAGCTTCATCCACTTCATTCACTGAGTACATTTTGGCGATGTGGGGGAGTGTCCGACTAAGCTCTGTGATAAACAGTCTCGCGTTTTGTCTCTCCACCATCTCGTACTCACTGCCCAGTGTTTTGTAACGACGCTGCAGTTCATCTTTAATGAGACTCTGGCTTTCCTTTCTGTTAGGGTGAGTGTTAAGTTTGTGTAGCGGTATTGGGTTTGAATTAGTACCGTCTGCAACAAACACATCAGCAGAGCCCTCTGTACAAGTGTCGTCAGCATCAGTATCTGTGTCGTCACCGTCACTTGCCTCTACACGAGGCTCAGAAACACTGCTCCTGTTACTATACTCTCTGACATCACACTCTGACATCGTCACACTGCTTGACCTGGAAAATTCTATAAAAAACAAAATATCCATTGTAACCATTTGCTATGGTATGATTTTCCTCAGCTCTCATTGGCTTAAACATGGTCATGTGAAAGTCATATTTTGAGATAATGACTTCATGTTGCTATTTTCAGGAAGATCAAGTCAATATTGCATTAATGACGTCATAATCTTTGTGATGTCACAATGCCCCAATGAAATGTTCCTGTTATCAAGATAAATATTATGCAATTCTACCCTTTTGCAAACAAGATTCATAACTTGATAATTAAAATTAAGGACCTTGATTTGGTCAATATGGTAATATATCGTCCAAGTAGAATCTGAAATATTGACCTCTACCTTCACCCTCAGTTAATATTTTATTCTACCAGGTTAGTATAACACAATATTGACCTCACCAAAGGTCCATAATTGGTAATATGTTTTTCTATGTTTTCATCTATAACAAATATGACTGTAATGTTCAAATAGCAATATTATCATGTCAACATACCTATGTTTAAAACATCCAATGGCCGGTTATCTAATATTTTCTGTATTTTTTGTGAGAAGAGTTTATATGCTGTCCATGATGCAGCATCTTCAGATTTGTTATAATCAAGAATATTAAAATCAAGATACACTGTAGACCAAATGTCCTGATAGTTACCTCTCTCCAGAGTGGCATGGTATTTGGAGATGGACTTGCAGACTTTGTCCGTCATTCCTGCTCCCCTACACACCTGTTCTAGTGCACCTAGCAACACGTCCACACAGGTAACACTAGTGATACACACTGCAGAGTCGTTACAGTGACAACTCTCCTGGAGTGCATCCACAATCCTGTAAAATAAATCAACAGATTATAAAAAATTTAAAAGAATGATTTGATGTACAGATAAATTTCCCTAAAATGAGCAGACTTAATACATAAATACAAACTTTTGTTTATTAATCCTCAAATTGCTTCAATCTTTTTTATTTTAAAACCTGTAACAAATTCCAGATGCAAAAAACTATTTCTTCAGATCTTATGGAATTCATTATAAATCAATTTTTAATTGTAAATGTTATTTGCATAGATAAAATATTAAAAATAATATCAGACAAAATATTTACATTTCTGCCACTAAACCAGAATCACCTTCAGATACATTTTAAGAAATTGGAAGGTTTAAAATAAATTAGAAGTTATTAACAGATACTTACAACTTGAGCAGAGCAATATCTGAGTTTGGATTTTTTGTCCCAGTTTTCATATCTCCATCTTGTGATTCCAAATCAAACATGGGGCAGGCTAACTTGTACAGCCCTTCAGGGGTCTTCAGCAACTGTAAAGTACAAAATGGTAAACCTTCAATCATTACGAATAGATAAAAAGATATCTAGCAAATGTCTGTAAGACATGAACGCCCACACTGGCACTTGACACCCGAAATACAGTTCGGTGAGGATCGTATCAGCAGTTCCTGAGATTAGCTACCTGGTAGCCTATTCTTGTTATTAATTTATCATAATTTCTCTTCGTTGGCCAAGTCAGTTTAACTTTTAATCTGAATATCAATATCAATACTAGATAAGTCACAGTAAGCCAATATTGTTTTGTGTACCTCTTTAACAGCCTTCAGTGCATCCAGTCTGTGCTGGGGCGGTGGGTACAATAACATTCGGTGGAACAAGGACTCTAGTACTGGTCGTAGTGATGTCACGGGCCCCATCAGGTCCACCAGGCGTACCGCAATACTGAATATATCATACACCATTAATTATCAACAGAATGTCAGGTATATACTGAATATATCATACACCATTAATTATCAACAGAATGTCAGGTACATACTGAATATATCATACACCATTAATTATCAACAGAATGTCAGGTATATACTGAATATATCATACAGCATTAATTATCAACAGAATGTCAGGTATATACTGAATATATCATACACCATTAATTATCAACAGAATGTCAGGTATATACTGAATATATCATACACCATTAATTATCAACAGAATGTCAGGTACATACTGAATATATCATACACCATTAATTATCAACAGAATGTCAGGTATATACTGAATATATCATACACCATTAATTATCAACAGAATGTCAGGTATATACTGAATATATCATACACCATTAATTATCAACAGAATGTCAGGTATATACTGAATATATCATACACCATTAATTATCAACAGAATGTCAGGTACATACTGAATATATCATACACCATTAATTGTCAACAGAATATCAGGTATATACTGAACACATCATACACCATTAATTGTCAACAGAATGTCAGGTATATACTGAACACATCATACACCATTAATTATCAACAGAATGTCAGGTACATACTGAATATATCATACACCATTAATTATCAACAGAATGTCAGGTATATACTGAATATATCATACACCATTAATTATCAACAGAATGTCAGGTATATACTGAACACATCATACACCATTAATTATCAACAGAATGTCAGGTATATACTGAACACATCATACACCATTAATTATCAACAGAATGTCAGGTATATACTGAATATATCATACACCACTAATTATCAACAGAATGTCAGGTATATACTGAATATATCATACACCACTAATTATCAACAGAATGTCAGGTATATACTGAATATATCATACACCATTAATTATCAACAGAATGTCAGGTATATACTGAATATATCATACACCACTAATTATCAACAGAATATCAGGTATATACTGAATATATCATACACCACTAATTATCAACAGAATATCAGGTATATACTGAATATATCATACACCACTAATTATCAACAGAATATCAGGTATATACTGAATATATCATACACCACTAATTATCAACAGAATATCAGGTATATACTGAATATATCATACACTATTAATTGTCAACAGAATGTCAGGTATATACTGAACACATCATACACCATTAATCATCAACAGAATGCAAGGTACAGATATACTGAATATATATCATACACAATTTAGAGTATTCACTATTTTGCTGACCATTTGAAAACACTATATGCCCTTTATCAAAGCAAACCACGCACTATTCAACTAATAACGTGGAAGTGTCAATAGTGTTAAAAAAGTGTTAAAGTTCCTTATAAAGTCAAGATGAATTGATGATATATTGCATTATATAATGATGAACAGCTTTACAACAGGGAACAGTACATACCTATAGATAGTCTTAGCGGTGGACACCTGGAGGTTAGGGGCGGTTAAAGAACAACCCGAGCCTCTCCCTACATCCTCCAGGGATTTAGGGATGATAGCACTCCTCTCAGACTTGGGCGTCCCCAGGAGAGAAATCAGGCATGGACACAGGAACTTCCTGGATAATGTATCAGCACATGAAATCATGATATAGGATCTACATTAACATGGAATAAGCTCAATATTGATTTAGCTTTCTTCTATGATTGTTCTATGTAAATGATATGGGAAGATCTTGATAGTTTTGTGTTTTACAATTAAAACAACTTGCGGACTATTTCATGAATTGTAAACAAATTAGTTACTCTATGTACTCACCCCTTTACGAGGTAGGAATGTAATTGATGGTTGAGTGGGAGACACTTCTTTAAAAACCATTCATTTCTTAAGCTTTCATAGAGCTATTACATCTAACAATTAAGTGTCTCCCACTCATCAAGAATTTATTTCTGGATTGACATTTTTACTTTAGAGAACTCCAATATTGAAAGATAATATATCATAAAAGTATATAATAAGTCTTACTGAAAACTTACACATTATTCTCTGATGGAATCTTGCTAATTAAAAGCACTTCCTGGAAGAGCTTGCAAATCCTGAGGGAGACATATCAACTTGAAAAAACTTCCTACAAAGGCTTGTATTCCCTGACAGATACTTACCAAAGAGATTCCTGGAAAGACTTGTATTGGGCTTGTATTCCCTGTTGGAGACTTACCAAAGAACTTCCTGGAAAGGCTTGTATTCCCTGTTGGAGACTTACCAAAGAACTTCCTGGAAAGACTTGTATTCCCTGTTGGAGACTTACCAAAGAACTTCCTGGAAAGACTTGTATTCCCTGTTGGAGACTTACCAAAGAACTTCCTGGAAAGACTTGTATTCCCTGAGTGAGACTTACCACAGAACTTCCTTGAAAGACTTGCATTCCCTGATTGAGACTTACCAAAGAACTTCCTGGAAAGACTTGCATTCCCTGATGGAGACTTACCAAAGAACTTCCTGGAAAGGCTTGTATTCCCTGATGGAGACTAACCACACAACTTCCTGGAAAGACTTGTATTCCCTGACTGAGACTTACCACAGAACTTCCTTGAAAGACTTGTATTCCCTGTTGGAGACTTACCAAAGAACTTCCTGGAAAGACTTGTATTCCCTGAGTGAGACTTACCACAGAACTTCCTTGAAAGACTTGCATTCCCTGATTGAGATTTACCAAAGAACTTCCTGGAAAGGCTTGTATTCCCTGATGGAGACTTACCACACAACTTCCTGGAAAGACTTGTATTCCCTGACTGAGACTTACCACAGAACTTCCTGGAAAGACTTGTATTCCCTGATGGTGACTTACCAAAGAACTTCCTGGAAAGACTTGTATTCCCTGAGTGAGACTTACCACAGAACTTCCTTGAAAGACTTGCATTCCCTGATTGAGATTTACCAAAGAACTTCCTGGAAAGGCTTGTATTCCCTGATGGAGACTTACCACACAACTTCCTGGAAAGACTTGTATTCCCTGACTGAGACTTACCACAGAACTTCCTGGAAAGACTTGTATTCCCTGATGGAGACTGGGGAGTTGGAGATGACAGTATAGACCCCCTCCAGGAGGAGTGGTATGGACTGGCGAGTCTGGTTAGAGCTGGAACCAGATAATAAACACATCCTAAGTCAGAAAGGCCACCATGACAAGGAAATGCAGAGTAAATACTCAAATCATTGACAGTTGTTATAAATTAATAAAATTAAAGAAATGCCCCAACCTGGGTGCCTGTTCCAGCTTTGCTGTGAAGAACTTGAGAATGGCCACCACGTCCTTAAACAGACTTTCATAACTTGGTGTATCTGAAAATAATCATACAATCAACAAATTCTCCTGAATGTTACAGATACAGCGAAGTGTATACATTGAGCTGACATTTTAACAAGACTTGTTTTTATTGTTATTTTGTTTATTTAACCAATCTGCTAACACCTGTTACACCTGTCTGACTACACAAACCTTTCACATACATATTGTTTTAAATGCGGTATACAGCATATGTACCTTTAAAATATTGTTGTTCGACTCTCTGAACACTACCAAATTCTAAACAAACCTTTAGCCATGAAGTCGGCAAGCACATCGTTTTTATCCTTGGTCTGAAATAAGAATAAATTAAAATCCATAAATATACATTTTTTCAACAAAAGTCTGTAAGATTTAAGAAATAATATATACATGGTAAGCAAAATACATTTTAATCATCACCGAAATGAATTCTAGAACATTCATTTTCAGAAAACTGAATTTAATGCAAAATTACTGATCATTAACAAATAATTATAGAACTATTTCAAAGGTTTTTTTTTTTTTTTTACAAAATTTAAATATTCATTCAATAAATTGAAATCTAACACTAAATTATCAACTTATAATTACGGAGTTGACATGATACAGTAAAGCGTTTCATTCCATTTAAATTTTAATATCACAGAAAGTTTTCCTGTTTAAGACACCAATCATTGAGATCAACACAGTGTAGATTAACTGAAGTTTTTTGAAGCCAACACTGACATAAAATTTCTATATCTGATACAGTCCTGATGTAGAAATGATGATAAATAATCACATGCTATAAGTAAATTATAGAGAATCCTATTTCCCATTGTAAGTGTGGTAGTAATCACACCTCAATATATTTTGTCTTTTTGTAATGAAGAGTTATCTGCTCTTGTGAGTACATATTGATTGTTCGGCCATCAGTTTGTGGGATTTTCTCACAAATTTATGATGTTTCCCTCATAAATAAATGATGTAACAATACTTGTTCACAAGGGAAGTAACTCTACATTACAAAAGAAGGAATATACTGAAAAAATAACCTATTTCATTATATATTAGACCATGATTATAAAGCAGCTACATACTCCACTGCATTCCTTACTTATAAAGCCAGCGGCCTGTCATAGTACCCATTCAGTGTTAGTGCAGTACATGTGTTAGTATCTTATGAAATGGATTTATTTTACAATTTTAAAAAGTAAACCATTAATCTCTGTGAAACATATAGTGGTTCTGTGTATATAGTTACTGAAACTTTGTTTTGTGGTTTGTGTTAGTTTTATGTTGGATATCCTTTAAATAATTACCTCTGGACACACGTGGATGGATATATAACTGTGCCACGGTAAGTTCTTTTTCTCGAATTGAGGAATTTTTCTTTCCAAAAAAAAAGGGGGGGGGGGGCGTTTATTAGAATTCTCTTTTTTTTTCATTTAAAAATCTGTTTTTGTTTTTATCTACAATGGTACATCACCTTTGAAATAGCAAATATGAACTTATTATTTGAACTACCTTTGTCATTGTGAGAAACTCATGTGAGCTGTAAATCAAAATACATCCAGGAAAACAGAAATCGTTAAGAAAATGGACTTTGATCTTACTTTAGTTTATCAAAACATAGAGCTAACCAAATGCTTATCACAGCATCACATTATTGTGGTCCATTTTCACAGTTCTCATCATGTAATCAAAGTATTTCTATCTTAACCCGATAATCTATATAATAAATCTAATTCAAAGCCAATGTTAGACTAAGTGTACATTTCACTGTAATATAAAAGATGTGTGGGGTGATATGTGATTGAATAGTTCTGTAGTTGTATGATTGATTCATAATCTAATATTTCTTCAATGGTTTGTTACAATTTTTCATATATGTTGTATATGACGTGAATTGTTACTATATGTAATGCTAATTTCAGTAAAATCAAAATCTTTGATAAAATGAAAAACAAACAAAAACATGTATCATCTTAGGTAGCTAACATTTGTCATGAATAAAATTTCTGTAAAATTACCAGTAATATGTTTGATTTTGTTTGATTTTACATCATTCAATGTCCTCCTCACAACTTGGATCATATGAGGATATCAGGTCATATATGATGCTTCACTTTCATATTAATTAAGCTCTGCCAAGTTATAAAACACAGCTCTTTTTAAGCAGTAAAGCTACTCAGATCTAGCTGAATTCAGGAAAAGAGAATACTTCACTACAGTAATGTAATATTGAGTCAGAGACGTCTAGTATTGAGGTATAGAGACCTAGTAGAACTCTTCAGTACAGTAATTAATGTTATATTGAGTCACACAGACATCTAGTATTGAGGTATAGAGACCTAGTAGAACTCTTCAGTACAATGTAATATTGAGTCACACAGACATCTAGTATTGAGGTATAGAGATGTAGTAGAACTCTTCAGTACAGTAATGTAATATTGAGTCACACAGGCGTCTAGTATTGAGGTATAGAGATGTAGTAGAACTCTTCAGTACAATGTAATATTGAGTCACACAGGCGTCTAGTATTGAGGTATTAGAGACCCAGTAGAACTCTTCAGTACAATGTAATATTGAGTCACACAGAAATCTAGTATTGAGGTATTGAGATGCAGTAGAACTCTTCAGTACAATGTAATATTGAGTCACACAGGCGTCTAGTATTGAGGTATTAGAGACCCAGTAGAAATCTTCAGTACAATGTAATATTGAGTCACACAGAAATCTAGTATCGAGGTATAGAGATGTAGTAGAACTCTTCAGTACAATGTAATATTGAGTCACACAGAAATCTAGTATTGAGGTATAGAGACCTATAGTAGAACTCTTCAGTACAATGTAATATTGAGTCACACAGAAATCAAGTATTGAGGTATAGAGACCTATAGTAGAACTCTTCAGTACAGTAATGTAATATTGAGTCACACAGAAATCTAGTATTGAGGTATAGAGATGTAGTAGAACTCTTCAGTACAATGTAATATTGAGTCACACAGAAATCAAGTATTGAGGTATAGAGACCTATAGTAGAACTCTTCAGTACAGTAATGTAATACTAAGTCACACAAAAAAGAGCAGTTTGTGATTGCATACAGTGATTAATATGTAACAAAGCAGAAATCTTCAGAATTTCAGTAAAAATCTAAAATTACATGAGTTTGAACATGCAATAGTGATGAAAATGAAAAGGAATAAAATGGCTGCTCCAACATGTATTAATAGTGTTAAGCATTGTGAATATATGGAATACAGTAGATATTCAAACATTTTCTTCATGATTGTTACAATTCAATCTTTCTGTGACTGAACCAGCAGTCTGTAGATATATATATATATCATCAATACAAGATGATAGCATGCACAAAAATTATATATTCTCACTTTAATCAAACACATCAACATATCTATTACAACTGTAATATAGGATAATATTTAGACTAGGGACTATTCTAGAAACTAAATATATAGAAGTGGGATACACCAGTCCAATAAAAACAATTTTGTTATATAATATGAGAAGTATTTGGTAAGACTTTAAACCAGTAAAAGTTTGCATGTGCATGTTGTTAATGAATAAACTGAAATTCAAACTTAACTTTAATTGTACATGTATTATCAGACAGATGTAAGTATAATACAATTCCTTTCCATGTTAAAATGTTAAATGTAGAAATCAAGGAAATTTTGTCTTAAAGGGAGAAAAAAAAACATAAATTGAATAGATTTACCTGGAAATTGGTATGCATGAACTGTAACAATCACGATGAGTATTATAGTATAAATAAATAACTTTTAATAGAATCAGAGTTCTCCCCAGGCTCATTCAGCATGAAGTTAATTACAGATATTAAAAATCATGTCAGTCACCTTGTACAAATTATCAAAATCAAATCCGGAAGTAACTTATGGTGGATTTTGTTGACAGGGATAAATACATGTTTGCTAAGAAATGGTTTCTGGCACAACACCACAGAAATCTCATTATGGTCTTTACAACAGAATTTTTGTTTCAACATGAAAAGTCCTGGAAAGATCGCTGTAAAATAGGCTAAAAATAAAAACACAAGATGCAGCTCTGGATAATATATGATTAATAATAAAGTAATTTAAAACTAAACAAATTACACAAGACGTGCAGAGTCGATGTGTAGCCTTACCACCTGATCAGTGTGCCCCTGTTGGAGCTTTTCTGTAAAACAGCTCAACAGTTGTGTGAGGGCAGCCTTCACCGCCCCCCGCACACTGTGGGTGCTAGCGATGTATGTGTCTATGTAGACCTGTCAACACACGACACACATTTACACAACCCTGAGAAACCAAGTGGAACTCGCTTGTGCTTCACACTTACATTGGAACATATATAGATTATACATAACAGAATTCTGGAATACATAATGTGCAATAAACTGGAAATACATATAGAATCTATTACAACTTATTTAATGTTGGAAACAAATTATGCACTATGTTTTGGGAAAAAAATTACAGTATATAATATATATATTTTTGTTTGTACCATACCCCAAAGAAACTAAAAAAATTGACATCAACGCTTATAATTAATTTAAAAAAAAAGATTTTCTAATTTAAAACATGTTTTATGTACAATTTTACTGGTTTTAAATGGGATTCTTTTTCTCAAATCAATACGCAACATCAATTGTCGTATTGTGACGTCAACTTTTTCGCGCCATTCTCGGAATTTCTTTCATAGAAGAATGAAAAGAATTTTTCGACCAATCACATTTGAGTATTTACCATGAAAACAAAGAAAAATTAATTATATATATATATATATACATACTGTAAAATTGTTTTTATATCAACAAGTAATTGCCATATTTGAGATATTCAATTTTTGATGCCCATTAATTAATTCATGCATGGTAACAAGAACTTAATATCAATAACTTATCTAGAACAGGAAAAAGTACCGGTATTCATAAAGTCATTAGACTGAATCCAGAAAGAAAATTAATTAAACAGTGGTCTGAATTAGAAGTCAAACAAGAAGTACCTAGTAAATTAAAAGTGTCAAAGAATTTCAAATTAAAAATATCTAATGGCCTTGGAATTTCTTATAGGTTTATATCCCTTGTTGGATAGTTAATGGTCATGAAACCATCATTTTTTCATCAAATATTTAAATGGTATGTTTCCTTTTGAAAAATTCCAAGCATGAATTAATGGTAAACCAGGTCATTTTAAAGGATTCATGGAATTTTAATGACGTTTTGATATGAATTTAATGGATTATTGTCATCTGTTAAAGAATGCTATTAACATGTAAATGATTGATTAATGAGTCAGCTTATATCATACAACTGAGATTTATCTTGCCCTGCAAGGTAGCATAAAAAATATCTGCTAACACTTAAAATAATGGACGGAAATATTACTCCAATTGAGGTACAATGTATAACCTCAAATTATATAACAAGAGTCCCATATATTGGAGTATAAAAAGTTCAGATACTGCACTATCAGTAGCTACCGAAAAAACAATATACCAGAAAAAAAATCATATTCCAGAAATAAACACATGGGAAAGGTGGGAAGCACATTCTTTGATAAACGATAGTTGGTGTGGAAGCAATCCCCAAGCCAACTGTTAACAAGTGTCAAATAATTGATATCAAATGGGGGATGAGGCCTCAGAAATTAGACTTCTCACATCCCAAGCACTTATTTATGGATTAGTTCTAACCTATAATGTAGCTAGTACTGTAGCTACGTGGAAAATGGCAAAACGATACAAAATTCCCATTAACCTGAAGCAAACATGTACTAGATAAGATAAACATCCTCATAGAAAACATTTGTTCAGATATTTCTTTACCTGAGAAACTTTAGTAATTACTCCTGCATTCATACACCAAGCCGTGGAAAATGTCATCTTCAGAAGTAACTACAACAGATAAAAAAATTAACAAAATGGTAAGTTTATCATTTAGTTAATATTAGAATCATTTTATCACTGGAGTAAATAAACAAGCCCCAACATCAATGAAAATACTGTTCTCATGTCCTGATGCTGCCTTCAAACTATCAGGACAAGATCTAAAATATTTTAGTAGAACACAGAAACATATTCAGTCGGCATGCATCCATCATTAATCCAATATTATGGTGACAAGCAAACTCAGCTGGAATGCGAAGGATGATAGGACGTGAAAAGGTATGGGGTAACCTGGCCGACCGAGTTTTCTCTGGCTACAACAGGTTCCTTATACAGTAACACCCCTCATGCATTTAAATTTCTATCTGGGCCAACAAAAATTATTAATTTAAGCTGATGTTACTTTCATAACAATTTTTGTAAAATGAATCAAATTTATAGTTTTAAAAGATACAATACCTTCATGATTTCCACCTGTGTGTCCTCTGGTAGGGAGGGTGTACTGAACACAGTGTTGAGGATCTGGATAGGCATCCAGTGTTCCTCCTTGTCACTTTCCATACTCGACTGGAACTTCTCATCCTTTAGGATTTGCTGGAAATTACAAATGAGAAATGCAATGCATTTTCTCTGTATTAGCCTTTTTTTTTTAGCTTTTTTTGTTGTTGCAAAAATGAACTGCATTATGGGTATACTTTTACAGATTATCAAAGAAATTTATTGATATTGGATAGTTTTATTGATAATACATGTAACTTCTTTCATTAATATAGTGTAAAAGGCTCAATTAAAAGCACATTATAATAATAATGGCCTTTATTTATACTTGATAACATGTTGAGCTTAAAAACTCGTCTTACACATGGTTAAGATATGTATATATAAGTAATAAAATATACAATACATTTACTTGTGAATTTCCTACACTCTTCTCAATGGATGGCTGAATCTTTGAGACATAGACTAAAGGGGGCTGTTATAATACTGAACTAGAATAGGATGTGACACCAAAGAAATTGTACAAAATATTATTGTATTGGACATCAAACTTACCTGTATTCCCCCAATAGCATATGTTGCCAATTTCTTCGTTTTAGACTCTAATGCCAGTTGCAATGGTTCTAAGCACTTTTCTCGCAGTATATATGCAGGGGTCTGAGTAATTAGAGTAGGATTATCCAGTAAATCTGTAAACAAAAACACACAAAATTTACAAAAAAATTACAAATCTCCATTTCATGTAACAACTGAAACATATATTTATTTGTGAATTCAAGAACTTGAAATCTGTGATTTATTTACCAAGGGCTGCCTGAGAAGCCTTCCTGATTCCTGCATGCTTCTGAGATGAAGCATCCTTCATCAGCTGTGTTAAGAGGTCCTCCATTGTAGAAATATTTATAATCAGACTAGGATTCTGGATAACCTCTAGTAATTCTACCTTTTAACATTTTCCATGTCTCCAATACATCTGAAAAACAAAGAACCTTTATGCAATTAGTTATGTCAATCAGTAAACGAAAGAATTTTATTTAATTAATCGTGTTACATCAAATTATTGATCCTCAAATAAGACATCCCATCCCACCTAGTATAAAGTTATAGTACAACAATATCTATTCACAAATAATCTCCCCTCCCCTAGTGTAAAAGTTATATATTTAAGTTTGATCGAGAAGGACCTATATTTATTTATAAACTAGTTTTAGCTTATTTTAAAATTGATGATTCTGCTTAAAATAACAGTTGTTTTTTGTGGGCAGGGGCTTATTTGTGGATAGATATGGTATATTCAGTCAAGGAATTTGCCACTGAAATTTAAAATTGTCATATAGTATCATGTGATTTACATTTATACAACCTTTATGTTACATAATTTGCAATATTGATTGCCTGCTGTACGTATATGCATATGTAGTGCATACATCCTTTGAGCATATAATAATATTCAACTGTTAACATGACTTGTGCTATATACTAAATTGAAAAGTTAAAGCCAGTCAATTATAATCTTCACATTGGGGGCCTGTCGTATGAGATAAGTGTGCTTTCATTAAGGCATTTGAAGATCTAGATAATGACCTTGATATATGAAACTGTTTGAGGTGTCATGGAATAGATGAGATGAATTTGATGATGATCAAAGGACTTGGTAGAGTACTAATGATGACAGGAGCTTTTTAATGATACTATAATGTTAACACTAAAAGTAACGGGAACATAGATATTTATCTTTCCATCTCATTTACATACTCATATGTCATTTCATGGATCTGATAATATGTGTATAGTTTGGCAGCTACTGAAGAGAAATTAGACTCATTAGCTAGAGCAAGGGAAAAATTACAATGGTATTTGTATGGATATGAGCTGAGCTCCAGAGCAAATGTACTGGTTGCACATGTAGATTCAGCCAAAGTACAGTCACATTTCTCATATTTAACAGTTAACTTTGGTTACACAACAGTATCTATCATCGTCATATTGCCTTCTGTTCAGCATCCCTTCTTATCTATAAAGAAGATTTTTGTCATGTGCAGGTGAATTTCAGGTGAGGTTCTGTGCAGAAGGGTGAACATATATACAACACAAACAATTAGTTTGTCATAAGAAGTGATCAGATCATGTGAAAGCGGCAATAGAATACTTAATATTGCATATACAATTTTAAAAATTATTTGCCTCTCTTTTGGAGTTTTAGTTGAGCATTCCCCAGAGCGGGTTTATAAGTTCATGATTGAGATCAAATGAAGTCTAACAAATTGGTACTTCATGATTCATGATGGTTCTGCTTAAAATTGACAGCACAAACCACTCTGCCTGGTGTCAGTATAATGTGACCAAGTGGGTGCACCATTACCATATCCAGAGGTATCATTTTAGTAAAGTTATACACTTATTTAGTAAATTTAAAGCTACACTATGAAAACAACATCCGCCAGTGGCCTTAACCATCTATATATATATTGAAAATGAACCACTGTATAATTAAATGTAGATGCATGTATGTAAATACAGTAATGTGCAACAAATAAGAATAGTCAGATTTTCACACAAAGCTTATATGAGGCCAGCGCTATGTATGGATTTTCCTACAATTGAAACATGGTCTGTTAAAAGGATCCATTCCCCTTAAAAAATCTTGTGAAAATTCCCAAATTGCCACTGAAAAATGCCCAACTTTGAAGTCACTTTTGAATGATTAAGTATGTTTTATATACAAAGACCTATATTAAGGCAACTGCATATATATTGAAAAGATTTTAGAAATATCATACGGTCATATATATCCCAATGCTTCATCATCTGTTGTTTTACGAATGCAATTGCATGCCAAAATGTTTGTATCCATGATTATCGCATTCCAATGAGAAGTACTGCCGATGGGAACAAATGAGAAAGGATAGCCCCCATCCTCCTATGAAATATTCGTCAACTCATTGGTCAGCTGGTGACATGACAGCGGCGTCGTGGAAACAGCTGCTGATGCTGAAGTCTGGATGTACAGACATTGCTTACCTCAACGTATGCCCTTCTCATTTGCTTGAATATGTTTTAGTTATAAAGTGTTAACACACATAAAAGAACAGAAAGAAGATTTATACAATCTTTTCCTCCAATTAAAAAACTTACACGTCAGCTGCTCGATCTGCCGTTCTTTCAGTTTTTTTAACAACTCGACATCAAAATAAGGTCGCTTATAGACTTACAAATTTATTAATAATTAGGTGTGTTAGAAATAAAATAATATAACTACATATGGTTACTAAAAGATGAAAGTAGATATAATACGTAGATTGTGTTATTAGAGCTAATAAAATCTGGTCATTTAGGAAGTTAACGCTATATGTAAACATGCCGCTTAAAGCATTACTAAATAATAAAAGGCGCATTTGAATGGAAAGCTAGAAACACGTAAACATTGAATGCATCGGTGGCCAACTTGATTGCAGACAATTCCACAGAACTGGGAGTAATGGATGTGACGTCTGTGTAAGTACGTTTCTTTCATTTAAACATGTTCTGCTTTTAAAATAACCGTCTCACTGGTTATATTTACATAAAGCTATATATGTAAGCTAATATATCACTATAATCTTGATATTTTTATCAAATCTCCATAATCAGTGACCTAGAACTGACTGGGTCAAAGTTAGAGTTATCTAATATACAGATACATCTTTATTTCATGTAGTGTATGTATATCGCATTTTTAAGTGCACTCTTCCATGTGAGTGAGAATGTCATAATTTCACGTTGCTGACATGGACCAGTAGAACAGGTAAAACAAAAATGAGTTTTTAACTACAAATCTGAGAACAGACATGAACATAGATATTTTAACTGTTCAGATGACATGTGATTAACTATATAATTTCGGTTTACAGCCATGTATTGAACACGTGTTAAGTAATGTTATTCCAGCCATGTGTGTTTTACTATGTGTCACAAATGTTAATCTAGATCAGAATCATCATGTGTTCAGCTTAAAAGATTATCAAATAGGTGCCTATACAGAAATATAAAATTGCACAAGAATCAATCTGTTTTAAAGTCTGAAAATACTGTATTCAGATATCAATAAGTTGGAACAGTGACTGTATACATGATAGTTTATGTCCCTTTTGTAATTAACAACATTCACTAATTTCCATACAAATGAGTACACACGTACTGTAATTAATGTTATACAATGTATAGATGTGTCTATTAATCTTTTTTCCATTTGGTTGCAGATGATTTGAGACCCATTATTTGTGAGGTTGCAGTCGTAATGAGTCATGCTATAGGTTGTATGAACCATGGGTTGTTTATCGTGCAATGATAATGAGGATTTACTTTCCACCAACTACACAGAACATGGTGTTGATGACGACCAGACTTGTGGGGACAAATTTAGACGTCTTGTCAATGGGGCTCGCACAGCCATTAAGTCAAGGTAAGAAGTGTTCCAGGATACAATTTAGATATTTGTGGAATATATTCAGAAAGTAAAACATCCACTGCATGCATGCTACAAAACCTAGATATACATCCACTTTGATATGTACTGTAAAAGAAACTGAATGGTGTGTCTTTTACATAGTGCTAAATTCAGTAAATTTTGTCACTCAGCTGATAGAGCATGCTTCTTTGGCTCACAATGCACTGCCAGAAATCAAACCTAGGTTTCAAGCATCAGCGCGGATATTAATCTCTGGCTCTACCAATTGAGCCATGCATGCTTCATTCAGCTAAGTGACCATACACAGTATCATAGACCTATTATACTAATAAAATTTAGTATATAGGTCTCTGACAGTATGTATGCATCCACTCAATTTTCTTCTGCACAATTGTAACAAATTTAAATATATGCATCTTGAAGAAATCTTTAAATATTCCTGTTGGCTACTAGTAAGTAATATTTAAACATTATAAATAAAAAAAGCAGATAGACTTCTGGAAGATATGCAATGCATTTTAAATAATGAAATTTAACATTAAAAAAGATACAGATCAAACTGAATCATTGAATCTCATTTAAGTTGCTTTAAAGTGTATTAATTTCATTACTGGTGACTTACTTTATTTTCTGCCATGTTTACATTATTGTTTTATAATCTTCCAGACTTTTCTGGAAAGCTGTTTTATTGGGGCAATTTATATCTGTCCTCCTCTGTGGATTAGCAGTCACTAGCGGTATTCTGTCCAACCAGGGAGTTAATATCCCAACTGGTGAGTTTATCAAAACACAATGATTTGATTTGCTTTAATCTTTTAATTGTTTTTCAATATGTGATATCACTCATATTCAAGGGAAGTAACTCCTGCTGAATGTCTTTCGCAACATTAATTGTATTTCATTTTTTATAAATACTAGAAATTATCATATGACAGTCTGCAAAGTCATACAACTTGGTGTTAATGCTTCATTACCTACCTTCTATAAATGTGTTGCTAATTATCACACGAAACTTTTTATGTACCTAAATCTAGAAAACATAAGACTCAACAAAGATTCCATGCTTATTATATATATATACCAGAAACATACCCTTGGTAAACAGTGTTTCTATGTGTGATGCTGGTATACTATCTCATCCTCAGCCCCAGGAGAAAATTGTGCTATTACTTATTTAAATAATCTATTATCCCAATATTACCACTTTTCCTTGGAAGGGGTCGTGGTGGACGAGCCCTCCACCTTTGGGTCGCGAGTTCGAAACACATATGGGGCAGTTGCCTGGTACTGACCGATGGTTGGTGGTTTTTCTCCGGGTATTCCAGCTTTCCTCCAACTCCAAAACCCGGCACGTCCTTAAATGACCCTGGCTGTTAATAAGACGTTAAACAAAAATAATACAAATTCTCCTGAGGCAAAGGAAAAGTATACATTTGTATCTACACTACAATTTTTTCTTGTGTAGCTCAAAGTTTCCTCAACTACCTATTACTGTGTTTGACCTTCACTCCCATCCTGGCATGCCGCCGTGGGGAGAAGAATCTTTGTCACCGCCTGAAGACTTGGGGCTGGAAGTATGTCCTCATCTCCATTGCTGATGTGGAGGCCAACTTTCTGGTAGTCAGTGCTTATCAGTATACAACAGTCACCAGTGTTCAGGTAGGTCATAGGTCATAGGTCAAACGAAATATAAGGGACATTAAAACACTAGAATTATTGATTATGTTGTATCATGTAGATATTTAATTTTTATGTTACATTTTGAAGTAGATGTATGAAAATTAACTGTATTTTTAAGTGTAACCCTGGTATCCGTTTCCTACTGAAACTTTCAACTTCAAATTTCTCTATAGCTCAATCAGTAGTGTTTACTTAGTAGCTAGTAAGCCAGGGGTGGGTTCAAATTCCAGCAGAGGCTTTGAAATAAAAATTATTTATAATGACCTCTGTAATACATACTTTTATGTGTAATAATTTATTTTTCTGTAATGACATACTGATATGTGTAATAATTTATTTTTCAATAATGATATACTATTATGTGTAATAATTTATTTTTCTGTGATGACACCGACCAAATGTCTAATGTTTTGAACTGTGTCTGTTTTTGTTTTACAGCTGTTGGATTGTTTCAGCATTCCTATGGTTTTAGTGTTGTCATGTTTCATTCTCCGTGTTCGGTACAAACCACTCAACTATGTAGGAATCGTTGTTTGTCTCCTCGGCATGGGTGGACTAGTTCTTACTGATTTCCTGTCTGGAAATGTCAATGTCAAGGACACTGCAAAAGGTCAGTCAAGTTCAAATCATTACATTACTGAGAATTTAAAAACATTTGCAGGTGTGACTACAATCTAATTAATTTCTGACTTCCAATTTCTGTTCTTCTTCATGATCAATGCAATTAATACAAAAACATAGAGCTCAGAAATGTAAAATATACCTAACACTAACTAAAGATTTGTAAAATGAGAGCAGAACATGAACACAATTTAGAGGTTCCCTTGGAGACCTTTGTTTGTTTGCTGGGTTTATTGCTTTGTGAAGAGCCAGGGTCATTTTGAGGCGAAGTCTCCTTATATTACTTGGTGACTTCCTCACTAAAAAAAATACTGCAGGTCCTCTGCATGCCATCCAGAGCAATAAGGGTAAAGTGTCTTGACCATGACAGCACAGACCGGCTCATTTCTCAGCTTCCCTAGAAGCACAAACTGCCACGGGTTGGGAGTGTTGAACCACAAACCATGGATCTTCCCTCTGAGGTTGTGTGTCCGCCACTGTAACTGACTGAGCTATCGCTATTGCCTTGACCCTTGAAAATGTACAGAGATAATAAAACCAGGTGTCCCAAAAGTATTAGTGTCTTCTAGCTGCTACATAGAGGATACAGCTACACCAGAGTAGAGGGCTGTAGAGGAGCAGAAATTACAAGTCTGACTTTAAATTAGACTTAGTACATATATACATGTGAATACTTGTACATGTATTTTTAAAAAGAAAATCAACACTGTAGCTTCATTTTGCTAAAGTTGTCAGGCCTACTGGCCATGCTCAGATGATTGTTTTTAATGAATTGGTATCGACATTACATGTATGACATAATTTAATGTGGAATAAATACTATTTGAAAATCATGTGTAATTATGTGTAATGACAGATATTGATCTTCACATTGTTTTTGCGAAACTATATCAGCTGATACTGATTATATGTTTTTCTCTTTCTTATGAAGCACCTAACAAGATCTTGGGAGATATGTTGTGCATCGCAGGAGCAAGCCTGTATGGCGTGTCAAATGTGGCTGAGGAGTACGTCGTCAAAATCTATGATAAGGCTGATTTCCTCGGCATGGTTGGTCTGTTTGGAAGTTTTATTAATGGAATACAATTGTGAGTATACAAGTGCCAAGATACTATCTCCTTTAGTCATTACGCTACATATAATAAAACCATAATACAATTGTCAACGTGTCATCTTAGAAATACATGTATTTGAGTTAAAGGGCTATGAGATATACATTTAATGAAAAAGTAATTTAAAATAGGCTGTTTGGGATATTTCTTTGACATGTTAAAATTTCTGTTTTATTTTTTTGTTTGTATATTTATTGTTTGTTTTTTTTATTTGTTTGTTTGTTTTTTTTTTTTTATTAAGCTACTTGGAAACTGTATCTACGAATGTCAAGTTGCAGTTCAAACCATATTTTTACTAATATAATCTATATTTTTCTTAGTGTCATCACAGAACGAGACAGAATTGTAGAAATTGATTTCTCATCTTACCGTATATGTAAGTACACTGCTGTATGCTTATTGTACACAATATGATTATGTTGTTACAAATCTCAGTTTTCCCTCTTCAGCTACATGAAGAGCCACAAAGCTAAACTGCTGAATTTACTTCCAGACATAGTTATATCAAGTTCACAATATTGAATTGGATTATGTAGTTATGATTGTAAATGTATTCAATCAAAATGATTTGGTTCACAAATAAGCCCTCCAGAAGCTTTAATGTTAAATTTATACCGTAGGAGAGGGTGGTTTATTTGAGGATAAATACCGTATTGAGGCAGCATATAAACAAGGGGAAGGGGGCTTATTTGAGATAAATACCACACTGAGCTTATACACTCGGGGAAGGGGACTTATTTGAGGATAAATATGGTACTGGGCTTATACACTAGAGGAGGGTGTTTATTTCATTCATGATAAATACCATACTGAGCTTATACACTTGGGGAAGGGGGCTTATTTGAGGATAAATATGGTACTGAGCTTATACACCAGAGGAGGGTATTTATTTGAGAATAAATACTTTCAGATAAGGAATGTTGATGAAATCAGGGCCGGTCATTTTATCTTCTATTGGTACCTAATGTTTTACCTAACCTTTGAGGTTTTACATGACCTTTGATGTTTTACCTGACATTTGATGATTTACCTCACCTTTGCTGAATTTCCTGAACTTGTTTTACCTGACCTTTGTTGTTTTACCTGACCTTTGATGGTTTACCTGACCTTTGCTGATTTACCTGAACTTGTTTTACCTGACCTTTGTTGTTTTACCTGACCTTTGATGGTTTACCTGACCTTTGTTCTTTTACTTGACCTTTGATGTTTTAATCTGACCTTTGTTTTACCTGACATTTGATGATTAACCTGGCCTTTGCTGATTTACCTGAACTTGTTTTACTTGACCTTTGATGTTTTAATCTGACCTTTGATGTTTTAATCTGACCTTTGATGTTTTTCCTTACCTTTGATATTTTACCTGACCTTTATTGTTTTACCTAACTTTTGTGTTTTACCTGACCTTTGTTGTTTTACAGTACTTCCTCTGATCGGCTTCACAGTCTTCCAGTTCCTACTGTACTCCTGTATGACAGTAGTCATACAACAGACCAGTGCCACGGCCGTCAACATCTCTATCCTGTCTGCTGACTTCTACACTCTGTTATTCGGTCTATACCTGTTTAAATATGAAGTAAGTTATGATTTAGAGTCATTTTCAGATTGAAAAAATATTTGTCTTTGTTGTTTATTGATTTTGCCAATATCCATATAAGCCACCAGTTTGTAATTTATGTAAACCATAATTGTTTTGTCTTTGCTTCATATGTTTTGGTTGTGGATATCATTTCATTTTCAATTTAGCACACCTGTATTATGTAGACAGATATGTCATTCCTCGAAATAATGATAATTCATCACTCGGCAAAGCCTCTTTACCCTCAACTAGAGAACAATGTCTGTCTATAACACTTAGGAGAGTTTTTATTGAAGTTGAAAACAAAGCTATCCGGGGAAGCTCTAAAGAAGATCTTACAATAATGTGTTTAGTGAAGTAGTTGACATTACATGTATTATCTAAATCCCGTCATCATGTTGGTAATGATAGTATTCTTTCCTTTGTAGTTCCACATTCTGTATTTCCTATCCTTCCTACTAATTCTAAGTGGGATAGCTGTATACTCATGTCAGACAACAGAATCGCATCAGGCAGATATCACTAACAACCAAATTCCAGCAACACCCTCCAGAGACTCCTACGAAGAAATGCAGGAATCAAGTGTGGACGACTGAGGACATCAGATTCAGAAATTGATCACAGCAATAACTCGGGATCCTGAAACAATTTTGGACTTCATGTGTGAGTTTTTGCTCAGCCAATCATGTGCGACTTTACTTTTTATGGCGTTATCCTTGATTGGCTAAGTCAAAACTTACAACAGTTTTATACAAAGATCATTTAATGATTCCAATCCAACAACAGATAGAATTTGATCTCTGATCATTATAATGCCTTGACCACTGGTGAATGTTTGTACATGTACTTAATTTATCTATATATATTTTCATCTTTTTTTTTTTTAATTGATTTAAACTTGCTCTTTTGGCAAGGAAATATTTTAATGTAACATTGCTTGATTTTAATGTACCTTTTTTCTTATTTTAATAGGAGGTGAGATTTATTTACATTTAAGAATTCCGATATTCTTTGAATGATTAGGTGTTGTAAGCTCTCCACATAGTAAAATTTATTGTGATTCAATCTTGGTGCTGTATTAGATTGTATTGCTGTGTATATTGTACACTGCCAGAAAATGATACACAGTATGGGTATCTTAATGTTTGTCAAATATTTTTGAATGTAAACTTTTAAAATTTGCTTATAATAATTCAATATGTTCACAAAACAACGATTACGCTTACTCACACTTTTTCTCTTTATAAGATTTAGCTCACAAAAACATTTTAATTGAAGGAATCTAAATTATAGGTAAGGGTGTGCATGTAAAATCTGTGTGAAATAAAGAAACGAAAACACTTTTACCAATATTATCATTGGTAACCTGTAGTCCTGAGACTTTGGTCAAAGTCAGCATCAGGACCGTGGGTTACCTACGATACACAAATACATACGTTTAAGTGAATTATACAGGCAGATCAGTGATTACACTGTAGGTAAGAAACTTATTTATTGGTTTAATTATTATTTACACCTGTCAAGTCCCCTGTTAAAGAAAAAAACAGGTGCATTAATTAGATTACAAAGGGAGGAAGCTGGGATAAATATCCTCTATTTTAACTGTGCGTACGAACATGCATTCTCACACACTCTTAAAAGCTACTCTAATTGTAGGTTAGAGCTCACGATTTTGTTGAATACATTTGAAATAAAACTAAATATATGTTTCTATGTAGTTTAAATTTGCTATGTACATGTATTATATGTGCAATATATTTTGAGAGAAGGGTAGGAATATGAACAGTTATTTGCTCATAACTGTAGCAGCAACGCTGAATAAAATCAGCTGTTCATGACTTGGTTTACTACTTACTTCACTGTTCACAGCACACAAAGCCATCAACAGATGGCTTACCCGGTAAATACTTAACCAGACTGCTCTAGCTTTTGCTTGGAAAATAAATAGATAAAAAGTTTTCTAACTCGCATTGTAAGCCAGATCTCAGCCAAAAGGTGAACTTTTCCTGTGGGACTTCAGATACCATTTCTTGTCTGTTGTGTTGTACATGTATTTCTGTTGTCTGATTGTTGTGAATGTCAGTTTCAGAATCAGTCGCCAGTACCGGTGTAGCATGGTATTTTGAATCATGGTGAAATGACCCCGGGGTCAAAATACCATTATGGTGAAATGACCTTTTACAATACAATTGTACTTTGATATACCTATTTCACCAAACTTTTATAACAAGTTTACTTCACAAAAAATAAAGTATTCACAATATTAGATTTACCATGGCCATTTTTGTGATTGACTTTTTTTTTACAAAATATTTAAAAAAAAACAACTCAATTCCTTAAACTATCCATCATAACAAAACAAGATTTGTCTAAGAAAAGTTTTTGATGTGATCATGTAGGTGTGATATGGTAGTGTAATAAGTAAAATTGATCAATATATGTATATTAATCAATTTTACTTACTACGCTACTATATCCATAATGAAATAAAATATTTTACCCTTTTTTCTTAATAAACCTTAATTCCTTAATCTATACATTATAACAAATCTAAATTGGCCTGAGATAATTGATATTGATGTGAGTTATGTAAGGAAGGGTCGTTTTCACCCACTCCTCACATTAACATCACTTGTTGTTGTTATAATGTCAACATCCAAACATTTTGTAGATGCTTTATGTTCTCACATATAGATTGATTAATTAATTGAAATAAATTAATGAACATTTTGGTTAAATAAGTATTATTCTATACATCAGATCATGAAGTATCAACAGAATTGTATTGGGGTAGATCATTTCAAGTCGTGGCAGGTCTATACCTTAACAGCAACATGATTTGGATTGGCTTTGGTAAAGTGACCCCCTCCCCCTCCATCAAGAAAGAGTTTTTTTGCTAAATCTTTCAGTAGTTTACTTCAATTGATTAACTGAATTAATTTTTAATTTAAAAAATTAAAACCAACACAATATAAAATATTGTTAACTTTGTAGGTGTGTGTGGAGGGGCGGGAGGGGGGTGGGTCACTTTACCATGGCCATGGTCACTTTACCATGGCCATGGTAAAATGACCCCCCCTCCCTCTTCCCCCTCATTACATGACTCACATTAAATTCACTGATAACGATTCAATTCAATTTTTTAAAATGTATAGATTAATGAATTGAGGTTTATTGGAAAATATTAAGTGAAAACAATTAAATCCACAAAAAAATATTTTCACTATAATCATGGTAAAGTGACTCCCCTCCCCAAACCTCTCTACATAACTCTCATCAAAATCACCTACCCCAAGACCAATTTTCTTGACTTTATCTATGTATATTTTAATGAATGGAAGTAAAAGAAATTAAATATTGTTAACTTAGAAGGTGTGTATGGAGGGGCGGGAGGGGGTCACTTTACCATAGTCATGGTAAAGTGACCCCCCCCCCCCCCCCCCCCAAGCATAAACGACTCATCAAAGTCAGACCAATTTTGTTGTTGTTGAAATTTATAGAATTTATATTGATGTATACTGATAAAGGTTTTGTGAAAATAAGTCACTTACCATTACCAAAATTAATGATAAAAAAGCTTTATTTCTCCATTGATGTTCTCCATCAACTATTCACCTATATTTCACTCTATAGTCAACCTACCCATCGAAATTTGTTCTGTTTATAATGATACAATATTGTTTTAATGAAAATATGTTAAATGATATATGAAAATCATGTTTTTAGTGACTCTAATATGGGGGGGGGGGGGGGGGGGGGGGGGGGTCACTTTACCATAATGGTATTTTGACCCCGGGGTCAAAATACCATGGGGGTCAAAATACCATACTACACCAGTATTCTGAATTTGAAACACAAATAATATATGATTGATATTGATAAAACTGTGTGAATGATCTTTACTAGGTATTAATGTGGGCCAAGTGTCAGTTGTTGATATGAGAAATGAAAGACTGAAAAAATTGATTACAAAAGTATAAATATGTTTATTTACACTGCAAGACACCATACACTCATTAATTCACACACTTTCAACAAAGCAATCCAATGTCCTCGTAATTGTAGTCTCACAAAATGAGGAAGGAAAGTTCCACTGAACTGAACAATTTGAGAATCTGCTACTGTTTTTAGGTTTACTAAAAGGCAAGATAGCTTAACAGATTATTACTAGAACCAGGAATAGTTAAATCAATTTCTGTTTTAGAAAACTTCTGACAAGACAAGAATTGAATACATTGTTTAATTATTATTCCAAGTTGATATTTTGGGTTTTGGGACCAAGTCAATACTGTGAAAAGTTTTACATGTTTAATTTGTTTAAGTTGTTGAATTTAATGTAAATGTATTTGGTGTCTGTTTATCTGTTTACATTTGTGATCAAATTTGTAGCTGGGACCCTAGAAAAGGAATCTTACTGCTGATCACTATGTATACACCATCTGTGTTAATTTTTGTGATGTTATTTATCTGTCTGTAGATATTATCTTGTAGATTGATGCAAAAAGTTGTCCCAGTGTTGTGTGTTTTTTGTCCCCCCCCCCCCCCAATCTTTTTTGTATTTTTGATGTAAGTGTCCTGATGAAATCTGTTTTTACATAGCACATTTTTTGAACTTGTGACTGCAGCTTTTCCAAAAAATTTTAACTGAATCATATGAACGCCAACATGTCAAAAAATGAAAAATTCTCAAAAAATCTTCAAGCAACACTTTTTCCAAAAACTATAAAATTTAATATAAACTTCCCATGTACTGGTCTAATAACGAGATACATTGTAATGCCTTGTAAGTTCAGTTGTTAATTTTATATGGTGCATGTACAAAAAAAAAAGTTGTTCTTTTGCCTATAAATGTCACAGCATGTGTCACTGGTAATTGAATATTGAATCGTTATAATTATAAAGAATGGTTGTGTTTAGAATTAAATGCAACATATATTGTATTCACAGCTGTCACAGTTTTAATTAACTCTGTATATTTAGTATTCTTGTGCTTTAGTGAATATCAGAGTGGTGTATAAATGATTTATATGTAGTTCATTTACCAGGAAATTATGCCAAAATGTTGCAATGATTAGCCTTACCAAAAGTGCCTCATAGCAAATATTGTTTAAATCTATGGTGCTACTGTATATTGAAATACATGTACAAGTAGATAAGATATAAGTATTTAATTCTGAAAAATGAGCAAGGATTTTGATGTCAACATCTTTTATTTATTTATTTTTAAGTAAATATATAAACACAGTAACAGAGTTCACAGATTAGAATATTTTAAGTGTTGATTAAACTACGGTTATACATGGAAATATTTGGAACATTAAATTTTGTAAAATTGAAGAAGATAAATTAGTATACGGCCTTTGTTAGTGTGTAAATAATTAAAATGAGTATAATATGGCAATATAGTTCTAGTTGAAAACTATACAGTACATAATAATGAATACCTGCACAGTTTTGGTTCTGACTGACACAAATTGTCGGTGGGCTGTAAAGCAATACAATACTATACCTGTACAATGTACTTATACACTATGACATAACTTGCATCTTTACGACATAAAATGAATATTTTCTTTTTAGTTACCTAGTACCTGGTACATAGTATAGCTTTTTGTTACACTATTAATTTATAAAATCTTCATTTATTTATATATTTTTTTTAAATGAATTGATCCGCTTTCTTAAAAGTAGAATGCAACAAATACACTCATATCCATGCAAATTACTTCCATTATTCAATATTATGTATATTGATGGTGACCTTGGCACCCGGAATACTTAATCATATGATACAGTTATACACATATTCTAATAGTTGAATTTTTTATATAAAGTGAAACCAAATCAATAAAGAAACTGTACCATTTTGCCGACAAGCACTGAATTTGTTAACAATTTTTAAAATATTGTGATCATTACATAGAAAAAGAGACTGATTGTAACTGCCTTTGTATTCTATAATAAAAATAACGTTAGTATCTTTGAACAGATGAATTTGATACATTTCCATAAAAAATGCAGAGTACCGGTAATAGTGCACATCAGTCATTTGCCCTACATGCAAACATTCCATTGTCAAGATTGATTCAAGAGCCATAACTCTGCATATTGTGGAATGAACAACAATTTACTAACATCCAAAATATATTCATTGTGGGCAGTTCATTTTTAGGTCATCTGACCCGATAGTCATCATGTTTCGTCCGTCGTCATGCGCCGTGCGTAAACTTTTCACTTTTCAAACTTCTTCTCAAGTTCCACCAGTGGGATTGAGCTGAAATTTGCCTGAAATGATGCTGGGATGGTCCTGACCAAGTGTTGTTATTTTTCAGGTCAGTCTGAAATCCAAGATAGTCGCCATTTTGAAAACACATTTGAAACTTCTTCTCAAGTTCCACTGGTGAGATTGAGCTGAAACTTGCCTGAAATGATCCTGGGGTGGTCCTGAGGAAGTGTTATTTTTCAGGTCGGTCAGAAATCCAAGATGGCCGCCACGGCAACCATCTTGAAAAACACATTTTAAACTTCTTCTCCAGTTTCGAAGGTGCCATTGAGCTGTAAATTGGTGATGATGCTAAGGAAAGAGAGCCTACAAAGTGTAATTATTTATCGGCTTCGTAAAAACTTCAACATGGCATCCATGGCGGCCATTTTGTAACATGATTGCACAATCATGGTTTTCCTTAACAACACCTATTCAAAACTTCTTCTCAAATTCCACCTGTGGGATTGAGCTCTAACTTACCAGAAATGATCCTGAGATAGTCTTGATCAAGTTTTGTTATTTTTCGGGTTGATCCAAATTCCAAGATGTCCAAGATGGCCACCATGGCCCACAGTGCCACTATACCTGCTACAGAGAATGCATACTACAATAGTATAAGGGTCTTTAATTTAGAGTCAGATGACTGTTAAGGCCCATGGGCCTCTTGTTTGATGATATGATCAAGATATTGCTGCACATGCATTGTGAACAAAGGGCTATAACTTTGCATACCATACTTGATTTTAGTAATGGTATGTATAAATATTGTAATAATCTCATGAAATACAAACATGCAAAATCTGACATGTACATGTATTTGTAACAGAATATTTGAGATGTGTAATAGTAAAGTGATATTGAAACCTGTACATTCAAGAAAAACTTACTATATTCTTGAATTTGGCTTTTGTATAAAGTTGTAATATCTAGAACATTATTTTAGAAAAGAACAAATGACATGGAAATTGCATATAGTGCTGTGGTACGAGCCTCATTATGACAGTTCTAGTTATGTTTTACTGTTGTGATCCAAACATAATTGTGGAAGGATAGAATATAATTTACAAATGTTAATGAAGGAAAACAGAATTGACATACACCGGTCTTCCATAAGAAACTATACAGTCTTCTGAAATACTATAAGTGAATCAGATACCATGACTTTGCGATTTCTTGATTAGTATTGATTTGTCCGAGACGCTGGCAAATTTTCATGAAAATAACCCATTCGGACAGTCGCCCCTTCAAAAAATATGTCATTTTTTGAAAGTATGCTCTCCATTTAACAAATTTTCTAAAAAGACAATTGCATCTTGAGGATTTGCAGATCATCAATAACTCTATCAATAATTGTGAATGTAAAAACTGTGAGCCCAACACGTAGATTCATTCAACGGTCCAATTTATTGGAGAGCGTGATCATTGGTTCTGATGATGGCTTCTCTATAGCCGAAACATGTCAACAACACTCTCCAATAAATCACACCATTAAATGAATCGATAGTCTATTAAAGCATTACCATAAGTAATCAGACAAAAAATCAGTACATAGTTTTTAATATTTACTGAATTTTAAAACATTTTCTGCAAAGTGTATAGTAACTTATTGATGGCAATAAAATTTCATTCTTTTTTAAAATAAACAATATTTCTATTAATCTTTTGGTTGTTTTCTTAACATTTTTACAAATATGTTTATAGTCAAGATTCTGTTGATTTGTTATGAAGAATTTAAACTGCAAAAAATATACTACATGTATTTATATTAAATGTATCAAATATAAATCATTGGTTATTTTAGAGTTATTACTGTTTAGCTTGAGTTTGTTTGAATTTGTGAGATATTCTTATTTTTATTATTGAATGTTTAACTTGATTTTAATTAGCAAATGTCTGGTTTAAATTGGCAATTAATATTTTCTGCATGTTTATCATTAAATTTCAGTCAAAAATAGTTTTTGAGGCATTTGTGGTTTTTTTAGATGTTTTAGCAAAACCTGCATATATGTCAGATATAGCACAATATGTGTAAATTGCATGGAGTAGCAATTTTTGAATTCCAAAACTAGTCAACTGGTTTCTGTTTTCTTGTTTGATAGCCCTAAATCAGAAATGGGAGGTAAATGTAATTTTGAGTTGTGTCCATCTGTCCTTCGGTCTGTCCATCCATCCTCCTTCTGCACTTGATCTTGTCCAGGCACCATCTCCTACACTATGTCACTGGAACCTCATGGGTCACTCAATCTTAAAATTTTGACCTTTGACATACAATCAAAGGGAAAAAAAATGTTCAGACTTTATCTTGAACACTAGCTACTTATCACCACAACTCCATGTTTGGGACATGGATTTACTTACAGGTAGGCGAGGGGAGTGTCACTTTTGTACTAAAAGGTTATACTATGCTTCATTTCGACTTATATCATACAAGTTTGTTCAGGCTCTCACACACGACTTGTCACTGGAACTTCATACTTAGGGTTTGAGTTTTCTAAGCGAGGCAATGTGTCATATTTCAAAAAGCAGGTCACTGACCTACATTTTGACCTTCATCAAAGCTTGTCAATGGTCAATTTACCCCTGTAACCTTGAAAAAAAGATTAAGGTAACTTGTAAACATTATAGAATGCCTTCTACCTAGGTACCTACTGGCCAAATATCGGGCCCCTGGGTATTCTGAAACTTTTAAAGATTTTTTAATGTTCTAAAATATTTGACCCCTGTGACCTTGAGAATAGGTCAAGATCATTCAAAGAAGGAAACTACTTTATTGTTATCTATTTAAGGTACCATTTGGCCAAATATCACTTCCCAGTTGCTTATATTTTTCTAGAATAATTTAGAAATTGGAAAGTGGACGACAGATCCATCACCATAGCATAAGCTCACTGGCACTTGGTACCACAAGACAACATAGCTCGCCAAGTGGGTCGCAATTCAGAATTGGCATTTTTAAAAGCAGGACAAAGGTCAAGGTAAAGGTCAGCAGGTCCACAAATATAGTACAAATGGAAAGTCCTCGTCACAAGGAACAAAAGTCAAATATCAAAGCCCTATCATATACTGTACACAAACATATTGTGGTCATGGTTAAAGGTCATGGTCACCAGGTCCACAAATGTAGTGCCAATGGAAAGGTCTAGTCTAGTCTAGTCTAGTCTTTAGTTTATTTAGTTTAACGTCCTATTAAAATGTAACAGTTAGGGCCAATTAAGGATGTGCCAGGTTTTGGATGTGGAGGAAAGCGGGAGTACCCGGAGAAAAACCACCGGCCTACGGTCAGTACGTTTCTAACTTGCAACCCTGGGGTTGAGGGCTAGTGTTAAAGTGTCGGGACACCTTAACCACTCGGCCACCTCGGCCTGGGGAGTATAGCAATAGCTAAAAACAAGCAATGTCAAGTTCACACACATTTTATTTTGTTATCAGGTTGCCACCACAAAAAGTATGGCAAAATTATCATTAACAATAATAAGATATCAAATGGAGCAGCACTATATCATATATACAGTCAACAGTCTCTGCACAACTCAAAAAGTGCGCTGCTTGATACAAATAAGATATAGTACTTTGTACATCATATTTTTACATGAATTTGTATACAAAATTAAGCATGATTTACATTTGATGTAATTATTGAATATGCTTCCAGTGTACAGTCTTTCTCTGAAGATGAATGGTGAATTTCAATCATGATCCACAAATTACAAAGAACTGGCTACATTCTGAAGCAAGCTACACCAGCGTACTCTAGATTTACATTAACACCACCCTGTAATTATCAGGAAATGGTGAATTGAAATGTAACAATTAAAACTAAAAGCATATCTGCACAATGATACATGTTATTTTTTTTTTATTACATGATTCATTTCAAGAACCAGTATGTCATTCGTTGATCTTGAAATGTATAATGATCAATAGCTTTATTTAATTTTTTTTATTCTTATGAAAAAAATGAAATCCAGTACGAAGAAAACGTATGAATAAGTCTATAGCAATTGCACTAGATTGTCGTCATCTTCCAATGGGCATGATGATCAGCTTGACATCTCGGATGCCTTTAAGTTAGCTTTTTGCATGGACTGTAGAGCTCGCTCTCTCAGCTTTCTCTCCTCCAGCTCGGCAGGTTCCTCATCGCTGTCTGATCCCTGTTAAACAGAAAAGAGAATGTTTAACATTACAAAACCAAACCAGAAATATCAACAGAATCAGTTCTATTTAACACAACAACTTTTATATTGGGTGTTTATTTCCAGAGCTAAAACTTTCAGTCGAAATACATGGTACAACATTTTTCAATTACTGATGAAGTCTGTCATGACTGGGTTTATGGTACTGTGAACAGCCAGGGTCATTTTAAGGCGGAGTCTCCTTGTAGTAGAAGGTGTCTACCTCACTGAACGTATGAGAGGCCCAGCTCATGCCATCTAGAGCAATTAGGGTTAAGTGTCTTGCCCAAAGACACAGTCATGATAGCACAGACTGGCCTGTTTCTCCGCTTTCTGAGAAACACAAACATGGGTAGGAAGCACCTTGGATCTTCACCAGAGATAATGTGGCCATGCTCTAACTGACTGAGCTATAGCAGGCCCCGCCTGTCATGAAAGCAGGCAAACCTTGCCATTAAAAAAGAAAACATTGGCAAACATGGTTGAAATTTTCTTTAAAATAATGTACATGCTTATCTACAGATAAATAAAATACGTGCAAGCTGTAAATATTCTTACCCCCTCTTCAATTTCCCCATCCTTATTTTTCTTGTGCTTGTGTTTTTTGTGCTTCTTGTGTTTCTTGTGCTTTTTCTTTTCCTTCTTCTTTTTCTTTTTGCCTGCAGCATCATCTGACATCTGGAAAATTACAACAATAATTAGCTTATTATACATAGTGGCAGGGTTACATATTCAGTTAAAGAGAGACATCATGGGGATATGTTTATTATCTAATTCCCTTCCACTAAATGGTTCTTTATAAAAATTCTGTCAATATTGTAAACATGCTACAAGATTTAACTTCATATCTTTTATGTATTTTTCTCATCATTTCTGATCATATTAAACTTTAATTCTGTTTTAAATTTAGTTTTACATAACCTGTCGATTACTGCATTCCTCTTTATGAAATTATTACCTCAAAGTCACTCCCTGACATTGGGCTCTTGTCCTTAGTCCTCCTCTTAAGACTGTCCTCACCATCCATAAAGCCTCCACCCCTGTTGGATTGAGGTGCAGGAGAAATTTCTCCATCACGCTCTCTCTTGCCTTGGTTGATAGTAATGGTCCTTTGAACATCCTCACCTCTGTACTCCCTTCCATGACCTGACCTACTCTCATCTCCCCAACCTCTAGGTACTGGCTCAGGACTTGGGGATGGCCTACCCCTCCTCTGACGTGGAGCATCAGGGGATGGTGATTCCCTCTGTCGTCTGGCAGCAGGAGGAGAGCGGGTCTGTTTGCTTCTTTGAAAGGGAGGAGAGGGAGATGGTCTACCTCGTTGAGCAGGTGAGTTTGATGGTTTTCTCCTTCTTTGAGGTGGAGATTCTGACCTTTTTCTTCTCTGTATGGGAGGTGATTCAGAATCCCTTCTCCTTTGAGGGGAGGGGGAATCAGACTGTCGTTTCCTTCGAGGAGGTGGAGGAGAATCAGATGGTTGTCTCCTCTTTTGTCGTGGTGGTGGTGGTGAGCCGGATTGTCTCCCCCTTTGAGCTGGAGATGCAGATGGCCTCCCCCTTTGTGGTGGTGGCGATACAGACGGTCTTCTCCTTTGTGCGGGTGGAGAATCCGATTGTCTCCTCTTTTGCGGAGGTGGAGAGCCAGATTGTCTTCTTCTCTGTCGGACAGGAGATCCAGATTGCTTTCTTCTTTGAGCAGGAGATTGCTGCCTTGCATGTCTGGTTCTCTCAGGAGAGTCTTTCATACGGGAGTCACGGCGCTTTGGTGGAGGTGATGGTGAAGGACTGGGAGACATCTGCTGCCGTTTCTTTTGAAAACGGACAGGAGAGGAACGTTGCGGGGAGTGTCTACGTCTTTGTTGTATTTCAGGGGACGGAGATCTTTGCTTTCTTTTTGGAACAGGTGACCTTCGAGGGCCAGGTGATGCAGACTTCTGAGGTCGCTTTGCTTGTCGAGGGGGAGGAGGAGCGGAATCGGAAGATGCCTCACCTTCTGATGAGGAAGAAGAATCCTCTGATGTATCCCTCTTCCTAAGTTTGGGCGGCGGAGAGTCCTGTTTACGTCTCCTTTGTGGCGGTGACCCTTGCTCTCTGACTTTCCTCTGCTGTGGGGATGGTGAGATCTTCTTTCGTGTCACACGTTGTGGTGAAGGAGACCCGGAGACAGACCTTGTGGGTTTGCCTTTCCTTCTCTGAGGTGGAGGCTCCGGTGACCCAGATGATGATTCAGACTCAGACTGCTGTTGTTCTCTGGGAAGTGGTGGTGGAGACTCTGAATCAGAGACTCTTTCTCTTTTGGGGATAACTTTTCTTTTTCTTGGGGGTGAATCAGGTGACCTTTTCCTTCCTCTCGGTGGCGGGGATCGCTCCTTCTTCAGCTTAGGAGGTGAAGATGATGAATCTTCCCTGTCAGCATGCCATCTGGTAGGCTCAGGGGAGTTGGATACATTTCTTCTCCTTCGGCGGAGTGGCGAATCGTCTGGTGGCATCCTTCTCTGACGTGGAGGAGGAGAGTCTGGTGACATCCTTCTTCGACGCTGAGGAGGTGGAGAGGGTGAGTATTGGTGACGACGATCAGGAGGAGATAATCTTCGTCGGTTCATCTCGTCACTGAATCTGCCTGGTGGTGACCTCATCCTCCTTCCCTGGTATGGTGGCGGAGATCTTGAGGGAGAGTGACCCATTCTGCGTCTGTCCATCCTGAAATTTTAGAATGTCCCTGATTTACTGCATGTCAAGTGTGGAGAAATGATTATTATCTTCCTCTTGTTTAATTACTAATATCAAAAACATGTCTACATCAGGTCTTACAACAGAAATTAGTTCTCAACTAAGAGACTCGGCTTTTAATTTGTTTGGGCTATTCCATCAAAATATCTACCAGACCCAAGGACTCCACATTAAATCACTTCTATACATGGTTGGATTGCCTTCATATTTCTTCTGTGTAATTTATTAAATAAATTTTATGGGTGGTACCCCTTAACCAAACCTGGAGTCCTGGGGTGGGGTAGATGTAAACCTTTAGTTGGATCAGTGAAAATATAAAATTTACTTAAGTTGATACCTTAGATGAGGTGGTGAAGGTGACCGGCGGTACTGTCGCCAAGGTGGAGAATACCGAGGTGGAGACCTCCTGCCTCCATACCAGGGACCTGGACTTGGTCTTCTTGGGGGAGAAAACCTACAAACACAAAAAAACTCTGTTAGATCACCTGACTTCTTACATGAATTAATATGGGTTTTTTATTATTAAATTCTACTACTTTCTTCAACACCAGTTATTAATTGTAATTAGAACTGCAAGCCAAGGGCTTAATAACCAATATCTCAAGCTCCAACATCAAAATTAGTACCAGTGCATAATCAGAGAGGCACAACTCTGGCAGGAATTTATGTTCCGATACAAAACGTCGTTCCTATCTTAATTATCCCATTTAATTTGAGAGAGTATAATTTCATTGCACTTTTCCATTGCATCCCTAATCTAGCAATGTAAGTATGTAATACTCATTAAATGTAAATATTACCTCCTGGAATAAGGTGAAGGGCGCCTTCTTTCTCTGGACATTGATCTGCGCATATTACGACCATATGAGGGGGGCCCATCACGGTCATGGCCTCTCACAGCTAACAAAATTATAAAAGAGTGACCATTTGAAATGTTATTCAAACATAATGACTATTTTCAAATGTCTATTTTTTTCAGTATTGCAGAATACTTTTTTTTTTCAATATGCAAAAAAAACAGAATGTTTAACAAGACAATAAACAACTACAATGCTCGTTCTGAAATCTAAAATAAGTTTCTGTTTGGTTATTTTCTATAAATAGCATTGTCTTTGACTTTGGTACTCGGAGGTATTTTTCTAAATATCTATCTTTCAATTAAAACAGAATGAAATATGATGCGAGAAAGGTATGTTTTTCAGTTCTGCATTTCCAAACCCAACTTTTTATGATCAAATAAATACATTCATTCCTTCTAACAGAATCCTAATTCTAATCACCTGGAGCTTCATCCTCAGATGATGAGTCATCTGAAGATGAGGAAGTGTCCGATTTTGCATCTTGATCATGTGTGCGATAATTTCTTCTTTTTTGTACTCCCTGCTTCCCAGGAGAATCAGCATTGTCAGCACTACTATCCCCTTTTCCTGGCTGTACAAAAGGAAACATCACATCATTTGAAATGTACCTCAAAGGCTCAATTTGATGTATTGTGCAAGAATCAAAGCAATCAAACATAAAATTGAAGAAAGATCAGAAATCAAATTCAAATTGCCCTGATAGTATTAGTTTTCAAAACGATCACCAATTAATTGGTTTATATTGTTCAAGCTGTAACAAAACAATTGAATAATTTATAACTAATTGTACATTTTGATAGTTATTTCTTAATATCACCATAATCAATGAGAATGTTAAGTAATGGCTTGAAAAAAAAAACTTTTTTCTTACACAACTGAATTGATTGTTATTAAACAATATTTTGAGCACATATTCTATTTCTGATGGCCCCTTTTCACATTTCCCTTTGAAAATATTCATTCTAAGGAAATGTAAATACTTTGTACTCACAGAAGACGATGGTCTCCCAGATGGTTTTCGAGGTGATGAGTCTTCTGATCCACTAGAAGAACCAGAGCTGTTACTGTAGGGAGAAAATTGTTAAAAACCACAATTAAGTTGGCCTATCATAATCACATTTCATTTAACAATATCATTTTACATGATTTAAAGAAATGCAAACTAGTATGGTAAGACACAGGCTAAGATTCTAACCACTGGTCTGTAAAACAATTCATCTATGGAGATCCTGAAAAGGTCCATAAACCTCAGAAAAAAAATCAATGAATTTGCATGTGAATAAATAATTTATGAACTGTCAGATCATGTGGACCAAATTTCATAAAGTAAGAAGAATTATTTCGGGCAAACTCAACCTTGTTAACAAGATTTATATAAATCACTCTGAACTATCTCAAAGGTACTGTTACCTTGGGGCACGTTTCCTGCGGTCTGGGCTTGGTGAACGGCGACGTCTAATTGGTGACCTGTCCCTCCTCGGTGAAGGAGGACGCCTTCGAGGAGAACGACGTCTGGGTGAAGGTGATCTTCGTGGAGAAGGCCTTCTACGATGTCTTGGTGATAGTGAACGCCGCCGTCTTGGAGATGACCCCCTTCTGCGATATGGAGATGATCTACGCCTAGGAGATGGCCTTGAACGTCGAGGTGATCTACGTCTTGATCGAGATCTGGACCTTTTCCTCCCTGGTGATCGCCTCTTTGACCTTGAAAAAGTCAAAATTTCTACTGTCAGAACTTAAGGCAGATTTTGTATTCTGGATTTATCTCTTTTATTTTCCTATTATAACACATCTGAAACTGTATCATATTCACTGACTGTCATAATTAATATTTCAGTGAAAATCATTACAATTTATTCTACAGTAGTTTTCAATATGCTGAGAGACTTTTACCTTGACCTAGATTTCCTTCGCCGATGCCGATCCCCCGATCTAGACCTAGACCTTCTCTTGCGACTTGGACTGGGGCTACGCGACTTCTTCTTCTTTTCTGCCTCCTTGGTTTCATCTTTAACCACATCTTTTTCTTTGTCACCATCCTTATGATTTGCAGCATTTTTTTCTTTGTCATCATTCCTGCAGTAAAGCATTTACATGTGTACTACATGAATTATTCCTTTACTAAAATCTATAATGCTCTGAAGCAATTTCCTCTGCTATGAAGACTTTTACTCTTTCAGAAACAGAAAAGTTCTACAACTTCAACAAGTGTTATTAAGCGCACATACACGAAAAAAAACATTATAAACACACAGTAAAAAGTTTCAAACAGTTCAAACTTCTTCAGAAATATTTTGACAAAAGGTACGCCAGCACTCACTCTGCCTTCTCCCCATTTTCATGTGTTTTAGCCTCTGATGTTGTCGAATCCTTCCCACCTTGCAGCTCGGCAACATCTTTATTTTCAGATTCATTCTTATCACTGCTGCTTTTACTTGGTTTAGGTGAGGCACTCCTCGATTTTCTAGCAAAACAACATTTCAATATTGCAATAAAAATGAATTTCAAAAATTGTGATCAGATGAATTACAAAAGACAAACTGTATTATTCTCAGTGAATTTGCCTTTATTTTGAATTGTTACATTCTTATATATGGCTAGGGGTTTGCAGTCATTTTACATCACATTTTCTCAAAATTTATGTATTTTGTCTCCAAGTAATACAACATCAATTTTTCCTCAAAATTTTGTGGCTTATTTCAGAATTGTGTATTTTCTGCCCCCCCTTCGATTTATTTGAAACTTACCGATGTGACGGAGATCTTTCTTTTTCTTTGTTATCTTGCTCCTTTCTTTCCTTCATCAGTGCCTCCTTGATCTGTTCTTCACTTTTCTTTAGACTTGCCTGGATTCGTTCTTTTTCAGCCTATGACGTGACAAAGGTTCAAGCAAACATCAAGCAAATTCCCTACATCGTTTTTATCTGAAGATATGTCAAATGCTATATGCTTAATTTCAAACTGCGCTTGTGTACCTTACTCTTTCAGTACCGTTATAAAAATGTGCTCACTCTTCGCCGTTGTCAACTAATTTTATTTAAGTGTTGATTTCTTGAAAACAGGACCCAACAGGCCAACACATACAATTATCCAATGTAATGACATATAAAGAGTGTTTATATAGTTAAATATTTCTCAATAATGTAGTTAGATAACACTAACATTTGTGTTTCTATATGGAAAAAACAACACACCAAAAATGCAAATGTAGTCTGCTATTTTATAGCCTTATAACCTATTCCAGTATGGAGTCCGGAAAGAACACAAAGTACGAAAAGAGTTATTAAGGAGATATAGAGCATTGTCAATACAGATTCTTTCAAAATGTTCTCAGTGTCAAGGTCACAGATAATACAGACTTCTATAAAATGTTCTCAGTGTCAAGGTCACAGATAAAACAGACTACTATACATTGTTCTCAGTGTCAATAGCAGAGATAATATGGATTACCATATAATGTACTTAGTCCCAATGTCATAGATAATACAGATTCCTATATAATGTACTTGGTATCAAAGCTAGACATTATACTGATTCCTATTCACTGTACTTACTTGTCTCTTTTTAATTTCCTCCTTTTTCTGTGCTATGAACTTTTCTGGAATCCCTCCAATGTTCTCCTGCGCACTGCAAAGGAGCTCCCACAATTCGTGCATAAAGGTCCGGGCATTCTTTGGGTTAAGGAAGCCAGTCAGGTTGATCTGCATCTCTTTTGGATCCGGATACTGCAGTGTACAAACGGGGAAGGTCGGGCGTTCAGACAAATTGCTTCAAATGAGATTTTCTCAATATCAAAATAGTTGTGATATTAGATGTTTCTTTATTATTTTCAAGTTACTTCTAAGAATTTGTAGATATGAAACAACGAAAAAAAAAAGAGACTGAAATACAATTTCATAAAATTTTGAAATTGAAAAAAGCCAACTGCATGTTTTAAGAGGAAGTCGCTAATTTATCTGCTGTAAAGTAACTAACTTGAGATCTATGCATACATGTGTATGCAGCATCTTGTGCCAGAAACAAAGCCAGATTGTAAGAGATAGACATTTGAAAATTGGCAACAATCCCAGCATTTCGAGGAACAAGTATGACTGTGTGGACAGTCCGGGTAAATATCCATGGAATTGATTGATAGAATACACTTAGTGCATTAAACACACTGTTTGAGGCTTTCAGTTAGAACTTTATTCCTTTCCGATGAAGCAAGATCTCTGCCTGCAATGAAGGTGAATCCTCCGTGTATCGATGAAAAGTTCCCAATATGAACAAAAGCTGTAAAATTAGAAATGTAACCATCAGATATCACGATTATATTCTCCAAATAGTGACAGCATGTAACCATATCTCGACCTTATACTCATAAAACAACTTTTACTTCAATTTTTTTTTATTATGTCCATGATTTTGATACCAAGTCTCAATTTGTGTGTGTTGTAAAAACAGAGGTTTTTTTCATAAAAATTACTATCTAAACGTTGTTAAATACGATATAGAGTAAAATTTTATGGAGCTGCCACAAAATTTCAAGAATAAAGGGAATTCCATATATAGGGAAATATCAATAAAACAATATTTTGAATACAGGAAATGATCTCCAGTTATAAACATCTTTATAAATTATAATCATCTGCTAGGCAGCTGTATAATATGAATCCATGATAATACAACATCCGATTGAAAAACTAGCTTGATACACTTTAAAACTTTGCAGAAAGTGCCATTTTGTTTTTGTTATTATTTTCACAAGAAACTACATGCTAAGTTGCTAACTTGTATAAAACAAGCATGCAATTGTCAAACTACCTATCTTGCTTTCCTTCCGAAATTATAACTCCGTCTGGACCAAGATAAACGACAGCTTAGTATTTTCTGTAGATGCATATACATTGTACTTAACTTGACAAAAAGGAATACTAACCAAAACCTCTCTACAGAGCAATCATTCATTCATGATTGTGTTCATGGGCCTGTTGTTTGGATCCCTTGGTTCCGAGACATTTAAGATTTTACTATTACCGGTAGAGTGTACCCTGCTAGGAAGCCCTTCTTTGAGTGATTTCAATCAGGGGAGGCGATTTTTTAATGATCTTCTCTGATTGTGAGAGGAAACAGATCGTATGTATAAGTTACTGGACACAGGAACATGGCACATACTTTTTTTTCAAAATGTACACATCTTTTCAATAACACAACTCAACTTTCAGTGACATTTATCTAAGACACATACAAAAAGAAATAAATAATTTAAGAGAAAAATAAGCTTAACACTTGTGATATTTCTGAACTCGTTGACAGCACTAGGTTTTGTCACACAATCTGGTGCACATATGAACACTTTTTAACTTTTGAGAACCTGGTCTCTGTATTTAATTCAATCATCCCTGAATCTTATAAAAAGTAGAAAAGAATATCTTCATACCTGTAATGCTTGCTCGTTCTTTTCATGAACTACATATATACCCATATAAATACATAATCATTGATAAAACAGGCTAAATATATTCAATTTTGAGGAAAAATTGTGAAATTGTCATCATCAATGGAATCATAATAACAAATTGTTTGAAAAAGAAAATTCTCAAATAAGGCCTTAATACAAAATAATACAAAAATACATGGAGTATAAATATGAGGATCATCTGCAAAAGCATAACCTTGCATTCCTCTGAACATATATCCATCAATATAAAATATATATGATAAAATGTAGTAACAATATCTCCACATATATATATTAATTCTGAGATCTATTCCCCTTCCATTAAAATCTAGTGCCACTCTTATCTTTGCACCACCCTCATCCCACAAACCACAAAATCCTGTTACTAGTTCAAAACCTTGCTACCAACATTTAATCCTATAAAACTACGATGTTTTTCTAAAATTCTTAATTTGAAATCTAAAATACTTAATTTGAAATCTAAAATACTTCAATATTTCTGTCATATTTTTGACAACCAATCGGAGTCTTAATTTGTTGATTCACTTAATATAAAAACAAAACACTAAAATAAAACACTTGCACACAATTATCTGGAATATCGGAGCAAGTAAATTATTTTGTATTATACATAGTTTAAAATAAAGACATATAATTATCATTCATTCCAATTACACGTCATATGTGTATAAATATGACAGCTCAAGTTGAAAAGTGTATACTTTAGGAACCGTCAAAGAGTAAAACAAACATTAAATATACCTGGTAAACAGCCTATCAATAAATTGTATATTTCTGGTTTCCTGTCAAACTGACGTTACTTTGTACAATCAGTTATCTTCATCATTAGCATATAAACATACAATGCAGATTCCCACCAGTATACGTATCAGAAGCACCCAGTACACATTTAAGAGTATGTTTTTGATTCCCCAAAAATGAGTTTTGACTCAATATATTATTTTGAAGGGAAATGTCTATTTGATCTATGCTTCATCTTTGCTAGCCAAGGTTTCTGATCACGTTACACTCCATGAAGTAATATAATCATAAGCCTTTGCTAGCGAAGATGTGAATGTTTTGACCCTTCATATTTCTGAAAAATAATGATTTGATTTCTGAAATAGCTAAAACTCTAGTGTTAACTGGCTGCCCTGTGTATACTCCTAGCATACATTATAATAAAACAATGTTCCCCTACATTCCAAATTTTAGTTTTAGAAGGTGAAACCAGTAGCACACAATTTACTTTAAGCCAGCTTACATAATTTTTTTTTAAATTTTACTCTTGCACAGCTTTCATTGGATCCCTTTAGCCTAGAAAAGATTATGTGGACCTATACGAAGACAGTCAATTTACAACATATAGGCAAACATCAGATCTTCCGTAGCAACAAACACTTCAAACATTTACATTAATGTTATAAAATCTATTTTCTATATAAATCATGTTACACACTACTAACACATGTGATCAATTTGCAGGAAAGACATTCTGTTTAACAGTTATAAAACATACAAAAAAATTACCCTTTCTTCCAACTGATTGTAAACAAATTCCACTATAACATCATCCTCGTATCCGCCGAGTGAGTCGGTGACTTTCTGTGCTATCCATGGCTTGATGATGTCGACGTTCACTTTTGACATATCCACCTATGAAATAAATAATCTCATTAAATAACATTTGAATTCACTTTAAGTTACTTATATTGTTATAAGGTCGTTACCATCACAGATATATTGTCAAAGATATTTCACAAGTGTGACAATTATCTTTTTGTCTTTCACGAGTGCGCTGCTAAAATGACTACATTCATTTTACAAATAAAATTCATAAATCATTATTTAGTGTGTACCTTCTTTTCTAACTCGTCTGAAAACTTCATAGATTTCATCAACTTCTTCTTTTTGTCTGAGAATCTGTTGTCCTGGTCGGCACTAGTGCCCTGAAAGCAAAACAATATATATATGTTACAGACATACTGCCCTGCAAACTATTTACACTGATAATTAGTAATGCTAAACAATGCTCTAGATCTTTGGCAGATGGTTAGGAGCTCCAGGGAACCAAACAGGCTTAGAGCATTCCAGTCAAAGTGCAAGTTAAAAGTAAATATTGTACATAAATATCATCACAGAAAATTAAAAGGGACTTATTGAAAATAACACCAAATCATTTTGGAGTTATGTAAAATACAGCAGCAACCTAAATGACAGTTTCCATTCTATGTGAAGCATCAAATAGACATAACTAACATCTAATATCTTCAAACCTAGAGTCATATAATTCTGGGGTCGAAAAGATACTCCTAAGGGTATAATGGATGCCCTGTGTCTTATTAACACATCAGACAAAAAGATATGCAGGATAAGCCTCAAGGCTTAAACTATAAATGGTAACAAAAGTTCATTCAGAAAATACAATTCCCCATTTGGTAGGTTAAAATAACTCTGACCTACTTTTGATACATGGCAGCTAGATATGTAGTGCCCCAAGTATACATCCTTTGATTTATGTCAAATTGTACGGTGAGTGACCTTATTTTGGTACACGACATGCTACCTGACCTATAAGTGATCTCATGACCCAAGTTTTTACTGCTATTATCATTAGAAACAAGCAATGTTTCTTTGGTATTAAAATATAGGTAATTGACTTAGTTATGGTATACGACACAATGCCTGACCTATAAGAGAAAACATTCACAAATATGTGCAGTTGATGACTTAGAGCTTCGACAAGCTAACACGAACTGAACATAACACAATCCTATTGTCCCCTCCCAATCCTCAGTGAGAGTACAATAAACACAAATCTGCAGTCCAGACAAAAAAAAATATGCGAAAGAAAACTTGACCACTTCAAATTACCACTGAATATCATCTTCAACATTAAGATAGCAGATTGTCAACTTTGGCCATGAAGATCTCGGCCTGTGTACGTATTGTCACAGGTATGTGGACATGTAGTCAGAGTTTTATGTTAAGGACATGCCAGGTTTTGGAGGTGGAGGAAAGTCGGAGTACCCGGAGAAAAACCACCGGCCTACGGTCAGTACCTGGCAACTGCCCCATGTAGGTTTCGAACTCGCAACCCAGAGGTGGAGGGCTAGTAATAAAGTGTCGGGACACCTTAACCACTCGGCCCCCAGAGTTTTCGGATAAATAAGATATTTATTTACCCCAGAACACCCATTTAGTTCCATCTAGGTGTTTTATTCCGTCCGCATAGACCCTCGCTTTATGCTTGTCAAAATTTCACACTGTTGACCCGCCATTTTGTAAGAGACAGTACGAATAACCACCCGAATCGGAAGCAATGGACCGAAAAGACCACAATATATGATTTATTGTGTTTTTCTTCTTGCATAGTTTAAATTAAGAAAACTAAGCTTATTATTTTCCAAAACCTGTTATATGAAATTCAAAACTTCATTATTTATAAATTATAAGGGGTAAACTATATAAAAATAAATGTTGTATTTTTTTCCCTTTCGCTCCATCGCACCTTGATTAGGGTAATTAGGCCGTCCACAACCTACATATTAGGCATTATGGCGTTGAGTCAAGTATAAAATTTTGACTAGCGTAAAGCGAGGGTATATACGGACGGGTGTATACGGATGGGATGGAAGACCTAGATGGGTGTTCCGGGGTAAAAAAATATCTCATTGATCCATATATGTAAGGTAAGTGTTATGTTGCACCCAATTTTTATTGTTTTTGCACCAAATTCTTAGCGACATCAAACGGTGTCGGATAATTCCACGTTTTCATATAGTAGTGTGCTCTGGCCTACATAATTTATTATTATGGTCTTAATTAAGATGTAACATTCTAGATTGTAATGCATTAATAATGCCCTTTTCCTCTATATGGGATAAATCATTGGGCTTGTCTGTAATGACTTATCACAATGACAATTATTGTCTAATGTAGGCACGATATGTTTGCTCGCCAGAATCAATATTTTAAGCTATCTCTACACATAGGGATCTGGTCATTAACAAAACAGTTAAAATTATCCTCGATATCTACTCTCACATATCGAGAATAATTTCAAATCCTATGCTCTACATGAAATACTCGTTTGAAATGAGGTACGCCACTAGCTGATCGTGTCAGTAGTGGCGACAAGCCAAGCCAAGCCAAGGGACACGAAATCGAAACTTGAATATTGTAAGCAGACCTCGACGTTTTATGCCAATCAATTCCGGCAAACATTCCATCTAAAAAACAGCAGAATTCACAGAAGTACCTTGAAGAATCCCGCGTCTGTCATAATTGCAGGTGCAACCTATGCGCCTTGCAAATATGAGATCTACGTCCTGACGGCCGGTGAAAAATATGGCGACAAAATCCAGCGAGTCCCACAATGCAACATAACCGGATGTGTAGAACACACGTGGCATAGCCTTTTATGAATAAAAATGTTCGATGGGCCTGTAACGTATGTAATTTATATTTTTGCGACTGTTACATCTGTCGAACTCTTAAAACTCGCAGCTTAGCTTAGATATATTATTTTGTATTTGATAAATCCTCAAACCGATCCAGATTTTTAATATTATTATTATATTATATTGTTTTGAATGCATACAGCATGGTCAGTCAAATCCAGAGTCAAGTGGTACAGTAGATGATCTAACGATATCATAAATCAAATTCAAAATCGATAAAAGTGGGTAAAATATTAACGAATATATAAAATTACATGGAGAATACTGCAGAAGTACCAAGAGAATAAGACCAAGTGCTTTAAGGAGAGCAATTGAATTTCACACAAGCTTTAAATAGCTATATGTCAAATAAAACATAGGAGAGAAAGATAATTAACAGCAATTAAGACGAATGCCACAGAACGGAAAACCGAACGAGGGTATAATCACGATAAAATACCCATTCCCCCTCCAAGAGAGCAATTTTAATTCATATAAGCTTTAGCTAAAATCCATGTGAAGTAAAACATAGGAGAGAAAGAGAACAGCAATTAAGACGAATGCCACAGAACGGAAAACAGTACGAGGGTTTAATATGAATATGAAAAGATAACTGCCTTTTATCATTAATTTTCGAAGCACATTTCCATAATGGCGCGATGAAAAATGTAACACTGGTAAACACTATAGCCGCAATATACCGCTCGGCTAAAGATATCTTCTTTTTATCTGGATCGGCTGAGCGTAAGACTAGATTAAAATTTGATTAATCATGCACTCTTTGACATTGCGTCTACGTAGGGACTCGAGAATCTCTAGCTGGAAACTCGGGGACGAGTTCTTTCCCCAGCGTAGGCAGTGATTTCAATTTAAGTATCATGCGCTTTGTTACAAAAAGATTCACAACACCTTACATTTTGTTACTGTTTAGGTACAGTATTTGAGAAAATAATCAAACATGAGCCTGTACCGCGGACAAGTTTGTCGGGACGTAGATCGGTGTCCCGTGTGAGAGCTGCCCACTTAGCTTAATCATATATACATAGATCGTTTAAAGGTCAGTCTGGAGCGCCAAAGTGTAAAACAAACCAAATACCATTAGACGAAACAAATATTGTTATTGTCACAGCATTACATTAATATTGATATAAACAATTAGTGACATCTACAGTTTTTGCATAGATATTTTGAATCTGAATGTTTCAAGTCGCGTAGACAACGCATCAACATCTGGATGTCCGTCAATATATATATAAGTCTCTGCTGTAATATTATATTAAAAACAAACGAACCGGTTTGTCCGGGATTTGCCAGACACTTGGGTTTAAATGTGACACAGGGGAGTTAACTCGTACATGCTTATGCAACAATCGCAAAGAAAAGCTTATCGGAACACCTCGCCTCCGTCTGCGAACGTAGGGAAAGTTCTGTAAAATATGCGGATTCGTCAGAAAATTAATACACTTCCGTAATTAACCTAAAACCGGATGGTTGTTATAATCTATTTGTATATTTTTAATAATGTACGTAATTTTCGAAATCAATAAATCAGTAATGATTACTATATCCGTGAAAATGTTTCAAACCAATGGGCTGAATCAAAATGATGTTCTTAAATTTGATTAATTATTTTAAAAGGTTTAAATTTAGAATAATCTTTACAAATTAGGACATGCAAATCGTAATTATCTTTTAAAAAATAAAGCATGTTCTGCAAAAAATGAGCCTGTCGCTACATGTTGATATTTATTTAATTTAGATCTGACGTAAGCGTTTATAATAACCATATTTAGATCGTCAGCAAATTTCATAGTAGAAATGAAGACGTGTCTTTATCGGCCCGGCTTTATGACAACCCAGTACTTCACTGAGGTACGTAAATGATAAATAATCTACATTTAGTATTGTAACAAATATATTATGTACAGTGTATATATAATTGAATGAATGGTTTTATTTAAGGATTGTACCTTATTTTGACTGCGTATACGGTAGTATATCCGCAGTTGGCAACGAACATTTCCTATGGTTAGCGCGTCAGCGCTCCATGGGATATGTTCGTTGCCAACTGCGGGTATACTACCGTATATGCTGTCAAAATGAGGCACAATCCTTATATTTTCATCAAACAAACCGTTACATACAGTACGAAGAAAATAAAATTCAGGGTATGATGCGACGTTGGTAACTACGGCAGTCGTGGTTGCTAAGATGATATAGTTCCAGTGAATCTACGTAAAGACACCATTATTGTTAACATGATTAAAATAAACAGCTCAACATTATTATTTAATGTATTTTACGTTTTTAATTAATTGATATATTCACAATCCACAATTTCCGTCTCGGATTAACTATGGTTGTCAAGCACAGCGTGTATTGACACAGATTTAGTAGTGAAGTGGTCAAATGTTCTCTAAAAACTGTGAGCTTCAGCCATTCGTTGTTAGCTTACCTCGCGGAGGAGTTAAATACTAGTATGCACCAATTTCCGCAATATTCAGTTTAGTTTTTGACAAAAGACTTATTTGACGTAAGCTTTTAGTGCAGAGGTCATCGAGTAACAGGAGTAAACGCTAAAATTGCGTTGATCAGTCCTTTTAAAATGGCGCCGTCTAGTTGACGTTCCGGTAACGTCACAAAGAGACGACGTCATTATCATGTTACCGATTTCCGCTCTTACCAATCCACTTAGCCTTTTTTCACTGCGTATATGCTAATTTATTCGCAACCCGAGTTTACTAAGCCGAGGAAGGGGGAGATATAAATATATAATCATATCCTATTCCTTATATGCATATAGTCACGTGGCATCCTTCGCCAAGAGTAACTTTTTATTAGTAATTGATAATCTCCATGCATGCGTCAAAATGTTTTAATCTAATACAATCATTAGCAGCCGACGCACTTAGGCAATTTAATCATAGTTATGTGTATATATTTAGTGGCCACAGTAAAGACTTGTAGACTCTTATCTATAACCCAGTGAGGTTTTAGATTATAAATATTAATATATGATAAATTGATTTAAAATTATTACTTATTTAATTTGTTTAGCTAATAAACATCTTATTACACGTATGTCAGATTTAGACATGTATCGATAGACCGTGAAATTACATAAGTGAGCATTTATCTTATTTTATATATCATGAGACATTTAGTCAATCTTATATAATAAGTACAAATTCCCGTCGTGTCATGCCATATTCACAGCCCACGATCCATCATGTATGCTTTATTATATAAATACGGAATTTGGGGTCATGTCCCTGTGATGCATCTGAACTATCATTTTACCGAAAAGCCCAAATGAAAGTTGTGATTAGATAGACAGAGTAAAACGAAGGGAGACAAATCTTGTATATCAGAATGGCGTTACCAGCGAGGTTGACTAAGTACGGGTTGACATTTTTGTGGGCACTCGTGTGGTCGGGTGGCTGTGATGTGATATAATCCACTAAATAACTAAATTTAACCATGACTGACCTTAAAGGGGCATTCCTCCGTTTGAATAAAGTTTAGGTCGTCAAAATTAGACTTACTGGAAAATATGTATTTTTTCCAAGTAGTAAAAGTTATATTCTTTACATTATTAAGGCAGTTTTACTCTCAAGATAAACCAAAGTTCTTCGAGTATTTAGTCCTAAAAAGTCTTAATGCAACTCGAAGTATAACTAATTACGGCAAAGACATACGCCATACGGTATTTGTATACGCTACGCCTTTTTCTTGTACATTTCGGCATTAATTTCATTACATGTAGGCACAGACACTCATATATCACCAACAGAAATAGTGCATGCTTGTGATGTCCGAACGATGGAATGCCCCTTTAACATGACTGGCCGTACTAAATGATTTACACGAGCAGGATACGCCATGTTGACCAGGATAAGCAATGTCTTTCCATCATGGAATTAGCTTGGTTTCTAATTAATCTCCACGTAAACTCCTCTCAATAACGAAACACTGTCCACATTCCTCAAAAACACGCCATTGTAAAGACAGTACATTCTTAGAGTTCTACAACTTTTACTTTAGATTGTGTAGTGTGTAGTGATACAATGAAATATCAGTTTATAAATGCTTCACAAATCAGTCTCAATCATAACATGTACATATATGTCACTTGTATTCATTACGTGATAATTTAGTATCATTGATTAGCGAAACATGTTATCAACTAGTCACGGTTGAGCAGTTAGATAGGAAGGGTAACTGAAAGTGTAATGTTTTTATTCTGTCTACTATATAATTAGGATTGGTACTCTATATATAGCAAAATGTAATAGTTACATTGTAGAAAAAAAACCAAAGATACCAGGTACCCCGCGGACAGTATTACGTAACCTACATGCCACTTCCGGTGGTTACACCAGACTTTAGGTATGAAAGCTTCATTTACACAGGGGCTCGTTTTCGAGATTTTGAGTAATGTAGAGTTCATCGGACGCCAAACTAAAGCCAAAAGTGGGTGTCGTCAATGGAGACATTAGGAAGAAAGAAGTTGCTCAAAAGGAGAGAAAAGATAAGATCCCAAATTTAATCGCCTCTTATAACCATGCATTGGGGGCAGCGGGTACAATTCTTACGCCCTACCTACAGGGCAGCAGTTCTTTGGGAAATAATGACAACAGTTATAATATACATATATATTATATATATATATATATATATATATATAATACGGTGTTTTAGACCATGTAACCCGAAGATATCGTGTTTATTTCTTCAGCATGCAACGCCCGTAATTTTGTCGGAAATGATCCCGAAATGGTCTTGAAGTGTTGATTTTTACGAAATTACCGCAATTACATTCATCTTGACTCTAACTGATGGCGTAACAAAGAATGGAAGCCGGCTATATTGTTTGTTCTCGTCAAAACTTGATACGGCAGCCATCGACCCCATAATTATAACATGATTGCACAATCCCGGTGGGATTCAGCTAAAAATTGCCTGCAATGATTCTGAGATAGCCTGACCAAGTGTTGTTATTTTTTGGGTCGGTCAGAAATCCAATATGTCTGCATTTTCTATAAAAATAGACTGAATGATTAATTAATCAGATTGGACTGCTAACCTAGATATTTGTTAACTCAAAAGAGTATAATTAAGAGTGCATTAAATTACAAACAATTGAAAACACCCAACTCAAGCCAAGTTGTCATTTATTCGCGGAGCAATGTTGATCCAATATTTTTCCAAATTATATAAGATATCTTATAAAGTTTATAAGATACATGTATCTTATATTTATATAAATTATATAATAAAGAGATATCCTATATACTTTTCTTTATAAAATATCTTATATAATGTATAAGATATCTCATATAAGATATAAGATATCTTATAAAGAAAATTAAATAAGATATCTTATATAATTCGATTATAAGATATCTTATAAAGAACGATATTTGAATTTGAGATAATGAACTCTCCTCCACTCGATGAAGGAGCCGAGATGAAGCTGAAAGTACATATGGAGCAGTCATTCTCGAACTTTTAGGTTTTGCCGATCTCTAGAGTGTCTCGTTCTTTATAAAATATCTTATATAATGTATAAGATATCTCATATAAGATATAAGATATCTTATAAAGAAAATTAAATAAGATATCTTATATAATTCGATTATAAGATATCTTATAAAGAACGATATTTGAATTTGAGATAATGAACTCTCCTCCACTCGATGAAGGAGCCGAGATGAAGCTGAAAGTACATATGGAGCAGTCATTCTCGAACTTTTAGGTTTTGCCGATCTCTAGAGTGTCTCGTTCTTTATAAGATATCTTATAAACTTTTCTTTATAATATACATATCTATCTTATATATTATATAAGATTTCTGATATCTTTTATGAGATATTTGGTATATTATATAGGATATTTTATAAACTTTAAATAAGATATCTTATAAAAATATAAGATATCTTATATAATATATAAGATATATAATTTGGTAAAATACTGGATCAACATTGCTCCACGAATAAATGACAACTTGGCTTGCCATACCCAACATGCAGTTATAACAACTTTAACCGTGGTTTACATTGGAAGTGGAACCCGACACGGACGGCACGTGGTTTGGTCACCGATGCTGACCCACCAGGCGGATGATGTTATGGTTTGGGGTCGAAACATCTGAAGAGGACCGGATGACGTTTGACAGAGGCGTTAAAATTGGAAGTCCACAAGTGACATTACTATACACCTAAGGGGATGTCACAGAGCACAGAATGTCATAATCTGTAAGTCGTTATCTCAGTAATTAATATCACATTGAATACACTATTATATACATTATATAGTATATCAGATGATATTTAAATATTTTACAGCTGTTTCGTCCTTCTATAAACATTTCATCATACTAGAGATATTGAGGAAATGAGGGACGAAACAAAAGCAAATAACTCGTAATTTAATAATTATTTCGATGAAAAATCTCCACATGTGATCAGAGACCTATATACTCAATTATTAATATAGGTCTCTGATCTGATGACAAGACAATGTTAAGTTTTTGATTAAGTATAAATTAATTATATGTATAATATATATTACACAATCAAAGAATGACAGTAAAGACTGCATAATGTTTCCAATATTACACACATTGTACCTATTAAAAATTGGAATACATATAATACTGTATACATTGATAGGACTTTTAAAGCATGGCATTGGAAACCTGCAGCTACGGGTTTTCCCTCGTGTTATCAAAGAACAGGACATTGAACAAGAGAGCGATATGATAGGGAGTTTCTGAGAAATTTTAGTAAGATCAGCAGGACATAGGAAGGCGATACAAAGGCAAAGATATCTTATGTCGTCAGTTTTAAATAAGATATCCAAACATTTTCTGAACGCACGTCTGATTTCCCGGAAACTAGGAAGTGAGCTGCCGAATAGATTATTACTCCACTATATAGGTAAATTAAAGGGACATGTACTGTGTTTGTTGGTTATTATTATTTATTCCATGATATATATTATAAAATATATCATCAGTGGATCACCGTATGAACAATGACAATTGGATTTCGCTGAAATATGCATATAAAGAAGTGAATTCATAATTATAAAAGAGAAATATCTCTCTGTTGATCAGCAGCCTGGATATGTAACATGTTTGCGTCATATATGATAACGCATGCGCACAACACACCTGTACATAAAAATGGCCTCATAAGCTTACTTTAGTGAATCGTCTGCGGTTGAAAATGGTGACAGCGTTAGTAATGAAACAAAAGAGCAAGCTTCGGCTATCGGGTCGATGCACATATTTTACTGCATCGCCTCTTTATCGGGGGTCTGGCTATTCTCAATTCGAATCCTCGTTGCGTTTGATTCACCCCTAGCACATAATGTAGCATTTCCGTGACGTTGATCAAAATGGCGTAACTCTAACGCTCTAGACTGTATTTAATGCGCTCAATGATGCAGCCCGGATTAACGTTGTGATAAGGGGAGACTGTTGCGTCAAATGTAAACATAGACATATAAAACACAGCAATGGAATTCAAAGAACAATGCAAGCAGAAATGTACCAGAAATATAACAATAGTCTGATTCATTACTCATTGAATGTCACTGAGTGTACTGTGACTCCTGCATACCTTCGTATTCAAATCACTAATGACACATTTCTTTCTATCATAATAGCGACAGTTGTAACGTATTTGTGACGGAGTATTTTAAATATCATGTAAACTGTTGGTGGCGACTATGTGGTTTTGCTATGTATCATGTTTGGTTGGTCTTTATAGCAACGGAATTGTAAAAGATAAAACAAGTGTTGACGACGACATAAGTAAGCTTAAATAAAAAAAAGTTAAGGTTCTAAGAATCATGACGCTACATTTCAGACCAGTTTTATATGCAATCCAACAAATTATATGGATGTGGTATTATCTTTCTAATATTAGATTTCAGAAAATGTACACATAAAACATAAATAATAAGTTTGTAATCTCAGTTTCATTCCTTAATTTGGACTTGTTTTGGTATGTCGACATAGATTACCTATGCAATTATTCATCTATGACAATGGTTTTATTTTCTTTTCCAGGAAAATTTTGAGTTTCGTTCTCAGTTTTTCCTGGCAATAAGTCTTGTATCTTTTCTGTAAGCCGTTGTAGAATTCCAATTGCGATTTTCGCTTTTGTTTTTCCTTTTCATAGTCGCTAATTGAGGACTTTGCTGTATAGTGCTCGTTGTTTGAGAGGATTTTAAGTTAGCTGCATACATATAATTACTGTTACTGTTTCTTGTGTCAACAAGCCCCATAAGGTTACTTTTTTACTGATGACCTTTCATAGTCGCTAATTGAGGACTTTGCTGTATAGTGCTCGTTGTTTGAGAGGATTTTAAGTTAGCTGCATACATATAATTACTGTTACTGTTTCTGGTGTCAACAAGCCCCATAAGGTTACTTTTTTACTGATGACCTATCAGAAAGGTGCTTTCTAAATTTGCAATTTTTCAAGAAAAAATGAAAATGAAGGCATCGACGGTGGACATTTGAGGGTGGCTGTTTCGATTTTTCAAGTTTTGTATGCATAATGGTTTTTGAACAAAACAAAAGAAGTTATATAAGAAGAACATTTAAAATGGCGCCGTGTTATTTCCTGCACTTTTAACCCATATAAACTAAAATGATATCGATAAAAAATGGCATGACTTTCCATAAAATATGTTTTCCACTACGCATGACAATTTACCGATGTTTATCCTGAGTGCAACATCGATATTCTGACATACTCATAAAATATATGTGATAATCAACAGAAAACGTAAGATATTCACAAGTTTCCGGTTGCTTTTCATACCTCTACCTGCTCTAGTTATTAGCCCCTTATACGTTTTTGGAAAGATGCTAAATCAATACTATATTACGTTATATCTATCTCGCCCTTGTTTCGAAACAGGGGCTACATCTCAAGAGACCAAAATTATAAAGCTCAATTTTAGGTTTTATTTCAATATTCTAGACACACCCCGGGGATCAGTCCAGCACATGACAGGTATATGACGATGGCATTAAATCTGGCCGGGCGGTCAAATGGAACCGTGTGCAAAATTCCTTTGTTGTATGTGACCAGTGACTTAAAGGCCAGGTATAGAATGTCGATGAAATGTCGTCATGTTTATATGAGGCCGTGGGTTTTCCGAACTATTGATTTTATTCTACACGTTCGTGTAGTGTAACGTAATCAGAAGCCTTGGCTAGCGAAGATGATGTACCCTTGGAACTCGTATAATTAGAACGAAATGATGATTAATCCTATTTATAGACTACAGGTCATGTGACTATTACAGAGGACATGTTCTATAAGAAAGCGTTCTACATATATAATATATATATATAGAACAGCCGCATCGCCCGTTCTCTGGTGATATTGGTAAGTCGTTTACATATATGTTTGATATACATTATGAGTTTTGTATGTAATCATGTATAATTGTAAGTATTGAATGTCTAGGTCGGTAGTGATTGAGGCTGCGCGTGATATTTGTCCACTACCACTAAAGCGTCGCATGTATACGAGTCGTGCTCAGCACCGAGTGCTACATTTAGATTCATTTTGCATTAAAAACATGTTTCATGCTTTTGGTGATATTGAAATGCTGAGGACGTATATAAATTCCGACATGCATTTGATTTGTTTCTATCCCGAGAGAAAAATAAGTAGTTCGTGTTTTCTCTCTTTAGATCAGTTTTGCTTTAATTAAATCACTCTTTTAACGCCGACCTCCTCCACTGTGTTGGAGATACATGCGGGGAATGTTATATGGGAAGGCTAACAGCTGCTCACTGAAGAAGCTTACTAGGTGATAATGGCCATCCTGGGGTTCAATATGTCACGCATTCTTAAATGCCGGAAAATAAGTCATAATATAGGCACGGTGGTCTAGTTGTAGAACGCATAGTTAGGAGACGAAGGGTCATTAGTTCGAGTCCTGACGCGGGCGTGGTATTGTATTCTTGAACAAGATAATGGTTACTTTACGCCGTTGCGTTCCAGTCGACTCCGCTGTAAGTATGCGCGTAGTAGGGCTGTTAAAGTGACGTATGTATACTGTTAGCGCCGAAATGGCAGCTCCGGCTGTAAGCTCCCCAGGGAGTTGAGAGAGACATAGACTGATTGCTAAAGGCCAAATAACCACGAGTAATAATTTGTGATCCGCTTTGAGACAGCCATGTTGCTGTGATATAGCGGTATTTAAACTCAGAAAATATTAATTATTAAACTGATTATAATACAAATGTACAAACTAAAACTTGCCGATACCAGAGTGAGCGAGACGGAACAAATTCTTCTTTACAAGCCTGATGTATATTATGTAGATTGAATTTGCGAAATTTAATATAAATTCCATTTGACACTTCTCACGAGTCAGATAACGTAATATTATCCTACTAACATGTGAATACTTGTATATACACCTGCATAAATATATATGTACTTGTATATTGATTTGAATTTAATTAAGTTTACAATAAAGCATAAACACATCTGTGTACACTTTATATTCAAGGATATATACCGCTTACAGAGTTTATACTTAATACAGAGTTTAGCGTGACTTCCTCTGCAGCTGTTGCCATCGAGATGGTTCTTTTTTTTGACACAAACGTAAGTTTGAGTCTATGTCAGCGCTTTTGAGGTGTAGCTGACAAAATCTACGATGCCCTCTGGCGGATACTGCCTTGGCCAATCTAACCGTTGCTTTACAGTAACTCCGTAATGCTATGCAGTAAATATTTGTAAATATCGTAAATATTCACGATAAAAAATGACATACAGTGAATTTCAGCTATTAAAAAAAATCACCTTTTGTTTTGTTGTATTTTAGAAGCTGACAGGACAATGTGTTTTTTTTTTTGGCATTTTCGTTCGCTCTGACACAACTTCCACCCCCTTAAAACTTTCAATTGAAAAAAAATTCCCTATTGGATAAGAAAATTGCAGCTTTGATTAGAAAACCCTGCCTCCAAATAAATTTTTCCCAAAAATTTTAAAGTTTTTTCCCCCCAAACAAAAAACCCTTGAACGCTAGATTTCCCGCCAAAAAAAAACATTTTGTCCGATTTTTTTTTGGACCCAAAAAATTAAAAATTTCCCTGTTTCCCCAAACCCCCTTTTTTTTGAAAAAACAAAATTTGGGGGCAGTCGCCTTTTGGTTGGAAAAAATTATCCCCTCGGGCCCAAAATTTCCCAATTAAACCCGGGTTTCCTTTTCCAAATTTAAATGAAAATTTTTGAAAAAAAATGAAAAAAGCTTTAGAAAGTTGTTAAAAAATTTTTGTTTTTTTGGGGGGAAAAACAAAAATTTATTATGTAGGTTTTTGGGTTTGGGGATATCTTTGGGCCCAAATTTAAAACTGGCCAGAACCCCTATTTTGCTAAATTTTTTAAAACCTTCAGAAAAAATAAAATGAATCGCAAATTAAAAAATCCCTTTTGTTTTTTATTTTAAAAACAAAAAATTTTTTTTTTGGGGCACCCCCTTTTGAACAAACTTTTTTTTTAAAATTTTAGCAAAAAAAAAAAATTTTCTCCCCCCAAATGAAATGCTTTTGGAAAAATATCAAAACAACAGCCCAAAAAAAATTTTTTTTAAATTTTTTAAATTTAAAGAAGTTCTTAAATTTAGAATTTTTCCCAAAAAAAAGGGGTTTTTAAAAAACCCCGGCTGGCCCAATTTTTTTATTACCCAAGTTACTACTCCCCCAAACCTTTTTCTAAAATTTAGGGGTTTTTTTCTTTTATGTTAAATTTTAAATAATATTGATAATTTTGGGAAAATCTGTTATTTTGAATTTGAAAAAATTCCCCAAATCCTTTTGCCCCCCCTCTTATAATTTTAAAAAAATAAAAAAATTTTAAAGTTAAAAAACCCAACTTTAAAAATTTTTCCACTTTTTTAACCATTGATTGATTTTTTCGTTTTGTTTTTTGGTTTTTTTTCAAAAAATTTTTTTTCCCCATAAAAAACCAAAAAAAGTGGCCCCGTGTTGAAAAAAATTTTTAAATTTTTTTTTTGGGGGGGAAAATTCAATAAAGTTTTTTAAATTGTTGGTTTTGTTTAACCTAATTCCCCATAATTTTTTTTAAAAACCCAAATTTTGGGGTGGGATAAAGCCATAATTTCTTTAATTTTAAGGATTTTTTTTCAAAATATGTTTTTAAAAAAAAAAAGTTAAATTTTCAAAAATTTTTCAAAAACCGCTTTTTTAAAAAAAAATTTACGATTTTTCAAAAAAATTTATTTTTTTTTGGTGGGGTTTAAGCTTGGGATTAAAAGGGCTTTCTTTAAAAAAACCCCATTTTTCATAAAAATTTTTTTTTAAAAAAAAATTTTAAGGGGGAATGATTTTTAACCCCGGGTTTTTTTTTCTTAATTTAGCCTAAATTTAATTTAAACTTTTTTTAAAAAAAAAAAATAAAAAAATTTAATTATTTATTATTTAAAATCTTTTTTTTAAAAAAAGTACTTTAAAAGAAAAAAATTTGTTTTTTTTCCTAAAACAAAAAAAATTTTTGGGGGCAATTTTTGTAAAATAAGGATTAAAGAAAATTTGTTTATACTTTACATCTTTTTTTTTAATTTTAATTTCTTCTGAATTAAAAATTTTAAAACACATTTTTTTTTAAATTTTTAAGCAATTTAAATTAGATTATTTTAATTAAAACCTTTTAATGTAATTTTTTTTAAACCGCAAATTTCAAGTCCTATTTTTTACAAAAAAATGTAATTTTTTTGTTGAATTCTTGAAAACTTTTTTTTAAAATTTTGTTTGATTTTTAACTTTTTTGGGAAATTTTTTTTATCAATTTTTTTAAAGTAAAAACTTTTTTTTTTTAAATAAAAATCCTTTTATGTTCAAAAATTTAAAACATAAATTAAAGTAATTTTGAAAAGTTAAAAGAACTTTAAAATTTGCAAAATTTTTATATTGGGGTTTTAAAAATTTCTTTTCCGTTAAATTTAAAAAAAATTTTTTTAACAATTTTCAATAAATTTTAAATTCAAACCAAATTTTAAAAATGATTTTATAAAATAAAAACGGGTTTAATATTAAAATAAAATTGGAAAATTTTGGAAAAATATTTAAGCAAGAATGTGAAAAAAAACCCCTTCAAATTGGGTTGAACTAATTTGGGATGTGTTTTTTTTAAAAAAATGATTTTGTAAACAAAGGGGAAAAAATTAAAAACCAATTTTTAAAATTTTATTTTAAATGTTTTTTATGTATGGCTTTATTTTTGAATATGGCAAAATGCCCCGTGGAAAAACCCTTTCCCTTCAAATTTTGATTTACTTAGATTTTGTTTTTTTAAACCCAGTTTTTTTAAAACCCTAAGGGGGCTATTAAATCGCCCTTTGGCCGTGCCCCCCACCTAAAATTTTTTTATTCAAAAAGGAAGGGCTTTAAATTTCGGTTTCTTTTTTTTAAAAATTTTTTGCATTTTAGCCAATCGGAAAACTGGGGGGCCCCCACTTTTTAAAATTTGGGTTTTGTTTTTTTTTCCGGCCTTTTTTTTTCCAAAACTTTTGTGGTTTTTTTTGGTCAATTTTAAAATTTATTTAGTGGCATGCCGATGGACCCTTTTTGAAAATTGGGGACACTATTTTAAAATGTGGGGTCTTTTTAAATTTGAATGTATTTTCCCTTTTTATGTAGCTTTTGGTGGGAAAACAATGCCAAGCCCTTTGGAAAAAAAAGAAGGGTTTGCATTTTCAAAAGTTTAATTTTCTCAAATTTTAGTGGCCCCTTTTCTTCATTTTTTGTCTATTGCTTTTGGAGCCCAATGAAAAAATTGGCACGGGAAACCACGGAGGCAATTTTTTTGATAATTTTTCCCCAAAATTTAAGGGATTTTTCTAAAAATTTTATTTTTGGGTTTTGGTTTTTTAAACTTTTGGAAAACAACCCAAATCCAAGGAGCCATTTTTTTTAAAATTAAGTTTGTACCCTTTTAAAAGGCCCTGAGGGAAGAACATCTCCCCAAAAAATTAAACCCAAAAAATTTTCCAACCGGCCCCCAAAAACACGATAAAACCAAAAACAAAAAACCAATGTTTTTAACCTTCTCTCTTACTAAAAGCTGGTACAATGGGGCGCTACAAATGTAAAAAATTTTTTCAATGCTAATATAAATTATTTTGGGGGCTTATAGGGAGGGACCCTCAAAAGTTTAAAAAAGAAGGCCTCTTTAATTTCGGGTAATTAGGCCCTTCATATTAATCTCAACTAGATACTAACCCATTGAAGATGTAAAATAAGTTCCTGAGTACCTATTTGAAAATTCTCCCAAGACCCAAATTGCAAAAAAAATAGATATGAATTTCTTTTTTCCCAATTTTTGTCCTATCCTAATAGGTAGGTGATTCCATACAAGTTGACCAGTCCCCCTAAACAAAAGCATTTAAAAATATTTTTTTTTCGTTTGTGTTTAGATTTCATATTTTGTTATTGCCAAATCCCGGTTGTGTTTAGGTTTATGGAGTTACGAATAAAAATGTACATCTAGGGGGAGAAATCCCCCTTAATCGATATTCCCTTTGTTGAAATTCTTTCGTTTGTGAGAATTTTTGATTTTTTTACAGGGGGAATATTACAGAGAGATTGGCACTCTTTTGCCCTTTGGGTTTTTAATAGTGGCCCTGACCTTTCCCCCAAACCTTTTTCGGTCGTCGGTTTTAGTTTCCTAGACCAATGGAGAAAAATTGAAACCAACAATAAAATTTTGATTTTTCTATTTTAAATCGTCCCAGATCCAATTAGTGCTTAATTTATTTTAAAATCAAAGTGGGCAGAAATGTCTCAAAATGAAAAATTCACAATTTTTTGTCCAAAGGTTTTTTTTTTTAGTATGAAAGTCAAGCACAACGCAGAAGATCGGGGGGAATTCCAATTTTTGAAAATCCTATGGGTTTTTTAAAAAAATAGGAATAAAAGAAACAATGTGCTGATAATCAAGACCACATTCCAAAGAATAGTTTTTTTGGGTTAAAAGTGAAAATTTTTTGGGGGCCCAGTAAAAAAGGTTTTTTTGTGCGTTTTTTAAATTTTTCGATGTTGGCGGGCGTAATGGGTGCTTAATTACAAAATTTGGACATGTCGAAAAAGGACCCCAAGGATTTTAGAAAAAGGGTAAAAAGGGAACAAAGTGATTCAATAAAATATACCCCAAATTTCTATAATTTTCGTAAAATAAAAAAATGTTCTCACAAACGAAAAAATTACAACAAAGGGGAATAACCCCCAAAAGAGTTGGATTATTCCCCCAGATGTAAAAAAATGCGTTCTCCGACTTCGAACACAAAGGTAAAGGTTTAAAGTTGTAAACACTTTTCCTCATTACGGAGGCTGGACCATCAATTTTTGGTATGAATTTTGGGTATAATCCAGTGTCCTTGGCCCCACTCAAAGATATTCGGATACCCCCCCAAGAACATTTTTTTTTCTGAAAAATCATTGGGCTTTTCGCGGATTTCCCGGAAAAAATGTCTAAAACAAAAATCAAATCCGTGGGGTGATTTTGGCCCCGTTTACTACGCATTCCCAAATTTTAAAAATTTTTTTAAAATGTTTCATACCATAATCCCCTTTTTTTCTCGTTCATCTGCCTTTTCTATGCAAGGGAAAAGGAAAAAAGGTGGGGGGTTTTTTTTTCCATTTTCCCCCCCACAAAAAAAAAAAAAGG